>NC_090833.1:47011428-47632500 GCF_028021215.1 Eschrichtius robustus
CCACGTGTCAGACCCTGCACTCATATCAAGTGTCTGCTATAATCATTCCTAGCACACATGGAGTTCCACGTGTCAGACTTTAACTCAAGAACCGCTCGCTAAGCCTCATGGGGGAAGTACTATTATTCTCCAGGCTTTACTGGGGAGGATACGGTAGAAGCAACCAAGAAATGAAACAACAAACAAACAAAACACATCTCCATTCAGGGCTTGGTGTGTGGGCTGATGTATTAGAAGAGAGGTTCATGGAGACTTCAAGGGAAACAGAGGAAGTAAAGCTGGAAACCTATGAAAAGACTTAGGTTCTAAGCCAGAGAGGCGTCTTTGGATACCTCAGCCCATTAGGACTAACCATTGGTTCTCCTTTACCAAAATGAAAACATATTTCTTGTCTCAGAGAATCTTGGGGTTTTTTTTCTATTTTAAATTTAAATTTGAATTGTAAGCTCTAGGACCCCAGTGGTTCCAAACTCTGTATTCTTTTTGTTTCTTTACCTCTGCCTTGAGCATATATCATGGTTTAAAAAAATAAATTGAATATATAAAATAAAAGCAATAAAATATAAAATAAAATTAAAATTAGACTGATACGCTTTATGCTGAGTTTCAGGGGAGTTTGTTGTCTGTTTTTACAGTTAGTGAAAGAGTTCTTAACAAAATCAAGCCAGTGTTTGATGTTGTTCGTGTAAAACTTAAAAAAAAAGTTTGAGCTCCCCCTTGTGGTAGTACGTCAGAGCTGAACTCAAATCCCAGGTTCTTGGTGCAGGAAAAGCACAGATAATGTCTTCATGAGCCAGGAGAGAAACTGCATTTTTTTCAAAGAAGAAAAAGACCAGGAAAACCCTGATAAATGGTTTGAGAATGTACAAAAGAGGACTGTTTATTTGAAGGACTTCTAATATCAGAAATATCAGAGTGCACCCTGCTGGCCGTTGGACAGCATCCTGCCAACAGATGGAGTGTGTGTGTTTGTCTGTGTATTAATTTACACTAATTACTAATGTTTAAAATAGTATGTGCATAAAAGTCCAGGTTTCCAGCTTCTCTTTAAAAATCAGAAGATCTGGGAGCCTGGGGTCTGCAATAGTTAGCTACAACTGAGTAGTTCACGTTCCCTAACTATAGAACAGGTCTCTTCATTTCACCATGGTCCCACTAGATAACTTCACTTACTGTGTTGCTCTCTGGGCCGCTGTTGGCCTCTGGGTTTGCAATCCCTGTTAAAGCAGGAAGCGTATAGCAAAAATGCTCCAACGTCATTGAAAGAGTATAAACCACGGAATAAAAGACTCTTCTGCTTCCCAGCTTTGTCATATCCTGGATGAATCACCTTGGGAAAAAGCAGTCTGTATCTTTTAGCCTCTACGTTTTCATCGTTTCTTATACTCTTTCAATCATTCTGGGCTTTTATTTTTACTAAATAGAGTGGTTTGTAGAGCAGGTATGGGTTACACTCTACAACACTATTTTTTCAGTGATGTTTATTTCTCTAAAACAGGCAAATTATTGTCAAGCCCCCACCTATCTAATTCATGGTAATTTAAACACTTTTTATAGCCCTCCTCACTCCGCAAGGCATCTTAAGTAATCAAAAAATTTCAAAGAAGCACCTCTGTTTGTCCCTTTTTCATCAGTTATGTCTCAATTCCAATGTCACCTCCTCAGACAAGCTTCCCTGATCTCCTTGCTAAAGCAGCCCTCCCAGCCACTCTATCACATTTACCTTATTTTACATTTTTCTTAGCCATTATCAGCAGCGGAAGCTGTTGTTGAAGCCATGGGTAATGAGTCAAATCCATTTCACTTACCTTCACTAACGAAGGTCATTTGAAGACTTGCACGTCCTCTAAGCGGCACATAACCTAACGATAAGACATTTGCTCGCATTTTCCAGAAACTGGGAGTCAGCTGTGTCTAGTTAGAGCTGAGCTGGTTAAGACCGGATAGGACCACCCACACTTCAACTGGGCATGCGCCTTTCACCTTTTGACCTCAGAAGGTGGGAAAACTTCCGCCTGGGAGGGGCAGAGCCCTGTAGCCTAGTTACACCTGCGCAGAACGTGGATTCCCCGCGCCTTTTTCCATTCACGTTTCCCCGTGCTTCCCGGCTCAGACCGCCCTGCTTCTTTATTCTTCATTTTATAAATATACCTGAGCTCCTTGCCTTCTGGGAGGTGGATTTGAGACTTGTTCACCCATCTCCTCACTTGGCTGCCTGGCGAATAAACCCTCTCTTTGCTGCAAACCTTGGGGTCTCAGCATTTTGGCTTGCTGCACATCAGGCAAAACGAACCTGGTTCGGTAACTTTGTTATTGTTGTTTTAATTTACTCGTTCACTTACTTGGTTCATTCGTTTGTTTTTGTAATGGTTTCTTGTGTGTTTCCTCCATAAGGAAAGAGATCTGCTGTGTTCCTCAACCTAGTACAGTGCCTGATACTAACTGCTCACAAATGCATCTGTGTCTTAGGGCTTAGTGTTTCCCAAACGATGCTGAAGACTGGTTGGTTCTACATAGTCTCACGTGTTGTCTCCAGGGAGGTAAGAAGAGGAACAACGAGTGAGAAAGTTGGAAGTCCAGCTGATGTTCTCAAGGAAGGCAAAGAGCTGCTGTCACTCACAGTCAAGGAGGTTAGGATTCACCTTGCTGGGCTGTGCACCAGCAGGTGGGGATAACATCTCAGCAGTCTGACCCTGAACCTGACTTCGAGATCGCTCCTGAAAGGGCTTATTGGATTCACTAAGGAATACTCGGTATTGCTTGTGATTCACTGAGTTGTAACATTTCTTTTTCATAATATTTTGGATCCAGTTCTAAACTTTAAAATGAATTTAAGAATTAAATAACTTGGAAAATCGGGAAGAGAGCTAGTGCCTTCATCCCTAGGGCCAAATCTCTTTTATTACTCTTTTACAGTCTATCACAGATCAGCAGGCATAGCAACAACAGTAAGAAGCCAATCAAAAGCCATGTGACCAATGTGTTTAAGAAAAATTAACCACAGGTGCTTGTCACAAAGTGATCATTTTTTTTTTATTTATAGGCTCAGGAAATGGTATGACTTAGCATTCAACCTTGTCATTGACTCAAGAATATTATCCCTTTGGCCCAGAAAAAGGAAACTCCATGATCCCCATTTATATTCCACTGGTTATAAAGCACTAGAAAAGACAACACAAAAATGACAGTGTACGTTTGTCAACTCTTCCTTCCAGCCTTCTCCCTGCCCCACCACACGCCCAGACAACCTAGACAAGATACCATGAGCATGCTGCCTTCTCTTTGACCTGGCATATCGTTGCTTTTAAGAAACTTTGATTTTTAAAAGTTTGTTATTCCTGCTTAGCTGAAAAACTTCCCTAGACTTTACCAGCCTTAGGTCCAAAGGAGGTATTTATTAACATTAAGATCCCAAGTGTTGTTGCACCCACGTTTGGGGAGATAAACATTAATACTCTGTAAAGGGACACCTGTTTGGCAGTTGGTCTGTAGTCCATGGACTGATCCATGAGGCTCGTTCACTGTGAAGCTTGCTCTGCACTCTTCTTTTGCTCCCCCAGTTCTTCAAGCCAATGCCTGAGACGTGCCTGTCATGGATGTCCGCCTTGAGGACACCAGAATCCTTTCAAGTGGGCCATCTGCCCATGCTCCCAAGCTGCCAGTTGATGGTGGTGCCACAGCGGTGTCACGCCCCATGCACAGACAGCAGAATGTCTCTCTTCCCTTCTATGTGTTAGGTGTGCTCCCCGACCACCAACAGAGCGTCTCCTGTACCCCACTGTCCCAGAATCCTCCCTCCACCAACTGGCCACATCTGATTCTGTCTGCAGACTCTGTCTCCGCTGGACTCTAATTTATTCCCATTCCTTTCCCCAGCTTCTTCAAAGGTGGCATCCCTCTCCCCACCACCTGCACAGTGCAAATGAACTGCTACAATCAAATAAGTGGAAGGCACCAGCTCTATCAGCTGATCAGAAATGTCCTAGTAGCTCTGAAACCCAGCTCTGTGTACAGTTGAAACCTTCACTAAAATTTATTCCATAAACTCAGTTTTTAGAGCAGCACTGTCCAATAGGAACAGAACACAACCGCAAGTGCAAGCTACCTGTCATTTAAAATTTAGTAGCCACATTAAAGAAAAAGAAACAAGTAATTTTAGTAACTTAATTTATTTAACCAAATACATGCAAAATAATCTCTCCAATAATCAAAATGAAAAATTATTAATGAAATATTTTACGTTAGCTTTTTCATACAGAGTCTTCAAAATCAGCATGTATTTTATATTTACAGCACAACTCAATTTCACGCTGCAAGTCCTCAATAGTCACATGTGGCTAGTGGCTACCATATTGGGCCACTCGTTTAGAGCACAGGAAAGGATTCTGGAAATCATGCTGTGTGATTTCCTTATCTTGCAAGTGAGACTTTAAAAGGTGACACGATTAACAACAAGTCACACAGCTAACCAGTAGCAGAGACAGTGCTAGAACACTGAGGTCCTGATGTTCAATCACATGCATTTTTATTCATTTAATGCTGCTTATCTTAAATTTAAGCCACTCTGCTGCTAAAACATACCCATCTAAAAAATAACCAAGAATGTGCTGAAGTAATCTGAACAGCTGTTTTTATTGGTCTATAAGAGATTTGGTTTTCTCCAATTGAGTAAAATCTTCCTTGCAATTGGTTTTTTGATAATTCCCTGAATTAGATCAATTAAAATCATTCTAATTTTTAAACTGAAACATGACTAACTTTTTCAAATAAAAATTTTGGCAAAAAAGGAGAATGAGGGGTAACATATATCCAGCCCTTAACTGGGTGCTAAGCTATGTGCTATGTGCTAAACAGTGCTCAGCGATTTTCAGCATCATCTCATGTAATCCGTGCAGCAATTCGCATGGAGACAATTATCTATTTTAAAGATGAGGTAATTGAAGCCTAGTGAGAGTAAGTAATTAGCCTGGGTCAAAAAGCTAATTAATGACAACCAAAAAATCATATGGCCAGTGAGTAACCCTCTCAGTCAGTCAGGAACAAAACTTAAACCTTGGCCCTGGCTCCCAAGCCTGTTGCTCTTTTACACCACCACTCAGCCCCCATGATTATTTAGCTGCCTGTGGACTTGAGATACATGGAACATTTTCTGTGATGCAGATCCAAAGGCTGAGTGTTTCCACTGGGTCTTATCTACTGTTTCACTAGGGACAAACATTTCCCATGGAATCAACTCATTCCATGTTCCACTGAGATCAGTTGTAATTCCAGCTCTTGGCCTATTTTGCGGTAGGCTACTTTTCACCTGCTGTTGGGTTATTCCATCATATTCCACTACGAATGTATTTATTAATTCTGAGGTCAATGACCTAAGCACCTTACCCTTCAGACATGTTCATCTATCGTCTTTTTCAGGGTTATCCTCACATCATGCATCACAGTATGACATTCACATAAAATGTCTCAATTAATGTCATTCAGTTTGACCTGCCTTAACACATAGAATCATTTCTAAAAATTTAAAAATGAATCCATTTCTCCCATTTACTTCCATTATCAAGTCATATGGGAAAATATTTGATCCCAAAAGAAAAAAAGCACTTTAGGATTTTAATATTCACTTCAGTCATACTCTCTGCTCCTGTTGACTCACGGTCCTGTCCTTATGTATTTAGCCCATTTATATTATTCCTGCAAAATACTAGCCATGCCTATAGGGTCTTACCCTCTAATTTATAAGCACATCGGCATTACAGATTGCTAATTCCATGCCTGGATTACTTGACAGAGCAAGTAAGCAGGTATTAGAGAAAAAACAAAGCAGGATTTTTTTTTTTTTCCAGAAAGAAGCATCTTCTAAATGACTTTCAGTAGTCAGAAAGAATGACTTCAGCATGTATGAAAGTTTAGTGTTTTAAGAGTAATATTGTTTTTACTTAAAATTAGATACTGGGGATCACCATGATATTTTCAGTGTTCCATTTGTAAAAATGATAAGGCCCTGACAAATTCTCATTTCAATGGTGTTCTCAATTTCTTCCCAGAGTTTAGATGTATGGTCAAGCAGAAAAAATAATTAAACCACAGCTACAAATATTTGGAACGCCATAGGAACAAGGGTGACAACCATGGCTGTTATCGAGCACTAACTATGTGCCAGGTTTGGTGCTATGATCTCTGCAGGATCTATCTCTTTTAATCCCAAGTAGAAAGTTTATGGAGTAGGACTCTTATTATCCCCGTTTTTTAGAGATGAGAAGCACAAGGTTTTGAGAGGTTGAATCATTTCCATAAAGTCACATGGCAAATGTTAATTTTTGCCTGTTTTAAATGAGCATGAACATTACCATATTTGGGAATGTTTGACTGATAAACAAAGAATCAAGGCCTAACTGCTGAATAAAAGAACAAATGATTAACAAAATGAATAACATTTTGGTGCCTCCTAACCTACAGTATTGAGGAGAAGCAAAAGATACCTTGGTGTGGCTCCATTTGGACACATTCTCGCTGTTATCACAGGCCAGCGCTGAGCCCTGAGCCCAGCTGGGCCAATCAGATACATAGGAATGAAACCAGTGCTAAGTGAGAAGAAGCCGGCTATGATTACACAGCATCTAGATGCAGAAGATTCAAAGATTTTCCAAAGATCTCAGCAGTTGTATTAGCCAATTTTCTGTTTTAGTTGCAAATATTGTATTCCTGTTTTCAGTAAAAAAAAAAAAAACACTACAGCACAGAGAGTAAAGCTGGGGAGTTCTTTCTCTTGATCCAGGGCTCTGTTGAACACAGCCTCAAGCTCCGCCCCAGGACCTGAGCTGAACGTAACTCACAGACGCTCCAAATTCTGATCCACAGTGTTTCCACTACTGCAATGGGCAGTTCACCTAATTTGCGCCTGCCTCCTTTTCTTTCTGTATAAAAGGAGCACAGTTATACACTATGGCAACGGAGATCATAAAGTTAGAAATTTGCTTTCCCTTTGAAGATCAAGGCATACAAAATAGTTATTAATAATTATCTGGCAAATTGGTGAATGTGTTTTCCTGTCTGAAGCACTAAATGATCTCTTAATTACTCTTTACAGTTCATCCTCATCACGCACTTAAGTATAATGTGTTGGCTGGTGAGGAATATTTTTGTTTACAAATGAAGGCTAACACAGAAGAGGGACTGTAATGATGGGGTCTTATACTGTCCAGACCTTTTAAATTCACTTTTATCCACAGGTAAGAGCCTGCTCTTAATAATGGCTTTGGTGTTGAGGAAGTAATCAATGAACCTAATCAGTTATTCTCTGGTGGTTGATGGAGAGTTACAATTTTAGAGTTTTACAAGGAGCATGGGTATTCTAATCCACTTTTAAGATGGTATTTGCCCCTTAAAACTCTTGCTGAAGTCTTCAGATGGTCAGCTGGGGATTTCAGAACCTGTATCACCTTCTGAATTTAACCTGGATACATTTGGATGTCATGATACACTTGACATGATCAATTACTAATTTGCTATGTTATGGAATATTCTATGACATCATTTGATTTAGGGAGTTTCTGTTAGTTTACATATGATGGACAATGAGTGATCCAGAAAGAATCTGATTGGTATCCCACCAGCAATGAGTAAGATGCCAAGGTTATGCATCCAGGCTTTTCTTTTGATGGTAACCTGAGAAATATGAACCTCATCAACAGCAGCAACACAGAAATTAAACTTCCAGTAAAATACCAAGGACTCTGATATTCATTGAATTGATAAATAATTTTGAGTCTGTTGCTTTTAATAACAAATAAAAACATAAATACAATAACTTTGACCAAAGTTTTAGAAAATCAAATAAAATAGGAAAAAAACATTAATTTCCCAGGTGGCAATTTGTATTGGGTATCATATGTGGATGATCCTTAATTTGATTCAGCATGTGAAACTTGACTTCCAAAAACAAGATTAAAAAAAATGAGATGGTTCCTAAAAATTTTTTATATAGCCATAAGCAAAACAGTATCAAGAGAAAATTTAGTGACATTTAAGGCTAATTACTCTGAATCAGGAAAGTAATAGAAAGTAATATAATTGTATCAGCAAATTGACCAAAACTGTCTTCAAATGTATATGTGTTGAGTTAAAAGTCTATACAAACTAATGCTTTTGCATAAATATGTGTTCTGAAAGGATCCAAATTTAAAGTTAATATTTAATCTTTAATCAACCTAAATGTACAACAGTAGAATAAACTAATTATGCTGTATTAATATAAAAAAATATTTTGTAGCCATTAAAAAATGTCCTGAAGTAATCTTTATGACGTGGGAAAAAGTTAAATAAGAAATGTTAAATAAGAAGGATAAAGACTAAATATATCTTATGATCCAAAATATTTTATTGAGTCTGTATGTGTGTGTGAATCTGAGAAAAAAATACACCAAAATGTTAACAGAAGTTATTCTGGGTGGTGGAATTATAGGTTCTTTTGCTTTTTTAATTCTATTAAAAATTTCTAAATTGGCTGTAATGAACATGTACCACTATTATAAATTTTTAAATGACCAAGGATTGGTATGAAAACTTCTTGGTGTGTATGAAAAAGATGTGTGTTATATAATACCTAAGTTCCCAGAAGAGGTCAAGTATTTCATGTATACATTGTTCCATTGTTCATAATTACTAAGTCACCAAGACCCATTCTGGTAAAGGCAGCTGGACCATCCAAGGCAATCCATTACAAGAGAACTTTGAGAAAAAGAAACCTCATATAGGGCCTTGAGAAATCTTGTCACCATCATATAATGCTGTTTCCTTCTTGCAGGAAGTAGATGTGAACAAAGGCTATGACTACAGTTTATTTTTAAAAATATTCTTAGGTCTCAATGTGTCTTCTGAAAAATCAAGTGCGTATCTGAGTTGAGAGCTGAGAACATCTGCCCATCCCATTCTTAAGTCTCTTATTTTTGAAGCCTGCTTACTTACTCTTTTAATATATATTTCTTTACAAATGAATTGTGGAAACACTTTTTTACTTTTGTGAACCAAACAAGGCAAAAGAAAGTTGTAACTGGATATTATCCAGGTCCATATTTTTGACTCAAGGGAGGCAGTAAAGTCATCAGACTCCCATCTTACCCACATTGCATTGGATTCCCTCTGCTAAAACACTCCCTTGTTTTTTTCCACAGGAACTTGGTTTTCCATTGTAGGCTAAACTCCTTTGTTTGCATCCCATCTACTAAGCATATGATGCCAACTCTGAGGTCTAGGGTTATTTGTCCATCAAGATGTCCTAACTTTGGAAGAGAGCTGAAAAAGGTAGAATAATAACTGGATTTTGTTAGACATTGCACTTAATAGAGAATAAGAGAAAGCAAATCTTTTTTCTGAATACTGATAGTGTACTATAATATCTGTGTCATTGTGAAGAAAGGGACAGTCTTGCCCTCAGTGGGAAGGTATCATTAATTTTGTTCAATCCTAAAGCAGCTTTGCAAGTTCTAGTATCTAGTATTCTGGAAGATGATAGCAACTAAGGATATAGCAGGTAGGGCAGAAAGTGGTAGAGAAAATCTAGAGAGCAGGTGATACTTAAGATATATAATGTTTGATAAATGTTTGACACATAATGTTTGATAAATATTTAGTAAACAGATTAAGAGGTACTGGCCTCATTGTAGTTCCTGGTGGTCACGCACTCAGTGTGGTCCCAGTGTTTATTACAAACTCACTCCCCCACAATTTGCACATACGCTTCTGGGAAGGGTCTAGTAAAGCACTGAAAAAGTCCAAGTTCCAATCAAGTTGACTGAATTAAAGTCCAGTCCAGAGAAGACGCTGGAGTATTAGGCAGGGAAACTGACACAAAATCTCTTCCTACTGACCCATCCACTGAGGAATGAAGATAGCAAAGGCTAAACCCCAAAGTCAACTAGGGAACCACACCTCACCATATATAGTAAGATGTGGGTCACCAGTACATTCCCATACCTGATGGACTCTGGCTCTGGTACTTGTAGGGACCCATCAGGATGAGAAAACACAGTTCAGGTCAAAGTTTGCTAATATAAACCTCTTGATATGGTTTAAACTATGTGTACCTCTCAGAAGCCCAAAGAGATAACCCATGAGATTTTTCTTCTAAAAAGCCCATTCCTTTTCATACTGAATCCAGCAGCAAATAAAAAGGTTTTGGGTGTATATTTGTGGGGACCATGGATGGGGAGACAGAATGAAAAGGGAAAGCAAGATGTTAATTTCCAAAAAAAAAAAAAAAAAAGAGTTAACGAATGATTGCAATGAATACTTTATAAAGCTATTTCTGAACTTAGAAGAAAAAAGAGGGTGAAATATTCCTGTTTCCAGGCTAAGAAAACTAAGCCAGAAGATATGTATAAAATGAAAGTCCATATGAGTAAAAGGTTTTAAAATTAACCCAACGAGTAAGCCAGTAATCCATACTTCTCCATCACACACAATTTTAAACTCAATTTGTTAAAGAAAATGTGAGGGGACTGGCTCAGGGGAGAAAGTGGTGGTGCAGGAACAAATCCCTAATTTGGAATAAGGTAGAGATCCTTCTTTTTTTACTAGGACTGGTGATGCCTTGATTGACCAGCGTGACCTTGATAATCCACCTGGTTTAGAACAGGGAAGTAGCAACTCTCCATGTTTGTTCTCTGGGCCTTCACATAAGTCACTGCTTTTGAACAGTATGGTGAGGAATACTTCTGGGCCTCCAGAATATCCATGAAAATTACTGGCCTCCAGCAGCTGCAGCTGTTCAAATTAAATAAATAAATAAATAAATAAATAAATAAAGAGACAGAGAAAGAAGATAAAGAAGAGGTAAATGAAAATTTCAGTGTGCTTAATTGTTCTGAATGAGATGGCCTGAAATCTATACCTTCAAATGTGTTCCATGTTGCTATAATATTTGTTGCCAAATATTTCTATATTTTACAAAATCCTCACAAATTCTAAAGACAGGAGAATAAAAGTTCTGCTCTTTTTGAAATGTTTATTCATTCATTACTGCTTATGTAATTAGTATAGAAATTTGTTCATTTCAAATTTTTCCAGTAAAAGAATTCCTCATTGTCCAGTAGATAATTAGTAGGTATTTATTGAGTGACTGATATATAAAGTCCTATATTAAGTCCTGAGGAAACAACGATAAATAAGATATAGTCTTTGCCTTCACAAAGGTTATACATATTTTTAACAAATTATGGGAAAATATCAGATAAATTAGCATGCAATAACATTATATTATTTAAAACAAAGATAATAATATGCCTTAACTAGAATTCAGATCTTAGAAGTCAGAATATTTCATTCACTATTCTAAATACTAATTTGATAATATTAAGTTATAGTCCCAATCTAGAGCAAATACAAAAGCACTGCAGATGTGTGTGACATACATGCTTCCAACTATGTGATGTCCACAAGAGACTCACTTCAGCTTTAAGGACATACATAGACTGCAAGTGAAGGGGTGGAAAAAGATATTTTATGCAGATGGGAACCAAAAGCATGGATAGCTCTACTTATATCACACAAAACAGATTTTAAACCAAAAACTGTAACAAGAGACAAAGAAGGTCACTATATAATGATTGAAGAAGACACAAACAAATTTCTTTAATAAATGATTGAAGAAGACACAAATGAATAGAAAGATACTCTGTGTTAATGATTGGAAGAATTAATATTGTGAAAATGCCCATACTGCCCAAAGCAATCTGCAAACTCAATGCAATCCCTATCAAAATTCCAATCGCATTTTTCTCAGTAATAGGAAAAAAATCCTAAAATTCATACAGAACCACAAAAGTCCCCAAATAACCAAAGCAATTTTGAGAAAGAACAAAGCTAGAGGCATCACACTTCCTCATTTCAAATTATATTACAAAGCTGTAGTAATCCAAACTATATGGTATTTGCATAAAAACAGACACAAAGATCAATGGAACAGAATAGAGAGCCCAAAATAAACACATGCATATATGGTCAATTAATTTTTGACAAAACACCAAGAATATTCAATGGAAAATGGATAATCTCAATGATGGTGGAAAAACTAGACATCCACATGGAAAAGAATTAAACTTATACCATACACAAAAATCAAGTCAAAATGATTCAAGACTTGAATATAAGACCTTAAAGCATAAAACTCCTAGAAGAAAACTTAGAGGAAAAGCTCTTGACTTTTATCCTGGCAATGATTTTTTGGATTTGACACTAATAGCAAAGGCAGCAAAAGCAAAAAGAAACAAATGGGAGTACATTAAACCAAAAAACTTATGTACAGCAAAGGAAACCATAAATAAAATGAACAGGCAACCTAGAGAATGGAAGAAAATATTTGTAAACCACATATCCGATAAGGGGTTAATATCCAAGATATATTAGGAACTTATATAACTCAATAGCAAAATAATAATAATAATAACCTAATTTAAAAATGGGCAAAGGATCTGAATAGACATTTTTCCAAAGAAGACATGCAAATGGCCAATAGGTACATGAAAAGGTGCTTAACATCACTAGTCGTCAAGAAAACACAAATCAAAACCACAATGAGGTATCACCTTACACATGTTAAAATGTCTATTATCAAAAAGGCAAGAGATGGCAAATGCTGATGAGGATGGGAAGAAAGGGTACGCTGTGCACTGTTGGTGGGAATATAAATTGGTGCAATCACAATGGAAAACAGTATGGAGGTTCTGCAAGAAACTGAAAACAGAACTACCATGTGATCCAGCAATCCCACTTCTGGATTGATATGCAAAGGAAATGAAATCATTCATTTGTATTCCTATGTTCATTGCATCATTATTCACAACAGCCAAGGTATGAAAACAACCGAAGTGTCCATCTATGGACGAATGGATAAAGAAGATGTGGTGTGTGTGTGTACACACACACACACTATAGAATATTATTCAGCCTTATAAAAGAAAGAAGTATCACCATTTGTGACAATATGGACAAACCTGGAGGGCATTATGTTAAGTGAAGTAAGCCAGACAGAGAAAGACAAACATGTCATGGTATCACTTATATGTGGAAGCTTTAACAATAGAGTGGAACTCATAGAAACAGAGTAAAATGATGGTTGCCAGAGATACGAGGTTGGGGAAATTGGGAGAGGTTAGTAAAAGGGTACAAAATTTTCAGATATAAGATGAATATCATCTGAGGATCTAATGTACAACATAGCGACTATAGTTGGTAACACTGTCTTGTATAATTGAAATGTGCTAAAAGAGTAGAACTTATCCGTTCTCACCAAAAAAAAAAAAAGGTAAATATGTGAGGTGATGGATGTGTTAATTAACTGGAGGTGGGAATCCTTTCATAATGTATGTGTATATCAAATGATCACATTGTACACTTCAAATGTGTTACGATTTTATTTGTCAATTATATCTCAATAGAGCTGAAAAAAAATTAATGCAGTTAAGAAACAAGTAGCTTAATGACAAAAAAAAAAAAAACTAAGACTAATATAATCCAAGGACACGACATTAGAAGTTGCTGCATACACTTTTGCTGCCGTAAAGGTCAGCCAACATAAAAGGAGTGTAGTGCTGAAAGAACCACAGAGAAATGGGGTTCAATCCTGATTGCTTCTAAACTTGGGGTAAAATGTGACCAGAAGATTTACATACCACTCTTCTGTTCATTTGTGTGAACCAATAAATTTTTCTACTTAAACTAATTTGGGTTGAGTTTTTCAAATTATTATTATTATTATTACTTACGGGGGAAAAAAGGCCGCACTAATATAAAGAGTTGTAGAGTTGGGAATGAGGGAAGAGTTGGAAAAGATTTTTATTGAACTTCTTAGGCATCACTTTTCCATGTACAAGGCAAAACATATCAGTAATTTTGGCAAATGAGAGTATGCCTTATTCTAATAGTTTAAAAACTAAAGAGGTTAAAAAGTAAGAGAGGTTAACGAATTAGAGAAAGCTCTGGAAAAGCAACAGTGGTGAGCCTAGAGGATACTATTAGCATCTTCCCAGGGTATCCATCTATGTATAAAAATGGTCAAAATGGGCAGGAGAGATTATGCATCTGTATCTGCTATTTGTATGACTATGTATATGGATGTTTTCTTCATCGTCCGTCAATTTGCAAGATCCCTTTTCTATCACTACTGCTACTTTTATATTCCTGAATTTTTCTTTCTCTTTTCTTTCTCCCACTGGAAAACAACCAAACCCCCTGGATATGATGCCTGAAAAGGGCTAAAAAGGCGGACAGTAAAGAGTATGGGGTGACTTGCTGGGGCAGTAATGCTCCTCTGCATCAAATGCCCCATTTTGAGAGGAAAAAGAGGAAGAGGATACTGTTTGTAGGGGAGAAAGAATGCAAACGTAACATAGCTCAAACCTGCTCGTGCAGCTGCCATTTTCTTGTTTCGCAGTTTGTTCTCCAAAGCTTGCTACATAATAAAAAATAGTAGAGAGGAAGAACATGAGATTTCCTGGTGTTTTCTACTACTTGACATTAATAGAGACAAATATTTCTCTGAAATAAATTGTATCCTACCTGTTTCATCTTCTTTTTTAGATCCAGATTTGCTGCCTTCTGGCCCTTTGCAGTAGCATTGAGATAATAGATAGTCAAACTAAATTTAAAAAAAATAAAATAAAATTTATGGTATTTTTCAGTTCCTCAAGATTCTTCTTAAATTTACATTAACTAAATCATATAATATCGGCACTGGAGTGACTTTCAGATATTTTCTACTCTGAACCTCTTTTGTAGATGAAAGCCTGAAGTACAGAGAGATGAAGAAGTACATTCAGAATTACACAGCGACTGGGGTGGACCTGGGAAGTTGGACCCCCAAGGCTCCTCCTCCACAGCCCAGGGCTCTGTCTGATGTTCCTCACTGCCTAATTTTAGGTTCTTCTTGGAAATGTATTAACATCACTTTAAACTATAATTGAAAACACCATTTCAAATCGATACCAATGGCATCCAAGAGAACAGAAAATCTCTTGACGCTTAGGGAATGTGTAGAGTAAAAAGGAAACTGACTTTCCACTTTAAATTCCTTCCTTTGGCTTTTACAACTAAGACTATCATCCTCATAGTCATAGGTAATTAACATGGCTTTTTTTCATCCACAGAATGTATTGTTTGAGTTTCTCTCTCCTTCAAAAGAAACTATTTCATAAAAGAATAGTCCTGGCATTTAAGTGACATTTACATTTCTAAAAAGAGCAAATTCCAGCCGAACATTTTTGCAAAAATAAACATGTTCATCTTCACTTAAAGCAAAACAAAGAAAAAATGAGGTTAAAAAAAAACGTAACTGGCATTGATTGCCCTTTATTGCAAATAACTGGTTACTGAACACATTTCCCCTACTCACCAACATGCCAGATCATAACCTTTATGAGCCATCTGCTGCTAGCAACAAGATTATTGATATCATTTCCACTGGGTTTATTTCTTATACAAGTGATAGGATTTTGAATGAAATTACATACATGAAAGCATCTGGTGTAATATCTGGCATGAATTAGGTATTCAATAAATATGGTGTGCCTGTGTATTGTAAGGGTTTTCTTACAAAAGTGCCTGGATTTGGAGGAAGAACTCAAAGACCTCAGAAGTCATTCGCAATTCTGTAATTCTCTATTTATCCATCACTATTTTTCTACCTTGAGATGCACCTTCAATGAGTATTCTTCACAGATCATTTTTTAGTCTCCAAAGGAATGAAACCGCCTGCAGGGAACTAGCTCAAACTCTACTCAGTTACCCAAAAACCAACCAAGCTGATTTAATATGATTCATTGGGGAAATTCAAAATGCTTGTAAACATTCTCTAATTAAAGGTAATAAAAAGCCAAGCCAACTGTATGGGTACCATAAAGTGTTGAAGATGAGACCTCAGTATTTGAAAAATCAAATCAGTAATAAGCTGAATTTCGGGTTTTAAATCAGAACATCAGAACTAAAATCATCCTTGTGGGACATCTATTTGACCTTATATCATGCCAGTTTCCCTCTAGACAGTCTATATCAGGGGTTGTCAAACTATGGTCTCTGGGGCAAACCTGACTCTCAGCCTGTTGTGTATGGCCCATGAACTAAGATTGGTTTTTACATTTTAAAATAGTTACATAAGTACTTACATAATATCCTCAATTTTGTCTCTTGGACCACAAAGCCTTAAGTAACTACTATATGGCCCTTTAAGGAAAAAGTGTGCCAGCCCTGGGTGTAGACCATCTCTGACAAGTGGCTTCCAATTCTTCTGAGCATTTCCACTCAGCCTGAATTCAGTGTTTGGTGCTGTAAATGAGTAGGTGGGAAATAAGTGGTGGGGAATAAAAAGACATGGGTTTGAATTTACCTATTAGCTATTTGATTTGGGGCAGATCTTCCATGTGCTTTCAATAATATGATTAATGAGGCCAACTTCTTAAGGTTATTGTGGAAATTAAATGAGTTAATATATGGATCATGCCTGGAACAAAAGCAGTGTTCATTCCTCTTCCATACCCCTGGGGCAGCTTATTAAATCTTTAATTAGTGGCATTAGAACAATGTTGCTCCTTTGCTTAAAAATAAATCTCTCTCAATAAGTTAAGAATATAGTCATAAAATCTGACATTGTTTTGAGTGTGTGTGTTTTAAAACAAGACCTCCTTTTTACCACGAAAAGGCCTTGACTCCTAAAAGCCATGCTCTCAAAAGCCACTATATCGTAAAAACACTAAGAAGGAAAATCACTTCCAGGGCCATCTGGTGAAACAGGCTGCATCCAGCAAGTCACTTTCTAACACATCTGCACCAGAGATTTACTATCAGATTCTTAATGGCACCCCATGATCAAGGTTCTGTACTACATAAAATAATCTGTTTTACTATTTAATTATCCCTACAGGCTTTTAGCTCTCCCTCAAAGAAGGCATCATGGTGTAAAGGGGTGAGTGTTGGATTTACTGTCAAAGCCCTATCATTGTCATTTTTGATGTATTCTCACTGAGGGAAAAATCCCTTCCCTCCTCCAAGTCATTTTCTTAATTTATAAACTTGAAGATGACACCTGCCCTCGCTGATGTGGCTTGTGACCACGACCATCACAGAGACGATCCTAACAACTTGGCCCAGAACCCAGTTCATTTACTTAAACCACTGGGATTTCTCTCCCAATCTCTCCCTGAGATTTCCTAGTTTTACCTTTATTTAAACAAATCCAACCCTTTGTGTCAGCTTTGTTCCACTAAAGTGTCCACGAGGGTGACTTCATACTTGCCCTCCTTGACTGAGATCAGTGGCAGTTCTAGACTTTTTATTTAGGAGGGCCTTGAGGTTTGGAAGGAAGGACTGGGGCACTTTTTGTAGCTCTTCCATAGGAAGCATATATATATTTTTTTTGCTTAGAATGTAAGTTTACCTGTGGTGGCCAAGACTCAGAAACCAATGAAAGTAATATGGGAACAAAAGCCCCCTCTCAAGTTCCCCTTTGGATATCATCTCTGACTTTGAAAGGATAGACTAAGTGACCTTTCCAAGACCCTTCTGGTCCTCTGATTCTATCATCGTGGGCAGACATAGTTATTAATGGCCTTCTAGGAACAAGGACAGGGTAATTTTTAAGACCCCTTAAGCCTTTAGCCCTGAAATATAGCCTATAGGGTCCTCAAGGGGAATATTAACTTAGAGGCTCATCATTTCTGTGTATTCACAGCCATATGCTTTATGGAAAAAAGACGGAGGTCAGGGGGGTGGGGAGGAAGCTTGACGTGCTGATTAGATTTAGTGTTTATGTTTCCCTTGCTGTAGCTGTTTACTGATAATTATTTTGGTTACTTGGGAACAAATCTTATAATCCTAGGCAGGCAAAGACAGATGCAGATGGCTGTAAATTACATGCAATAGGATCAGAATATGGCTCATGAATTTTAGCCTCTCACCACCATGTAATCAGTGCTGAATTGGTTAGGTTACAGCACAACCCCTGGGGAGAAAGAGAATTGAAAATGCTGAAACTTAAAAGGCGCAGGAAGAACATTACAAAGGCTCTTTCTATGAGGAGGGAAAGCACATACACCATAACCAAAACAACAGCAATAACTAATCCAGGATTAGAAAGCTGTCTCAAGATCTTTGCCATCCAGCTTGGAAAATCATTTTCCAGTGTTTCTCCAATGACTTCAAACATCCTATTTTTGCCACTGAAAAAAAAAGGAGAGAAGTTCATTTAAAACAGATGTAAAAACCATGTTTATAGCAAGATGTAAAAACTATGTTTATAGCAAGAAAACTAGAAATTTTTCTCAAACACTGCCTAAGTACTCTTTCAGGTTAGAAATCTGATGTTTAGCTACAACTCCTGACACTTCGACCTCATATTGTCAACATATGGATAAGATATGAGAAATGTTATGCCAGCACAAACACATAGTCAAAGCAGTTAGGAAATTAACCACAGCATTAGGAGAAGATTTAAAAAAAAATTTTTTTTGGAGTATAGTTGATTTACAGTGTTGTGTTAGCTTCAGGTGTACTGCAAAGTGAATCGGTTATACATATACATATATCCACTCTTTTTAAGATTCCTTTCCCATAGAGGTCATTATGGAATATTGAGTAGAATTCCCTGTGCTATACAGTAAGTCCTTATTAGTTATCTATTTTATATATAGCAGTGTATATGTCAATCCCAATCTCCCAATTTATCCCTCCCCTCCAGGAGAAGATTTTTTAAAGCTATACTTCTAAGATTTGGGTTACTTGAGAACAAATATATTATATAAAATATAAATATACCTTATATATGTATGAAAATATCTTTTATAAATAGCTTGTAAGTCTACTCCTCAGCAGCTGTTCTTACATGAGAATACTTTCTTTGGGCTGAACAAATAGTGTGCTCAATTTTTTTAATTAGCCTTGGAAATGAGCATAAGGAATAGCTTAATGGAATAAAATCCACAAATAATCTAATATCTCTTTCCATGTTATAGCTTCTATCTCATTTTCCACCAGACCTCTTTCATCTGAGCTATTAATAGGTAACTGCACTGAATGCTGAACCCTTTCTCTCAGTATTTCTTCTGGACGGGCCCTAATGAGTACCAGCTAAGAACAGAAAATGGGAAGAGAAAGAAAACAAGCCTAAAAAGCAAAGGTCCTTAGTGAGTTTGTTCTCAGCCCCTACAAACTAGAGAAATGAGAGCAGGATGTCTGTCTTAACTTAGTATATAATATTCAGCATTATCAGGTAACACCCATCATGCCAAATTATTTTTTTCTGTATATACATATTGATTCTACTATGAAATGATGTAATTTTCAGAAAAGATATTACATTATTTATCAGCAATTTGTATGTATCATGAGAATAAAGGTTGGCATAACACTGAGTAAAATATTTTGGCTTCACTTTTGTTTTTTGACCTTTATACATTCTTAACTACTAATTGAATATGACCCACAAGTTCCAGATCAGATTTTTTTCTCTCCAGTATCTTTTAATAGACTGAGAGTGACTTCAAGTATCTTGTCAGGAGTCACTGGACTACAGAGGTATAAATTTTGCTTCACAAATTATAGATCTACACACTAATTAGCAAGACCTATGATACATAAGGGCGAATGAAGCTTACTGACAATTTAAGATTATATCAACCTATTGCACTAAGGTTTCTTATTCCTCATCCATTCTAGCTGACCATGCTTCACCTTGACATATGGAATACAGCCAGAATGAGGAGACAGGCAAGGAGGATGAGAAAAAATGAGACAATCCACCCCCCCTACTCCAGCCTCTAGGGCTGTGTTTGATGAATGTCAGAATGAGGGAACTGGAATTTTACAAAATCATCCCTACCCAGAAAGGTCTTCTTTGCATCCAGTGTATGAGAAATGTGAAGTTATTAGTATCTCTGAGGATTCTTGGGTGCCTTTTCCAGGACAGGTCTCTTACCAGGAGTCCAGATCTTTTATTATACACAAACTATAGAAGCATCTACAAATCCTGGCACTCCCTTTTTCTGACAGGTGAACCAAAGTATGCCACTTCATCATATTCCCAGAAGTCCTTTCCAGCCTGTTGCGAGTATACAGCCAAGTGAAATGCTACTGAACTTAATCTATAGCTCTCTTGGGCATAGCTCTATCCACCCTAATTAGAATAGTCTATGTCTGTCTTTTCAGCCAGACCGAAAGGTCCACCTGGCCAGAATCAATGCCCAATGTACACCTATATCTCCTCTAGTGCTTAGTGCACAACAAACAGTCATTCTTCATTCATTAACTCAAATTACTGGCCAACACTCTACTGTGTTTTGACTCACAGAGATGAAAATATTCTGTCCCTAACCTCTAGAAGTCAGCTACACTATTAAGAAAAATCAACACATCAAGTGAGTAATGTAATAGCAGTGTCACGATATAATATAAACCTATACATATTTTATGATCTCACTTATTTTTAAAATCTGTATAAGAAGAAAACCAGAATACAAAATGCCAAAAAAATGTTGAGAGTTGTTATTTCAGGTCTTTGGTTAGTGTTTATTTTCATGCGATAATTTCTGGTTTTTCTAGGATAAATACATATTACCTTTGCAGTTAGATGAAAATACATGAAGTTATAATTACCATAATGTTAGCAGGGAGGTGTGTGAGAACCTAGAGAACTATAAATTGTTCAGAATTATTAGTGAGGGAGCTGGGGGAGAAACATCAAGTGTCAGGAAATGTGGTAGAGCAATTAGAAGAATTTTCTTCATCTGGACACCAAAGAAATAGTTTTTTAATTGTCAAACTGTTAAGGTAAATCCACTTAATAGCCTACTGGAATAATTTTCTGGAAAATTCACCCTCCCTAGCCAGTTCTTATGAAACCAGAACAAGCTAGACTATCTCATCAAATTGCTTTGCAGAATGGGTCTTCTAAGGTATTGTAGCCACCTTACCTGAAAACATACATGCACCTGGGAGAGCCTGGCCATTACTGTGCTGTCCCCATTAACCTACCTCAAATGCATGTTTACCAATTTGCTGCCCACCCAGGTGCCAACTAGGGTCAGATACACTTCACTAGGCAGGCTGGTCAAACCACCTCAAACTCAGGGTCCAAAAGGATGGTAAGTCATGAGTCTCCTACTAATATATCCTTTCTCACCTCACTACCAAGGCAGAACAATGCTTTAAACCTTAAAATCTAGGGAATAAACCAAGTATATATTCTTCTGCTCCAGGAACAACAGACTATCTAAATAGGACAGAGATACCCCTTTCCCAATACTCTACTGAAAATATTTAAATTTCCTTGATCTCAAAATAGTGATATACATGCTGCTCATCTGCCAAAGTTTGCCAATTAGGAAACCGTTGGTCAAAGTCAGATACTATGCATTAGATACAGACTAAGTTTTATTCATTAAAATCATAGTAACTCAGTGTGATTTAAAGAGAGGCAAAGGAGTTAGGATCCAAAAAGCTAAAATTGTGCAGTCATTGTATGTGACTAGCTCAATGATATTTTTAATATTAATGGACCTTTGTTACCACCACCCAGCTCCGTGTTGACCTTGTGGGGTTTCCCTGGCAGACAACTAAGTTCCTTCGATATGTTTTTCTGAGAAGGACCCACTTCCAATTAAAAAGTTAAAAGCACATCTAAAACTTATCCTGGATATTTAGTTGTGTGGGTAATTTGCAATTAACTAAAGTCTTTAGATGACTTGCCTCTTGAACTTCATACTCTTGAGCTTTATTAAGACCAATTGCTCTTTCAAAACTGTAGTTTCATATTTAGCCTCCAGATGTCACTGTCTGCATTATTTACTTCCCCCCACCTGGGTGGGGCGGGGGAACAGGACTTGTCAACTTCAGCTTCCTGAATACGTATGACAGAACTCCAGCTGTTTTTGCTCAATCAGTAGGCTTATCATTTTCTTTCTTTGTGTCCAGTAAAGCAGTTATACAGACTATTATTAGAATGAAAATGCTTCTTTTATACTTAAGTCTGTGGGCAAAGAATACTTTGACTTTAATTTAATAACTTGGGTCTGAGAGCATGAAGGAGAAATTATACATGCCCACTATTGCATCATGCTTGTCATTCACATGGCTTTTTGTATTCACATTTTCTCACTGAAAAGCAGAAATAACTCAAATGCATGCTGATCAGTGACTCAACATGTAGAGATTCTTGGGGGGACTTGTGGTAGAATGAAATCTCCATCCTCCAGATCTGGAAACTTTGCTTTCTTGGTAAGTGTCACAGGGAACGCTGTCATAGAGAACTGTAGAAAAGTATATTTCTAAGTTGGATCAAAGAGCCTTCTTGACTCTTTATTACTGACTTGAGTGAGTTATTCTTGTTATTTGAGGAGAATATACATGAGGAACATCTTTAAATTTTTTCCTAGCATGTAGATTTGGATTATAAATGATGTGACCCTCTTTATATTCATTATTATCTAATAATGACCCCATTTCCTAGGTAGCTTGTGGAATAATCTTTCTTTTTTCCTTCCTCCCTCCCTCCCTTCCTTCCCTTTATTTTTTCAATTAGGTGGTTCATGTGAAAAATAACAATAGCTTCCAATGTCTGAATGAGATGACCTAGCACCAGGAAAATTTTCACATCCAGACTAGTGTAATCAAACCTTGCTCTTTGCTTTCTCCTTATATAGAAAGAGCTCAGATTCAGTGTACATATTCTACACGGACAGAGCCTGGAGCAGTTATTTTCCCTTTTATGATTGCCAAGTGAGAAAATATCAATAGATGGATCTTGCTTAAGAATTTCCATGTCACATAATGAGCCTGAATATCCAAAAGAGCTCCTTCCTACAGACCAAAATGTCACTGTTTGGGGGAAAAAAAATAGCTTATACAACGAGTGACCATTCCCATCTCCACCCCTGAAAGAAAACTTTGCCCAAAAGAAATTGCAAAGGCAAGAACCTGAAGGGGCCACAATCGAAAGATGGCGGGAGGGACACGATCATGTACAGGACGGGCATGGTGGACAAGAAGAGGATGAGCAAGAGCATTCCCAGGTAGAAGTTATTTGATCTGGAAGCTTTGAACACCCTGGCCTCCGGAACGTTGCAGCACATCACAGCCCAGCACTGGAAGTACATGGACGTGTGGAGCCGAAGGATATTGATGCCCGGGAGGCTGGGAGCGAAGAAGGAGCCCATCCTGGAAAGAGAAACAGAGCTCTGCTCACCATGGAGCTTCAGTCCACAGCAAAGTCACACACTGCCTAGTTATTTTACATCACGCTTATTTGCCAAAGGCAGAAAATGTGTTGCCACTTTCAATCACATAAACCCTTCATGTTAATAAACTTAACTACTTCTATTTCCATCTCCTGTACACATTTTACCAGCTTCCCCATTATTGCAGATACTGTGTACTTAAGTCTTTCACAGAAACTCAGCTGGTCGCTAACTATATCCACTTAGCATTAGTAAATTTAAACTACAACAGACCAAACAGTGTATTACATTTGTTCTACTTCTCTCTTCTACTTCTCAAAAAAATTTACTTTCCCCTAATATTCATATCATTGATTAATATATCTAAAAATTTAGCTTTAAAAAAAACTTGCCCAAAAATTTTTAAAAATTAATAAAAATTTAGCTTTTTTTATAATTAACCCTTAAAACCACCCATTATATTCAAATAAACTGCATATGTGCATTAATTATTTTGTCATAGCTAATTAATTTTTACTTAATGAAAGAGAAAATGTTAAAGTAAGTTTTTCTGATGTTATTTTCTATTTGGGGCTGTTATGGTATTTTAGAGCCAATGGGAATTATGTATTTGTGCCTAATAAGATACTATGTTTTGTTGATATTCAATTGCAAGCTTTATGTGTTTTTGAAATGCAAATTTGACACATCCATTTAATTTAGTTTATCTGTTTACTTTCTTATTTTAGCTTGTCCAGGAAATCCACTGATCTGTACATGAGATTTTTAAAAAGTATTTTAAAATGCCACTTTTAAACAGGAACCATTTGGGTGAGGTCACTCTTACTTGATGGCTTCAGTGGTTATTTCAACAAAATAAATTTCAATTTTCTTTGATGAGAAAATCCATCAGCACCATAAAGCACCATAATGGCAATTTATTAATCCGAAACTCAAAAAAGGATACATGTACACTTATTTCAGAAGTATAAGCAGAATCCTATCTTTTAAACTGTCCCAAATATAATAAAACCTTCAGCAATTCTAGTTAGGGTTTACATGTTATAGTTCCTGGTTATGTAGAATAATTTTTTAAATCAATCCAATGTAAATTTGGTATATTATGGAGGGCGGGGGGTTGAGTTAGATGAAGAAGTTAGTTTCGGCTATAATTGAACTTGTGCAATCCAACATTAAACCATTTCACTGAAAAGTGCTAACCTGCTACAGTTTGTGTTGTGTTGTTGATAGGTTTCCATATAACAGATCTGAAAAACATTTTAACATACTGAATTGACCATAGACTTTGTAGAAAGTTAAACTATTAAAAAAATGGTATGTACTTTGGGGGATGATGATTTGTCCATGTAGGTTCATCAATTACAACAAAGGTACAGCGTGGTGGAAGATGTCAACAGTGGGAAAGGCTGTGCATGGGTGGGAGCAGGGGGTATATGGGAACTCTGTACTTTCCACTCAATTTTGCTGTGAACCTATAACTTCTCCAAGATATAAAGTTCATTAGTTTTTTTTTAAATGAGGGTAAACTTTGGAACAATACTGTGTATCTTGGTTACAGGATAGCAAGAGAGAATCTGGAACCCCAGAAACATGAGCAAGTAAGTGAGTGACAGTCCCAGCTGAGGGGTCAGAATTACAAAGCACTAGATTATATTCCCAAATGCCAATGTTTGTAATGTAATATGCTTGCAGATGATTGTGCTTGCCCCCTTCTAAAAGTCAGGCTTGGCCATGTGATTTGTTTTGGCCAGTAAAATAGAGATAAAAATGAAGTGTCTCACTATGGGATGGAAACTTTAAGAGCGCTGGAGGGTTTTTTGTTCTCTTCTCTCTCTGCTCTGACCAGTGCTGTTCCAGATGGATCCTATTCTATCACAGTCTATGACTCCACAGCGAAAGTAACTAACAGGAGCACAGTCCTTTACCAACTCACATTGGACATACGGTGTAAATAAGACATAAACTTTCCTTTTCTAAGCCACTAAGATTTGGGGGGTTGTATTTAATTGCTGCACAACCTAGTCTAGTCTATCCTAAGATACAGTTTTGCCTAAAGCCACATATATGTGTACCTATACATAGGCATGCATTGTTTATCTGTATGCACACATATGTACACGCATATATGTAAGTGCATCTATAGATAAATAAATTTCAGAATTTCAAAATAAATATCACATAGGCATTTTGAACAAATGACTCAAGAACATTATCCTAGAAAAAGAGATCCCGGCACAGTGATATCTGAATCTTAAAGCTCATTCTGTCTTTGCCTGTGACTCACTAATCAGCTCAGCTCACTAAGTCCCTTACCCAGACCTGATCCCGTCATCTGTCAGTTGAAGATCATTGTAATACCGTAGGCTTATAAAATGCTTTTCTTCCAAGAAGATCAAAGCAAATGAAAGCTTCTTTTATTTAGCTCTCCTTATTGCTCCAGTGACACGGTATGTGTCAGGTAAATTATTCACATTTGATCAAGTGAGAAAATGAGGTAGCAGAAAGTGACAAGACTGGCAGGGAGATACAGGAGACAGCATTGGAACAACGTCTAAACCCATCTTCTTTGGCACTGTGTGTGCTCTGCCTCAGCTACATCCTGCTCTGATAGAGTAGAGATATGATATGCTTTCATCATTTAAAAATATGATTACAAAACCTACGCTATTTTAAAAATACGTGTGTAATATAGTTTTACTGATCATATCAGCCAATTCATAACAAAATGGATGTTACCTATAATTGTTTGACTTTAATAACATCGGTGTAAATAACCTTCATTATTCAGAAACTCCTAAAGCAGTTATTGAATGTCTCCAGTCACAAACCAATAAAATTGAACACAAAATCTCCATCCTCTTTTGATCATTTCTGTAGCAAATGGCCATACTTAGGCATCAGATCCTTATGCCTCATAAAATAGTGGATTACATGTGTGAGTACAAGGGAGCCTTCTAAACCTAGACTACACAGTCCCCACACCGCATCCCTACCCTGTCACCAACTTCCTGGCAGTTAGGAAAACACCATTTGTACAAAGGGTTGACCTGAAGGGGAATAATAGTTATTCAATATTTTGCTTCTAGAACTCTGGGAAGTGTGTGAATATCTTAGTACACTCAAAAAACACAATCACTTTCTAAAGTCCTCTTCAAACTAACCAGAAGCAATATTTGACCAATATCTGAAGGTTGAATACATAGAAAGTGATAGTGTAATGATACTGCAAAGATTTTGATGATGGGTCTGCCCATGAGAAAACTGGAGAAGATTGTTTAGATATTTAAGAATTTCAATATGAACAACAGTGGACTAAACAGGTGCAAGATTACAAGTGAAACAAATCAGGACACAATTATAAGAGCTTTGCTGACAATGAAAACAAATTTCTAGGCCAATCTTTTGTCTTCACTATGAAAGAACAAGAAATAGACATGCAGCATATGTCTGCACAAATGGCGCCACGCCAGGCCTGAGGGATTTATGACACTCTGCATAAGAGCCAGGGAGTTTTAAAACTGATATAAGGCAGTGGTTTCTCATTACTCCAATAGCACTGTTAGCCATTTTCTGCCATGACAGCAGAATCCCCTACAGGAAATGAAAGATCTGGAAGCTGAGCCCTTTGCTATCTCTGGTGATAGTCACATGTTGAGCCACCTTGACTTTCCTCCCTGCTTGGAGAAGAAAGGATGCATTTCACTCCTTAATGACTCTCTGGACATATAAGCCATAACCTGTAAAATTTAGAAAGCAAGGGAACAGGAATCACGTTTTTAAACATACCTGACAATGGAGAGGAGGATCTTTTTATAGTCTTCTCTTCATATTGATTGACCTAGTGAGGCACAGGAATCTGACAGGCCCCAAGGCAGGAATGATGAGGCCCTTGACTGTGGTCTTTATATAACTGAAGCAAGATCATTTTAACTTTTGCAGAGAGGTTTGCTCTCACAAAGGTTTAACAATTCAGACTAGCTATGGTTGAAGGAGTTGGGTAAATATGAAGCTTGCACAAAAACTGACCCCAGTAACTAGTACTTGTACCTAGGACAATGGTGTGATTGGCACAATATTAGATCTGTGTCAATGGGATAAAGAAGCTCAGTTGTAACTGCTTGTGGGTTGGGGTGTTCTTAGAACTAAGAGTGACAGATTTTCAAGATACACGGTCCACAGATGAATCTCCTGCTATGCTTCAATTTTTAAAGTCAAAAATGGTTTCTACTGTATCAACTCATCTTAACCTGTCAAGGTTTACAGTGAAAATGCTTTCATTTAATAAAAGATATAACAATCCTTTGTACATTAAAAGAAATAATTCTGATGTGCAAATGGCCCCATGAAACAAATTACTAAATAAAGATCATATTTCTAACTAAACTTCCTAAAACATGCATTTCATCTCTATAAACTATTGGATTTGGTGAGCTAATATTTTTTAAAGTAGCTATAAATTCCATTTAAAACATATTCAATAGTGACTGCAAATAAAATAAGTTTCTTGGAAAGACCTTACACTAATTTCTTTCATTCTTAACATGCGGTAATGGGATCATTAATGTTTCACTGTTAGATCCTAGTATCACAGGATATGAAACTATAAAAAGCCTTCAAATAATCTAGAAGCCAGAACCTAGACTCCCAGTATTTGATGAAGGAGTGCTCTGCAAAACAGGCAGATGCCTTTTAGAATTAAGATTTAAAATACAGGGAAAAAAAGTAAACTCTTCATAGCCATTCACTTTGCAAAAAGACAAATGTTGAGTTAGATACAGACTGTGGACTTCTCTAACACCAGGCTACACTGCTTCATGTAAAAATGATCTTGGAGGCTTTCTTCAAGCGATAAACTGTCCACATCTGGCTTACCAGATCATTCCTTGATTGAAGATCAGAGCCAGGACATTGCCACTGATGTCAAATTCGGTGTATGAAGGCTAGAGGAGACATTCACTGTATTAGCACCTCAAATGGCAAAAACTGAAAGGCAAGTGTTTCATGTTTCTATATAGGTATGGCTAGACTTGCAACTACTTTCTTGCAGCAGCAATAGCAGAATAATCAATACAATAAATAATTAGTGATAAAATAATAAGGCATCCTTTTTAACACAGTAAGACATTTTTAAATTCTGGCATTCGATGCTGTGGAAGTGTGATGAGACATACGTTCTCATATACCTGCTGGTGAAAGTAAAACTTGGAGCAAACTTTTAGAAAACTATTTGACAATACATATGAAAAGTTTTTAAAACTTCATCCTCTTTGACCCTGTACATTTACTTCTAGAAATTTGTTTTAACAAAATAATCCTAAATGCTAACAAATTTTAAGAAGCAGAGATGAAACCATCTAAATGTCCATCACTGGTTAAGTAAATACAGTTTAACTATGCTATGATATATATTGCAGCTACTTACAATCACTGTTGGAAGGATATTTATATACCCAGCAGAAAACTATGCTCTAATGTTAAACAAAAAATATGTAAACTTATACATTATTTTTTCTACTCAATATGAAACTATGCATAAAGAAAACAACTTAAAAATGATCAGCAAAATTAATAGTTGTTATATGTGGGTGATGGATTATGCCTTTATTTTCTTCTTTAAGTTTTGCATATTTAAAATACTTTTTTAAAAAAATGTGAATTTCTTTTACAATAAAAAATATAGAGAGCAATACAATGAAAGTTTAAGAAGTTATTCAACTCATTGTCCAGTGTTCACTCCTAGATGATACCATCCTACTCAGGGCAGCAGCACCAGGCTGTTCTTTGTACACAGGGGACACCAATCGGAACTGAGGTGGGCATCTGTCCTAGGAGGACCCGTCCAGAGGCTTCCTGGTGACACATTAAGCATCTTAGAAAGAAAGCTCTGTCAATGGAGTAATGCTAATGAGCAAAGACAATAAAGCTGGCTCCTATTTAATTTGAGATAGAGAATAATCAATCAGGAAATTGACTAATTGGTAACAAGAGAAAAAGCAAACAGCAAAAAATATAAAGTGAGAGGACCATGAAGAGAGAGTAATAGAGTGGCAGGACCTGATTACTGCCCCAGATCCTGACATCTGCCGGTGTGGCTTCAGACCACATGTATCCTCATAATAACTCCCTCCCTAGCACACATACGTACACACAGCACAACGCTCATGTGCGCACACACACATACAAAATCAAACAACCTGAGAGTGCCTCAGTTTTTCTTAAACCCAAGCACCCAAAAATATATTTGTAAGAAAATAGAATAGGTCTCTGATTTGGAGCCCCAACAAATCTTTCACTATTTTTGAACACTCTGCCTCAAGAATTCTTGAATCCAGGCATCAAATTCATTTCCCAAAAGGCAACAGTACTCTCCTAGTTAACTGAAAGGTATGGGCGATGTGCCTTGTAACAGATTCAGGGAGTAGATGCCAAGTCTGACATAACAAGAATGGTTAAATAGCAAGATATAATAATAATAATATGATACATAATGAAAAAATAAATAACCCTATATAAGGAGGACAAAGATGACAGATGATTTCAACAAAAATTCACTCAAGATACTACTAAAGAATATACAAAGTGTTTCACTTAGTTTGCAGATCATCAAGAAGCTTAATGTTCATAAGATGCAAAGAGGTTAGGTTGACAGTTTTTGTTCTAAAATCAACAATGAAAAAAGTGTGGTTTTCATGGAAAATGAGGAAAATGAATTGCTTCTAATCTGGAGAAACGTTAGCTCTGAGTCTTTCTCTTTCCCCAGGAGCACTTTGCTCTGGATCAACTCCCCTTTTCTCCTGGAGCCCTGCGAGATCACAGAACACATGTGACAAATGCTCAGTCGGTGGTCTGCACCATCTGTGGCCTTGGAACACCTCTTCTCTGTGTCCGTTTAAGAATCAAACCTTCAACCTTGGCCTCTTTAGAAGAGTGTCAGATTTAGCCCACCAAACTAAGGAAAATGAAAAAAATTCAGACTTTTAGAAGTACATTTCTTTTATTCTCACAAGCATACAAACCTCTTAAAGGCCATTTGAGATGAGATATTTTTATAACCAGGTGACCAGAAAAGCACAAAGGACACACTAGGAACCCTTGGTTTCATACTGTGTGTGCAGCAGGGGCAGCTGGAGGAATAAAATCTTTGATGCATAAATTGATTGACCGGATGCAGAGAAAGGGTACCTCCACACTCCCTACTGTGACAAGCGGTTTTGTGATACAGACACTCATCTGGGATTCAGACTCAAGTATGAGACTTTGCCCTGCCATTTCCTCGCCGAGTGAGCTGAGCCAGTCACTAATCAATTCAGGCCTCAGTTTCCTCACAGATAAACTAATGAAATGAACTAGATCAGGGGTTGGTGCATTATGACCCATGAGCCAAATCTGGACCACCATCAATTTCTGTAAATAAAGTTTTTTTAGAATATAGCTACATTCATTCATTTATGTATTGTCTATTGCTGTCTGGGATGAAAACAGGAATGTCATCGTTACAACAGAGACCATATGGCCTGATGCAAGGGAAATCACTTGTTTTCCTCTATGACTACACTCTACTCAAGATACTTCTGACACAGATGTATAGGTTCTTCCCCCAAACCAAGCATTTCCCCAACTTTCTGTGGATACCGTCTCGATGTCCTACAATTTAACTCAATTCTGACACTAACTGTCCAGAGTTGGTACAGATCCCACAGGTTAAGGTCTTGGTGCCACAAGACTGCCCCACACTTTAGACGAAAGCCTCACACTTTAATCGAAAGCTCAGGTTGTCACCTATGCTGACGGATTGGCTGTAAACTGGAGATTCTCACGACTCCCTCCTCAGCTTTGATCATTTGCTAGAGTAGCTCACAGATATCAGGAAAACAGTTTGTTTACTAGATTACTAGTTTATTATAAAACGATACAACTCAGGAATAGCCAGATGGAAGAGGTGCATAGGGCAAGGTACGAGGGAAAGGGTACAGAGTTTCCTTGCTTCTCCAGGTGCACCCTCTTTCTGGCACCTCAATGTGTTCAGCAACGTGGAAGTTCTCCAAACCCCAGGGTTCAGAGATTCTTATGGAGACTTCATCACAGGGACAAAATCAATCGTTAACTCAGTCTCCAGCCTCTCTCCCCTCCCTGGAGGATGGGGGGATGAGGCTGAAATTTCCAAGCTTCTAATTATGGCCAGGTCTTTCTGCTGACCAGCCCCCAAACTGAAGCTATCCAGGAGCCCACCAAGAGCTGCCTCATTGGAACAAATAATGCTCCTATCACCCACAATATTCCAAGGAATTTAGGAACTCTGCATCAAGAGCCAGGGTTAAAGACCAAATATAAGAACAAAAGATGTTCCTAGCACCACCATTGCTTAGTAAATTACAAAAATTTTAAGCGCTCCAGCCGGGAATTGGAATGAAGACCAAAATATATATTTCTCACTACACCACAATAACATACCTGCAGAAGTGAAAATACTTATTGTGCAATCTTTTTTTTTTAGAAATTCACGTTCTTTTATTTATTTATTTATTTATTTATGACTGTGTTGGGTCTTCGTTTCTCTGCGAGGGCTTTCTCTAGTTGTGGCAAGTGGGGACCACTCTTCATCACGGTGCGCGGGCCTCTCACCATCGCGGCCTCTCTTGTTGCGGAGCACAGGCTCCAGACGCGCAGGCTCAGTAATTGTGGCTCACGGGCCCAGTTGCTCCGTGGCATGTGGGATCTTCCCAGACCAGGGCTCGAACCCGTGTCCCCTGCCTTGGCAGGCAGATTCTCAACCACTGCGCCACCAGGGAAGCCCCTGTGCAATCTTTTACAGAGAAAGTTTGCCTACTTCTGAACTAGATAATTTCTAAGATCCCTTTCTAATCTAAAATCTGTAATTGGTTGACTCAGTTATTAAAGAATTGCTTCTTGGGACTTCCCTGGTGGTGCAGTGGTTAAGACTCCACGCTCCCAATGCAGGGGGCCCGGATTTAACCCTGGTCAGGGAACTAGATCCCACATGCATGCTGCCACTAAGAGTTCGCGTGCCACAACTAAGGAGCCCTCGAGCTGCAACTAAGCAGCCCACGTTCTGCAACTAAGGAGCTGGTGAGCCACAACTAAGGAGCCCGTGAGTTGTAACTAAGGAGCCCGCCTGCCACAACTAAGACCCAGCGCAACCAAATAAATAAATGTTAAAAAAAAATTGCTTCTCTCTAAACACCTTAAAAATGGAACTTATACTCCATTCATTAAACTCAGAAACTCCCACTCTAAAAACGAAACAAATGTAAGAAAGCAAACACACACGCACACACACAGGGTATGAAATTCAAGGCTCATTCTTTTAGAGGTGGATTTTTAAAAATATGAGATCATACTATAGTTTCATTTTTTTTTTAAAGCCAATACACTAATAATATGAGTGTAAATCAATTTGCAAAGTGTTGCCTCTAAAATATAAAAAGCTTAAAGGTAAATGATGCTTGAGAAAAAACAGGTTTTCTTGTAACCCGAGTTAACATAATGATTCAGATGCAGTAAGTGTAATAAAGTCCCTAAGGGCTGCTCACACGTAATAAGATTTTTAGGGGCCAGCAACAGAGCAGCCAATTTGGATTTGGGTTGGGGTCCGTAAGAGTCAAGGAACTAGAAATTTTCTTGCTTTATTTTTAGACCTTTGTTTGTGGTGGGCTAGAGTCAGTTATCTATCCAGAAGGAAGACATATGGTGCTCACTGGACTAAAAGGCCTGAGAAAACCCATCCTCTCTCTGCAAGTTTAATTATTTGGGGCAAACCGTCAACCTCTGGATATCGTGAAATGCAATTCAGGATCTCAGAGACAATTCTGTCATTGCAATGACCTGCCTGACTTTCGTCACACAAATCTCATTTCCCACAGCTGGAATCACACTGCTCAGAGCTGCAGGCTGGCCTGGCCTGTGGCACTGGGGCAATGGCACTCAAGGGTGGTCCCCAGACCAGAAGCAGCATCAACACTTGGGAACTTTTTAGTAAAGTAAATTCTCAGGCCCTGCCCCAGATCTACTGAATCAGAGACTCTGTGTTTTCATGTGCCTTCAGAGCATTCTGATGTATGCTCAAATTAGAGAACTACTAACCTAGAACAAATCCAACCCTCATCTACTCGGTTGATTCAGCACCTCAGGGCTTTGCACTATAACCCTAGTTGCCTGCAGATAGACTCCGTCCAGTCCAGCCTATTCTGTCCCTTTGCCCATGTTCTCACACCTTCACTGAATACCCATGACTTCTTACTGATTCTTTATCATGCCATCTTCCTGGACTGTTAAATAGTACCTCATTCCCAGAAAGGGAATATCAGTTTATTTCCTAATTCTATATCCCAGCCCCTCCTGCAAATTCCATTCTACAGCAAGAAACCTGTCTAAGCGTTTGACTTACAAATGCTACGGATTGGCTCATGAATTAGTCATGCTTTGGCAGAGTCCTTGAAATTTCTAGGGGTAAGCATTACAGTGAAAATTCAATATGATGGAAATCTGGTTGACGGCTTTGAAGTCAATCAGATGTGGATTTCAGTCCTACCTCCACCACTGACCAGTTATATGTCTTTGAGCAAATTATTAAAAATCTCTAAACCTCAGTTTACTGTAAAGTAGAAAAATATTATCTACTTCATAGCCTTGCTGGTATGGTTACACAGAATAATATATGTAAAGTATTTTGTAGATGTTCTAACACATGGTAAGCTCTACATAAAAATATAATACAGTGTAATATGATTAGTAATATACTCTGATGGTCTGTGAATCATATGCCTCTTATTTATGGGTAATCTTGCACTCCATCAGATCTCAGGAAAATCTCCCATAGTTTCCATTCACATAAATTCAACAAGGAGCACCTTAAAATGTGACTTTAAGCAAGGTTTAAACAAGCTGAGGTTTTAATTTGATTGAACATACTCTTACCCCATGCCATGTATTCAATCCATTTCTTCCTGGATACTATTTACCTACTTCATTGACAAATGGCAAGGATGGTGTCAACATAAATTAAAGTGAGAGTTAAAGGCATTCTGTGTTGAACTATTGCAGAAAACCCAGAGTTTACAAGAGGACTGAGGGAGGTTTTGCTGAATCAGGGTGGTTAAAATCCTTTCTGGGAGCAAACCGTTCCACTCCCATGAGTCAGTGAACTCTTTAGAAACATTGAGAACTATCTGCTATGCTCAGAGAAGTCTTAGGAAAGATTAACTTACATTACATGGTCTAACAGTCTGCTCCTAGCCAGTAATTTTCCCACCTCAATTCATCTTCATAGGTTTGTTGTGGTAATACTTTGGCCATGAATTTATAACTGGAAAATATACAGAGTCACTTTTAACCCAATTTACTCAGATATAACCAGTGTATAATTCAGTATATTTAACATAATGGCTTTTCCAGAAGGATACTTCATTGTCCTTATTTATTCACTGGCTATATAAACTTAGGCAACTCCAATTCAGACTCTTAATTTTTTATATGTAAAATAAAAGCATTATGACTGATTTTGTCAAAACTCCACCTAACCTTAACATTCAGTGAATCTCTGAATCTAATGCTGGAGTCTGCAGAGTTTAGACTTTATAGAGGTTAGTTATTGTTATAAAAGTGAATGAACTTTTTCAAAAATATCTTCTCTATAATTGAGCAATTCAACCTAGAGAAATTTCTGATGAGGAAATAAGTTTTGCATAAGATTATGATTTATCTACGGAGATATTTATCTACATGGCTATAAATAAATACGATCACAATGTTTAACATAATAACAAAACATTAGGTACAGTCAACTAACAACAAATAAAAAATAACTAATTATTGCACATTCATATGTAGAATGTCACACAGCCATTTAAAAATTATAAAAGACCAGTTAATAACATAGAGAAAAGGTCACTGTTAGGTGATAAAAAGCAAGTAACTAGTCAATAGGATACATGCCAATATATTTTTACAAAAATCTATAGTACTATATATAAATCTATAGTACTTGTTTATCTACATATAAATAAATACTAATACTCTACAATTCAATTAACTAAGTAATGTCATGAGTGGTGGGATTACCTGTGATTTTTATTTCCATATTAAGCTTATATTGCCTTTTCCAGATTCTTAAACAATGAACTGGTATTATTTTTAAAGTGCAGAAAAAAAAAATTTTTTTTTTTTTGGTGGCAGAAATGGACACATTTTTCTCTTTCATTCCTGAAAGGATTCTTAAAAGGATCTTCTCTGCCCATCTCAGGTTCTCCTTTGCTTCACGACAGGTACTTTCTGGACTCATACTGGCAATTAGTAAGTCCAGAACATCAAAGAAACATTCTCATCAGCTTCTTATCCTCTAAAACAGCTCCATTTTAGATTTCTGCATCTCTGCCTGCACCACCCATACTTTCCAGCTGCTGGGCCCTGCCTTCCATCAGTCCGTCCACTGAGAATTCTTTCTTCCAGCTCAGTCTTTTGAAGTTCTGATCCTCCTTCAAGACTTGGCTCAAATGTCTCTTGCTCCATCCTGTCTTTGTATTTCTATTGATCTCTCCCACAGTGGTTTCTCCAATGTGCAATTACATTTCCTGCTCTGCGCTGACAACGGGAGCTTGCAGGATTAAAGGGTAGCAAAGGGTGTGAGGAATCGGTGAATGAATGTTCCACCAGAAGAGGGCAGTAATTCCTCAGCTCCAGCCAATTTCTCCAGAGTGGGAATACGGGTCTAATGTTGTCAGGCCTTTCAATACGTCAAGAAAAACAAGAAATCCATATATATAAATTTTTTTTTGGCTGTGTCGGGTCTTAGTTGCAGCATACGGGATCTTTCGTTGCAGCACGTGGTCTCTTCGTTGCTGCACGCGGGCTTCTCTCTAGTTGTGGCGTGCGGGTTTTCTCTCTCTACTTGTGGCGCACAGCCTCCAGAGCACGTGGGCTCTGTAGTGTGCGGCACGCGGGCTCTCTTGTTGAGGCGTGTGAGCTCAGTAGTTGTGACATGTAGGCTTAGTTGCCCCGCGGCATGGGGGATCTTAGTTGCCTGACCAGGGATCGGACGCGCGTTCCCCGCACTGGAAGGCAGATTCTTTTCCACTGGACCACCAGGGAAGTCCCAAGAAATCCATATTTTTTAAATGTAAAACTCCAAGCTTTAAAATATTAGCTTATAAAAACAAACAAACAAACAAACAAAAAAAACACTGCAGACGAGAGAAAAAAATATCTGTCAGCTGAATCTAGCCTGCGGGCCCACGTTTGCAACCTCTCCTTAAGCTTACAGCTTTTACATCTGTGTATCCTCTTATCAGCAGGCACAGAGGTTTGCTCATAATGGTTTGTACCTAGCAGGCACTCAGCTGTGTAAGCTATCCACCTGGTGGGTCAGTGATAATAAGATCCATATCAAAGATCCATCATCCAACCTTAATGTTTTAAAACTTGTTTTGCTGCTGAGCTTCTCTCTGATGAGCCTTCCAAAGGTAACATGGAAGCAAATTCACTCTGTCTGACCTAAAACAGGAACTTGTCTTTTTTCCTGTACTTTGTTCTAACCCAAGAGCACTGCCAGCACTCAATAAATAATAAATTACGGTCATATAATTACAGCTTTTATGCATCCAGGTCATGTTATATTGACTTCATATTTGAAGCAAAATTTTCTAGCACTTAAGAAGAAAGCAGTTAGGGATAAAAGGCAAACATAAGCCAAGTGATGGTCTAAGAAAGAAATGGCAACTTTTATGTCTGCTTCAGAAGAGCTGAATCAGGCAAGGAAAATAGAAATGAAACCAAGCCAGCTGAATACCTCATAGCAGGGAATGGGAAAGCAACACAAGGGCATTCTGGATCTATAGCATTACCTCACCGTCGTCCACCAAACAGTATGACCTAACTGCTTCTGGCTCCTCCAAGAAACACTTTCAGTGAGAGAGACAGATGACCTAATAAAAGGTACAATCTCAAAGTCAGGTAGCCAGGTAGAGGATCTAGCCTGGAGTCTTGAAAACAGCTCTGAATGTAGGACTTGTCCAGAAACTAGAGGGCATGAGACAGGAGGAAGCCCAGCAGGGAAGGATATCCCTTCACTGGTGAGAAGAGAAACATCATTAGCTCAAGAATACTAGGGCAGGGCTTCCCTGGTGGCGCAGTGGTTGAGAGTCTGCCTGCCGATGCAGGGGACACGGGTTCGAGCCCTGGTCTGGGAAGATCCCACATGCCACGGAGCGACTAGGCCCGTGAGCCACAACTGCTGAGCCTGTGCTCCGCAACAAGAGAGGCCGCGATAGTGAGAGGCCTGCGCACCGCGATGAAGAGTGGCCCCCACTTGCCGCAACTAGAGAAAGCCCTCGCACAGAAACGAAGACCCAACACAGCCATAAATAAATAAATAATAATTAAAATTTAAAAAAAAAAAAAGAATACTAGGGCAGAATTGATTCCAGGGCACATCCCTGGAAGCAGGCAGAGTTCTGTCAGTAGACGGCGTTGCCTTGATGGTGCTAGGATGCGGAGGTTCAACACAGAGTCAGCCAGTGCAGCCAGCCAACATAACACCTGCCATGTGACAAGCACAGCCCTAAGCATGAGGTCAAGGCCTCTGTTTTCAGAGAGCTTTCATTGCAACAGAGGGAGACAGATAATAAGCACGTTCGAAAAAGGAGATGTCAAATAGTTATACGTCGTATAAAGAAAATAAAACTGTGCTGAAAGAGAGAGTGCCTGATGGGCCACCTTAGATTGCAAGGTCAGAGAAAAGCTCAAAGGAGGTGACATATTAGGTGAGTCCTTAATGACAAGAATCAGCCCTGGCAAATTCTAGGAACCTGCACCCCTAGAGGGAAGAACAATTGGGGCAGATGCAAGGAGCATCTTGTGTTTGAGCATAAGAAAGACCCCCAGTGTTTGTGGACTTTACAAAGCAAGAGCGAAAGTGGTAGGAGATGAGCTCAGAGAGAAAAAAAGAAGCAGATCACACAGGGTATTGATGGCCTTGGACGGGGATTTGGAATTCATTCTAAATACTTAGAAGCCACTGGAAATACTTGAGCAAATAAGTATCAATACCATCAACTCCTCAGGTCCTATTTCCCAAGATGACAGTTTCATTTGCAAAAGGCGGACAGAGAGATGTGTGCTTTGCTGCCACTCTCAAACTTTGTGGGGGGATCTGGGGTTGAGCATAGTTGGGGGCTGGTGATGGAATCAACACCAGTGGGGCTCAGAGAAACCTGTGCTGTTGTTGTGGGGAAGGAAATCAACTTGCCGGAACTCTACTCCACCAGTTGCCAGAGCCCTATCAGTACCCTGGGCCTTTCAGAGCCCCCTGCTTGCGTCTCTGCTGAGCTCTCATTAGACTGTGCGCTTTATGAAGCAAGCAGCGTATTCATTGACTCCTTTGTCCCCCCGGCGTACTGCACAGTGATGCACTGGATAAGTGTCCAGCAGTTGCTTAGTAGAATTCAAAGCAAACAGAAAATGTGCAGTTGATACTACTCATCTTGCCCTGCTTCTAGAAATGCCAGCAAGCTTCATGGGGAGGGAGCTGACTATGGGGCCAAGATTTATTTAGTTCACCATTTTAACAGATAGGTTGAAGTCTGCTGCTTTAGCCATCTGTAATTTTACTAGAATCTATTTTTGCTAGACTATTGCAAGCCATGAGACTCAAGTCTGACCCCCTTCTGAATTAAAACTATACTCATTGGTCTTCATTTATTGACATCTAAAAGACAATCCCACCTCCTAAATTCTTCTTCTTGCATGGTATACGTAAATGACTAAGCACAAAGGAATAATCTGATAAGAGAAAAATGAATATCACACTTACATATCCATATTCCAAATCCCAGCACCAGCAGTAATTGCAAAACCTCACAAAACATGCTCGGAGAAAATCCCCAATGAGAATTGTGACATAGGTGGTCAGAACATCAGAAACGGTCAGCCGCACAAATTCCTGTTGAGATATTATCTGTATTAAAAGGAGCATTTCTCCCTTCAAATGGTCCTAAAGTTAACATCGAATTTGTCATGCTTTCTAAATAGTATTAACTTGAAAACTGCAACTAATGGTAAAGAAACTAGTTAGGCATATCTAGCAAGTAAAAAATGTTTTACCCCTATTTTATTAGTCTAAAAATAATTATTTCCTGCGCCAAAACCACTGTATCAGAAGCCTTCCTACTGAGAAACTTTTATAAGCATGACACGAGAACACAAAACAGGAAAATAATGACAACACAGAAGTTTAAAACTTGAATCTGGCAAACAGCAGATAATAAAATAAATAAAATAAATTTATTTATAAAATACATTTTTTATTTATAAAATGAAAAGACAAGCTTGGAAAAAGTACTTGTGGCATATATGATGGAGAACTAGTTTTTCTAACACATTAAAAACTTTTACAAATCAGTACAACAATAGATGGGCAATTCAGTAAGGAAAAAAATGGCAAACGGCACAAATAAGAAAGAAGAAAATATACAGTTAATTAAAACATTCAAAAATACTTAAATCCCACATTATAAAAATACAATTAAAACAATGAGTTGTTGCTCCACAGAGTGATAAATATTTTAAAATCCATGCTTTTCCATATTGGTGAGAGTGTGGTGAAATAGGCACTGTCGTAAACTGACAGTTAGAAGGGAAAGTTAGACTGGTGCAACATTTGTAGGGGGGGGAACGTTTGTGAAGACCCATCACATTTTAAAGTGTGTGGAATTTGATTAGGAAAATCCACTTCTAGAAATGTATCCTATGGCGGTATTAGCACAAATGTCCAAATCTATACATATAACTATGAAAGCATTGTTTCTCCCAGATCAAAATTGGAAGCAATTCAAATATACTCAAGAGGAAATTAATTAAATAAAAATGGGTGTCCACACCACAGAATATTGTGAGCTCTTAAACAAAGTGCTATTGTGATTACGGCTTCACAACAATGTGAACATATACCAAAAACCACTGAATTGTGTACTTTAAATGGGTGAGATGTATGGTATGTGAACTATATCTCAATAAACTTGTTTAAAAAGTGCTCAAATGCTATGCTCTGATAAGAAATGGATTGTTAAAAATTTACAAAATAGGATATGTAGCATGAACCCACTTGTTAACAAAAAATCCTATGCATATATACATGCATGTATATATGTATATGCATAACATGTGAATGTATAGAAAAGATCTGGAAAATTAGAAACTTTTTACCTCAGTGGTGTGGACTTGAAGTTACGTGCAAAATGTGTATGTTGTGGGTTAGAGGGGAAGTTCACTATTTCCTCATGGAACTTATAACAATAGGCAATAAATATAAGAGTAGACATATAATTATAAATTTTCATTATGATCGTTCTCCTCTGCTCTTTCCTTTCTGCTCCTTCCCAATAATTCGTGCCCTAAGATTGAAGACACGGAATATCTAATAAGACATATTTTTCCAGAAATACAGTGTTCTTCTATAATAAAAGAAGTCTTCTGGTTTTTATTTCCAGCTACCTATATAATCTCACCTCTAAAATAACTAGTGAGAAAGAATTACATCATAGGGCAAGGCCCATTTGACTAGCAGTTATCTGGTTAATTTCCAGTCCCATACTTCAGAGCAGTGCTTCCTAAACTCCAAGTAGTCGTGTACCACCTTCACGATTCTTGCCATGTCCAAGTACCATCTGAAATATTATTTGCCTAATATTTCTTTTAACTTTAATATACTTTATTTTTAAAAAATAACTCCTACTATTGTAAATAGGTGTATAACATCCACCATAAACAGTAGTTAACTATAATATAAGTATATTAAAAGCTAAAAAATATATACTGAAAACTTTAAACTATAAATGTAAAAAAATTATCTTGGCATTAGTTCCCATCAAAAGTAGTGCCTGTGAGCCAGTAGTATATTTTGGGAAGTGCTATCAAAGAACAGGAGTGGAGATGGAAAAGAATGAAACAGGAAAGGAGAGAAAACCTTTACCCAGGAGAGTGTTAAAAGCTGTCCCTACTGGGGCAACTGGGTCTTGATTCTTCTGGGGACCCGCTGAGTAGCCATATAGAATAAGTCTCAGATCTGTCCACCCAAGAGACAGAAGAGGGGAGTATTGATCCACCAGCTCCCATTCCCATCAGTCAGGGATGGCCCCATGTGGTATTAACGTCTCACTTGGTGACAGCAGGGAAGCAGGGTAAAGGTGAGAATCTGTATACAACTCAGTTGAGATACTGTCTTGTAACAGCTGCATGCAGTCGTTTGCTGCAGCAACAGCTGGAGTACAAAGGTGAGTGTGAGGTTTCTGCATAATCCATGTGTCTGTATAATCTGATTCCTGTCTAGCTCTCCATATTTTTCTTTGTCTTCTCTACTCCAGTCCCACTGGCTTTCTTTCATACCCTCAAACTCCATACTTCTTTAGGCCATAGGGTCTTTACATGTGGTCTTCATGCTACTCAATCTTACTTCACCTCTTGACTCAGTTTACACCAACTAATACGCATCACTACAGCATCACTAACTTAGGGAAGTCCCTCACCTCGACGACTAGGGGCAAGCTTCTCTGACTGCATGCATTGCATTCTTGTAGTGCTTTGTTGCCATTGTAAATTTGCAAATGTTGTATAATTATTTAATTAATGGCTTTGTTCCCAAGAGATTGTAATTGTCACAAGGGCAGAGACCAGGTCCACCTTTGTTCCGCATTGCACCTCCAGTATCTAGCACAACACCTGACACTTAGCCTGCACTCAATAAATATGGAGTGAGCGACTGAGTGATAGTAAATTCCTGCGGTTATCTCTGAACATAACTTTTCTCTTCCCTACTCTTATTCTCCTTTTCATTCCCCAGGCAATTTGAGCTCAGATTCTAATAACTAGCATGAATTAGAAGTAGGCTGTGAGGGATATTTTTAGGTTTCCACCACCAGGTTGGGAAGACTTCCTTAGTAAGAAACTATTTCAGAGTGGCTTTGAAGTCCTCCACATCCTCCTAAGCACCCTCATCCCAATGGTTGAAATACAATATTTTTCCTAAGCAATGTCCTAACTTTCACATAAAATAGCAGAAGAGGATTCAAACATTATATTAAAATGTAAAAATATTTATTAACATACCACAGAAGGGATACACTGCTTTATAAGAAAGGAAATTCCAAAACTGGTGGTCCAGCCCACCAAGGGAACATCATCCAATTCCAGTTCCTAGCGTGCTAGGATGGGAGCATGGCCTCCACACAGGCCTTCTGCAGAGCACTGCACTCCACACCTCACACTTTACTCTCCTGACATGTATTTGATCAGCAAACCTAAGAGGCTCATTAGCAAGTGAAGGGAAAATAATAGAGACGGGGCATCACAAAGGGCCACAGACAGCAGATATTCCATGGCAGGAGTCTGGGAGTATGTGTTGATGCTAATTACGTTTCTGGAGGACGGTTCAGCACTATGGAGGAGGACACAAACTCTAATCAGACTTTGTAGGTAAAATCTGGGCTCCTGTCATTGACTTTCTTTAAGGTCTCGAGCAAATTATTTTACCTTTCTAAGTCATAGTCTCCTCATCTATAAAATGGGGATAATGATATAACTTATCTCAGAGGGTAATTTAAAAATTCAAGGAGGTAATGCTTGGCACACAAGAAGCATTCGATAAATGTGAGCTATTACTGTCACTGTTGTCTGCTTCCTCTCCTTTGCCAAAATGCAGACCTAAGTATATAGCTTCAAAGAGCGATCTCCCAAGAATGGCTCTGCTGCCTACCTATCAAATGTCACTGGAGATGAGACTAAGTGACTACATCTTGAGATTCCCTGGAGAGATAAAGGAGCCACCAAATTCCTATATTCAAATTCAAAGAGAGATTAAGTCCCACAGTATCCTTGAGGAAAAACAGAGCAGAGGGCATCCATGGAGAAGAAGAGAAAATATCTGGAATGTTCTCATAGAACAATGAACAAGTCTTTGGGGGTATATCTCCAACATTCCATGCAAAGCAGCTGCCTTTTACTACTTCTTCTGGAATCACTTTGTTTTAAAAGTGGGTAAAATAAATGTTTCAGAACCACAGCCCTTCCCTCCTGCCGCTCCTGCAGACTTTCCCACAAGCGCTGAATGTTCATTTAGAGAAGGGAAGGCGAAAGAGAAAAGGGAAACCCAACTACAAATGGCAGTAAGAAAAGATGATGAAGCAAGGAAAACCACTAGAGACAGGATTTAAAAAAAAAAAAAAAAAAAAAGGACAAGATAAGCAGCATGGTACAAGGGCTCCCAAGAAGAAGAATTAAATAATTTTTTCTTTATTTTAATTCAGTGTGTGTGGGAGCATCCCAGAAGCTTCTGCATAATCAGAAAATAAGTATTCTAGATTGCATGACGTTCATGTCTAATTAATTGCTGCCTCTGCCTCAGAAGTGAGCAGCTTCCACCTTATTCTTTACAGTTAGTTCTATTAATCTTTTTTTTTTTTATTTTTATTAGTGAAATATTACTCAACACAATTTAATCTGCTGTAATTTTATTTTATTTGTTTATTTATTTTTGGCTGTGTTGGGTCTTTGTTGCTGTGTGTGGGCTTTCTCTAGTTGCAGGGAGCAGGGGCTTCTCTTGTTGCAGAGCACAGGCTCTAGGTGCACGGGCGTCAGTAGTTGCAGCATGCGGGCTCAGTAGTTGCGGCACATGGGCCCTAGAGTATGCGGGCTTCAGTAGTTATGGCACGCAGGTTCAGTAGTTGTGGCACAGGCTCTAGAGCACAGGCTCAGCAGCTGTGGCACACGGGCCCAGTTGCTCCGCAGCATGTGGGATCCTCCCGGACCAGGGATCGAACCCGTGTACCCGGCATTGGCAGGAGGATTCTTAACCACTGCACCACCAGGGAAGCCCCAGTTCTATTAATCTTGTTTAACAGGTGTTTGCCTGGTAAAGGGTAGGTTGCTTAGCCCTCATGCCAGTCTGCATTCTGGGATGTACATAAGAGAATATCTCAAACTCTTTGAGTTTGTGAAAACTACACTTTATATTTTTTCACTTCTCTCAACTCTTGCTGAAGATTTAGGGAGCAGCCTAGATGTGATAAAACAGACTTGTGTTAAGTGCCGTGACCAGATTTTGCTTCAAGGAGTTTTAAAACATGGAAACCCATATACTCCTGTGTATTCACTTCCTATTGCTGCTGTAAGAAATTACCACACAATTAGTGGCTTAAAACAACATAAACATAAACTGTTCTGGAGTTCAGAAGCCTAAAATCAAGGTGCAGGCATCAGGGCGAAATCTGTGTCCTTGCCTTTTCCAGCTTCCAGAGGCCACCTGCATTCCTTGGCTCATCGACCCCTTCCTCCACCTTTAAAGCGCATCTCTCCAACCTCTGGTTCCACTGTCACAGCCAGTTTTTCTGACTGACTCGTCTCCCATTTATAAGTATGTGTGATTTTGTTAGGCTCACCCGCATAATCCAAGATATTTTTCCTATCCCCAGATCTTTAACTTAATCACATTGGTAAAGTCCATTTTACTATGTAAGGTAACATATTCACAGTTTCCAGGGATTAGAACATGGACCTTTTTGAGGGGTTATTATTCTGTCTACCACACTGTGTATCACAAGCATCTCTCTACCAAGTGCAGGCAGGTTTCATTTCATTTATTATTGCATACATAGTATGTTCCTGTAAACGTGTATGAAATGTGCATGTCTGAAAATCAAGTATTTAATAACATGTAACTGGAAAGGGAAGGGTTTATCTGGTCCCTAAAAGCCTAAAAAATAAAATAGAATCCTTACTTATATCATACATTTTGGACTTGGTCTTCAGTGATGTCTGTCTAGCATTATATACATTTTCCTTACTTTTTCACACAATTGAAATCACAGATGAGTGGCTTAAGTCAGATGAGTATCTGAAGCTGAGGACATCTAATGATATCTGTATTTGTTTAAATTAGTTTCATAGACTAATGCTAACTTTCAATTTTCCATCTATCTTACAAAAAAATAAGTACACAGTAAAAAATTATTTCAAATAATTTCCCAAAGACCACATTACTGCTGAAACTGAACTGTTGTCTGACAGACAGAAGCACTATGACATATTTTAAAATGTCTGTCCATCAAGGATGAACCAAAGTCCAAAATCAGTTTATGAAGTGCACGTGAGGAATGTCAATTCTAATGAGATAAAATTAAAGGCTTTTCAAAATATAAATTGGATTTGTATAGAAATAAAAGACCTGAAGTAGGTTTTTTGTTTTTGTTTGGTTTGGTTTCCCTTTATTGAACAGAAAGCCATATGAAACATTATCTCTTTTATCTGCTAAAATACCACTAGTCTTGGACTGGGGTCATTTATACAGTCATCTGAAAACAACAAACCTAAAATAGTATTTCCTTTCATGCTTAAGGGGCAATTATTTGACAAAAATTAACATTATTGAAATGAGTATTAGTGTATGCTCCCAAAAGAATCTTTTCTTTTTTTATGGAAAAAAGGTAACACTAACTAGAGTTCCACTTAAATATTTACTTGGGTTGTATCTAAATCTGGGTGTTTTATTATAACACAGATAGAGAGTAAACGTTTCCTCAGACCATTTTAAAATATCCTTCCTGGGCTTCCCTGGTGGCGCAGTGGTTGAGAGTCTGCCTGCCGGTGCGGGGGACACGGGTTCGAGCCCTGGTCTGGGAGGATCCCACATGCCGCGGAGCGACTGGGCCCGTGAGCCACAATTGCTGAGCCTGCGCATCTGGAGCCTGTGCTCCGCAACAAGAGAGGCCGCGATAGTGAGAGGCCCGCGCACCGCGATGAGGAGTGGCCCCCACTCGCCGCAACTAGAGAGAGCCCTCGCACAGAAATGAAGACCCAACACAGCCATAAATAAATAAATTAAAAAAAAAATATCCTTCCTTTACCTGCAACTGTAAAAGGGGTGTAAATGTACTACTTACCTGAATGGATGCATGTGAGGACTACAAGAGATAATATATATGAAATTCACAGCCAGCATATGGTGAACAGTCAATAAGTCTCAGCTATTTTCATTAATAAGCAATAAAAAACAGGCCACGCTTATGGAAGAAATAGTGACCCTGCTCTTTTTTAATCCATTAACTGTTATGCACTTCTGTTTGTGACATTACCTGCCCCACCATTGTTTCCCAGCAGGGTCCTCGAGGTACATCTGCAGGGTGCACAAAAAAGGGTGGCCCAGTGGTATTTCCAGTGAGTGATGCATTGTAGGCCTTGATCATGTTGGCTTCCCATAGGGTAATATTGGCCTTTACTAGCTTCTCCTCTTCAATCTAGAAAGCAGAGTAATGGAAACAAAAATGAAGACAACAGAGATTTCAAAGGCATTTCTGGCAATCTTGAGACTGGGAATCTAACAACATGCTGATGGCAAGGACAATCCAGACACAAGATTTACCTTGTTGTTAATCTCATCCATCAAGGCAAGAATAAATACATACAAGTTGCCTAAAAGAAGAGCAAAAATGCGTCCCAGGAGCCATTTCAGAGCGATGAGGGGATGGTAGTCTTCCAATTCAGCAAATAAGTCAAACAATGTTGGACAGAACATCCCCAGGAGGGACATGACCATGTTCATCTACAAGAAGACACAAGGGGTGAACCAAGTTAATGGTGTTTAAAAATTATTATTGCTTTCCTCCAAATTTGCAAGATTCCAGCTAGATTCCTTTGATATTTTATAAGACTAAAATTATTTCATGCATTTTAAAAATTTGATCTTATTAAAACAAGAGACAATATTCAACTCATATTTTCAAGATGTACATGTGCGTGAGCTTGTGGACGTGCCAGTAATAATAGTGTTTCCTAGTATAATGAGGGATGCGATTTACGTTACTTTCTATGCAGAGAACACTTACTGTTATACATGGTAACTGATTCTGCACTTCACAACAAGATTTCCAAAGGAAACGGAAAATGATCTGCTTGAGGAATGAGGTCCAAACTGGAAATACTAATTTGGCAATCATCAGCACATGGGCTATTTTAATCAGTTAGAATGGAAGAATTCCTTGAGATGGGCCCAGGACTAAATACTGAGTTTGCAGGAATACAAACTATAAGGGGCAAAAAAAAAAAGGAAAGAAAGAAAGAAAGAAAATGGAATCGACTTTATCAAAGAAAACAGAAAGAACGTTCAGAAAAAACAAAAGGAGAATACATGGCATAATGTCATCAAAGCCAAGGCAGAAAAGTTTCAAAAATGAAGAACTGGCTTATAATGCCAAAGGTAAGAGAATTATGAAAGAGAGAAAGAGAGAGAGAATGAAAATATGACAAGCTGGAAATTTGTGGCCCTTATCTCCAGATTGATTGGCACACTTACGATTATATTATTAGGATAAATTAAGCCAAGGAAAAGAATACAGAGCATGTACTACTTTTATCATGGGGGAAAAAAACCCTTTAAATAAAGTTTTAAAAAAGGTTCCAGGTGACTCTGCAATGTCTTTGCCTGAATACTTGGCTCAAACTGTCACTGTTGAACATTTCCCATTTCCCCCCGGTAGACTCCATGTTTTGAATGATTAGAACTACCAAACTATATTTAGAAAATAATTGTCAATACGTTTTTCCCTTTTGACTAAGAACATTGTATAAGTATGACCAGCAGGAGCTAAAAGTCAGCATGACATAATATAAAATCAGCATGATATAATTCCAGCCTAAAGTAAAATCTTGGCAGAGCTATGCAATCTTATATAAGGTAAATTTAAATTCTGTTTCATCAAGTTTGTAAAGTTTCTCATGAATCCCCATTATTACCTTTGTTGGCCCCTAGGAATCAGGGGTCCCCTAAGATGGATATTAAACATGTACTTACAAAGAGTGACCCTTTTGATGATAATCAATTATCCCTCCTTTTCTGTGGTTTATTAATACAAAAATATGATCAGTACAAAACATGGACCAAAGTGGCATGATAATTTTGCCTATAAATGCTATCATAACTGCAAGGATAATTTTGAAAGCAAACTTAGTAATGCTTTGAGGTTCCCCTTTGTTTTCAATAAGTAAAATAACTCCACCTAATGACTCTCTGTTTTACAGGTTTTCATGAAATGTCTATGTCATCATAGTCTCTTAAATGTATGGTCTCCCATCTTCAGTGTTACTGCTTCTGAAATACCTAGAATATTTTTGTTTGGAGCCTTTTGTTGTAAGTAGGTTATACCATTTTCTGTGCAAGATTTTTCTAGGAAATTCTATGCGTATGAAGACTTCATAATCTGTTTGGTCTACAAGACTCTGCAGAAGTTTCAGTGTGGGAAATCTACACTTCCCACCGCCTAAATCTCCACACACTGAAAATGCCCAAGTTCAAAATGATGCCACATTGTATTCTAGAACATTTTATGAAAGGGAACAGACCCAAGAAACAACACATGACCAGTGATTTCCTGATTCTAAATATCTACCTCTGACCTCTTTTCTTGGACCTGCTAAATGGGCAGATACCCTGAAGACAAATCGTAATCATAATATTTAATTCCTGTCAAAGAGCTGGCCTTCCTCATTTGAATAGCATTTGGAGGGGGAGGTAATAGGGTAAGAAGAGGAGGTGGAGTAGTTAGGCTGCTAGTGAAAAACAGAGAGAGGCCCAGTCTTGCCCAAAGTGGGGGAGGCAATCTGAATGTTTCCAGTGAAATAAACATAAGAACCCAGGGTTTTATCATTGCTGCTTCAAAGAATTCAGGGGACAGTTGGATCTTTCAAAGACAGATGCAGGATCTACAGAGAAAGCAACATAGGGTCATGGAAAGAGTGTTGAGCTTGAAATCAAGATTGCTAAATTTTAACTCTCATTGTTCTCCATGGTTCTGAGACCATGAACACATCACCTAATCTGAGATTCATTATCTCTGTCTACAAAACGTACTGGTTGGAATATGTGCTCTAATCTCTCTTCCAACTCTACCTTTCCCTAATGTCACAAAGTGAAAAACAGACAGTAGACAGATTTGGAAGTAAGGCTGGAATAGGGACATGTGTGCCGAGGTTGGTTCACTCTCAGGTCAGGATGACAGAGATAGGTAGAGTGGCCGTATTTCGTGTCCCAACATTGAAGCACAACCCACAAAGTCTCAAAGGTCAGATTCTAAGCACATAAAAAGCATGCAGAGACGAACTTCATTTTTTTCCCACCACCCAAGGGTGTCAGGATCTTGCTGCGCAAATTCCTGGGATCGCTTCACAGCCCAAAAGATGAGGTATCCACTCCCGCCAAGTGTTAGAAACACGAAGAAGTTAGCAAGAAACCTCAGGAATCTGATCAAGTGGACGTTTTCTTCTACTTGGGCTGCTCTTTCTTCTATTATAGCTTCCTGTACCCAGGCAAAACAGAAAAAAAAAGAAATATTTGAGCTACAAAAAGTATCATGAACTCAGGAATTATTTCTGCAAACATCAGAAAGTGAGGAATGAAAATGTAAACTGAATCTGGGATTCCACAAACCAGGTGAATATTGCCAGCAAGTGAGAAAAAGTAAGAGAAAGAAGGAAGAATTCTTACAAACAAACTCTGGTTGAGCTCATATTTACTAAGATAGTCTTCATTCTAAAGTCTCTTCTAATACGGTTTTTTAAAACAACTACAAAATAATACTTTAGAGTCATTTAAAATATTGGGCTAATGTATTCCTGTAAATAATTAGCGAGCATTGTTCTATTATTTGAAATATCTGATTCTGATTACTAATGGTTGGCTGTTTCAAGCCAATGGCATTGTTTTATTACCAAATTTAGAGAGAAGTAGTGCTGTCATGGGTCATCAATCATTTTCCAGTCATAATCAGAACCCTGCCCAGATCCTGGTAGGAAGAAATGATGAGTTAATCTTTCTTTTAATTGTCAAGATACTTTGCTACCTAGACCATTTGGAACGGCTCCAATTTTACTCTTAGAAATACCAAGAAAAGGCTCTTGAAGTTGGTGTCTTTACCTTAAAGTTCATCGTGATAGAATTGAACTTGTTGTCTGCTGTTTCAGGATTGCCAATCAGATAGTCCCAGCTGGTGAACACCTTCCAGCTGAAGGTGAAAGTGTTGTCGTCACCACCTCCATCATCACCAATATTTTTGGTCATCCTATACAAACAGGAAGTTTAATCCAGCAGCCAGAATACAAGCAGAAAGGGAGAGGTTAGGGAATAGCAAAACATCATAATTATAGGGAAATTGGAAAAGCAATATCTAAAAGACATATACTTTCAAACAAGTTTGTTCTAATAACCAGAAAATAAAAGTTTATTTAAAAAATTTTTTTTGTTTTAATTTTTTAAGCTGTTCATTTTCCAGGCCTTCAAGATTAAGACTACTAACCATTGATGATTTTAACAATTAAACAGGTTATATAAAATTACGTATTTTTTATTTGTTTTCCTAAACTGTTTTCCTAGGGTCATATACTAGGCTCTGAAACTTTTGTGGGATAAGGATCTCTTTAGAAATCTGATGAAAACCACCAGGACCCTCATCAGGAAAAACATATGTATAGACTCTTAAACTGTTGTACACAATTTTAGTTGGTTTCCAGACCCCGTGAAGCCTAGGGATGGATTAACCCAGGTAGGATCAGGAAACTCCTTCACAGATTCCAATTCCCCTTAGAATCTCCTTCCAAAGAGTGATTACACTGAATGCATGGAATTTTTCCATACTCGACAACTCTTGACCAAAAATCAAGATTTTTATACAACTTTAATAGCAAGTGGTTACATATATTCTAATCAGTGATGTTTTAATTTTTTTTTTTTTTTTTTTTTTTTTTTTGCTTGGGCAGTTTAAAGTACATTTACTTACTTCAGCGGTTAAAGATCTATATTCCACTTACTCCATTTCCTTTTTTTCCCCTACCACTATAAAGAGCAAAATTAAAATTTTATATGATATATATTGTAAAATGGTCCCATAAGGTTTTAGTTGTTTAAATATTGCAGTGATATAGAACTGAAAAAAGAAAGGAGTACAGTGACATAAGCTGACAATGTAGTCTGGCAGGTATCTCTAAGGTCATCTAAATTCCCTCACTGTTTAGTCCTACTCCTTACAGAGGTTTATATATTTCAGATGGGCTAACGTGTTTGAAAAACAACCAAAAATAATTATTCCTTACATCAATCTACCACTTTACCCTTTGCAAATGGTATTGATGTGTATTATCATATTTGTCCTTCTCAAAAACTTAACAAGAAGTCACAGTAGTTAATGTTATTCTCTTTTTACAGTTGGGGAAGCTGAAGGATAAAATTATGAAGTGATTTGCTGGCCATTATACAGAAGTAAACCACAGGGGTGGGTCAAGGGCTTAGGTTTTCTGACTTCACTCTGGTACCCAAGCTAGGACACCATGAGATACGTTGAACCATACAAAGTACCTTTTTGTAGGTCAAAAAGGGTTGAAATCAAACATTTCCAATGGTTTAACCTAGGGAGAAAATGATTTTTTTGATTAAGATGCCATCACTACTTTTTGCACTGTCACTGAGCAAAGGGCAGGGCCTCAAGTAAAACTGACCACTTGACAGATAAGTCTTGAATGGAGCTTTATCACAGGCAAGACTCTGTAGCTGTAGACAGCCTTCCAGAGAAGGGAGCTCTAGCCAGACAAGCAAACAGGGGACATCTAGCATGTGGGAATTGACAAGAAAGGGGGTGAAATACTAAAAGGAGTAAGGAAGGATATTGAAGACAACCTCTGCTAACAACACATTTTTACTAAGCGATGGCCCTGATAGCTATAAAATATTTCACGTAGAGCTCCATTCCTTGTCTGTAGAGAAAAAAAGTGTACATACTTAAACAAAAATTCCTCCTTTTTCAAGGGGGTTATATTTTTGAACAACTATATTTTCGAGAAACTACCTCAACATATAGTTTGCAAGGAATGAAGGAAGGAAAGAGTGGAGGAAGGAAGGGTGACCAACGGTCTTGCTTTGCCAGGGACTGAGTAGGTTTCCAGGGCACAAGACTTTCAATGCTAAAGCCAGGAGATTCCTGGGTCAACAAAGTTAGTCAACCTAACTTAAAACCTCAAAGTGCTGTCTTGGATATCTATCTAATTTTCCTTCCAATTTCCCTATTAATTAATCAAGTATAGATATTTGCTTCCCTTTTATGGATGAGGATGCTGAAAACAAAGAATATGGGCAAGAGGACAAAGTCCACCAGTTGCCTAGTTGATTTCAGTATTCAGTTTTAGTTTCCCTTGGTTTGAGTCATGTATCCCATAAAGCCACTCATGTTTATTCCAAGAATGTATTTGTTTGGGGCGAGTGGTGGGGGAAAGAGATGATATAGGATTCTGAACAATCATTTATATCTCATCAGTTGTTCTTCTACCAAGCCTTGCCCCCAGGGCGAGGAGTGGGGTAGGAGTCATAAATCGCTTTGGAATTGTCTTGCCATATAGGCCAGTGAGCTTAAACTACTTGCCAATCTGGTAATGAACAACCAAAGGTCCCCTGCCAGAGGGAGGGACCAAAATCAGGCTGGTTTGGGTGGCATAACATGGATGACTTTGAGGGGGAAAATGTAGAATTTGTGCCCTACAGCTATCCTAAATGGCATCTTTGAGCTAACAGGAAAAGCTGCCATTTCCTGTAGAGCTGCACTAGCTAATAAGTTTGCCACCAGCAATATGTGGTTACTGAGCACTTGAAATGCAACTAGTGTGAAATATACATAAGATTTCAAAGACTTAGTACCAAAAAAAGACAGAGAATATCTCAATAATAATTTTAGATTGATTATATGTTGAAGGAATACTTTTGATATATTGAGTTAAATAAAATATATTATTAAAATATATTCCACCTACGTATTTGTTTAATATAGTTACTGGAATATTTTAAATTATATGTACCTTGTCTTATAGCTCTTTGCATAATGCTGTTCTAGATGCTTTACACTCATCTGCCAGAAAATTATTATAATAAATGTGCAAATCTATTAATGTATAACTACATAACCATATGTGACTACCCTACTGCTGGCGCTATCATATGACCTCAATTCCTACCATGTTGGCTTTGTTTGGTTTTTCAATAAGCCTATGAATTACAATCCTAATAAAACAGTCAACATTTGTCAATCACCGTATGCCAGCCATGTTCTAAGTGTTTGTATGTACTGACTCATTTTGTCCTCATAGCCATCCTAACATCAAGGTGTTATTACACCTCTATTAGAAATGGGAAAATAGAGCAGTTGAACAATTTGTCAAAGTTCTTTTAGAACGGGCTAGAGCTGGTATTTGATTCCATGAAGAATGGCTCAAGAGCCCACTAGGGTATGTAGCCTCTGCACAGTCACTAAAAGAAGCTGAGGACTTGGACATCCATAGACATGCTTCCTCAGTGACTATGGAGACTAAAGGACCAACATGGAAACGATGCTCACAAGGCCTCTGTAATGTAACTGTACCCTTGACTTTAGTCTTGCCAAATCAAAATGGCCAAAAGACTAGAAATATCTTAGATTTTTTGGAATGTGGTAGTACTTTATCAGGTAGACAGATACTTTACATACTTAGGGTCTCTGATTACACTTGGACAAGTAGATAAAGATTTTGGATATGGGATCTCCATTAAGGCCTTTTTCAAGTCCTGAAAGGGCTTTATTTATTTATTTATTTATTATTTATTTTTGGCTGTGTTGGGTCTTCGTTTCTGTGCGAGGGCTTTCTCCAGTTGTGGCAAGTGGGGGCCACTCTTCATCACGGTGCGCGGGCCTCTCACTGTCGCGGCCTCTCCCCTTGCGGAGCACAGGCTCCAGACGCGCAGGCTCAGTAGTTGTGGCACACGGGCTTAGTTGCTCCGCGGCATGTGGGATCTTCCCAGACCAGGGCTCGAACCCGTGTCCCCTGCACTGGCAGGCGGACTCTTAACCACTGCGCCACCAGGGAAGCCCCTGAAAGGGCTTAAATACTAAGCATAATAGTTTTCTCTGGAGGAACCAATAAGTTTGGCAGGGGACAGGACACAAAGCATGCCACAGACTGTTCCAGAAAGCTCCTGCTCAAGAGGACTTGGACCCCCAGGTAGAGGTCCCTCCCTGCAATGAAGCAAAAGGCCAATTTACCTTGTGCATAGTTAAATAGAAGGGTGGAGACTTTAATTGAGATGTTTCAACACCTGCTAAACTGGTTCAGAAAAGTAGCTAAAGGATGGATTATTCATATTATTTGTAGCCCTAAATGACTGTGCTAGGTTTCTGCAGTGTCTTCAAGTGAGGTTTTAAAAATATATTTCAGACAGGGAGAAAAAATGAGCTGCACTTTCATCAGTTCCCCAATGAAATTCTTTACCATGCTCTAATAAATCTTCTTCAAAAATAAAACATGACTATATAGTTGATTATGATGGTCTCGTTGAGGGCTATTTGTTTTTGCTATATTACACAGCTGAAATTTTTTGGATGAGTGATTATTCTGGGTTTGTTTGTTTGTTTTAATGAACAGAGAACAACAGATTCTATCTATTGAGCTGATTCTGCAAGTCACAAACCTTTCTGTATGCAAAAAGAGGGGTCAGCAGCTGTTCCCCTGTCTTGTTTGAAACATTGATTCACACCTTAAAGTACAAAAAAGCACAATTTTAAAATATGCTCAACCACAGGGTAGGCATGCAACCATCACTGTGACCCAGTGAGATGATCAAAGTCCGGCACTTGTGTTCAACCCTTTTGTTTGGGAGATGTAATAGTCTAACATTAGTGTAGGTATTAAAACCACATTTTATCTCTTAAATACTCTGCATTCTCTAGACATGAAACAGAAAAAAAAGAAAATCCAGTTCTCAAATTAATTTTTCCATTTGATTCCAGAAATCATTGTTTGCTTCCCAAGAGACCAATGAAACTTACGCTTTAAGGACAACCAGAAAGCTGTATCCAATGCACATGATCCCCACCAGAAAATAGGATAGTGGCAGTCTGAAATTCATCCATCCAATTGTTCGTTTATTGTCGTAATAGCCATAAAAGAGGACAGAATATTGAGCCAATCCCTAAAATCCAACAACAAAGCCACTTAACAGATGCTGTGAAGAGCAACTCAAAGAAAAAAGATCGACTTCTAAGAGGAATAACAAAATGCATTAATTTTCAAACTTGGGAGATGGCTCTGCCATGAGCCCTATTGTTTTGCTTCATGGAGTGACTGTTTCAGCTGCCACATTGATTGACAGCCTCTTGGTTTACTTGAAATTCAGGGACTTCTAAATAGGCCAAATTTTTAACCAAATGTAGGCTTGCTCAGCTGTGGAGCCATTACCGTGAAATGCCCACTGATTGAAACATCAAAACACACTTCATGGTGTCATTAAATTTACAATTTTAAGAGCCTGCTTAATATTGGGGGGAGGATCTGAAACGTGCTTCCTCAAAGTGTCATGGCAGGTTTCCACTTCCAGTCACCTGAGCCACAGTTAGATTGGTTCTCCATAAGCCACAGAGGCCACATTTCAGCTCACACTTAGCAAAAACAAGGAGCAGGTGAGATGACATTGGAACCAATATGCACAACCTTCCATTCATCAAGACTATTATCCCCTAACAAGCATGTTTATTCATGAAATTACATGCTGTTTCCCAAAAATTACCTGCCAGGGTTGTTATCACCATCTTCCAAAGCCACCTGAGTAACTGCTCTCTATACACAGAACATGGCATATTTTGATGTTGCTTCCCTTATAATAGTCTTCATCTTTCTCTCCTTCTCTCATTCACTGTGTTCTTCACTCTTAGCTTGGCAGCATTGTTTCTGTATTACTATATATCTACTTCCCCAGCTTCTCTCTGACTTCATCTCTCTGACAATAACTTAAAACTACTATGCTTTGTGAAGTGAGAAGATAATTGCAGTAATAATATCAATCAATAAATTTTTTTGAGCAGGTAGCATGTGCTGAACACCTTACTTCTTCTTACAGAATCCTCACAAGAACCCTCTTGAAGTGGCTACCGTTGGGGGCAATCGTTTTCCTCTACACTTGTTACTTGCCATGTAGAGAAGAACCATAACTGTAAAACTCCCATCCCCTCTCCACTGCCTCATACTAACCCCAGGGAGGAGAAACTCATCTGATAGTAGAGAATGGATGAGGAATGGGGATGATGTGGGGCACCACTCTTCCTCCTCCTTTGAGATCCCATGCTGTGCTCTGCCCCTGTGAGGGGCATCCTGTCCTGGTCTAGGACTGCTGGGTAGGAAGGTCTGCCTCTGAAGCCCGCTTGCCCATAAAAAGATGCCATATTCTTTAATATCAGCTTTAACAATAATAAAGATGGCATGTTGACCTCCATCTGTCTAACCCTTTGTCTTATTTCTGGTTAGCTCACAACCTGGATCGACAAGGTAGGGGGTGTTATTTACCGTCACTTCCCCACCTGAAAAAGACTCAATAGCTCTACACCTATTTTACAGATGAAGAAACTGAGCTTTAAAGAAGTTAAGTAACTTGTCCATGTTCACATAGCTAGTACGTGACAGAGTCTGAACCTGAACGGGGTCTGCCTAATTCAAATCCATATGCTTAACCACTGTGCTATACTGCTTCTCCTATGCTTTCTTTGCCTACCAGGACTTGTATCATACTAATGCCATATCTACCCAGCAAAACAAAGAAACAAGAAGTCCCTGGACCCCTGGATTGGTTCAGAGTGGGTGCCAGGACCTCCTGGAAAGGATCTAGACACCCCTTTGGAAAAGATTTCAAAGGGCCTCATCTTCACATACATAAATATTACAACCTGATTTCTTTTTCTAATTCATAATGACAGTATGGGGATTAAAAGCCACCTCCAAAATAACATGAAAGGAGAAAGTAGATATGTAACAAACATCTAGTGAGCTTGTTAGGTTAGCACAGTAGCTTCTGGGGCAGCTAACTCACCTGGTGTATGTGTCATTCAGCATATGTTCAATGGCTGCACTTAATAAATATTAGATCACAACCAATGGGGGTAAGAGCCCTTTTTTTGGAATCCTGATTACTTCGCAAAGGTTTCTTCAGTTGGTCTATTTCTACATATGCAGTGAAGCATGTAAACAAGAGAGGAGGTACTGTTGAAGTGCACAATTTTTAAAAGCCTTATCCAATCCATCTCAGTAACATATTGAGGGGTGGTTTTAAACACACTGAAAGGCTTAAAAGAGGTCTTCCCCTCCCCTTCCACCCTGTGGCCCACCACACGCCACACATCTTTCCCTTTCCCTTAAAACTCCAATAGCAGACATCTGGAAGTGACTAAAATAGCAACGACTCCTAGCCTAGCCAAGGTTCCATTCGGTTTCCATGTCAGCGCACATGGCTTTCCCTGTGGGAGCACTCTCCCATCCCAAAATCTGTGACAGAGAAACCACAGTCAGAGCCAAGTTTCAAATGAGCACAGAAAATTCCTGTCCAACTCTAGGTTCCATGCTTGCACATTGTCTACCAAGACTCTAATTTCTGTTTGAATGCTGCAGCTGGTCTAGTCCACAGAAACCGACACACATCTATGAGAATGCTTTGATGATGCAGTCGCTAGGAATCAACTCATGTATTTATTTATCTAACTTTTATCGAGAACTTATTTGCCAAATACTATACATAGATGGAGTGGGAGACTGGATTACAGAGGCCCCTAGTAAAAGTTCTGCATGCAAATGTCCCCTTTATAAGTATGTGTCACCTGAAATTATATTAGAGTTCCATCCCTTTGGTGTTTCTCACTACAAATAAATACTCACTGTGAAAGACAACATCCTATCCCCACGATGGTAAATGAGTTTCATCATCCTTAGTAAGCCTTTTTAGTTTGTACTAACTGTCAGACCATTATTTTGAAAAAAAAAATCGCGAAGTCAGAACTAATAGGAAAGGAAGCTATAACTTGTGAACCGTGCCTGCTGAGGGTATGTGAAGGGGAAGTAGTACCACACTAGTAGGAGTATATTTCTACTTTTCTCTGAGCTGTTATCACTCATTTATACCTTAGTGTTAAAGAAAGCTTCAAGTGTGGATGAAAGATAGGGAATGACATCATTTAAATTCTGATACGCTCGGGACATGGGAGAGAAGCAAGGAGTGAGATGGCTAACAACACCCAAAACAAATCTCAACCAACTTTATAAGAATAGCAGCCAGCCTGGCACTTATGTGGTACATGCTGAGATCCAGCCCCCGGCCACCCTCCTTCTCTCCAACCAGACTTGCCAAGTTCCATCTAATGCTTTGCTCGCCTCCGAGTTTCTTTTCCTTTTGCTCCAACCCAGATCTAGAGTTATAAAACTGATGTTATACGGTTCTAAGCTAGGAAGCATGTAGATTACAATGAAGCTGGGCTGAGCCTTCACAGAGCCTCTCATTTTCAGCAGAGGGAATGAACTTCTACCTGTCTATGGGACCCTAGGCAGTGAACTCTGGCCCTCAAAATGCTGTGAAGTAGACAGTTTTTTTTGGTGCCCATCCATGCATAAAAGGCTCAGAGTGGTTGTCTAATAACACACAGGTAGTATGTGGTAGGATTCAAATCCAAGTCTGTCTAAATCCCATGACTGAGTTCTTTTCATTATGCCACACTGCCTTTTTAACTATGCTGGCTTCTGTAAAGAAAACTTCTGTTTGCCTTTTGTGCCGTGATCCGCAACTGACACTAATGGTGGGAATTCTAGATCATATGCCCAATACCCGTTACACATCTCACTCCACTTGGATGTTCCACAAGAACCTTGAACTCAGTATATTTTAAAAGTTCTCCCAGAGAAGCAAGAAGAACTACAATCCTGCAGCCTGTGGAACAAAAACCACATTCACAGAAAGATAGACAAGATGAAAAGGCAGAGGGCTATGTACCAGATGAAGGAACAAGACAAAACCCCAGAAAAAACAACTAAATGAAATGGAGATAGGCAATCTTCCAGAAAAAGAATTCAGAATAATGATAGTGAAGATGATCCAGGACCTCGGAAAAACAATGGAGGCAAAGATCGAGAAGATGCAAGAAATGTTTAACAAAGACCTGGAAGAATTAAAGAACAAACAAACAGAGATGAGCAATACAATAACTGAAATGAAAAATACACTAGAAGGAATCAATGGCAGAATAACTGAGGCAGAAGAATGGATAAGTGACCTGGAAGACAGAATGGTGGAATTCACTGCTGTGGAACAGAATAAAGAAAAAAGAATGAAAAGAAATGAAGACAGCTTAAGAGACCTCTGGGACAACATTAAACACAACAACAGTCACACTATAGGGGTCCCAGAAGGAGAAGAGAGAGAGAAAGGACCCGAGAAAATATCTGAAGATATTTTATCTTCAGATATATGAAGATAGTCAAAAACTTCCCTAACGTGAGAAAGGAAATAGCCACCCAAGTCCAGGAAGTGCAGAGAGTCCCATACAGGATAAACCCAAGGAGAAACATACCGAGACACATAGTAATCAAATAGGCAAAAATTAAAGACAAAGAAAAATTATTGAAAGCACCAAGGGAAAAATGACAAATAACATACAAGGGAACTTCCATAAGGTTAACAGCTGATTTCTCAGCAGAAACTCTACAAGCCAGAAGGGAGTGGCATGATATACTTAAAGTGATGAAACGGAAGAAACTACAACCAAGATTACTCTACCCAGCAAGGATCTCATTCAGATTTGATGGAGAAATCAAAACCTTTACAGACAGGCAAAAGCTAAGAGAATTCAGCACCACCAAACCAGCTCTACAACAAATGCTAAAGGAACTCCTCTAAGTGGGAAACACAAGAGAAGAAAAGGACCTACAAAAACAAACCCAAAACAATTAAGAAAATGGTAATAGGAACATACATATCAATAATTACCTTAAACGTGAATGGATTAAATGCTCCAACCAAAAGACACAGGCTTGCTGAATGGATACAAAAACAAGACCCATATATATGCTGTCTACAAGAGACCCACTTCAGACCTAGGGACACATACAGACTGAAAGTGAGGGGATGGAAACAGATATTCCATGCGAATGGAAATCAAAAGAAAGCTGGAGTAGCAATACTCATATCAGATAAAATAGACTTTAAAATAAAGGATGTTACCAGAGACAAGGAAGGACACTACATAATGATCAAGGGATCAATCCAAGAAGAAGATATAACAATTATAAATATATATGCACCCAACATAGGAGCACCTCAATACATAAGGCAACTGCTAACAGCTCTAAAAGAGGAAATCGACAGTAACACAATAATAGTGGGGGACTTTAACTCCTCACTTACACCAATGGCCAGATCATCCAAACAGAAAATTAATAAGGAAACACAGCTTTAAATGACACAATAGACCAGATAGATTTAATTGATATTTATAGGACATTCCATCCAAAAACAGCAGATTACACTTTCTTCTCAAGTGCACATGGAACATTCTCCAGGATAGATTATATCTTGGGTCACAAATCAAGCCTCAGTAAATGTAGGAAAATTGAAATCATATCAAGCATCTTTTCTGACCACAACGCTATGAGACTAGATATCACTTACAGGACAAAAACTGTAAAAAACACAAACACGTGGAGGCTAAACGAGACGTTACTAAATAACCAGGAGATCACAGAAGAAATCAAAGAGGAAATCAAAAAAGACCTAGAGACAAAGGACAATGAAAACACGACAATCCAAAACCTATGGGATGCAGCAAAAGCAGTTCTATGAGGGAAGTTTATAGCTATACAAGCCAACCTCAAGAAACAAGAATAATCTCAAGTAAACAATCTAACCTTACACGTAAAGGAACTAGAGAAGAAAGAACAAACAAAACCCAAAATTAGCAGAAGGAAAGAAATCATAAAGATCAGAGCAGAAATAAATGAAATAGAAACAAAGAAAACAATAGCAAAGATCAATAAAACTAAAAGCTGGTTCTTTGAGAAGATAAACAAAATTGATAAACCATTAGCCAGACTCATCAAGAAAAAGAGGAAGAGGACTCAAATCAATAAAATTAGAAATGAAAAAGGAGAAGTTACAACAGTCACCGCAGAAATACAAAGCATCCTAAGAGACGACTATAAGCAACTCTATGCCAATAAAACGGACAACCTGGAAGAAATAGACAAATTCTTAGAAAGGTATAACCTTCAAAGACTGAACCAGGAAGAAACAGAAAATATGAACAGACCAATCACAAGTAATGAAATTGAAACTGTGATTAAAAATCTTCCAACAAACAAAAGTCCAGGACCAGATGGCTTCACAAGTGAATTCTATCAAACATTTAGAGAAGAGCTAACACCCATCCTTCTCAAACTCTTCCAAAAAATTGCAGAGGAAGGAAAACTCTCAAACTCATTCTATGAGGCCACCATCACCCTGATACCAAAAAAAGACAAAGATACTACAAAAAAAGAAAATTACAGACCAATATCATTGATGAATATAGAGGCAAAAATCCTCAGCAAAATACTAGCGAACAGAATCCAACAACACATTAAAAGGATCATACACCATGATCAAGTGGGATTTATCCCAGGGATGCAAGGATTCTTCAATATACGCAAATCAATCAATGTGATACACCATGTTAACAAACTGAAGAAGAAAAACCATACGATCATCTCAATAGATGCAGAAAAAGCTTTCGACAAAATTCAACACCCATTTATGATAAAAAAACTCTCCAGAAAGTGGGAACCTACCCACTTAGAGGGAACGTACCTCAACATAATAAAGGCTATATACGACAAACCCACAGCAAACATCATTCTCAATGGTGAAAACCTGAAAGCATTTCTTCTAAGATCAGGAACGAGACAAGGATGTCCACTCTCACCACTATTATTCAACATAGTTTTGGAAGTCCTAGCCACGGCAATCAGAGAAGAAAAAGAAATAAAAGGAATACAAATTGGAAAAGAAGAAGTAAAACTGTCACTGTTTGCAGATGACATGATACTATACATAGAGAATCCTAAAGATGCCACCAGAAAACTACTTGAGCTAATCAATGAATTGGGTAAAGTTGCAGGATACAAAATTAACATGCAGAAATCTCTTGCATTCCCATAAACTAATGATGAAAAATCTGAAAGAGAAATTAAGGAAACACTCCCATTTACCACTGCAACAAAAAGAATAAAATACTTAGGAATAAACCTACCTAGGGAGACAAAAGACCTGTATGCAGAAAACTATAAGACACTGATGAAAGAAATTAAAGATGATACCAACAGATGGAGAGATATACCATGTTCTTGGATTGGAAGAATCAATATTGTGAAAATGACTACACTACCCAAAGCAATCTACAGATTCAATGCAATCCCTATCAAATTACCAATAGCATTTTTTACAGAACTAGAACAAAGAATCTTAAAATTTGTATGGAGACACAAAAGACCCCGAATAGCCAAAGCAGTCTTGAGGGAAAAAAACGGAGCTGGAGGAATCAGACTCCCTGACTTCAGACTATACTACAAAGCTACAGTAATCAAGACAATATGGTACTGCACAAAAACAGAAATATAGATCAATGGAACAGGATAGAAAGCCCAGAGATAAACCCACGCACCTATGGTCAACTAATCTATGACAAAGGAGGCAAGGATATACAATGGAGAAAAGACAGTCTCTTCAATAAGTGACGCTGGGAAAACTGGACAGCTACATGTAAAAGAATGAAATTAGAACACTCCTTAACACCATACACAAAAATAAACTCAAAACGGATTAGAGACCTAAATGTAAGACCGGACACGATAAAACTCTTAGAGGGAAACATAGGAAGAACACTCTTTGACATAAATCACAGCAAGATCTTTTTTGATCCACCTCCTAGAGTAATGGAAATAAAAACAAAAATAAACAAATGGGACCTAATCAAACTTAAAAGCTTTTGCACAGCAAAGGAAACCATAAACAAGATGAAAAGACAACCCTCAGAATGGGAGAAAATATTTGCAAATGAATCATCAGACAAAGGATTAATCTCCAAAATATATAAACAGCTCATGCAGCTCAATATTAAAAAGACAAACAACCCAATCCAAAAATGGGCAGAAGATCTAAATAGACATTTCTCCAAACAAGACATACAGATGGCCAAGAGGCACATGAAAAGCTGCTCAACATCACTAATTATTAGAGAAATGCAAATCAAAACTACAATGAGGTATCACCTCACACCAGTCAGAATGGGCATCATCAGAAAATCTACAAACAACAAATGCTGGAGAGGGTGTGGAGAAAAGGGAACCATCTTGCACTGTTGGTGGGAATGTAAATTGATACAGCCACTATGGAGAACAGTATGGAGGTTCCTTAAAGAACTAAAAATAGAATTACCATATGACCCAGCAATCCCACTACTGGGCATATACCTAGAGACAACCATAATTCAAAAAGACACATGCACCCCAATGTTCATGGCAGCACTATTTACAGTAGTCAGGTCATGGAAGTAACCTAAATGCCCATCGACAGACAAACGGATAAAGAAGATGTGGTACATATATACAATGCAATATTACTCAGCCATGAAAAGGAATGAAATTGGGTCATTTGTAGTGACGTGGATGAATCTAGAGAGTGTCATACAGAGTGAAGTAAGTCAGAAAGAGAAAAACCAATATCGTATATTAACGCATATATGTGGAACCTAGAAAATGGTACAGAGGAACCGGTTTGCAGAGCAGAAATTGAGACACAGATGTAGAGAACAACCGTATGGACACCAAGGGGAGAAAGCGGCGGGGGGGTGGGGGGGGGTGGTGTGATGAATTGGGAGATTGGGCTTGACATGTATATACTGATGTGTATAAAATGGATGAGTAATTAGAAACTAAATAAATAAATAAATAAACATTAAAAAAAAAAGTTCTTCCAACCTGTTTGTTCCTCCTATCTCAGGGAATGATCCACCAACCTACCCAGTTACCGCAGCCAGAAACTTGGATATTTTCATTATCTTCCCATTTTCACCCGTAAGACACATGAGGCCACTCACTACAGTAACAGATGCTAACTAGACTTATTGTGATGACCATTTTGCAATATATACAAATATCAAATCATTACGTTGTACACCTGAAACGAATATAATGTTGTTAAGTCAATTTTACCTCAGTTTTAAAAAGGGGAGCTCCCTGAAAACAAGGACGTATTTGAACTACTGAAATATTCCTAAAGAAAAGATGTATCATTCCATATGTGAATCACAAAAATATCTCTTCTAAATGTGGCCAGTACAATAAGAGATGAAGGAACTTAGAGAACTGAGACTACCTGAGAGAGGATGCTCTTGCTTTAGAATATCACTACTTAAAAGAACCACTGATGCCAATAAAATAAGGAACTGAACAGCTGTTTGTTAACCTTTAGACTGTGACAGTCTCCTCTAGGACAGACCTCAAGAATGAGATGTGGCAAAAGTGGGCAGAAGGAATAGGCTTGGGGTGATATGTTAGAGAACAACAAACAATTTTTCATTGGAGTCAGCCACCTTTTAGTTTGAATTTCAATGCCTCCTTTCATTATCTGTGCTGTCTTTGGGAAACTAACCTCTCTGAGTCCCAATCCCCTCACTCTAAAAAGATTACTGATCTTTGTCTTAAAGGGTTGTCATGAAGATAAAATTTAATGTATGTGCCTGCTTAACACAAAATGGGTGTTAACTCTCCTCTCCTGCCCTTTCTAGGGCTTCCCCCCACCTCCCATATCTATGATGACCAGGGGAAAAGGGGAAGCAAAGTTTGACTCACCATTTATCTCAATATGCAATGTACAAAATGCTCTCAAGCTGGAAAGCTAAATGCATTTCCCTTTATTCACAACTCAAATCTTTACCCATATGATCTCACTGTCTGATATCAGTTCAAGCTCATTCCAAATTCCTCCTCAGTTCCTCCCTCTCTCCCTTACGAGAACACCAAAGCTCTACAGTCTCTTCCTCTTTATCATTCCTGCATCATTCTCTTGTCTCCAAATAGCTTGCCAACAAAGACATTCTCTTCTTTTTTTTAAATACATCTCTATTGGAGTATAATTGCTTCACAATGCTGTTAGTTTCTGTTGTACAACAAAGTGAATCAGCCATATGTGTGTATATATCCCCATATCCCCTCCTTCTTGAGCCTCCCTCCTACCCTCCCTAACCTACCTCTCTAGGTTATCGCAAAGCACCGAGCTGATCTCCCTGTGCTATGCAGCTGCTTCCCACTAGCTACCTATTTTACATTTGGTAATGTATATATGTCGATGCTACTCTCACTTTGCCCCAGCTTTCCTCTCCCCACCCCACGTCCTCAAGTCCATTCTCTATGTCTACATCTTTATTACTGCCCCACCACTAGGTTCATCAGTAGCATGTTTTTTTTTTTTAGATTCCACATATATGCATTAGCATACGGTATTTGTTTTTCTCTTTCTGACTTACTTCACTTTGTATGACAGACTCTAGGTCCATCCACCTCACTACAAATAACTCAATTTCGTTTCTTTTTATGGCTGAGTAATATTCCATTGTATATATGTGCCACATCTTCTTTATCCATTCATCTGAAAGACATCCTCTTCTTACTGACTTAAACTCGTTCTAATTCTACTGCTTCAAATAATACTACTTCTGCCAATTTGATTCATAACATGCACATTAGACAATCTCCCTATTTCTTACTATTTTAATAAAACGTACTTTCCTCCTGTTCAGTAAGACCCATCCCTAGGTATTCAATTAAAAATAAATAAATAAAAAATATGGTGCTTTGTAAATGGTGACCTTGAGAGGCCATAAGACTGGCTGACCTTGCATATATCACATGGTACTTGTCTGCTATTAATTAAAGGGAATTTGGATGAATTATGATACATGCTTACAGGTGGCAGAGCACTGAGCTCCAAGGGGATACTTCCAGGGGAGGGGGTCCAGAGAGAAGTTCCAAGGTTCTAATATGAACTCAACAGAGAAGCAGCTCCCCCTGCACAACCTCGCCACCTCCAGCCCAAAGGTTTTCAAATCCTTCCCAACCTATAGGCTCTTCTACCACAAGAGGTCATGCTTGCATCTATTTTACAGTGTCCTATAAATTGATTCTGCTTCTCTTCACCTGCATCTATATGGCATTGCTTAGCTAAGCTGGTACATTAATCTTCTTAGATGCAAAAAACCAGCTCATGTTCCAATTAGATCATTTAGGCCCCAGTCATCTCTACCCTGGGCCTGAAACATGTCTTTTTCTCCTGGCATCTCTGGGCTCTTTGGAAGTGCAGAATTCTGAGTTTCCAGGGATCTCAAGGACATCTGGACAATGGTTTCCTCCATGGTGCTATGACAGATGAAATACTGGGCTGTCCACTTAGATCATCTTATAATACAGAGTGGGCATCTCCATGAGGTAATTGTTCTAAGGAGCAAGTAAAGAATTCAGGCAAGGGTAAATATTGAACCTTTCTATTTGAGAAGCTAATTTAGGAATTGCATGTTCATTATGAAAGGTGGAAATGGGATCCAACTGCTTCAACTCCTTCTCCCCTTGTGAGATACAGCATTAAATGGAGTCAGTCTGTGTTCCAGAAACTGTCAGTGAGAAGGATGTTGGAAATTATGACAGAAAAACTACTGATGTGATACAAGACATAGAAAGAACACTAGATTAGGAGGCTTTTATTAGCCATAAGACCCTAAAAATGATTCTGAGACTCAAAGTTTCCCTAACTTTATAATGTGGGACATGGGATAGAAGATCTAAGGGCACGCTCTTAAAACTCTTATCTTGTGATATGTCAAATAATCGAGTGATCACAGTACACAGAAAAATTAAGAAAGAAATAAGTGGATAATATCACTTTAATGACTCTTTCTTGACCTTTTAATAATCTCTCATTGTCTTAGAATAATTTCTAGGTTTGGCCTAGAGTTATAAAGGAAAGTGAGTAACATAGGATACTCCTGTTTCCATCTTCTTCTATCCATTGTAAATAGTATTTCACCAAACTGGACATGAGAGCTGTCGAGGGCAATAATAAAATCTTGGTGAGCACACTCACTGCCCAAACCTTTCCCCTAGTTTCCTCCTGTATTCACCTCCTAGACCCTCTGGTACACCCCTTAGCAGCTCTCTTAGTGCCACCTTCCTCTTTGTCTTCCTCAAGTTATTAGTACCTTTAAAATCTCAAATGGACATTGTTTGCAAAACTTTTTATTTCAGTTACTTGACAAATTTATAAGTGTAGAAACTTCAAAAATATATGTTTAAAAGCCAAAAGGCCTTTTGTTCATATTTTTAGTTCTTCCTTTCTTCGATATGACTAAAACAACAGAAGATGCCAATAATATTATTAGTTCTTGTTCTTATTAACCAGACTGGAAGCTTATTATTTAACTAATCAGAGGAAGAGAATGAGAAATAAAAATAGTTTGGGGGGTACATAGTAATAAATTATTTGAAATGTAAATGGGGGGAAGGAGAGAGAGATAAAGATAGAGAGATGGAAGAAGATGAAGTGATAGAAAGAAGAAATAAAAGAAGTAAAATCTAACTCAGAGGCTATCTCCTCTCTGAGATCCAGACACCCTAGCAAAATTGACAACCGCTTCCTCAGGGCTCCCCAGTATTTTTTTTTGTTTTGCCATCGTTTTACTAAGTGTGGAACACACTGTATACTAGTTGCCTATGTATCTTTCTTCTACTGTCATGACCACCTTAAGGCCAAGAGCCATGTCACATTCATCTTTGTAAAACCAGTGCCTGTTTATATTCCATAAATAAATGTTGACTGGAAATGAAAATTCCAACTGATGGGTGTGATTTAAGATTCCAAAGGCCACAACGTTGGGGCTGCCGCTCTGCCTTATGCTTATTCTATAGCTGCCTTGTTTACTCAGAGACTGAGAACCTTTCCTAAAGTTTACATTTGCTGGTACTGCTCACAAAAATTTCTTTGGTTCTTATCTCAATGCTCTACAAATCCTCCCCCTTGCTCAGGATTCCCAGTCAACAAGATTCATTAAGCCTCTATTGGTTGAGTATTATGTTAAGGGCTTCAAAGAAGATGCAGCAGATGTAAGCCCCTCTTTAGGAAGCTCACGATTTAGAGAGGTTGAGGGTAGAATTCAAAGCATCTGTGAAATATGCATATTAATTCTATAAACATGAAGACTTTATTGTCTCCTTCCTTCATTCCCCGGTCTACATAAAATTTTATTCTCATTTTCTACTCTTTAAAAATTCCTGTATTACTAATTCCCCAATCTCCACTGTGCTACTTTCTCATCCTATACATTTCCAAACATCTCTAACCTGGCCACTATTTTAAAAAGAATGTGTGGAATTGAATTGTTGTCACAGAATTGAATCACACTCCAAAATGATTTTTCAATGGGCAGAAATGAGTCCCTGCCATGACAATAATCCCCACCTAGGGGAGCTCGAAGTGTAATACTCATTCTAGTGCTACAATGGAATGACGCTCATTTAGGTACCACGATCAAGTGATGCTCATTTTCATATTATACAGAAGTTAGAATTTAGTATTGTTTAGTACTTACTATTTAGCTTTATTTAGTATTGACTATTCAGTAATGCTAAACAGATTTGTTTAGGAAGTGAAGAAGTTAATATGAAATATCAAAGCCCGAAGAATCCAACAAGATTTTCCAAAAAGCACATTTGCAAACTCTTCCTTTGTCCTTTTTCAAAGTCAGAGATAATAATATTCACGTGAAGTCTTTGAACTCTGAGCTCACCTTCATTCAATAGTCTATGTTCCCATTTAATCATATTATCACATTCCCAAACCCTATTTACTTTTTCTTTCTTTTTTTCTTTTTTCTTTCTTTTTTTCTTTTTTCTTTCCTTCTTTCTTTTTTTTTAAAGCGGGCAGAGACATCTCCCTTAAGACCTTCATCTGGCCTCAGAAGAGGAGGCCATGGAGTTTCAGAATATGGAAAAAAATCTGTCCTCTTATGAACACAGCTGTGTGGAATCACTTACATTGAAGTCATACAACACACCAAAGTTGGCTGCCGATGCCTCTTCAGCTCTGGGAACTGTTTTCCTAGGTAAACTGCCATATGGCAAACCCCAGAGGTACTATATGGAGAAACAAAGAAAGCAGTTAACAATTGGAAACAAAGTCTGAGCCACACATGTGATCACAAACGGTTTTGTTTAAAAGCACTTTTGAAACTTTTTCATGGGAACTCTGTGGGTCTCCATGTGGGGTCCCATTTTCTGGGAATTGACTACTAAATCCAGAGTTAAGAACAAAGGGAATGCTAAGGACCCTGCATTCTGACTTCCGCAGACCACCAGCAGTCGAGCCAACCACGTTGCTCAGGGCTTGCTGGAGCCCAACTACCCACCACCACCTCTAAACTGGTCTCATTTAGGAGGTCTGGAAGGGAGAGAGGTGGCCTTTTGGGGATTATAGTGTTCAAGAAAACCGTACTAAGCACTTCTTCATATGGGAATACCCCTCAGGGGTGGGGTGGAGGGAGAGTCTCTCCTTCATGTCAAGGAAGAGAGGAGTAGAGAGAATCACTCATACCATTAGAGGGTGTCAACTAGGCGGGAAGACTATACCCTGACTGTCATATCTGCTTCACCACTGATTCAGGTTTACCTTGTGCTACCAGATTAAAGAGATATGATTAAGGGCAGAGCCAGCCAGAGATGGGGCAAGAGTAGGGTCATACTAGGAGCACTGGTGAAAACTGGAAAAAAAACCCACCCCTCTAGCCCCAGGGCAGACACACGGTTGGCCAAGCAGATGCTGCTTCTTGTGAGACATGAAAACATCGCTTCCCTGGTGCTGGGGCCAAGGGAGGAGGATGAATGTGGATGGAAATTTGGGTGCAGAACTTGACTAGGCAAGGGCTGCAAATCAGCTCCTGCTCCTTCTCTCCACACAAACTGCATGGCTTCCACAGCAGCCCCTCTGGCTTCCTGAGACTGAACAGAACAGAGGGTGGGTTCTACTCAGACTATCTTTCCCCAGAGTTGGAGGCCACAGAAAACGGAGAAGACCAGGGTCTCCAGTTTGTGCAGTGACACAGGAACTTTGGGCAAAAGGGCAAAATGCATCAGAGGAATGCTGAGTGAGGCTGCTGGGTGGGGGCCCCTGAAAAATGTAGCATTGTTGGCAGGAGATGACCAGTCCTGCCCTCTGTTGGGTCTATAAAGTTAGCATGCAGGGAGCCCAACCTCTTTTGTTCATTTGCTGGAGTCGTAATCAATGCCCAGAAAACAGGATACCCCTCAACACCTAACACAACCTGTAAAAAGCATCCAAAACCAATACACTTCCTAGTTCTAGGAATACACCTAATCGAACGCATATCAGCTCCCTCCACTACACATTAGGCATCTGCAATTTCCTAAAGTTAGAATGAATTTGCTACAACCTTTCATTTCCTCCACATGGAAGCAGCATGCTGTGGCAGGGAAAGAGTAAATGCAGCTGATAAAACTCCCTGTATACCCTGCATCTGACACTGGGGAGCATCAAAGTAGCTGGTGATGGAGTTTCGGATTTCCTTAGAGAGATGAGCAAAAACAAAGTGGGGGTTAACTTGAAATAGATGAATACATACATTGGGCTGCATTGCCTGAAAGTTTCTGCTTCGGAGATGAACTATACTTATGACCTTAGGAGTCTGAGGACTTCTGATCTATGTCCGCTGTCTTCTACGAGCCAGATAGCCATAGAACCCCCAGAATTAGCTCAAAGATTATAAAACTAGCAAAATAAGGTGCAAAATCTTGTTATAAAAGAAGAATCATGGGTCCTCGTCCCGGATCACCCTGTGGTATTAGCTAAGTCCAATAAGCATTATGTAATTCAGTTTCCATGTTTTTTAAATGGAGAAAGAAAAACTCTTCTATAGTCTACCTTATAAATTTGTTGTGAAGCTCAGTAAGTAAAAGAAGTGTAAGTGCTTTGCACCGTTAAAAGCTGAAACTCATTATGCATGTAAGGCACTAGTAGTGTTAGTATTATGCTTGTGGGGAGGCTTGATATAAAAGCTGGCCTTGATTTTAAAAGATGGGGATAAAAAGTCACTCAAAACAATTAGTTTTGGCTGTTACCAATGCTGTATTAAATACATTGGCTTTGAAATACTGGTACCTGGAAAGATCCTTTGTAGGTTAAATAAAGCCCCCCAACTTCCGTATGATAAGCATCCAAAGAAGTCAGAGTCATTTAACTTCTTATGGGTAAGTCCACAACCTCAGTGTTGCTTCTTGGTCTTAGTTAATTGAATCCCCCCACCCCACCCTCCCCCGACCCCAGCTCAGGGCTTTGTCTTCTTCTGCAATCTGGACCCACTATCAGTTTTACTCTCCTCACTGACCTTGGTCTTAAGAGACCCATGGAATGGGGCGGGGAGGGGGGGTATCTTATTTTATACCTGGAAAAGTTTGCTCACTTTGTGTTTCTTCAGATAGAAAAAGCTGGATGCCTTGAGTTGCATTAAGTAATGTCTCTTTCAAAGCAAACTTGGCAAAATAAATGAACTCACAAGATGTCAAAGTCTTCCTCTTGAGCAATTAATATTTGTGCACAGGGACCACCTTGGGAATCTGATAGACTCTATGAATCTTTCCACAGAGAAATATTCATTTCAACATACACAATACACACATTTTATATATGATTTCAGGAGGCTCACATACCCTTTGGAGAAGGATTAGGACCTGCGGCTCATGGGCACCATTTTGAAGATTAACCTTGTTACAAATACTATGACTCTAAGAGCGTAGGTAGCTAGATAGTCTTACTATCTCACTCTTAAAGAACAGAGCTTTTTTTTCGTAGAGTGATTGCAGAAGAAGCTTGTTTCAGCATGCTTTGTAAACTGGAAGTCAGAATCTTACCTCTGGCAACATGATAAGGCTGAATGTCAGGATAAAGAGAACCATATTTACTCCATACATCCATCTCAAGAAGAGGAAGTATGAGGCCACCGATGAGCCAAACTGACCTATTCAAAGGAAAATAAAAGTTTGGAAGAAAGGTCAAAACAAGACAAAAGCCATGTCTTGGTGCTTTCCAAAATAAGTCTTCTCATTGCAACACACGGGTTCTTTTCTTTACAGGCTCTAGCATTTTCTTTTTCTATCCAGAAGGAGAAAATGTTAACATGATGGAAGTAGATGTAGCTGTGTAGAATGACTACAGTGGCATTCTACACAATGACTACATCTTTAGAGTCCATCCAAGAGAAAGCTGCCTTTTGCTTGGCAGCTAGGATTGCTATCTGAAGAGCCCATCTTATTCTTTGAGTTAACACAGTTAAGTGAGCAAAGGTATATAAAGTGGTTATGTTACCGAGTCCAAGCTCCTATCGCTCACTGCAGGACAGGCCAAGAAATCGAGCGATGAGGTGTTGGGGCAAGGAATAACGACTTTATTCGGAAAGCCAGCAGACCGAGAAGATGGTGAAGTCATGCCCCAAAGAAGCATCTTGCCTGAGTCAGAATTCAGGCTTCTTTTATATGACAAGGGGAGGGAGTAAAGCCAAACATTTCCTGGTTCCGTCCAGCCTCCGAAGAGGATGTGTTCATTTCTCCCTTCCTGCAGTCATTCACAGGTGGGCCTGGTCAGGATGTTTCCCACGAGCTAAACAAAGGTATTTTAGCTTAGTGCTCATTGCCTGGAAGGCAGGGTTCCCAAAAATGGGCCATTATGAATAATTTAAGCTTATAGGTAACATCCCTTTAGTGATTAATGTAATAGAATACAAAGGTTCTTCCCTATTACAGTTACTACAATGCCTGGCCAGTAGTTAGCAGCATTCTAATTATTTTGATAGTTACTGAACTTCTTCCTCCTTTTTCTCAAGCAACAATGTTCTTCTCAAAAAAGTTTACCACATCTCTTATGGACGGTTATCCTATACACCATCCTGTGCTGTCCTCCCGTGTAAATGGCATTTCACAGGTAGTATAGAAGCTGAAGTCCATTTACTCTTCACATATTTATCTTCTGTCAGGAATTATCTTAGATGTGAAACACAATATCAGAGAAAGGGTTGCTGCCCTAATGCAGCTTACATTTTACTGAGATGTGGGAACAACAAATATGCAATAATTTTAAAAGAAATAAAGAAATATACATTTATCATAATACATATTATATCACATTATATGTATGTTTGATATATGTAATATTATATATCATCTATTACATGTATATATTATGTGTATTACATAGTATATATGTATGTTATGTATGATATATATCATATAGGTATGTATTATATATGTATATGACATATGTATTATATATTATACATAATATATATATTACATATAATCATATTATTATAAAAGTATATATAATAATTTAGCCAGCTCAGTCCTAGAGGGAAGAAGGTAAAATTATGAGAGGGGTTGCTTTAGGTAGGCTTGTCAAGGAAGGTATATCAGAGAGGTAACATCTGAGCACAGATCTGAAGTTGAAGGAACAGGCAGCAAAGCCCAGAGCTGGGGAAGAGCAGCTCAAGCAGAGGAAAGAGCAGGGACAAATATCGTGAGGGAAGCAAGAGCTCAGGACAACTGAGGAACAAACCTAAGGGCTGTCCGGTTGGAGCACAATGAACAAAGGAAAGTGGTGATGCATACGGATGAAGAAAGAAACCAAACCACAGTGTGTGGAGTCTCTTAGGGAAAGGTAAAAAGTGAGAATTTTATGTTAAATGTGATGAAGTCATTGACAGGTGTTAAGCAGTGGGGGTGGGGCGGGGGAACTTGATCTTTAAACAGTCACTTCGGGTCTGGGGAATGAATTTGGAGGGCATAGGCAAGAATGTGCTGTCAGCTCGCACTCACCCCAGGGAAAGTGAAATGATCTGTGCAATTTTTATTGACTGAGTCAAAAAACAAAAACATTCTCTTAAATCAGAGAATGGAAGAGGAAGAAAAAACCGGAATTTGAGTCTCAGGTTGAGATCTCATAGATTAACAAAAGCCACATTTCTTTGAAAATCACTTAAGATTCAACATCAAGTTGCTAGTTTTCCCAGTCTTCCCAGTTTTCATTTTCAGTTGCCCAAGAAGAATCAGTGAACATTCTCAGCTACCCACTGCATCAGGCCCTTTGTCCTGACTCATTTAGCAAAACACCTCCTGGGGACCATTGGTTTTCTTGAGGCCTCTAGCTTTTGAAGCATTACCGATGGAGGAGCATTATTACAGGAGGAGGGAGGTTCATGTGGAGCAAATTTCAGCCTCTGCTTACTAAAATGAGGCCAAGCTCACATGAGAGTCAGACCTCTATTTCCAGAACTTAGCCCACTCTTTAGGTACCACTTACTTATTCTCATAACACTGTGGTAGTTTTTTGTTTTTGTTTTTGTTTTTAAAGAAGTGAAACTTTCTTTATTCATAGATGACTTCATTGTCTATGTAGAAAATCCTAAAGAATTTTTAATAAGCTATTGAAACTAACCAGTGAGTTTAGCAAGTTATGGGATACAATGTTAAATTTTGAAAATAAATAACATTTCTGTACACTAGCGATGAATAATCAAAAATGGAAATTAAAAGACGATACAACTTACAATATCATCAAAAATATGAAATAGGGATACAGTTGATAAAATATGCACAAAATTTGTACACTGAAAACTGTAAAACATTGTTTAGAGACATTTTAAAAGACCTAAATAAATGGAGAGATATACTGTGTTCACAGAACAAAAGACTCAATATTGTTAAGATGGCAATCCTTTCCAAATTTACCTATAGATTCAAGGCAATTCCAATCAAAATTTCAGAAGGTAGTTTCTATAAAATGATAAACTGATCATAAAATTTGTAAGAAAATGCCAAGAATAGCCAGAAACACCTTGAAAGACAAGCAAAATTGGAGGATTTATACTACTTGATTTCAAAACTTACCACAAAGCTAAAGTAATCAGAGTATGATATTGACATAAAGATAAACATAGATCAATGGAACAGAATAGGAATTCAGAAATGGCCCTACACATATATAATCGGTTGATTTCTTTTTACAAAAGTGCCAAAGCAATTCAATGGTGAAAATAATCTTTTCAACAATGATGCTGGAACAATTAAATACCCATATGTAAAATAAAATAAAACAAAAATAAATGAAAACTCTCCACTCTTACCTCATACCATTAACAAAAATTAACTCAAAATGGGTCATAGACTTAAGTATTTAAGAGTTAAAACTATAAAACGCTAGGAGAAAACACAGCATAACATCTTGGTCACCCTGGGTTTGGCAAAGGTCTTTTAAAAATAGGACCCAAAAAGTACATGCTATTAAATTTTAAAAATCCTTAAATTGCACCTTATAATAATTAATATCTTTCACTTTTCCAAAGATTCTGATAAATAAAAAGGTAAGTCACAGCATGGGAGAAAAGATATGTGAACATATATCTGACAAAGTATTTGGGTCTATAATATACAAAAAAATCTTACAACTCAATAAGAAGACTAACATTCTAATAAACAATGTGCAAAAATTTTGAAAAAACACTTCACCTAAGAAGTTCTATGAATGGAAAATAAGCACCTGAAAAGATGCACAATGTCATTAGTCACCAGGGAAATGAAAATCAACTACACACCTACTAGAATGGCTGAAATAAAGACTGATCATACCATATGTTGCTGAGGATGTGAAGCAGCTAGAACTCTCTCTTTCACTATTGATGGAAATGGAAATTAGGACAACCACTTTGGAAAACAGTTTGGCAGTGTCTTAAAATGTTAAACGTAACACATACCATAGTAGTAGACCAGCTATTCTACTTCTAGTTATTTATGCAAGAGAAATAAAAACATGTCTTAACCCAAGACTTGTACACAAATATTCATAGCAGCTTTGTTTGTAATAGCCCAAAGCTAAACTGGAAACAACTCACAAGTCCATAATGGATAAGCAAATTGTGGCATATACATACAATAGAATACTACTAATAAAAAGAAACTAATGATATATGCAAAAGCATGGATAAGTCTCAAAATAATTATAAATGAAACAGCCAGGCAAAAAATGCATACTCCATAATAATATTTGTACAAAATTCTAGAAAATGCAATCTACAGTGACAGAAAACAGATTGCTGGTTGATTGGGGATGGTGGTGGTCATGGAGGGATATGTTACAAAGGGGCACAAGGAAACTTTTGTGAGGGAAGCGTGTGTTTTGTTTCCTGATTGTATGGTTTCATGTGTGTATACATATGCCCCTAGTTATCAAATTGTATACATAAATATGTGCAATTTGTTTTATGTTGATTATACCTCAATGCAACTATAAAAATAAAAAATAAAAACACAAAGAAGATAAAATAGAAGACTTCTTCTCTCTCATGTTTCAGATTGAGTGTAACTATGACACGGCTGATATGGTAGCTCTATGGTATCTGGGACTCAGCCTCCTACAGTCTTCTTGCTGTGAAATTCTCTACATGCGGCTTTCATCTTGTGGTTTAAAATAGCTGTTCCAGCTCATTCCATTATATTCATATGATAGCCAGTGGGAAAGAGGGGAAAGCAGTGGAAGGCAAATCCTTTCTTTTAAGGGCATAAACTGGACTTTGAACACATCACTTCTGCTAACATCCCACTGAACTGTGTTACATGACCACAACTTACCAAGGGAGGCCAAGAGATATAGTCTTTAAACTGTGCTATCATGTACCTAGCTAAGACTCAGCTACCATTACTAAGAGGTAAGAGTTAGAAATCTCTACCCACCCCCACCCACCCCGTACTGGGGTAGTTTTTACAGAAACCTAAAGGGAATTCAATGTCTAATTGGACATTTTGAAAGAAATCAGTTACTTTTAAGTCTGAGTATTTGGATTCATTTCACTTTGTAGAGGGGTTCAGAGTTCTATAAGATTTCTAAAAGTGTGTGATATTGAAAAACACGCCCCCCACGTGTTGTAACCAGATGCCCTGGTCTGTCTGCAGAAATGCTGAAGCAGATCGTCCCCTCCTAGGACATCTGATCATCCACCTGGCTCCCAGTGATTTCATATCATTTCATGGCCCTTATCTATGTTCGCTGGTATCAACTACCAGAGGGCTGCCTCAGCCAGGTTCACTCGTCATGTTTTATTGAAGGCAGTGGACTTCCAGCTCGTTAGTCATTCCAGTTGTTCATTAACAACATTCATCTTTAGGTATCCAGGGCAAGCTTGTCCCTGGAAACACACGTGAAACCCTCTGGTACACAGTTCCGAGCACAGGATACTGACCCACCCTTCCCTCCCTCCCTCCCTCCTTCCTTCTTTCCTTCCTTCCTTACTGGCTTTTTACACTTTTGCTCTTCTAACTAGCACCATGGCCCACCCTTTCCCAGTCCCCCATACACAACCCCTGGCAAATGAGGGTAGAGTATAAATATACCTAAAAGCAAAAAAGAGAAGCAAATTAAAATGTTTCAGCTATACGTATACATATATCCCCTCTTTTTTGGATTTCCTTCCCATTTAGGTCACCACAGAGCATTGAGTAGAGTTCCCTGTGCTATACAGTATGTTCTCATTAGTTATCTATTTTATACATAGTAGTGTATATATGTCAGTCCCAATATCCCAATTCATCCCACCCTCTTTCCCCCCCTTGGTGTCCATATGTTTGTTCTCTACGTCTGTGTCCCTATTTCTGCTTGGCAAATAGGTTCATCTGTATCATTTTTCTAGATTCCACATATATGCAGTAATATACAATATTTGTTTTTCTCTTTCTGACTTACTTCACTCTGTAGAAATCCAAAAAGGAGGGGATATATGTATACGTACAGCTGATTCACTTTGCTGTACAGCAGAAACTAACACAACATTGCAAAGCAACTATACTCCACTAAAAAAAAAAATGTTTCAGAAAGTACCCCCTACCCTATGTATAATACATATTCATAATGGGTAAAAAAGTTTAGACTCAAAGCTTCCAAACTCCAGTTTTTAGACTTAACAGTGGCTTCACAACAATTTTATTCGGAAGTAGAGAAGTGACAGCTAAGGCTTTTCTTTACAAAATCCTAGGTATAAGGAAAATGAATTGCAAGAAAACAGATTTCATTAAAACCAGAGTGATTGTAGGAAAGACCTAGACACAGGTCAAAGAGACCAAAGTATCCAGAAGACAATGTTCCTTCTGCATGACACCTACCAGTGGCAGAAGGGGAAAGAACAGTAACAAAACAAACAAAGATCAAAGATCATAAAGGAGAGAAAACAAATCAACCAGTTGACATCAAAGCTCCATATGCCCTTTCCCTTTCTCAACACAAAAATGAAAAAGAAGACATTTTCCCTCTTCATGTGCATTTATCCTAGCAGTTCCATCCTCCTAGAGTTTGTTGACTGGAAAAGGCATTTCCTAAAAAAGGAAACCTTTCTATAGTGTACCTAAAAGAGCATAATTAAAAAGAACAGTGCTTAGTCTCTCAAATAAAACTGATTTATTCTTGTAAAGAACAATAATGAGGAATAATAATAATAGTAGCTAACATATTTTGATGGTCAATTACATATACTAAGAACATTACCAGCATCAACTCGTTTTACTACCTCGACAACCTGATAAGGTTAAGAATTATTAGTTCTACTGTGTGGATGGGGAATCAAAAGCTTAAACACAGCAGTTGACTGATCCAAGACTTGATTAATAATAATAATAGCTAAAATTTAATGAATCTTTGTTCCAGATACCTATTTGATCTCTGCATATTAATTAATTCATTTAATCATCATCAAATCCCTGCCAGGGGAATCTATTGTACTCCCATTTTACAAGAGACTAAATTCCATAGGTTACACACCTGGTAAATGATGGAGCCAGGGTTACATATGTATTGATAGGTACGTAGATAGTAAATGATGGAGCCAGAGTTCTAAATCAGATAGTTTTGATCTATAGGTGTCTGACTCCAAATCTCGATTTCTCTTATCCACAGTGCTCTATTGCTCCTCAAGTATAATCATAGTTCAATTCATTTTTTTAAAAAAAACTATGCTATATAGAATAAATAGGCAATGAATGTGTGTGTGAAAGAATAGATACAGATAATATCCATCAATCAGCTAAGGCTGGTCAAATTCACAAATTTGGATTGTGCCCATAAATGACCAATTCCTTTTCTCTTTAATCTATCTAATAAATGCTATTTCCTTAGTAAATTATTAATATATGAAAACAGTCTTCGGTATTTATTAAAGTGAGGCCTAAAGCTTATGCAATATTCTTATTCCTCAATTTTCTGTGTTTCCTTTAAATTAATGTTAAAGTTTCATCTCTCCCTCTGGTTATTTATTATTAAGGCAGAGTAATTTGTAGTCTGTCATCGTGTATAATTTCCTCTTGAACAGATGGGTAATAAGACAAGCAGATAAATATGAACATTTCTAAATGGGAAAAGACCAGTTAAACCACCTGCTGTAAAGTACAATATAAATACCATCTTGTTAGGCTAGGATTCAAAGCACAGTTTCTTTCAAACTGGTCTAGGGATAGGGAATTAAATGTGGCAAATTTAATTTATATTTTCTGGTGCCTTTAGGGCAGCAGGGAAGCATGCAGTTTAAACTCTGTGCTTAAGGTTGTCTGTCTAAAGCTACTTCTGGTCTAGAAAAAGAAGAGGTCTATCACACCTTTGATGCTGTAGTTTACTCTTAGGAAGAAGCAGATTTTGATTCTTAGAAAGACTTGTAATCTCCAGCTTGAAAGCCATTTAATGATTTAATCCATGGTTTTAACAGTAATGTTGGAGTCACAGTAGGTATATATTATACTTGTACTCCAGGGAGCACAAATGCACAGCTTCTTTAGCAAAATATGCAGTGCGATGTGGTTAATAAGGTGCATCTCTGCAGGTAACCATGTGGTTTTAGGCAGGGCCCTTTTACACGGCTGGCATGATAGTAAAACCCCACAGCATCACCATGTGATGTAGAACTTCACAGAATTCCTCCATGACAAGAATTATCAAAGCTATTTTTTATACGAAAAAAAGTTGGGAGTCATCAGGTGAGTACCTGGTCCACACTAGTATAGGGATCCAGGTCCTACTGGAATCAAAATGGAAACAGCATGAGTTTTAGACTTGACTTGAGTTCCTCTTGTGATTCTGCAAAGTACGGGACAGAGCTTTGTGGAAACTTAATGAAGGCTGGTAATTTGGAACTCCTTCAAAACCAAATTTATAAAATATTTGGTTAGTATTTATTTAGCGATGGAGCAGTGAGTGAGAGCATGGCGGATTAGAAAGACTTTTGGGAGGGGAGCACGAAGAGAGTGCTTCTCTTTGCCACTTACCACAGTCCATAATCATCTTCATTATTTATTTGCTTGTGTTTTATGAATTGTCTCTCCACTCATGCACGCACATATCAACACATTTGAATGTAAGATCGACCCTTGCCTGTCTTTGTCAGTATTGCATCCCCAGTGCCGAGAAACATGCCTAATAAATGGTAGGCACTCAGTAAGTGAGTATTTGCTCAATCAATTAATCAATCACATCAAGCTTATTCAGAAGATTAAATGAGATATTACGTTAGATGATTCTGACCTTTAAAAAGAATATAATAACATTTCTGAAACTTTTATAAGATTAAATGGCCATTTCTTTAAGAGAAAAGCATTTATATTAGTTTTATAATATGAAGTATAGATATTATAAATAGGGTACATGCTTAATCTACTTTTTTCTGAAAAAAAATTTGCAGAGAAGGTAAATTATTCAGTCCTCTCTTAGTATAAGTCTATTTTCCATTTAACTGTTTCTATAACTTATAACTCAAGAGTATAAAGCAAAGAACTTCACACGCTTACATGGACATCTCAAACTGATTGTAACTAAATTTGGCGGAAAAGCCAAATGTGGAAATAGAGAGCCCTAAATATAAAAGGATTGCCCAAACTATAGAGCCAGAAAGGGGCAAGAAGACCTCAACCTTTCATAAACTGATTGCATGTCCCATTTCTTTCCACCTTTCATTCAGTTCAGCTTGAAAGACCACCACAGACACACGCTTTCCCTATCTGTGGTAAGGTACTTTCTATGAGATGGTTAGTCCAACCCAAAGAAAGACTCTGCTAATCTACTCTTAGATAGGTTTCATACTTTTCACTAATGCAATATCCAAAAGTATACAGTGCACTTATGATTATCATTAAGAGCTTAATACATTACATATTTTATAGACTATGAAATATATAATTAAATAAATAACTCATTAAAAAATAAATACATGAGAAAGTGGGAAATAGTTCCCCAAATAGGATAACTATCAAGGAAATCTGAAATTACTTATCATGCCATTGTCCTGGTCTAATCTTCTCTAGGACCCGGTGCAAATGAAAAAGTTTATAAAATCTACTTCAGAGTAAAAATCAGTACACTACACTGAGAAAATGGCAAGCTTTGGGCCAGACAGACTTCACCTTTTATCTTGGCTCCTCTACTAACTTATTCTGGGACAGTTATTGACCACAACTCTAAAACAGAAAGCTAATATGCACAATGCCGGCATGTTAAAGAGTAAATGAAATAATGTTTGTAGGGTTTCTGAGTGGCACTCAATAAATGGTTGTTATGGTGATTGTTGATAGAATGGAAAATAAGTGTCAATTCTCCACAGTGAGGCAAAAAGTAACGCGAGAAGTGAAAAAAATCAGGACAAACTAATCAAAAAATAAATGTGGAAAATAATCCACATTTGCTTGAACTGTCCAGGTTGATTGCTCCAAATTTCTCAGGGAAGAGGGGAGGAGGGAAGATAACTGAAAGTATTATTGAGTAGCTCTCAATATGTTTCTCCCACTGTGACACACATGATAAATTATGGTCATATGTGTAACTCATTCCTATGTGCAATTTCTGGCAATAAAAATAATTCCATTTGTTTCTATCCCACTCAAGATAGGCTATTGCAACACAAGTTAGCATGACATTGCTATTGAGATAGACTGGAACCTGCTCTAGTGTCCTTTAAAAATAAATGATTTGCAAATTGTATATATTTTAGCTATCATTAATTACAAATTTCTTGGGATACATCTCACAACTGATCAAGATTCATCCTTATCATTTCATAAATGAGTAGACTGAGGCTCAGAGGGATTAAATGGCTGGCTCAGAGTCAAACAGCAAATCTGTAGCAAAGCAAGAAAAAAATCCAGAGTTCTTTCAACACACATTGTATCAGGATCTTAATGCTCTAAAGGGCCTTCTGTTTCACAATGCCTCTCAAGGTACCATATTTTAGCTGCACAGTTAAAACTTAAGAATTTCATGATGACTGTTCTTTTTTTGATGTGTCTAAATTTCTTTTTTCCATTTCCTAGAATGGTAGACGTTTGGAAAATGTCTTCTGTTTAATTTTATTCAACACATATTCATTAGGGCCAAGCAAGTTCTAGGTCTAGGGATCCGGGAAAGAGCAAAACAAAATCTCTGCCTTCATGTCTATTGGAAGAAATGAACACAAAATGAAATGAAATTACTGTATTTTTAATTTATTTTATTTATTATTTATTTAGTAATTTATTTTTAAATTTAGTTTAATTGAGATATAGTAATATAGTATTTTAGATAGTGATAAGTGTTGAGGAGGAAAATAAGGCAAGAAAGGGATGGCACAGGAATATGTGTGAGGAAGTTCAATTAATGAGCTGATGTATTTTAATTCATTGCCATTTGATAATGAGAGACAGAGGACTGAGGGATAGTCACTCCTAAAACGTGCCCAATCTTGTCAGTGAAATATCCATCAACTGTGTTATCTCCCTATGGAGCCTCCATTTTAATTAGGCAACGCAACATTTAGCCAGCAGGAAAATCTGCCCTGCTATCTGGAGGTGCATGGAGGAAAATCAGATCCTAGTCAAAACTATTACAAACCAGAATATGGCAAGATTATGCTCAAAATTATTTTAAATGTTATCCCCTTTTCCTTATACTCTTTATTATTTTAGAAATGACATACTATCATTATTTACAATATTTAAAAATTTTTATTTGCCTTATTCTAAGCCTAGAGGACTATACTAAATGGGTTTTTGATTGAGTATATTCTCCTGCCTTCTCTGTACACTATGAATATTGTACAAAATGAAGGCACAATATGATATTCATATAGCGAGTTCCTGGATGATTATTGCTTATTCTACTTCAGAGGTTTGGAAATGATACTTTAAGATTTCTTCACTGTTTCTAGACATTGTTCATTTCGATTACTGTCTAACACCCAAGTGAATATATATTTTCTGTTTTTTTGATATTTGTATATGAGTTTTTTAATTGAAATATAGTTAATTTATAATATTTAAAGTGAGTATCTATTTTCAATGTCATGTTCATTGCCGAAATAAAATCTCTGCCTTCCCAATGATGATTCAGTGTCATTGTGCACTATACTGACTTCCATGTGTAGAAGAAAAAACAAGGTCAAAATGAAAATATTTTGGTCTAATGCAGGAAGGGAGAATGGGGTCTCCAGTGCTGTGATTGGTAAGTGCTAGCAAATCTTCACAGTGAGCAAAGAGGACATGAAAATGTCTTTGTTTGTTTTCTTGTTTTTAATCTTTCCAATAATTCAGAAACTGAGAAAGGCATCTGATTAGTTTATGAGACATTTATCTAGGACACCATTCCCCATCTAATGAGATCGAATGAGCACTTACTTTCAATTGCCTTGATTTTATTTTCCCAGGGGACACAAGCAGCTTTGAAGTTCTCAAAATCACGAAGAAATTTTGCCCATTTCTGAAAAGAAAGCCAAGTACAACAGTAAAACCCAACTGCTTGTTTGTTAAGATGTTTATCTCCCACACTCATCCCAAAGTATCTCATGACAATGAGCTTGGAAAGATCTCTCTGGCATCACATATTGCTTTTTGTAAAAAGGGAAGATGCTAGTTTCACTTGCCTCCCTGTTCCCCACCTACCGCTGGACCAATCTAATTAAAAAATGTTTACTGACTCTCTGTTTTACAGAAAATATGCTGACCACTGAGAAATATCTGTTTATTCTACCACACAATAAGAGAGCAGGGACTGAGTTAGCACCTAATAAGGTGATCAGCAAATGGTGTGTGTTTAATTAAATATTCATTGCATGAAGAAATTAAAGAAATATAAATAAGACATAGTTCCTGCCTTGAAGGGCTTCTGGATCAAGTACACTGTACATAAACAGGTAATTTCTATACAGGATGGTAAGTGCTATGACTTTTCATTCTGGTAGAGGTAGAACAGTCAGCTAAATGGAAAGGCATGGTGCTACAGGAAAAGGAAGAAGAAAAAGAATCATAAATTAGTTTTTATAAAAGATCTTCCTTCCATTTTACCCAACAATGTTGGGTTACCCATGGTCAAGAGGACCACTAAGAAGAAGAATGAGAATGGGGTAGATAACTTTGCACATGTACAGATTATGCTGGGATAATGGGTGAGCTAGACAGACATGGGGAGCCTAAATAAGATTTGAGACAAGTTTGGAGTTTGAAAGATTACCTAGACCAGAAACAACCCAAATATTCATCCATAACAGAATGGATAAATAAATTACAGCGTCTTCATATGATGGGATACAACACATAAATAAAAATGAACTATAACTCCCATGACATGAACATATCTCATGAAAATAACATTGCATCAAAGAAGCCAGAAACAAAAGCATAAATGCTATATGATTCCATTTATTTAAATTGTAAAAACAGACAAAACTAATCTATGATATATATGACGTATAAATATATATTACAGATCTATCTATATATTTCATATTTAAGATATATGAACTTTAGTCACAAAACTCCCATCTTTATGGGAATATATTTAGCCTCAGGTGGTAGAACATTTGTAAAGAGGAGATAATAATACCTACATACCTACTTTGCTGTGAGAATTAAATATGGAAAGATTTTTATATAAAGATTCAATTTTTATAGAAGGATTTAATTCAGTGCTTGGCACATAGTAAGTGCTAAATAAATGTTAGTTTCTTTTCTATCTTTTCCAAAGATCTATATTTATATTGGCATATCATTTGTTTTTTCTTATTTTCTATCCAATCTTCAGTTGATGTTCACGGTAGAGAAGAGCTATATGGCCGTGTAACTTGTAGACATTTTGAGAAAGAAACCTTGACCCAGAACCCCTTAACTCCCAGGGAATGAAAATGAAAGGGGCTCAACCTTTTACATTTGGAAGTGATAAAAGCACACAAGTCAGTCTTTTGCCATAAATCAATGTTTATCGACTTATTTTCATTTTAACTCCTTTAAAGAGACTTTTAGGACAATTTTTTTCTGAATTATCCCTTTCTCTTAATTTCAGTAACGCAGAATACTCTTTATCTACTGTATATGTACCTATGTATAGACATAACGTATAACATTTTTTTCACTCAGAACAGAACCAGTTTTACCACCCCTCGGGGGCAACACGGCTTCCACTGAGCATAAATGGCATCAACCAAACTGAGCTAAGAAAATACTTACCTTGGCCATCATCATCTTAAATGCAAACCACCGTTTTCCTTTTCCTTTCCCAAGAGCCCCTTCATTTTCACTCACAAATTTTTTTGCTTCCCTGAGGAAATAAAACAAAATAAGGGGTGGGTGGCGGTGGGTTGAGATTAATACAGTATAAAGGTTTGTGGATATTTAATTTTATTAGGTCTACTGCCTTATTTCTTCTAGACCCTTTCAAACCCTTAACAAGTGAATGTAAGCTGAATTTCATAACCTTGGGACTTGTAATGGATGTTTACGTTTTTAAATTCTGGTCAGAAAGAATGAGATATTTCAGTCTCACTTATTAATCAGCTGGAGTCATGAAAAAGCAAGGAATTTATGCTAAGTGTCAAAATAGAGAACCCTAGTTCTTCTCATTTCTACCACATATAAAATTGAATCTGAAGTTTACTTCAGATTCTGGCGGTCAGAATGTTTATTTTAAAATACTTGCTTTCCTTCTTTTTTAAGGATTGCTTTTTTAAAAAAAATAGGGCAGGGAGTTTAGGACAAACTGACATAGAACACGCTTATTGAACTGGTATTTAATCTCATAAAAGCAATTATGACTTAAAACAGAAAAATCATACTCTGTAAAGCAAATGGGGTTGAGGGAAGAGAGAAAAGGAAAGGAATACTTTTTGGCCTCACATTCCGAAAGGGCTTCAAATTTCAACTTTAACGTTATTCCCAAATATTTGTATGTTTAAAGTAGTCACATTAGTGTCTTTGTGTATGTGGTAAAAAGCATTAATTCATCAAAACGGATAAAGTGAACATGTTAAATATACTACAACTTTTGTAACCTTTTTAGTCATTTTCGCTATTGTTGTTTGTTTGAGATATGAAAAGAATATTTAAAATAGAGGCAGTCCAGGCTTGCCTTGACCTCTCTGGGGCCGTAAAAGGCATAACCCAAGAGAACCAAGGGATAATCCAAACCTGGACATTGGTTCTACAGGTACAACGCTGTCGTCAGTTGGGAGGCCCCTGGAATATGTGGTTTTACAGACAAGCCCCTTCAACACATGACTATAAATAAACAACACACAAAGTACTCTTTAAAAAGTGAAAAATGAAACTTCATCCTTAAGAAGGATTTTCTGTGTTCCTTAGTATCAGTGCTAAACTCATGATTTTATAATACCCAGTGATGAAAACAGCACATGTCTGCTAACTTAGCTGATAACTAGAAAATTGTGCCCCATTACCCACCTGTGCATGTGCACCCACCCATGACCTGCCATAAAAACACAAGCACAACAGAGAAGATTCTCTTCAGTCATCAAACAGATTTCCCACATCATTTCCTTAATGGCAGGGACAATATCTTGTCCTTTTGTATCTCTCACAGCACTGTTCACTACTTTGACCATAGGAGGTGTTTAGTAAACTGAAACCTTCTTGAAATAGACCTAAATGGCATAATTTGGATAGATAGAGACAAGGGAGTATCTAATAATTGTATTTTCCACATCAATTAATGCTTAAAGGAAAAATCATTCCTAGACTTTGGGATTGCACCCTTCTCTTTAGTCTTCTCAGAAACTTAGTAGGACAGCTTTTTAGAAATGAAGATTTCTTAGGCTGGCCTTGTCAAACACCCTGACATCTGACATGACTTCTGGGCTGTGAAGATTAATAGAAAAACAGTTTCTAGGACATTCTACACATTTTAAAATGTTCAATAAAGCCCCATCAACAAGTATAAACTGAGCTCTCATGGCTGGGTTTTTAGATCCATGCAATCAAAAAACCGTATCACAGTTAAGCTTTAACTATGTGTTACAGAGATAAGACAGGAATGAGTGTGGTACTTAGCAGACACTTTATAAAATGTTGAACTGATCTAAGCTGAAAATCAAGTAACCTGAGTTCTAACCCAGCCTCTGTGATTTGTCTCTGTAACTTTGCCCATGTTTTTGTCACTCTCTGTGCTCACGTTGAGGAGCAATCCCACTTCTCAGAGGAAAGCCTACTTGCTCGGGACTCGCACACACCTGAGCAAGCTCTGGCACAGTTTCCTCCAGTTACTGTGTAGCTTTTAACAGGTCAGGATTCTCGAACAAACAAACAAAAATTGGGCAATTGCTTCCCTGCTTGCTGGGGTGGTGGCGAGAATAAGATGAGACTATAGATGTGAATGTGTTGAAGGAATTATTACACTGTCAATTCCACTGTAACACTTGTTTTGAAACCAAGAATCTGTTCTAACATGATTGTTATATTACGGAACAATCTGAACATAACACAGATTTTGTGTTTGCTTACATGTGATTTTATCTACAAGAAACACTGGGTGAATACAAGAAAAAAGCACATCCATCTAAACCTAGCAGTATATATACAAAATGCACACACCTCATCAACCAGCTACTTCATGGCACCCCATGTGTTAGAAAAGTCACATCCATTCAGAGCTGGTGTTACAATGACCCTCCTTCCACTCTTCACAATAATTCACAAACTGCAATCTTATCATTTCCACAAGCAAACTTCAGGTCTTTTTTAAGGTAAACTGCCATATTTATTGCAGTGTTTATGTATTTCTCAGCCATTAAACATGTGTAAAATGTCGTTGTCGTTTTCTTAAATTTCTATCTTTTTTTAATGTGTCACTGATGATGTTTCTGAATATTGTGCCCCATCCCCATTTTTCCTGTAAGCCCTGTAGTTTTCATTACCCAATTTTTCGTAGTGTAGAAATTTTTAGGAACCTATACATCATGTTATAGCAATTACTTGGCATCAAGAATTTTGAAATTCATAAAACCAAGTATATACAGGAATTATCACATCATTCTCTATTATAATAAGCATATATAAATGGAGGACCAAAAATTCTTCTTAGTAGTAAAATCAAAATTTGTTTTTCAAACGTAATAAGGTGACTATTTTATGGGGATATCCACTGCTCCTGATGTTTAGCATATAATTAAAGAACATCAGTTTGGCCTATTAGAATTAGATCACTTTCTAGCTGAGTGGCCAATTAGAAAACATGACTGCTCTAAGCAGACAGGAGTGTAAAGAAATAGCTATTCTACTCCATATTTCTGACAAGATTTTAAACTTTGGGAGCTGATAATTATGTTACAGGAACATTAAACTAGCAAGATTTAAGAGAGAGAGGGAAGTCAGGATTATAACCAAATTTAAGTCACCACAAAATTAATTATAAATTCATTTAACAAATACAGAAACTTATTTTCATGGCATTCATAAGATTTCTTATCAGTCATTATAGATATATTTTCCTTTGGACAATCTAAACAAGTTTTTATTTTTTGTCTCTTAAATTGCCAATTTATCCCTGATACTAAGCATAGTTTCATACTTCTCTTCCAATTACTACCCTACCCCACCCTCAACATACATATCCTGACAGTTTTCAAACGAAAGTCTGGACTTCACTCTACTCCACATAATCACAAGTGCCCTAATGCCCTAACCCCTCCTCCATTCTTCAAGAGATCTTTCCCAAGTTTCATACTTAAGGGCTCCCTGACCAGCCATTCTAGCGCCTCCTGCTCCCCACTTCCCACCCTGGCCAAAATAACTACTAGACTCAACTCATCAGAAATCTGGGGGATGACTTTAAAACAAAGCCAGGGGTATGGGGTGGGCAAAGAATTGTTAAACAAGAACAGATTCTTGATCCCCCTAATCTGATGCTCTTGGGATGTAAGAAAGCACTCTTGCACCTTTCTGGCCTAGAAGAGGGGATATTGGGGTGGAAGAGCTCAGTGAAAGAACACACCTTAACACTATTTTCAGGGCTGACCTTTACAATGAGATGGCATGATTTCAGGATGGAAGAAAACTAGTATCACCCAATCCCATCCTCCCTGATAACAGATTTCTTAACCAGAGGACAACATCTTTCACTGTGCTGTTAGAAACAAGATACAAAAAGAAACTAGCCAGTATGGAGATAAACACTGACTGAGACTTATCACACTAAAGTACCCATGACAGATGTCAGAATGCAAAAAAACAAAGAGCAGAGTCTTTGAAAACTAAAAAGCAAAAAATTTTCTTTATATTTTTCCTGTAGTGAATCCGTTTTCCTACCCATTTGTATTGATCTGGATAATTTAAAGGGATTTATCTACATGGCTAAAATGAAATAGGCTCTTGTGGATAAACTTTGAATATCTATTGGCCTCAAACCATCGAAATATCTGACTGAAGAATGTGTGTCGTCCCCTTGAATTGCATTCAACAAAAGCTGCCTGCCAAGACTGTAATCCAGTCTCCAGGTCTCAGAGCTCAAAGCCCTGGTACAATATGCACAGCTCTCTGAGCTGTAACCCCAGACCCAGGGATAAATAATTGAGCAAGGTCTACTTAATGACAATAATACCTGGTCTCATAATTTATTTATCAACCCCTTGTGTTGGTAATTAGAATAATAAGGTTTCATGGGCTTTCAAGAATGCTTTCACAGTTAGTTGAAGGAGCACGCTTTGCCCTAACTTACAAAATAGATAATTTACCCAGAACACATGATACAACCCTGATGACACAAGGGATTTAGGACATGCTATGCTGCCTTTGACACATTCTCATCCCAGGAAACATGTTCTCGTTTGGGTTAGGTTAAGTTGACTTTTCTTTCCTCTTGTTCTCAGTTTGACAGTATCATTGAGTAACCAACTTATTGCTCAAGTAAACGAAAGACTTTTCAAAACTGGTCTTTAAGGCAACTGTAATCAAAACTTGTGCTCATGAACATTACTTCCCAGTAAAGGGATCAGAAGAATGAAAGGTTCTTTCCTAATAAACAATGCCATTTAAAAAAAAAAAGTTGACCAATTTAAATTGACTAAAAGTCAGAACTCTGACTTTTCCTAAAATATTACTGAGTAATTGAAAGAAAGTTGAGGAGGTAAGAAGACAGTCTAATATACAGGGATTGAAAATAAGGATTATAGGCCTTTCTAGATAATATAACTCCATAATTAGACTGGCAGAATTATTTTAAGTCATCCTAATACTGGAACTGAGGATTCAAAACATGTGCTTTTATAACAGGGATGCTGGTGGCAGCAGTTACAATGGTTAAGATGCTCAGTTGTTTCATCTATAAAACAGAGACAGTAATAGCTATTCCATAGGGTTGTTATATGCATTATAGGAAATAATGTATGTGATGTGTTTAGTAACAATGTATGTAATGCATCCATGGCAAACAGGAAGAGCACTATAAATAGTAACTATTATTAATAGCAATAGTACTAACAGGGCTGACTTTAATTTTTACGCTGACTCTCCAAATTAAAAAGTTGAGAAAGGACTAGATACTTCCAGGCAAAACCCTGCAGAAAGCCAGTCCATTTCCCTTTAGATTGTGACCCTAGTGAGATGTGAGAATAGTGGGAATCGGTCTTTTTACCAGAAGAGCAGGAGAGAATTCAGCCTTACATTTGAGACCTGATGAGAGCGCCCAGGTGTCCGGCTGCAGAAGCCCCAGCTATGGTGCTGCCGGGGAGGAGGTGTTGGTGGTGCCAGCCCGAGTCCTGCTCCAGCCACACTGTGCTGTTGCAGAGAGCTCAGGATGCTTGGACAGCTGGGGAGTCTGCGGTAAGAGACAAAAAGAGAGCTCTCTCCCTTGACTAGGACCACATTCTATTCAGTTCTGCAATCTGTATCTTACAATTGAGACACAGATTTGAGTCCTGGCTCTGTCACATACTAGCTGTGTGCTCTTGGGGAGATGTTGTTGATCCCAAGCTTTCTCGCCTATAAAATGTGACCAGCAACAGTAACAGCAATGACAGCTAACATACTGAATGTTTGCCATAAGCCAGGCACTATTTATGTCCATCATCTCCTTTAATCCCCACCAAATCCTGCAAGGTGGGAACTATTATTATCCCCATTTCAGAGATGAGGAAACTGAGGATTAGATCAGTAAAAGAAGTGTCCAAATTTACCCAAAGAGTAAGTGGCATAGCTCAGCTTAGGAATTGAGCTCGTATGTCGTTTTCCCAGAATAGCATCATTATTTACCTCATGGGATTGGTATAAGGACATGTAAAAGTTGAGACAACATAAACAAAGCAGTTCTTGGTATACCAGGGGTAAATGGTACTTTTGATTATTATTCAAAGACATTTATTATTTTTCTGGGCAATGTATATGATACCTTGAGTAAAACTTCAGAATAAAGAACGATTTGTACACTGTCTTTACAACTATGTAAAAATCGTGTGTGTCAATGGCCAAAGACTGGGCAATTATGCAAATAATTAGTTCCTCTATTTTCTAAACTTATAATACTACCATACAGTTTTGTTTACAGTAATAAAATATAGATTTTTATTTGTTTCAAGGCACTGTGCCGTATGAAGAAAAAAAAAAGAATGTGGTTCTATGGTTTTGTGTAAGGCATTTCTAATTCCATCAAAAAGCTAAGACATAGATAAATATTTAGGGCATCATCTAATTACTACCGAATGAATAAACAGTAAAATTAAGTGCTGAAAGATTCACATGAGAGAGTGGGGTGGTTAGAAAGAACCTTGAACAAAAGGAGGATTCAGCTACATGGTCAACATTGCAGCAAGGACATGACAGCATAGGGAAATGGTGTGAGCAATGGTGAAGAGATGGAAGTGCACCTGGGGTCTTCAGGTGGGTGATGAAGAAAACAGTCTAAGTGCTTTAGAGGAGGAGTTGGCATGCACTGATGCCAAGTTAAGCAGGACAGAATTCACTCTGATCTCTATAAGGATCCAGGAGCATTTTGTTAGCAGGAAACTGATAAGTGCAGTACGGTGTGCTACATGAAAAATGTTGCAGCAATGATGTGCAACATGAATTAGAGGAAAACAAAATGAGAGGCTGGATGTAGCTTGATTTCTAATGCCTTTATACAAGCTGTTTCCTCTTTCTGGAATGCCCTTCCCGTCTTCTCCACCTGTTCTCTTCCTTTCCATTTTCAGTTCAACAGCCAGGCCAACACTACAGCTCCTCCATAAGGTCTTTCCTGATTTTCCTTTCTAACACTCGCCTCCAGCCCCAGGTCAGGGTGATTTAACCTCTGACCTTCATGTAGTAATTATCTTATGTATTGTAGTTAACCCATGGTCCATTTGCACCACTGCACTGGGATTTCCTGAAAGCAAGGTCCATGTCTTTTGTTCTAATTTCCCAATGTTTAATATAGCACCTGGCACAGAAGTGAGTTTCAACAAATGCTATTGTAATGAATGAACACCTACAAGAAGACTAGATGATAGTCTGGCTGTGGTTCCTAAACTTCCTACACCTCAGAATCACCTGTGGGATCTTTTAAAAATTTCAAAGGCCAGGTGTCCCCATTCCCAGACCACTTAAGTCACAATCTCTAGGGGTGGGACATAGGCATCAGTACTCTTTAACATCCCTAAATGGTTCCAACGTGCAACTAGTTGAGGACCAAATTCGGAACTAAACCAAATATTATTTGTTGAGAGTAGTAAATTTAAGAGATTTTTACGTGGCCAAGCAAGTTGTTGGAGGTTTGGGCTAAAAAGCTACTATATCAAATATGATTAAATATGATTATTTTGGTGTCCCCTTGCATTGGTAATACTCTACATATTTTGAAGCTTGATAAATTTATTTTGGTGAATAACTTTATTTTTCAAGTCCCTAGCTCACTCTTTATCTTATATCCCTAAAGAGTAACTGACTAAAAACGTCTGAAACAATCTGAAAACAAGCAACAAAGAACAAGCAAAAATGTTGGCTGTATATTCACATAACCTCTTACCCTATATATGTGGCTTATTTTGGTGTGCTTCCTTTTAATAGCACCATTTCACAGATTTCACAGTTTAAAATATATGTATATATATATGGAGAGAGAGACAGAGAGAGATCACCAAGACTTCTAAACATTTCATCAGCAATAAACATAACAATGATCTGTGCACAAAGAGTTCTTAAGACAATTTTTTCATCAGCTCTGATGACATTCATGGAGATGTGTCAAAGCCAGCTGCTGGTGTTGGTAAATAACCAAAGCAAAGCTTGGGTAGGTCAAATCTGTATTAAGTTCAAAGTTACTAGCCATAGAAATTCTCCAGACCTAGGATAACTTCTTTGTTCCCTGGACTATGAAACAAAGCTAATTTTCATGGCTGGCTTAAATGTCAAATAAAAACTCAAACATATTTTATGTTGTACCCTAGAGGTCAGTCAAGCATCTCAGAGTAATTTTAGATGAATCAAGGGAGAAACAACATAGCTGGGATTTAGTAGTTTAATAAAGAAAGAAAGCACACTAGATCCTCTTTCTACTTGCTGATTAAATCTTTTCCTAATTCTGCTCTACCTGGTTAATTTAAAAATCAATTTATGGTTAATAATTTTCCTTTGTATTATAATAGCAAGGAGAGGGGAAAGAAGACAATATAGATTTCCCCAGGAGCTAAAAGTTTGTGCTGAGTTTTAGGTATTGGTCACAGCATAAACTGGTTTTCTGCCATACAAGGACACCAAAAAATTCTAAGATTTGTAACATTATCAGCAGAGACAACGTGCAACTAAGTTGCTATAAAGAATTCTTTCTCCATCTAAAACAATCTGTAATAGTAACTTTATTAATATCTCTCCAGATCTTCTTATTAAGCTCTGTATCAAGGATTTTTTATTTTATTTTGATTTTTGTCTTTTGTTTTAATGAATCAATGAGCATGCAATGAACAACACATACCTAAAACAATACCCCTGAAAGTAGGGGTGGCATTACGTGGGCTGCAGAGTTCTAGGCCATATCCCTAAGACATCGAGGTATATCCCAGTCTATTGTTATTGCTTTGGCTTTTCAGCAGAAATGAGATTTAGGGAGAATGTGTCCTTAAAGCCACAAATGAATCCTAAGATCAAGAGCTGAAGAGTAACAAGCAAAGTTAAATCTAAAATCTTACCTCAACTATTCTCAACACCAAAGATTTGCAAAACGTCAGTGTATCCTCTCCCTCCTTCACTGTGGGAAAATTATACTCAGAAGAAGGTAGAAGTAGCACTGAAAATACAGATTGCTATACATAGATGTAAGAAGGACCTATCAAATTCTGATCAATAAGTAAATTTATTTTATTTCTATAATTTTTTAATTCTCCTTTTTACTTAGCCATTTTTTCTAAGTATTTATTGAGTGTGTTTTATGTTTTTAGCAGTGAGCTAAGTGTTTTGAAAAAACTAAAAGAAACATGTAGATTCCTTTCTGAAGCTTAAACTCCATTAAGAAAAAAGAGATATAGGCCCATAAAATTGTTACACAACAGTGCTAGGCAGCCTTGAAGTGAAAAGGGAGAGGGCCCTGGAGGCTTGAGAGCTTGTTGAAGACATTGTAGATGAGATAAGAATTAAACCGGACATTAAAAGGCTGATAAAATTGAGTAGGCAGAGAAAGGCATTCCAGGCATCGGTTTGCAGAAATTTCCTTAAGAAAGGAGATATTTCCACCATGAACCTCAAGTACAATCTCATATTCTTAGATATACTAACATTCAGGGATTGGTAGACATACTGTGCTAATTTTGCTTGGTTCATGTGCATTCTAATCAAACATGTTTAATGAATTCTGAATACTGTGAAACAGAAGGATTCACAGGGCACTGCCTCAGAGTGAGAGGAGCCATTCTGCTTTGAAAGGTTTGGTAAAATATTTCTGCACAACACCTGTGTGTTCATATTTAGCCCCTGGTCAACATTTCTAAGTATTGTGAAATATTTTTTTCAAAATTTTGTGTGGTGATATTTAGGAATACTAGAAAGCCTTAGTTTTCTGTTAGAACAGTGTGTTCTGCCTTTTGATCCAAGAGTGGGCAAGAAATTTTAAATGATGGCAGTTCAGTGAGCTCTGCGGATAACTACCTGGTAAATTTAATCTCTTGCCACAAGATAAACTTAGATCTGGAGTCTCTCCTGAGCATTTGGCAACACAACTTAGGTGAGGTCACCCACAGAGCATACTATACTCCTATGTGAACTAGTCTTTCTGCTGAGTTGACTTGGAGTCTTACTATTTCACAGTTTCCTTCCATAGCCTCCCTTTTAAGCTTTCCCGATCACTGTGACCAACCACTGGTCAAGAAACACTATAATAGTGAGTGCATAAAATATAAAACTTAATTCAGCCAAAGAATCATGTATCTTTTATAGATATTTGAGTGTAAATATGTATGTATATGTATAATAGTATATACATATATATGTGTGTATATATATTACAAAAGCATAATTAATATGACTCTTTGAAAGAAGTGATTTATATTTAACTTAAAAGTTTCTAATTTTCAGGACAGAGGGAATCTTAGACACATTATATTGAATACGTAAAACTATTCCCCTTTCTTCAGCTCATCTAATTTTTTATGATATTCTAATATAATGTTCTCCAAACATTACTTTCAGTATATGCATTTTAATAAGGTGTAACCATTTTTATTCTATAGCAACAAGCTTAAGTCCCCCGAAGTAGTGTTCTACTTGCCATTTCTTGGTTATATACATAAAAACGTCTTCAAAAATACCTTGCTTATTCTCTTATTATAAACATGATAAAGTTAAGGGTTATCTTCATAATCAGTACCTTATCTGAGATCTGTATGATACTTTCCCAAAACAACAAGGACAAACTTCTCAAATTAAGCTTATTTTGTGCTTATCATGTGCATATTTGCTTTCTTTTTACTGTTAATGTAGTATGTCAAATATATTTAAAAGCATTCCTAAATAATTTTAAGTCATAATTAATGAATTTCTCCTTTTAATCAGTTTTCAAAGATCATATATTTATGGAGAGTCTAATAACAAGTTTTGAAAAATAGCTATCACTGACAGCTAACATTCTAAATAGTGCAAGTTAGGTAAGCTGCTGTTTATCAAAAATTTTTGGAGGCTAGGATACTTTGGCAAGCTGGGGAAACTAATTCAGTGTGTCTTACCATATGTGATACATTGACTGATAATACTTGAGAAAGTAGTGCATAATGAAATGCAATTAAGAAGAAGATGATATATAAGAAGATGTAGAAAATGATTACTATGTGACAGGCATCATTCTAAGTGCTTTAGGTCTATTAAATGATTTAATCCTCTCAGGAACTATATGAAGTACTACTACTTTTATCCCCATTTATAGAGGATAAACTCAAGGATGCAGAGGTTAAGAAACTTGTCTAAGGTCACAGCATAATGCTTGATACCTAGGGGACTCTTATTAAATAGTAGAAAAATTGGATGTCAATGTTACATTTTGATCAACAAAATTCAGCTGTACTAATTGCCTACAGACTCTCCATTCTTTGGCTGAGAAAATCAATGTACCCAAGATACCTGTAATGTACAAGAACTAAAGGTCTCTGCTTTGGTTGAGTTTTTGGTGAATACACACTTCAAATGATTGAAGTGTGTATTAGTGGATGAGTACACACGCTTAAAAGTCCTCTTGTGTGGAACCCCTCGTTCCTTCACAATGGCAGATGAAGTTAAGGCCTTTGTGAGCTAAAGTTGAAATCACAATTCTTGCCTATGAATTATATTAGTTTCCCCAACCAAAAAAAAAAAAAGAAAAGAAGCTGAACATCTGGATTTTTAAAATCTGAAATCTCCCACTTTTTAAAATTTAACAACGAAGAAAAAACATTTTAATAAAAATATACACCCCCAGATGATTAAAATGGTAAATTTTATGTTACGTATATTTAATCACAGTTTTTAAAAAAAATAAAAGAAAAAGAAACAAAAAGCATGTGGGCCAAATAAAAACCACCTGTAGTCTAGATTCAGCCGCAGACTCCCCATTTTCAACCTCTACCCTAGTAATAGGGCGTGGTATTGCCCTTCCTTCCATCCCAATCCTTATCTCTCCCCACCTCTAAAAATGGCTTTATCCCTGGACTCCAGCCTAAGGCCCCAGGACCTGGAATCTGCCACAAGATTACCCTGTGGGTACGTTTTGGAAGATCTGAAAGCCGCTGACCGTGGATTCTGCCAAACTGTCAAGATACCCTCTTTCCTTTGTTGGAGCATCAAAATCAGCTGTCCATCCAGACTGCTATACCAATGTGCCACCATCCCCCAAGGCTCCCGGGGTTGCCTATGGCTAAGTCTGCTCCCACCTAGTCCTGCCAGGTCCTGTACCCTTTCCATCTCTCCTGTCACACTGCAGGGAATCAGAGAACACTGAGTCTGTCCTGAGATGAAATAATAATTACAACTTGTGTTTCCCAGCTTTGTGCTATGTTCTGGCACCCTGCTAAGTGTTTCATATGAAATAACTCACTTTATGATTCCAATAGCCCTGTAAATTAGTAAAATTTCAGAAGAAACCCAAGGTCAGAGGGCTACACAATTCATTCAAATTTGCGCAGGTATTAAATGGAAGATCTGAGATTCAAACTCAAGACTGAAACCCATCCCTTCTTCACTGCCCTATATGGAAGATGCAGGCAAAGAAGAGTGAGGGGTATTTCTACACCTCCACGCAGGTGGAAAGGGAGGATATATTTCTTGGCATTTTTATGCAGTTTCACACCACACTTTGACAGTTCACAATATTATCACTTTCCAATTTTACAACTTTCTATATACAGTTACCTGTGGTTCCCAGGTTTGGGAATTTCATGGTCAGCAATGTTTCAAAACATATTGGGCAGGCCAAAAAGTTCATGCGGTCTTTGCCGTAAGATGACTCTAGCAGCACTTAGTTGTCTTCAACTTCATTTGAAACAATTTTGTTAGATTGTATGTAACAGCTGTCATATCAGCAGGCATTTAAAAAAAAACTTATCAAAACTGGTGAATTTTTGTGTAGCCACTTTAATACTGAAGATGGAAGAAAAAAAGCAACATTTTCGGCATGTCAGGCTTTATTACTTCAAGAAAGGTAAAAATGCAACCGAAACACACAAAAAGATTTGTGCAGTTTATGGAGAAGGTGCTGTGACTGATCGAATGTGTCAAAAGTGGTTTGCAAAGTTTTGTGCTGGAGATTTCTCGCTGGACAATGCTCCATGGTCAGATAAACCAGTTGAAGTTGATAGCGATCAAATAGAAACAACAATTGAGGACAATCAACTTTATACCATGCAGGAGATAGCCGACATACTCAAAAAATCCAAATCAAGCGCTGAAAATCACTTGCACCAGCTTGGTTATGTTAATCACTTGGACGTTTGGGTTCCAAGTAAGTTAAGCGAAAAAAACCTTCTTGACCATACTTCCACGTGCAATTCTCTACCGAAACATAATGAACACGTTCCATTTTTAAAACAAATCGTGACAAGAGATGAAGAGTGGATACTGTACAACAATGTGGAACGGAAGAGATCGTGGGGCAAGTGAAATGAACCACCATCAACCACACGAAAGGCCGGTCTTCATCCAAAGAAGGTGATGTCGTGTATATGGTGGGACTGGAAGGGAGTCCTCTGTTATGAGCTCCTTCTGGAAACCCAAACGATTAATTCCAACAAGTACTGCTCCCAATTAGACCAACTAAAAGCGGCACTCCACGAAAAGTATCCAGAATTAGTCAACAGAAAACGCATAATCTTCCATAAGGATAATGCAAGGCCGCATGTTTCTTTGATGACCAGGCGAAAACTGTTACAGCTTGGCTGGCAAGTTCTGATTCATCTGCCACATTCACCAGACATTGCACCTTCAGATTTCCACTTATTTTGGTCTTTACAAAATTCTCTTAATGGAAAAAATTTCAGTTCCCTGGAAGACTGTAAAAGGTACCTGGAACAGTTCTTTGCTCAAAAAGATAAGTTTTGGGAAGATGGAGTTATGAAGTTGTCTGAAAAATGGCAGAAGGTAGTGGAACAAAAGGGTGAATACGTTGTTCAATAAAGTTCTTGGTGAAAATGAAAAATGTGTCTTTTATTTTTACTTAAAATACCGAGGGCAATTTTTGGCCCACCCAATATTTTGGGAAACAATACAAGGTTACCAAACTTCTATTTTGCCAAGTAAGGATATTTCCTAAACCTATCATTTAGCATCATTATCACTTCATTAAATGAAAACTACTTTGACACACACACACACATGTGCATATGCACACACATTAATAGCTTCATGGAACCAGAAACGCTACTTGTCTTTGCCTTCATTTATGGCTGGTGTACAAGCACATGCATAAGTAGTTCCCAGCCTACAGTTGTGTGGTGTTCCAAAAGCTTTCTGGGAAGACCACCGTTTGGAACTTGGAAAACCTTATTCCACGAAACAAAGCAATAACATTAGAAATGATGCCTAGGTTCCCACCTCATAGGGTAAACCTGGAATATCTTGTTTTATTTTGGATATGAGGTAACTGAGGCCCAAGAAGTTTAAGCCATTTCCTTAAATAACACACAAGCTCTTGCAGAACCAGGATTAGTAGTGAATTATCCTGATAGCTGCTTCAGTTCTTTTTTCATCACCAGAGACAAAAACAGTTTAATTTTAACATTATTATAGATACACTATAATGTTTAACGTTATTAGTTAAATAGGCTTGTGGAGGGATAGCTTTGGAAATTTACCAGTTTATAAAGACTGTTCTGTGTAAAAAATGCAATCTGTATCACATCTGTGAGATGCAAACATGGCTGTTATCACAGACATGGTCCCTTTTATTCATGCCCCACTTCCCCGAACCACCATGCAAAGAAATATAGTGTGATCCTCAGAGGCGAATCTGCTTCCGATCCCAGGAAAGGGATAAACATTTGACTCTTCTTATCAGGAGTTCATAAATCTATGTGTCTCTGAGTGTGTCAAGACTCAACAAAAGAGTGAAACTGGGTCGCTTACATGTTACCAGGGAATAGCTATTAGCGGAATCCTTAATTGGAATCCCGTTTACTCTTCTGTTGGCTTAGCACCCTCCCTGTGCTTTAATAAGAGCTGTCACATGAATATATCATTTGAGGCTGGAACCCTGCAGAGAAACTAGAGTGTGCAATCCAACAAACTTGTAAAATTCAAATATATTATCTCTTTCAGAGAGATACTAATGAATGTATTAAACTAAGGAAATTCTCAGTTCAAGGAACAAATGATTAAAAGTGATCTGAGGTTGTAAGACTCCAAATAATGAATTTAATCATGATTGTTTTCTTTTATAATCATTAGCCCAGACTCTCCAGTGATATGATATAGAATATGTATATGTACATATACGATATATGATATGTTAACTATATGATAGGTAACATATATATGTATATATGACGATGAAAATTATATATAATGAGTATTATATATATGATGTATCACATATAGTATTATCTATAATATATAGGTAATACTCAGAGAATTTGGGAGATCAGTAGCAGGGAAAATGTTTCTAATTTTGAAAAGTGGCATCATACTTGAGAACTTCAATTTTCTTCTCCATTTTCCAAGGCTTGCATTTGACAGCAGCAATCATTTGTCTATTCTCATCTAACTCTGCCTTCAATCTTTCCAATTCCTCTTCATCAATTTCTTCTTCTTCTTCCCTTAAAAAAAAAAAAACCTCCTTTAGTAAAGTTAAGTTTTGCTTGACTTCCAAACTTAAAGAATGCTATCAGATACTCAGATGATCAATGTATAGCAACTTGGCTATATATGGTGTGTGCTGAGATCCACAAGCCTTAGTGCTTGTATCTGAACACTGATGCAGGATTTCTGGAAATATTATAACTTTAAACAATAGTGTTTACATTCTGAAGTACTGAAACCATTTTATGTCCATAGTCTCAAATTCTCAGAACTAGAAAATGTGTGGAAACAGTTACAGATCTATCAATATATTTTCTTCTCTTCTTTGTTCCCCTGTACACCTTCCCCCACCAATTCTACATTTCATTTAAAAACTTTATTTTTCAACAAGGTAGTCAATTATGGTGAGCATGTCTTTGAAGTGCCCTTAAAAAATTTGTTAGCCCTGTCTCGAGAGAAAGAGAAAAACTGAAATAGGAAAAAATTTAAAAATCTATTCCTCAAAGGTAACTTAAATCTGTTAATTAAGCTCAAAACTTCAATTGATAAAATTCAACTTGAAGTATATTTGGTAGAAGTGAATCCTTTGAAGAGGCCTTCAAAGGAATTTAGTTTCTTACTGAGCAAATGAGATGTATCTTTTCTCTTCTGTGTTCCTAGTATTGCAAAAATATCAAAGGGTCCAAAACTCAAAGAAAACAAAATCTGAACATGAACAACATGATTTTTAAATTGAGGAATGTAATGCCCTATTGCAGAGATCATTTCTTTTTTTTTTGGTAATAGATTGTTTCAGTTATGAGCTGTTGTTACTTAACTTCAAATTTACCCTCTATACTTAATATTGTGATGCTGTGGCTGTGACTCTGTAGGGTACATTTCTGGTTTGTCAGTTGGCTCATTTTTCGGCTGCCCGTAGAAGACACTAAGAAGGGACTTGGTCTTTCCTTTGGTTTCCTGTTTGCTTCCTGTGGTGATGTCTACTCTTTAGTGATGCTTCTTCACCCCAAGAGCTGCAGGGCCTTCCCATAGCTGCAGGTGAAACTAGTTTGCCGACTTTTCCAACACTAGCAGAACCGGCTTCATCATTCTCCCCATAGACACCAGCACCACTTGAGCATCGCCCACCTCTGCAATAGTTTCAGCTCCGTGGGTCTCTCCTCTATGCTTTTAAGTTTTAATTCCAACCTCTTTCCGTTGTTCCTCCAGCCCCTAGTATGCTATTTGCTTCCTCTAGTTGCTGTCACCATGATACTTCGTGTTCTCTTTCACCTTTCCAGTAACCTAGTTAGCAATTATTTATATCTACTAAACAGTCCTCTTATTAAATACTCTCTCTTCAATTAACTGTTGGAGTTTCTTTCTCCTAACTAGACCCTGACTGACAAAAAAAGTGTAATTTGACTCAGTGTTAGTCAGAAACATATTTTGTTGTTCACTAAACTCATGACCACACACAGTAGGGCTATGGCAAAAGGTGTTTTTGAAAGTTTCAGCTGAATAATAGGAGGATATACCCATAATTTTACAGCCCACCTTATAAAATGACTTCGCAATCTCCTTTCTTTCCTACCAATCCAGAGTTTTTAATCAGGTCATGATTACTGAAACAAAAATTTAAATTAACCCTCTAAAATACACTTGTCATTGATAGTTTGGTCTTTTTTTGACCGATGCAGACATTTTGCTTAGAATAGTAATCCTGGTTCAAGAGAACTATGGAAATACCCTCCACTAAGATACAACTCTGATTGCCATTAGGTTGTTTCTATTTTAATTATTTGATGTGTATTATATAAAATCCTATGGTGCTGTACGACCATAATAAAATACTCACAAAGAATGAAAGAATGATCTATTTGATGTTTGGATTTACCATGTAACTAAAGCTTATTTCTCTACATTTCTCTACATTCCTAACATTAATTATGTAGTTTCCTGCTATCTTAAACCCAGTACTTTGTATGTTTAACATATTCAAATTCTATGATTCCTTCAAAAATGATATGAAATGTCTTCAATACCCTTTTCTGATTATCCCTATGAGAATACTTTTCTCTAAGACTCTAAATCACTTTGTACTTCTCTGGCACATTTATACTGTCTTATTTCATAATAATTTGTGTCTAAGTGGCCTCTCCCTTACTATATTATGAATTTCTAGAGAATGCAGGCAATTGCATATTCATATCCATATCTTCCAAAGAAATTAGCAAATTATCTTCCACAGAAGTGGAGCTGGATAAATATTTATTGAATAAATGTTTATGTACAGAGTTTTTCTGGATGACAGGATTACCATCAAATATACTAAAATATAACAATGTCTTCCAAGATTACAATGTTATGGAGAGACATTTATTCCTACACTAAATGATCTTAGACTGGTATATTTTTAAAGTCTTTGTTGTTAATTGTTGATTGCTCCAGGAAGATCATGCTGTGCTACAAGGTATAGTTGTTGTCGGCTAAGTTACCTTCAAATATGCAGGTAATTAAAATATTACATTTTTTGCATAATTAAAATATAATAATGCATAATTAAAACACGGTATTACAGGGAAACTGCTTTTCTAGGAACCACTCAAAGAAAGTGCTAATCATATTAAAAGGGCATAGCACTGACATGCTTTATCTTCTAAAATTCAGGGCTAATCTGTGTAACAATGGCTTTCTATCTTAGGTTTGATTTATTTAAACAACAGTTGTTAGGAAAAAGGAGGTATACGTGCTGAATTTCTCAGTGCTATGAACATATTACTTATTCACTTAAAACTGGGTCAAGAAAAGCCTGTAATATTATTAGAAATACTCCAAAATGCCAAACGAGGCAGTGTTTTTTAACCATCTCCAAAGACAGTTAACATTACAACCTTGGATTTAGTTGGTTTCAAATGTTTTGTCAGTGCAAGGGAAATTTCCTAAGGTGTTTCAATTGAACATTTAAATAAAAGAAGATCAGGAATTAATTAACCTAAATAAATGTGCCCTGATTTGCCTTCTAATCTTTCTCAAAATATATTTGCTAATATATTTTCTTTAAAAAAAAAAAAAAAAAGGTGCTTATCTTCAAAATGAACAATAGAAAGTGGATCCTGAAATAGAGAAAAGAACTGTCAATCATCACAAATAATTTATGACACTATTTAGAATAGTTGTACAAATTGTGGCAGTAATAATATAATTTGCAAAACCTATGGAGACAAAATTCATTTTAGTCAAGTTTGGCTCTGTGGAGAAGTGGGGAGGGAGGGAGCCAGGGGTGCTTCTGGCTTCTCAGAATCAGCATGAGAGTAGGATCAGCTAAGGACAGACACTTTCACAGGGACAAGATTGCCCCAAGTAACAGGGGCCAAGACCCAGTTGATTCATATGGTCCTATTTTCTAGAGGCTGAGCACTGACATGAGGGCCTTGAACAGACCAGGAGAGCAGAGGAATTCCCACCCAAGTCATGTTTTAAAAAGGACATCTCTGAGGCACAAGTGGAGAGGAACACAACCTATATCATGCATATGTCTATTGGTGATGTTTTCTCAATGAAATACCACCGTCAGAAAGCATAAGCTTTGCTAGTAGGAAATATTACTACATAATAATAGCAATAACAATCACAATAAGACATGGAACTTAAAAGGGTGTTTTGTTTTTGAAAAGAACAAAGCATAAAAATACTTGAAAAGACGATAGACATAAAAAATGCCAGAGTCAAAACGTAAAGCAGGTGATGTCTTAGTATTCAAAGAGGAGAAAGAGGAGGAACTTGGGGAGGAGAAGGAGAAAAAGGAAGAAGAGAAAGAGAGGAAGAGAGAGATTTAAAAACTCAAATCAACAAAAATATAATGAAGAAGTGGGTAGGGTTACTCTTATTTTAAAAGGAACCATTATCTATTAATGCTAAGCTTCTCTACCTGACAAAATGTTCACATAGTTGTATTTAATGACAGTTACTTATGAAGAGGAAAATAATAGCTTGTTATTGAATACTGCAATGTGTCATCTTGGGAGGCTATCTTGGAAAGTTCCTCACCATTTAAAGTCCTAGGACTGTCTCAGAGGAGATCCCATCACCTCATGGTGATTCCCATGCCCCACCTGGGGTGGCAGAGGAGCTATTCTCTTAAATCCTTTCCAAGGGGTCTAGGTTTTCTATTAGTAAATGTGTTTTACATGCACACTTTTCCTGCCTGCCTGCCATCTGCAATTTTCCAGAAAGCAAAGACCAGAAAATTATTTTCTTGAATTTTTCCTAAACAGCATTTAATATATTTTTCTACACAAAGACAGCACTCAGGAAAACGTTGGCCTGGTAGAACTGAAAGACACAGGGTTATATTAAAAAGGAAATGACAATCTCAATCCTCTGTAAAGGGACAGATAGTTAATATTTTAGACTTTGGAAGCTATATACAGCTCTGTCCCATATTCCTCTTTGGTTTTTTTTAAATTACAGTTTTATTAAAACTGTAAGAACCATTCTTAGCCCTTGGGTTGGAATTAACCATAGTTGGCCAACCCCTGCTCTGTAAGATAAGTGATTTGGGTTCATTGTTTAGGAGTTTTTCACTTAACTTCAGTAACGATGCACTTAACTAATGGGATAACTTTAAAATATTTAAATTAACTAAATACGTTAATGACCTATGACAATTTAGATCTGTCATAAGGGAATTTCTCATAAGTCCATTCTTAATATATATTCATTTTAAAATTCTATTTTAATATCAAAATACATTTAACTAAGTGGAGTAAAATGGCAGATTAAGCCTGTTTTTCTGAAAGTAGTTTTAATTACCAATTTTAAGGCCAGGGAGTGCCTAAAGGGAGTGGTCTTCTTTCAGCATCAGTCACTTCTGAATAAGAAACAATTTCAGATAAGAACTAACTTACGCTCCTCTCCTCAGCCTCCTCCTTCTCTCTTTTTCTCTGGCCTTCCTCGTTTCTTCATCCTCTGGTTCAGGTTCTGGGTCATCTTCATTGATAACATCTCTGGTCCGTTTCCTCTTTGGTCTCATGCTCTCTCTTCGAGGTAGTTTGTCTTCCTCCTCCTCTTCCTCTTCACCTAAACACAGCAGTTAATGCTTCAGTGAGCAGTATCAGAAAAGTGCTCTCCCGCTACCAAATGTATTCTTACTTTTTAACTATCATTGTCACACATCTGAGACCATAATCCAGCAATTCTCCATATCAAGATAAGATGCACCATGCCATATATATTTCATAGCCTGCCATTTAATTACATTTATCTAGGGACTTCCCTGGTGGCGCAGTGGTTGAGAGTCCGCCTATCAATGCAGGGGACACAGGTTCGAGCCCTGGTCTGGGAAGACCCCACATACCACAGAGCAACTAAGCCCTTGCACCACAACTACTGAGCCTGTGCTCTAGAGCCCACGAGCCACAACAACTGAGCCCGCATGCCACAACTACTGAAGCCCACATGCCTAGAGCCCATGCTCTGCAACAAAGAGTAGCCACCGCAACGAGAAGCCTGCGCACCTCAGCGAAGAGTAGCCCCCACTCGCCGCAACTAGAGAAAGCCCGTAACGAAGACCCAACACAGCCAATAAATAAATAAATAAATTTAAAATAAATAAATACAGTTATCTAAATTCTCATTTCTTGTGGTTTATCTACTCATATGTCAGTGTTGATCCCCAAATTCTAATAATGCTTATAATTCCAGCCTTCATTTACTTGGGTAACTAGATGAGTTGGAGTTTAATATCACACCATGATCTCTCAGACCAAGTTTGTAGGTTACCAATTCAACACATAAGGGTTGAATGTTTAACCACTATGTGCTAATACTACTTCTATCTCAGAACAAAGAATAAGAATGACAAGGAAATGCTACAAACCAGAATAATTTTGAAGAAATTAATGTATGCCTTGACATTCCTCCTAATTCAAATCATGCTCATTTTTTTTTTTTTACTTTTTAAAAAAAATTGAAATATAGTTGATTTACAATACTGTGTTAGTTTCAGGTATACAGCAAGTGATTCAATTATACATACATATATATATTTTTCAGATTATTTCCCTTTACAGGTTTTTACAAGATATTGAATACAGTTCCCTGTGTTACACAGTAAATCGTTGTTGCTTACCTATTTTATGTAAAATTATTCTCATTCTTGACTTCAAATATTTCTTCTTTTGCCTAAATATTTCTTCCTCTTTCTTAAATGAAATTGATAGTAAATACCTTTGCTTGATCATTTTATCTTTTTGATTAGAAATAGATATAAATAACTTGTAAATTTAATACAAAACTGAGAGAAATGACATTATTTTATTTTATTCATCAACTAACAATTAATGCCTCATATGTCCATAAGTTCTTCGGAAGCTTCCAGGTAAAGAGTAGAGGGAGAATTCAGTTCCTTCCTTCACCATTTATGACATACATCCTACTTCACTTTCACTTTTGTTTTTTAACTTCTGATATTTAGAGTCAACTTCTGATGTTTATTACAAAAAAACAAATATTACTCATAATTATCACTATCTTCTTAAATAGAAGCTACTTAGGGAAAAATTTGTGCTTTAATGGAAAACTATGAATTGTCCGCACCATACCCTTCTGTGTTACCTGATTCTGATTCTATGGAAGCTATTTTGTAACTTTGTAAGTTATGGATAACTAGATAGCAATGCAAAATAGTTCTTGTCTATAGACAAGCAAGTGAACTCTGTTCAACGCAGAGACAACCTTCCACCACCGAAAAAGAAAAGAAAAAATCCCCAAAACAGTCATGCCTTATGTGCACAATCATTTCAATATTCCTGATCTATAAATATATCTGTTGTTTGAATTTTCCTTTTACTGGTAACTGCTATAAATGCCTCACCAGATTCCTCATTTATTAGTTAAATGTTTTCATTTTTACACATGTGTTTGTCATTATTTTATCTTTTAAAATCTTTTTGTTTTTTTGTTATCTTTTTAACATTACTTATCAAAATTTTTTTATTGGTATTTCAAATCTAAGATCTAAATATTACCATTATTACTAAAGTTTGACTAACAGGAGAGTAACTTTTCTAACCGGGTTTGGAAAACTATATTTTGTCATCAAAACCAAGAATGAATTTCCATTTGTTAAATACTGTGGCAAATGTTGTATGTTATTTGAACCCCACTCTGGCATTCTGAAAATTTACCCAGCCTTTATTATTCATTTTAGTCACTAATTATAGAAAGAACAGAGCCTCATAGGAACTGAGAAACAATTTCACCCGCAAATAGCTCGAAAACTCTAGCAGCCACTTACTACCCTGCATTTTAGTATATTTCATATTAAGGCTAAACTATTAAGCTTGCAGAGTTTGACCATGGATGAAAAGTGTATTATTATATTTATATTTTAGCACTTAGGACAAAAAAGGCTATATTTAGTGCTTTAACTAGTTTCCAAATATTCAAATTCTTAAAAAAGGAATGTGTTACAGTTGCCTACTAAATGTGGATTTCCATACATTACCTTTTGGAATGGGCTTGGTTCAGTTTTGAAGGGTAGCAAAATATACCACGTCAAAAAGGCATTCTGGGGGCTTCCCTGGTGGCGCAGTGGTTGAGAATCTGCCTGCCAATGCAGGGGACACGGGTTCGAGCCCTGGTCTGGGAAGATCCCACATGCCGCGGAGCAACTGGGGCCGTGAGCCACAACTACTGAGCCTGAGCGTCTGGAGCCTGTGCTCCGCAACAAGAGAGGCCGCGATAGTGAGACGCCCGCGCACCGCGATGAAGAGTGGCCCCCACTCGCCGCAACTGGAGAAAGCCCTCACACAGAAACGAAGACCCAACACAGCCAAAAATTAAAAAATAAATAAATAAATAATAAATTAAAAAATTTAAAAAAAAAAAAAAAAAAAAAGGCATTCTGGGGCTTCCCTGGGGGAGCAGTGGTTGAGAATCTGCCTGCCAATGCAGGGGACACGGGTTCGAGCCCTGGTCTGGGAAGATCCCACATGCCACGGAGCGACTAGGCCAGTGAGCCACAATTGCTGAGCCTGCGCGTCTGGAGTCTGTGCTCCGCAACAAGAGAGGCCGCGACAGTGAGCGGCCCGCGCACCGCGATGAAGAGTGGCCCCTACTTGCCGCAACTAGAGAAAGCCCTCGCACAGAAACGAAGACCCAACGCAGCCATAAATAAATAAATAAATAAATAAATAAATAAATAAATAAATAAAATTAAAAAAAAAAAAAAAGCTAATGTTCCTTGTGATAAACATTAAAAAAAAAAAAAAAAAAAAGGCATTCTGAATACACCACCCCAAAATATGCCACTTTGGTGTATCGACTATTTTGAGCTGTAGCACTTGAAAAACAGCAAATGCAGGAAGAGACTTTCTCTGAACTTCTCTTATCTGCTTAAAGACAGAGTCTCCAAAAGGAGCTCAACTGTCATATATCCCCTCCCCAGGAGTTTCATCCCCAAGGAAGATTGACTATTATCACACGAGAGGAGACTATAGGTCAACACCACATGCAGACACACTTTATCATAAACTATCCTACTTCCCATCTATTCTCCTAAAACTTATTTATTCTCTCCCAAGAGACCTACATGCCCCTCCCTCTTCCCTCTTTAGATGGTGTTCAAATCTAAATTTTAAGCCACCTCACAGTTACTCATTTTTCCTGGCTATCTCCCATGTATACATGAGGTGTATGTGTTAATAAACTTCTGGTTTGTTTTGGGTTTTTTCTTGTTAAACTGTCTTATATTATAGGGGTATCAGCTAAGAACTCAGGAGGGTAGAGAAAAAATTACTTTTCCTCCCCGACAGTAGTCAAGTCATAGCACCTAGGATCTATGTGAGACTCTGGGCTGTTTTCATGTAAAATGGACCAAATTAATGAAAACAACTGTCATCATGAATATTCACTGGCTGTCATGTTGGGCTCAGGTTTTTAATTGACAGTGTTGATGTATTCTCTAATTGAACTCTTCTTGAGATGCTGCTCTTTCAGTTTTGGTAAACTCAAAACTTTTGCTCATATAATGATCTTTCTCTGTTCTAGTCCATGAGGGGTCTGCATGCCTGGAAAGGGGTCACAGCGCTTGAGCTGAACCTACTCAAAGTAAAAACAACAGAGCAATTCCAACAAAATACCCATGAATTCAGTACAAAAGAACAGGTTTTTTTCATTTTTATTGAACCACCTGATCAGTTCAGTCAAAAAGGTCAATCTGTTATATTGTAATAGATTCAGCCTTAGAGAAAAGCTTTTAGGACAAAGATTTTCACGGGGGAAAATAGTAAAGAAATAAAAAAGCAAATTTCTTCTGAACTACCATCTACTTAATCATGAGTAAATTATAAATTGGGTGGAATGTGTGTGTGCCAATTGAATGGAATCTCGAGTAGAGATTCTGTTTGATGGAGTTGATCTCTTTTGTGAGACCATCGAAAGTCATCCACACATGCTCCTCTGCTTGCATATGGCAGCATATTCCCACAAGATAAGAGGATGAATCCCCTGAATTCGCTGCTATTCCACAGGAAACATATCCCAAGTGGGGATATGTCCATCCCCACTTACTTGAACTTTCCTCAGTATCATCTTCTTTTTCCTCCACTTGGATTTGCACTGTCGAAGAAAGAAAAAATATAGCAATTCTTTAAATGATGGTACAATTGTTAATAACTGGTTTTTACTGTTATTATTTTCATTGTAAAGTTTTTTGTGCAGTTAATAAATTTTTTCAATAAACTTGTCAAAATAAGCATTGTTTATTAAAGATATACAGCTACAATATCTTATACAGTGCTGTGCAAGGACTTCTCTGTTTCATCGTCTTCAACAATTTGCAAAACATATCAATCATAAACCTGTCAACTCAATTCAAAATAACTTCAACCAAAATAAATTCTGTACTGCAATAAGCAGACTTAGGGTGTGTTGGGTCATTTCATTCTATGGTAAAAGGAATTGTTGGCAAAGCTATATCCACATGCACGGTTTGTGCACTTGGTTATTATAAATAATAAAGTTATTAAAATAGACAATATTTCATTATGACCAGGTACCCAGTGTCAAAGAATCTTTCAAAAATGCTTAAAACCTGATATTTCCTATTTCAATTATTTCTATAGGTATTATATGCAGACAGCTTAAATTTTCCCATATATGATTTACCTTGACTATGTGGAGACAGGTGATTCTACAGTTCTTTCCAAGACAAAGAACACTTCTTCTGTCTATTCCTCACCTCATCCTCAGCATCTTGTTTTTAGATTTGCTCCATTTTTATAAAGGCATATAAAGGTTTTATAAAATTTTAATGGTACAGTAAAATATAGGAAAATATATTAATTGGCAGATTTTTTCCCCTTGTCAACTACTGTCCATTCATCACAGGTTGAGTCAGCCAGAGACAAAGATCTGCAAATTGCCATGGTAAAAATTACAGTAGACTATTTCTTTAAACCATGAGTCTAGTAACTCATTTAAAATATTAATTTACATATTTTTATTTAAGGTGGATGGGCATAAGTCCAAAAAAGCAAAGATAACAAACGATGTTGCTGTGAACAGAGGAAACAACCTCTGGTTTTGTTTCTGCTCAGCACTGTCAAAATTTATTATTCAGAACTTGACAGGCATATTGAAAAGGCAGCACATTCAGAGTTTAAATTCCATTCACAAAGAAGATTATTGTAAAAGCACTTTTTGCCTTTAAACAGCATCTGCGTAAAAATTTTTAGGATATGCACTCAACATCAGCCATAGAATATGAAAATAAGTGTTCTTTTGTTCGGAGTGGACATATGCCTTCTGTCACCGGTTGTAAGTGGATCTGCACAGGACAAAGGTCTTTATGTCACTACTGAGAGTTCGCAATAGTGAAGGCAGACACTTCTCAGAAGATATTTTACATTCAACAATAGGCCATGGTCTTTATTTGCAATTAATGCTGCCACCAAGTTTCTTCAGCCAAAGAAGAATTCACTTAGGAAGACATCTTAATGATATAAGATTAGCCTTAGAGCAAGGTCTGATCAGCGTGCATAATATAGAAACAGCTGAGGACAAATAGCAAAGTCTGACACACAGCCTCTTTTGCACCATGCATAGCCAAAGCAAAAATTCACATAAAATGCTATAATGCTTTGTAATAATCAACTCACTAGACATGATTAAATAAAGTTAAATAATGAAATGGAGGAAAATACTAAACAAACAGAAATACAAGCAAATCTTTAGGAAGGATCATATATTAAACAAAAGCAGCAGAATGAAATGTCCCAAGCCAAGGAGATGAGCAAGAAATCAATTTCCTCTGACAACCAGGGGAGAGAAAAAGCAGGGCTGGAGTCATAGGTCATCTTTTCAGGCACAGGAAGGATAGTTATAAATGGCCATTAAATAAAACCTAAAAATCCATAAGGGGAGATAGCCCTGTGGTTGCAAGTAAAGAAGAAAAAAGAGCTTTGGTTTCCGAGTGATGTAATGGAGAGTATTGCAGAAATAGCCCCTTCACTCCTCTTCAGGTGACCTTCCAACAGTGATACTCATCTGTGCATTATCATCTGCACATTTTCAGTAGGTGCCTTCTTTATTCAACAGCGTTCCTTTTGTCTGGCAGCTGAGTCAGGGGCCATGGAACAGTTGTTTTTACAGTTACTGTGATCATAATTGGTTTATTATTGATTCAAAGCCTCAGCAAAGGCATCATCAGCATCAAGAACTAAACAGCAGCACCCTGACCAGGAAACTGAAGACTCCATCAAGAGCCTCAGACCAAGCTTAATTTTAATGGAACACTATTTGGTCTGAAAAGCAACTGTCAGTGCTGATCTGCATCTCCTGCAACTCAAAGCGATGCTGAAGAACCAAGCTAAGAAGCCCCTCCCAGACAAAAGCCTGTGCAAAAGAATAACTCAGAACACTTAAATGGGAGTTACAGACTGTCTTTCCCTTCTCAGACAATTTTCGGCACGGCCTATTGCCATCCCTTCTCTCAGCAGTCCTTAGTAGCTTGCTCCCAGTCATATGACCCCCCTCATGTTCTGGATGCTTCCCAAAGCCTATTGATTATGTACTTTAAAAATAACCTCTCTCCTGGGGAGTGATGGGAGGACAGTGAAGCGGGGGGAGTGGTTTCCTGTCTAAATGTTGAAGGCAACAAGCAAAACTGCACTGAAGTACGCTTATTTAAGACAGGAATATGCAAAAGGAGCAGATGAACTCCTAGGCAACCCAGATCCTCATTTCATGCAAATAGACACAGTAATTAAAAACAGTAAAAGGAAACAACAGCAAAATGTCACATTTCAGAGGCATTGGAATCGTTCAGAAAAGTGGATGTTGTTCCAGGCTTTCTTTCTCAATCTATAGTACTGAAAGTATTTTATGGTACTTCAGTATCAGAGTGGCCCAGTGGCAGGAAGAGTTTAATGATATTGCCTGTTCCTCTAGTTTTTGAAGGGATTATTGTAGCACCAGGTCATTACTTTGGAAACTGAAAATTCATTTATTCAATTAGCATTTATTGTGCATTTACAAGGGTCTACAGAGCAAAGTGCTCTGGAGTAGGAGTTTGTAAACTGTAGAAGGAAACAACCGTCCTTAAGGAGTCTCGCTATTTGATGCAAAAGAATGACTTTATAACTCATACCTAAACTCAAGTTTACTTGGGTTATACCAGCAATGTACTAATTATGTTTATTAGCAACGTACTAGTGTGTTTCTTTTTAGGGTTCCTTTGTGTGTGAGGAAATGTCAACATCATCTCCTCGCATATAAAATGGGGTACATTTCCAGGGAATGTAGCCAATATTTTATAATAACTATAAATGGAGTATAACCTTTTAAAAAATGGAAAAATGAAAAATGATGTGAAAATTTATATACAATAAGGGGAAGTAAACTAACTTTGATATTTTAAAAAAGGCACTGCCATTATCAAAACTGTGCATATACACACACTTTCATGTTCTCTTGTGAAACGGTAGAAACTGCTCATTAATTAAATTTGAATTGTATTACCTAAGAAAAAATAAATAAAAAATAAATGAGGTACCTTTCACCTCAGAATAAACTGTCCTGAGACAGATATTAATCTATGCCATAACAAGCACATTTCCAAATCTTAGCTGAAGAACCCATGTCATCAGTATGTGGTATAATGTGGAATATGGGAGGAAGAGAAGAATCAAGGACAATCCCAAGGTTTTTGGCCTGGGCAGCAGCGGGTGGGGTTTCAAGAAAAGGAGATAGGAGGCTCTAGGGAGAATAGCTTAGGTAGGAACAGTTGAAGTTCAGGAGTTTAATTTGAATAGATGGAGTCACCAAACCATATTGAAGTATCATTTCCCCTGTAGAGAATGGCACAGCACTGGGCTTCCATTCATTTATGAAAACACTATTATTGGTGGGTGTTAAGTAAGGAACACAAGCCACTCTCTGTGAAAGTGAACAAAAATGATGGAATGTGATTCTTCTTCCTCTCAAATATCTACCCAGGACATAAAATCTGATTCAGTTTAAATCAGCAGCTCCTTTTAGTTTTGCTACTTTTAGGTCAGATAAGAAGATATTCATGACATTTGTTTATAACAATCCCAAGTCCTTCAAATGATGGAATTGAGCATGATATTTTGGAAGCCAATGAGTAAAAAGAATAATTATTTAGCTCTTATATCAATCAAATACCTTAATGAACCTGTAAACTATAAGACATTTAAAAAATCCTCAGGAGTGGAAATAACAGAATGAGATCATTACACTTAAATATAAACAAGGTATCTGGGGGAAAGGTTTAATGTGACAGACCTAGGCTGATAGTCTTTCTGCAGGTGCCAGCACCTTTCCTTAATACCATTAAAAACCTTAAAACCATAAGGTCTTCCTTAAGACCATTAAAAAAAACCATGGGGCACATATGTTCAAGAACACTCTGATGGAAACTTGTATAAAAAATGCCAAAAGGCTGGTCATATTTTCAAACATTATGATACTTTGGAGATACTAAATAGTTATTTTAAATCACTGTGGTTATAAAATTACAAAAAAGAATAATAATTTTTGTTTTTGGTAAGACTCACCAAAGAAGGAGACAGGGCAGGCAAAAAAAAAAAAAAAATAGTAGCTGTCATTCTCTAATGTTTTTCCTTTTAGATAATATTTATTTTTGAGGTTCTTTGGTCCTTAAGAAGCAGAGAATAAATAGCTGCTGATGCCTGCTTTATTAAAAACACAATATAACATATTGTAGTTGCATTGAGGAATACAGGAAGAGAATGAAGTCTGTGGAGAAACACGTTTTACTACGAGGTTCCAGAGAGACTAACAAAAAGAAAAATAGAAAATTCACTCAAAATAAAGATTCCCCTTCTATCCTTTCACAATGAAAATAAATTTTTCTTATACACATAAGAAGAGGGGAAGGGGATGCACACCGAATAGCGTGGCACTTTTTCCTTCTGTTTTTATGGTACATGAAATTAAAATTAAACAGGCTGAATGAAATGGGTAGCTGGTATGTTTCCAAATTCTACCACCCCTGAGCCACAAGAGCAAACATGAAATGATGAAGCATAGTCCTTCAAATGGTAAATTATATACAGGAGTATTTGTGAGAAACTGCAATTAGATATTTCTTGACACCACTGGTCTACGGAAAGAACAAAAACAACTCTTATTCTATGTGGTTTGGAGGGTTGACTTTTTTTAAACTACACATATTCAGTAAATAAATAGCTATTTACAAGGGCATTTAGAGCTCTCTGTGGTTACAAAAAAGTTAAGTGGTGAGTCTTTCTTTGCATTCAGATTATTTTGGGGGAAAGGACATTTCTTATTTAACCCTGTTGTCTTAATATATATTCAGAGTGTGTGCTCTCACATTGCAATTACCGCCATAAAGGGCAACCACTGTAAATAAGTGTGCTGAAATGAAAATACGTTCCCTTGTGTGAGTTTTTGTGGCTACTAACCCGATGAAAATAGTGTGCTATAAACCCTTGGCGGCTATGCTTATACATCCTTGGATTGCTTAGAACCAAAAGGAATCTTTCTGTCCCCTGCAGCATTTCTGTAATATTCCCAATCATGAAGAAGAAGGGTTGTCAGGATTCACAGGTAAACAAACTAAACAAAACAAACAAAAAAACACAAGAACTGTGAAACAACTGAAAGCAGACAATTGTCCTCAGAGCATAAAGACGCTTGAAGCAAGGCTGGCCGAACTCTGTACAGTCTTTACACATCCTTCTTAACACCAGCTTTTGTTCACAGAGAAGATGCTAATTACTTCTCATTAGCATACATTAGCAAATGTTAATGAGTGTCTTCTAAAGAACAAAAGGCAGTGGGGGCAGAGTCAGGATGAAGGCTGATTGGTGAGAGAAGTGCTGCAACAGAAGACAGAGGCAGAAAAAAAATGAGAGCAGCTTAGAACTTGGATTTGTTTTCTGAAATTTAGAACTCGTCTCTCTGACAAAATATTAATAGGAGTAAAGATGAAATAATTTAGTTTATTTTTTCTTAAAAAAAAAGAAAAAGCAAGTCATTGACTAGAAAGAATCATTCTTTTTTCTGTTCTTTAGCTGCTTAGGAACAATGACACTTTATAGGATTTGCTACTGACTAGGGATATTAGCTAACATTGTCTTCAGTTAATGAAAAGGAATTCTGAATTCTAGACGTCCTCGGGAGTTTATAAGCACTGTGACCACCTATCCACCCATGCCAATTTTTTCCTCACAGGCTCAATTTATAATATTCAGTAAGACAAAACCCTTAAGTAGTTTGTATTTACTCTGTCATTTTATTGAAATAGCTCACATAAAATGTGGTATATGTGTTGATTTATATCCTATGGGCAGCTGGTTAACATCTGAGTACTCTAGTTAGTAATCCACAATGGTAGGATGGAGATTTAACATCTGAAAGACTAGTCAGAAGCACTTCAGCTATCTCTATCTCATATTAACACTAGATGGTTTGTTAATTGGAGTAATGCTTTTTACAAGTGAATCTCATGAAATTAAATGTGCGTGTGAGAGAGAGCGAACCTAGTGGTTTGTTTCTCTGAAGAATCCTAATACAAAGAGTATCTGCCTTCAGGATCATCTTGATGAAAGTAGACAAATACTAGAAACAATAACACAAGATATAGTGGCAAGTTCCAGCACAGAAATACAAGCAAAAGATCTATTAGAGTTCATAAGAGAATGAGATTATGCTCATTAGGGAATTTTGGGATATTCGCTTTTTGTCACATTTCTTCAAATATTTCTGGAAATAGGCAGGAGACTAATCAATATAAATAAACATGTTTCACTACTTGATTCCATTTGGATTAATTCCAATTCCTTCAAGATCATGGTCATAAAGAACAAAGTTTAGGGAATTCCCTGGTGGTCCAGTGGTTAAGACTTGGACTTTCACTGCTGTGGACCCGGGTTCAATCCCTGGTTGGAGAACTAAGACCTCACAAGCTGCGCAGTGTGGCCCAAAAAAAAGAACAAAGTTTATTTCCATGACTGGCCTAGTACTGAAAAAATATGGCCTAGTCCTAAAAAAGGACTTTTGTTCATTTGGGTTCCTAAGACTATTGCATTCATATCCTAGAACTAGAAAAGACAACTCAGAACTTTCAAGTTGGCAGCTGGCTCTAGCAGAAAGAGCCTGAGTTTTTAACTCAGACAAAATCATATTTGAGTTTTGGCTCTGCCACAGTTTTATGCCATAACTTTGGATAATTTATTTAAATTCTCTATGCCTTAGAGAAAGGAAGGAATAATAACCATTATACAAGGAGAACTAAATGTAATAACAAATGCATGCATTGTACATAATATAGTGCCTGGCACATAGCAAAGGTTTTAATAATCGACAAGGATTGTTCAAATGCTTTAACACATACTTTAACACAAAATTTTGACATCTTTCACCTAAAATTCTAGTAAGACAGAAAGACACATCTACTTTGACTGTTACCTTGATATTTTGCAGTCTGCAAGTAGGAAAATTGCCACAGTATTCAGTCTGAGATTATGTTAAAGACTAATCACCAAAAGATAAAGACAAGGAATAAAATATTACCCTAAACTCTGTTTCTTGATACTCTTAGCTACCCCTCACCATGCCTGTTTATGATGCCAACCAGCGTTGAAAGTCATGCTGCCTAAGCCAATGGGCAACCTCACTAGGCAACTTTTGATTGCAGCGATTGAAGAAGCACTTGTAACACAGGTTTAAGTTGAACAAAAAGCAACTGGCATCCAGAAGACAAATTATTATGACTGTGTGGCAACAGAAAAATAGAGGTGTAGGGTGGGGAGTACTTAAGACAGTACCTGACAGTCTGCCAAGTCCACTAAAAGTTGGGATCTTGCCCCTGCTAATATATCAGTATCCTGATTATAAGTGATTTTTTGTTTTCAGTTAAAGGTAATCAATTTTATCTTGATTAAATGCCAGAAGGTTGGGAGGACAATTGTAACCATTATGTCCCACAGGGAAGGGCAATAGTTAAACGTTAAGATCTAAACCTAGTTCTATGACAGCCAGGTGGGAGGTAGGAAAGAAAGTTGATGCTGATGAAGAGGAGACCCCTTTAAAAGAGCAACAAATAAATTCAGGTGCTCATTACATTTTTAACTCCCCATTATCCCTTCCTTTTCTTTCCGTGAGATGGACTTACTTTGGTTATTGAGACAAGCCACATCCTAAATCCAGAAAGCAGGACCTGACTACATGAGGCTCAGTTTCCTAATCCAATATAGTACATTCTTCAGGCAGTTGAAGGTAGGACTAAAGCTCTAGTGGTAACGTCAGAAGCTATTTGGCCTACGTAACGTAATCAAGTATTCCCCAAGAAACTAGTTCCTAGGTCTTACTGAGCCAGAATAGACTTTCAGCTCTTGGCTCTTGAAGGTGATCTTATCACTCAGACATTCATCAGAACTGTTCAGTTCCACATCCTGTCTCATGTGTCATGAGATGTCACTATGAATGTATGTGTGTGTATGTGTTTTTGTGTGTGTGGAAGAGAGGGAGAGAGAGAGACAGAGAGAAAGAGAATTTTAAAAGACTTAAGGAAAATTTCAGAATCCTGGATTTCTCTTCATAGCCTCTGCATTATTCTCAACCATCTACTTACAGTAAGTTAGCTCCAAGCAACAAATTGTGCCAACTGCCTGTGCTTGGTAAACTTGATTGCCCACCTTGAAGCCCAATTATCTTCAATAGCCTGATGGCTAGAAATGAGATTAGCTTATTTTTTATTCATCAGCTCAGCCTGGCAGCATTGAGAGTATGTTTTAATGGATTCCATGGTCAAAGGCCATCAGTTTTCTTCTTCACTCTGTGACACTGAGTTATGCCACTGTCTCCAAACCTCTTCTCCTGTCTCCCAATTCCTGGAGGATTTGTAGCAGGGAGAGGCCTAGGCAGTGCTTTCTAAAACTTTAGTGTGCATCAGAAATCACCTGGAGAGCTTATGAAAACACAGGTTCCTGGGCCTCATCCACAAAGATTCTGATTCAGTAGGTGGCCCCAATAATTGGCTTTTCTAAAAAGCTTCCAGGTGATGTTAATCATATTGCTAGTTTTCAAACCATGCTTTGGGAACCACTACTTTGAGGCATCCTGAGGGAATGGGGAAAGTTAATACGCGCCTGCCATCTTCTTTTAGGAACCATAACTCTCATGACCTAGAAACTTTCTTTTTTTGATTGTCCACCATTATGCCAATACACTGTCTTAATTACTATAGCTTCATAATGAACCATGAGGGCAAATATGTCTTCCAAGTTTCTTCTTCTTTTACAAAGATGTTTAGCCTCTTCTAGGTTCTTTGCATTTCTATATACATTTTAGAATCAGCTTGTCTATTTATGCAAAAAAATTGTAAAAGCCAACTAAGATATTGATTGGAATTGTGTTGAATCTACAGATCAGTTTGGGGAGAATTGATAACAATATTGAATCTTCAATCCACAAATGAGTATATCCATTTATTTAGATCCTCTTTAATTCCTTTCAGCAATGTTTTGTAATTTTCAGTGTTCAGGTCTTGCACCACTTTGATCAGATTTGTTTCTAAGCACTTTGTAATTTTTTTCTGATTGTAAGTGATATTTGTAAAATTTCTGTTTCTGATTGTTGTTTTTATACATTGGTCTGTGGTTTTCTTAGAATGTCTGTCTGATTCCTTGAATATTTGAAAGAATTCTCCAGGGAAGCAATTAGAACTTGATATATTCTTGTGGGGCAGTTTTAAACAATAAATTCAATTTCTATTCAGGTTATCTATTTCTTCTTGAGTGAGCTTTAGTAGGCTATCATACAAGTAATTTGTACAATTTACTTAAGTTGTCAAATTTATTGTCATGCGTTGTTCATAATATTGCCTTATTATTCTTCATTATCTATAGAATTTGTAGTGATATCTCCTCCCTCATTTCTGTCTTCTGTTACTAGGTGAATAACTGTTTAATTAAAATTATTTCCTCTTGATAAATTCCTGATTAGTCTGGCCAGTGGTTTATCAATTTTGTTGATCTTCTCAAAGAACAAGTTTTTGGTGTCATTTTCTCTATTGTTTTTGTTTTCTACTGATTTCAGCTTTATTACCTATTTTCTTCTGCTTATTTTGAGTTTTATTTACTCTTCTTTTCTTTTTGGTTTCTTAAAGTAGAAACTAGGATTACTGATTTGAGACCTTTCCTTTTTGCTAATCTAGGTGTATAATACTACAAATTTTCTTTTAAATACTGTTTTAGCTGCTTCTCAAAAATTTTGAAATGCTATGTGTTTATTTTAATTCAGTTCAAAACACTTTCTAATTTCTCTTCTGATTTATTATTTGACCCAAGGATTATTCAGAAGTGTGATATTTACTTTCCAAATTTGGGGGGATTTTCCAGGTATATTTTGCTATTGATTTCTAATTTAATTTCACTATAGTCAGCGAATATACTCTGTATAATCTGAATCTCTTCAAACATATTGAGATTTATTTTATGACCTAGAATATGGCATATCTTGCTAGATGTTTTATATGCCTTTGAAAAGAGTGTGTATTCTGTTTTTCTTAGGTGGAGTTATATAAATTTCAATTAGTTCAACATGGTTGATAGTGTTGTGGAGGTCTTCTATATGCTTATTAATTTTTTTGCTTGTTCTATCAATTATTACAAAAAAGGGTGCTGAAATCTGACTATAATAATGAATTTGCCTATTTTTCCTTGCAGTTCTATCAGTATTTGCTTTATGTATTTTGAAGTTCTGTTATTAGGTATATAAATGTTTAAATTTGTCATTTCCTCTTGATAAATTTACCCCTATCTGTATGAAATGGCATTCTTTATTCCTGGTAATATTCTTTGTTCTGAAATAGAACTCAACCAATATTAACATGGTCACTCCAGCTTTCTTTTGATTAGTTTCATATGACTTTTTTTTTTCCATCCTTTTTACTGTTAACCTATTTGTATCTTTATACTGAAAGTGAGTTTCTCATAGACAACATATAGTTGAATCTTGATTTTTGAATCTAATCTGACAGTTTCTAACTGGTAATTTGGGTATTTAGACCATTTACATTTAATGTGCACATCTACATAATTGGGCTTAAATCTATCCTCTCGCTATTTAATTTTTGTTTGTCCCATCTCTTTGTTTTTGCTTTCCTCTTTTCAGCCTTCTTTTGGATGAACTGACTTTCCCAATGATTCTACTTTACTGTCTCTTTGGCTTACTATCTATACTCTTTCTGATGCTATATTAAGTGGTTGATTTAGGGTAAAGTGGTACTTAATAATAGTCTATCTTCAAGTGATATACCATTTCATGTATAGTGTAAAACCTTACACCAGTATGTTTCCATTTCTTCCCTTCCAGACTTTGTGCTACTATTGTCATACATATTTTCAAGTTCACTAATCTTTTCTTTTGCAATATCTAATCTGATGTTAATCCCACGCAGCATATGCTTCATCTCAGACACTGTAGTTTTTATCTGTAGAAGTTTAATTTTATCTTTTTAATTTCATCTATGCTGCTACTTAATTTTCCCATTAGCCTCTTGAATGTGTGTAACATAGTTATAATAACTGTTTGTCTACTAATTATATCATCTGTGTCATTTATGGGGCAATTATGTTTATTTTTCTTATAATTATGTGTATTTTTATGCTTCTTTGTATTCATGATAATATTTGATTACATAATAGATATTATAAAATTTTCCTTATTGGGGTGTTAAATATTTTTATATTCCTATAAATATTCTTCACTTCTGTTCTGGTATGCATTTAAGTTATTTCAAAACAGTTTTATCCTTTAGAGTCTCACTTTTAAGCTGTTAGGTGGGACTAGAACAACATTTGGTCTAGCGCAAAATTTTTCCCTATTGCTGAGGAGAAACGTTTCTGAGTACTCTACCTGGTATCGCATGAATTCTGAGGTTTTAATATTCTTGCTGGTGGAAAGAGGAACTATTCCCAGACCTGTGCAGGCTCTAGTGATTGCTCCCTCTAATCCTTTTGGGGGTTCTTTCCCCAACCACTTGCATGCATGGATCATTATTCAGTTGAAGAGTCAGTAGGAACAGTGCAGATCTCCAGAACTCTCTCTCTCTTTCTGTCCAGATTTCTCTTCTCTGGGAGTCTTCCCTGTGAATTTTAGCTGCCTTAGTCTCCCTGGGCTCTAAGCTGTATCTCCTCAACTCAGAGAGCTCATTAGTCTCTGTTTATATTCTCACCTCCCTGCACCGTGGCCAGGAGACTCTCTCTAAACAGTCAGCTGGGGCAATCATGAGTTCACCTCATTTGTTTTCCACCTCTTAGAGGTCTCTGTCCTTTGTTGTCTGAGGTGAAATGTCTTGAAAACTGTTGTTTCATATATTTTGTCCATTTTTTGTTTCAGAAAGGAGAGTAAATTCAGTATCTGTACTCCATCTTGACCAAATGAGAAATCTATTCATGCTAAATGTTCTAGAATTCTGTAAGTTGATTTCTTTTCTTCCAGTTACATGGGGGGAAAAAAACAAAAAAATGAAAAAGCAAAAACAGAAAAACATGAGTCAAGAGCCTTGGCTGCCTCCCATGTCTTTCTTTTTTGTTTCATATTCAATCACCTCAAGTTGATTCCATATGGAATTACCAGTTTTGAATGGTCACATAAATTAACTATGCATCTGTTAACTAGAAATAATATTTATAAGTATTTTAATGACATTCAGAAATGTTTATGACATATCATGTAAAAAGATTATAAAAATTCAGTATATTACAGAATATAAGTGATCTGAAATAAATGCCTTATGCAAAAAGGGGGTGGAGGCTGAGATGAAATATGCCAAAATGTTAGCAGCCATATCTGGATGATGAGATTGTGAGAAGTCAGTTTCTTCTTCTTTAGACATTTTCTGTATTTCCAAATTATTAAGGTAAATGAATACTTACTTTTACTTTATTTATTTATTTATTTATTTATTTATTTACTTTATTTACTTTTAAAAATACTTTAAAAAGCAAAGCTGTGTTCTGTTTTTTATGTTTTTTTATTTTAAGACTGAGATTTAGGGAGACAAAAAAATGGGGGAAATTTTTGGAAAAAAAAAGCTACATAAAGTAAGAGGTTACTGCTTCACTATGTCTCCTAGACTCTCATGCACACTCTTACTTGCTTGACCCTTGCAGTTATAAAACATACCCCTGTGTCCCTGTAAAGAAGGCCTAGATTATAAAACATCATGAAAAAACAGGAATAAAGCAGCCAGAACTTAGCCAACAACGTTAGGAGGAAAGAGTCAACTCATAAAATGTTTAGTGCTTTCTTCAGTAGTGGCTAAAATGTTCCACCTTGCAATGGAGCTCAGAAAAATGTCTCTGAGACATTCTGGAAGTTTAAGGAGAAGTGATGAGAGAGAGTTTCAGTTAATTAACTCTACTTTCCTTTGGTTACCAAATTAAGAGACCTCAGCTGACTATTTCATTCTTAAGTCAGGTACCTGCCATCATCCTCACTTTACAGAGAAGAGAACAGTAGTGAAATGTCCAGATAATTCATCCATTAATTCACTCAATGAACAAGAATACAACAACTGTCTATGGAGACAAAGTACTAGGAAGGACTTTGTAGCTTAGCTGAAGGAACTGTCTCATTCTTAGAATCAGGCAGACCTGAGTTCAAAACCTAGCTCTGCCACTTCAAAAAGCATGACCACAGGCCACATCAGCTTTCATTTCAACAAATTGTAAAAACAAATAATTTCATAGTAGTGTTGTGATAATTAAATAAGTAAAATGTATGTGGCAGTGTCTGGTATACAGAAGACACTCAACTCTATATTAATCTAATGAAATCTGGGGAATCATAAAGTAAATAAGATATTTTTCTTTCATTTCAGGAAGTGCAGTCTAGCTAGAAGACAGGCTATGCACAAATAAAATAGTTGGTGTAAGGTGGAATGTAAGTAAGTACCCTGATACTTAATGTCAAAAATAGGAGCTAAGAAAGAGGAAACATCCCAGGGAACTGAAATGGTCAGAGCAAGGTACATAAAAGAGGTAGACTCACACTGAGTCTCCAGATGTAAAGAGATGGGAAATCACTCCCATCCTAACAAGAAAAAGCTTAACAAACTGAAAATCAACAACTCTTCTAAGATCTGTCAGAGAATCGAGGTCACAGGGCAAACCGTTGTTCCCCCCAAATTAGAGACAGAGACAGGCAAATACAGAGAACTGCAACTTACCAGAGCAAAACCCTACAAGCAGAAACCCCTGTGGGAACTGTTAACTGGGTAGAAAATTCTACACATAATTGACAAATTGGTGAATGCTCCCTGTGAACAATTCTGAGAGTTAAACTGAATCTCTAAAAAAGAATTAGAATTGGTAGAGAGGGAGTTACAGCCCCGGTGAAGTAAACAGAGGATGGGGGATGGAATTTATAACAATAGGTGCTGCTACCTGTAAAAAATGAATAAATAGAAACCTCAGTTAAATAGAGTTGGGAGACCAGAACGGGGAGCTCTCACACCCTGTGACCAAAACAGAGCACAACAGGAAGAAGACAGATTCCTTTCCTAGCACAGACTCAGCCAGTGAAAAGCCATGGACTCTTGGCTTACTAAAGCCCTTTCAATTTCCTTTCCTATTTTGTTTTTAATAATTTTTATTGGAGCATAGTTGACTTATAATGTTGTGTTAGTTTCAGGTACACAGCAAAGTGAATCAGTTATACATATACATATATCCACTCTTTTTTAGATTCTTTTCCCATATAGGTCATTACAGAGTATTGCATAGAGTTCCCTGTGCTATACAGTAGATCCTTATTAGTTATCTATTATATATACAGTAGTGTACATATCTCAATCCCAATCTCCCAGTTTATCCCTCCCTCCTCTCCTCTCTAAAAAAGCATTCTCCTTCCCTTCCATGCAGGGACTTGTACATGGCTCACCATGGTTGCATACCCCTAATTGCAATTCTCTGCTGATCCCCAATAAACCCATCTTTCCTGGAGAAATATCTGGCAGTCTGTTTCAACTCAACATACCTGACTATATTACTGCTAAGCAATTGAAAAATCACAGGGATTAAAAATGTCCAGAGTCCACAGAGAAACCCAGTGGTGGTTGTGTTATTGTCCCAATTTTTAAACAGATTAAGTGGGTAAGTCCATTTATATATAGTGGGTTGTATATATGCTTGCCTTTATTCCCAGGATCTAACTACACATGGTAGTGAAGAAATTTTAAAAGGTACTAACCCACAAGACAAAGGGAAAGAAAGAATATCAGCAGATGAGCGATCTCTACAACATTTCGAAAATGAGAAAACAGAGAAGTCTGGTGTATCCAAGCAAAGGAGTGCAGTGCATGTGCATTTTTATAGTGAATGTGCAGCAACTAACAGGAAGAAAGCTGACTTACACTGCAGAATACAAGGGATTAGACCTCAGAGGCTGGAGGAAGAACATAGAGTAGAAAAGTGCCCTAACTTGAAAGTCAACACGGGAAATTTTCTTTGCCATGCCACCTCACTGAGGTTGCAAGAGCAACTAGACAGATGGAGAAATCAAAAACTGCCAGGTATCACTAGTTCTCCTACCCTGCTTTAGTTTTCTTCATAGCACTGTAGCACCTGACATTATGTTATCTAGCTATTTGCTAACTGAGCCACTGTTCATTTTCTCCACAAGCAGTAAGCTCCAGGAAGGCAGGACCAACCTTTGTTGGTCTTCTTCAACTCTTTCTCCTTGGTGCCTGGCAAATTGTAGCACTCAGTAAATATTTGTAGCATGAACGAGTGAGTGAATAAATGAATGAATGAACCAATCCACCAATGAACAATAGGGATATAACCCAGTAACTTCCTTCCAGTCTCAGACTTACCACATTTCCCCCTGAGTCTTGCTTGGGGCCTTTCCTATACCCTTCCAAGAGGAAGAAAGATCATGAGCCAAGTCTCAGGAAGGAGGAGACACTGGCCATGGAGGGAAGAGAGAAGAGCTCTGCCCAAATAGATCAGGACTGCTTCTTTAGGGCTCTTCCCTAACTTCCTTAGAAAAGATCCTGTGTTTTCCTTAACTCTATCTCTCGTGCCTCTCAATATCAAAGCACTTTTTAAAGTAGCTATTGTAAATTTTTCCTCTCGAAATTTTTGATATTTTAATTTCCTGTCTTCTCACTACAGCATTTGTGCAGTCCAGCAGCTCTGCTCCTCATATAACCCCAGCCTCTGCCATGCAAGGGAAATGTAACTTCAGGGGGATGGAGAGGAACCACGGCAGGGAACTGCAGGCTGTGTTCCCACTTCTGCACACCATTATACAGACCATTCCATTCCTCTTCACAGAGAAAGCAAATGTCTCTTTCTCATGAGTGGGACAATTTTCCCTCCTAGTGGTCAGTGCTGATAGCTCACAAACACCTAGCACCCTCACCTACAGCTACACATAGACAAGGAGAAGTTTAGAGGTGAACAGATTTTTTTAGATGAACCAAATGATTGAAAGTCTATTAGATTAATCTCAAAGTCTATAAACTAAGGTGGCATCATGGTGCCAAAGGTAACATTCAGGTATCCTGACCCACAGCCTGAGTCACCAGCTGCCAGACTCGTGGATTCCAAAGAGGAGCTTGCAGTGGTTTATTTCAGTTCGCAGGTGCTTCCACCCAACCCCTCCCAGGTCATTGAATGCAGCGTTAAAGCGCCCTGGATGTGATATTCTATGTGTGAATATCTTTGCACCACCTTCTATAACAACCTATCTAAATAAGTCACCAGGTCTAAAAATAGACCTACTACCTTAAGTTCTGCCTTTGATGCCATATAACCTACCAAGGAAAATAGTATCGGAGGCCAACCTCCTTTTCTAACACCCCCTGCAAGCAGGAGCTAAGAACAAGGAGTGGGGTCCTAGAGTACACTCATGTCTTCTTACACCTACCTGAAAGTGGGTCTCAGGAGGTGTCTTATAAAGCATAGGATCACTCTACTTACTATCCATGTACCTGTTCATAGTACAGCCAACCGATCACTCGATAAATATTTACTAAGTCTTACTATTCTTGTGGCAGTAGAAGATACATGGTATTAAGAGTCAGCCATGCCCCTGCTTTCCCATATCTTCCAGTGTAATCAGTGATATGATACATTCTGAAATTTCTGGAAGAGTCCTGATTACAAATATTTTGCTAGCCATGACATATTGTTGCAGAATTTTCTATATTTCTTTATTTTAAAAAAGTAACACATTTTTTAATATATAGCCTATTAAATGAGCACACTTTCATATTATTAGAACAAAAGAAAACAAAACCTTTGAGTGTTATTAAACATCAAAACATAAAAGATGAGATCTGACACATGCAAAAGCTTTCTAAAGAGATAGAATGGCTCCCAGGGCATAATAAGTAGCCAAAGTAATGTTATTGATGCACTTGAAAAACAAAAGCAGTCAGAAGAGAGGAACTGGTCAGAAAAAGAGGCACAGAAAGTGGGAAGCCAAAAAGGAAGTGATGTTAGTGCTTATTAAGCATTATCAAGTGGGAAGAGACCCATATTCTGGAGAAGACAAGCCATTCTAATGTTTATGTTCTTTGTTTTTGTTTTGTTGTCCTGCCGGCAAAACTGGAATGTTCCATCAGACCTGGCTGAAATATCCCTCAAGTGTTTCAACCTATCCTGGCGCTGAGCATGGGCTCTCCAAGCAACATTTGCATTATAATCTGGTTCCCCATGTAGATTTTCTTTAGGGTAATAATGGCTGGCCAGCAAACATTAACCGTCAGTGAGTTTAGCAGCAAGCCAATTGACTCACCTTGTCCTTGAACTTTTTCAACCTAAGAAAATAAAATTAATTTCATAAGTTTGTAAAATATACATATATATATATATATATATATATATATATATATATATATATGAAGTGCACAAATTGGAAAAAAATGATCTGGCTAGTGTGTCAATATTTGGTCTGGAAAAAGTGGTAACTATCCATATTAGGAACATAAATACCATCTTTACTCCAAAGCACTTGAAGAAGAGTGACATGTTAATGATGCATACTTAATGCCACAGGAAGTATGAAGAGGAAGAAATTATGTTTTACTGAAGAAATCCAGGAAAGCATCACAGAGGAGGTGGGAATCACCTGAGCCTTGAAGATGGGCAGGGTGATGATAGGAAAAGATTGAGAGGGGCTAAGGTGATTACTTCAATAAATTAACATATAGAAGTTGGAAAATGTGCTGGGCATGCAGGGAATGGAGAGTGGGTCAAATGGACTAAATATGAACTTAAAGTAAGAGTAAGTTCAAATAGCAGGAGACCCTGACATACTGGTTTGGGAAATCTAAACATCACATGGAAACAATGCAAAACCATCTAAGCTTTCTGATGAAGGATGAGACAGAATGGAATGATACTCCAGGAATTAGGCAAGGTCTGAAAAAAGATGAGCCATGGCAGAAAACTAAAAAGCACTCCTTTACCTACCAATAATTTACATTCTTGTGTAAAAATAATGTATTGATATTTTCCATCCAGATACCCAAATAAAAATCAAATGAAAGCAAGCTAAAAAGAAAAGTGGAGGACAGAGTTTAGGGTACTGGATCCTAGATCACAATGGTATTATTATAATATGGGGAAGCCACAGGAGGGCACAAATCTTTGGCCACTTCATAATTTTGACTGGAACTTGCAAGTATCTCTTGCCATTATTTTCTAAGTATTCTGTGGGAGGTTAGCATTACCAATATGTATCTATATTGAAATCTTTTATGTGGAGTCAGAGAAACTCTGGAACTATGAAAACCTGTTTGTGTATCTGGGGAGTTGAACAGAAATAGAAAGGCAGGAAAACTTCTTTTTCTTTGAATCAAAAATATTTTTTAAAGGCAGAGAGTATTGGGGGAGGAGATGCTATTGTATTAGTCACTGCCTCTCAAAAAACAGATATTTAAGAACTGAATTATTAACTTGAATGTAGTTCAGTAAGTTCAATGAAAAGGAAGTATATTTGAAGTTAGAGAATTCCATTTCACAAAATCACCATATTTTAAGGCTTGGGCTAGTTGCAAGTTTAACTTTCACATAATATTAGCCGTGGAATGAAAAAAACAAAACAAAACGAACTACTCTTGCTGGGAAGACTGTTTAAATATTCATTACCCAGGAAATGTCACGGTGGTGCATAAATGAGGGACCCATTTTCAGTTTAGACATTAAGCAGAAAGAAGATAGCATCAACATCCAGAGGGTAGGAAGGCCTCTTCAATTTACACAGTGTGTAGATAATCCCTCCCCTTCAAGGAGAAAGGACAGACATGAGGAATAGGACAGATAAACCATTAGCCTCAGGTGCAGAAAAAGACATATAGCATCATGAAGTCATTCTCAGAGTTAAAAAGCAAAGATTGTGAACTCTCTGTCATAGATAATTAAGATTTCACAATTAGAGATGCCAGGCAAGATCAGACCGGGAGCAGAATGGAGCACAGAAGGGTAGATGAGCCATACCACCCTGAAAGAAATTCCTTAGCTGTCTTGATTAAGCTTCTAACTGGTTCCCTTAAGAAAAAGAACTGGATATTTGTATCAAAATCTACTGGGTGCCCTACTAACTATAATTATAGCTCACTTCAGTAAGCATAGATTATTTAATTAAAAAGTAAATAAATGCTACCTTTAATCAGGTTCCATCAGATTTCACTTTCCAGCCCTGCCTTTCAGGTAGATCCTGTAGCTTTCTGGTAATTTACAGTTATAAAAATCACCTCACTTTGATAAGCCATACTCATTTTCTGGTATCAAGGTATTAAAATACACAGTCCAGTCTAAGACTTGGTTAATGCATTCTCCTGAGGGCCTTTTGCAACACTCCCATAGGTATGACCCCAATACTTCACTCCACAGGCAGCCTCTGTATCTGTACAATCCTCATTCCAACAAGCAACCTTCTTGGATGAAGACTCATCAAAATCACTCAACCACTGTTACTTTCCACTGTATCTATTTGGCCAAGGAAGAATATATGAATTCTTGCCTTGATAAATGATGGAAATGTAAGCTGTTTTCAATAATTCTGTGTTTGTTTTTAGAGTATAATTGCTTTACAATGTTGTGTTAGTTTCTGCCGCACAACAAAGTGAATCAGCCATACAACATGTTCCTGTTTGTGGGTACTACATATTATATACTATTAGCAGAAAATTGTCGAGGATAGAGAGTGAAAACTGGTTAGAAAGGAAGCAAGGGACAAGAAAGTTAATATTTATGGAAGACCTCCTATATATAAGTAAGCTGGACTAAAAGAGATGAAATGATTAGTTATAGTAAACAACCACCATTTTATTAGCCCAGTTACTCTGCTTTTATGGGAACTTTCCTACTACCTCCCCAACATTTTCTGTGAATTGTATCCTGACATAAACATACACACATTTATTCACCCACATGGCTGAGAAAATGGAAGCTTTAGGCACTCTTAGCCTCAGTCTTACCTGTCACGTCTACTACAAAAGAGAGAAAACCATATGCAACCGGAAAGAATGAAGCAGATTTGCAGAGGTAAAAGACAAAGAGAATTTCCTGGGTTTGCTATAGGGCTTCAGTCTCTGGTTCTAGCTGAGGCTGAGACTCAACTTCATTCTTCCTTTGGGCTCTGGGAATCCCCCCCACCAACCCCCCACTATATTTTAGCTTAGGCTAGCTAAGCTGGAATATGTTGTCTTTAACTAAATTGCCCTTAACTAACACATCCACTCAAGTTCTAAATCCTATAAGAAGTGAAGCAAGGATTCAAACCCAGGTCTGCATGATTCCAACATTTGTTCCACTCTCCACACTGCCAAGAGTTAATGATATGGTGTGGTGATAAGAGCAAGTACAGTTCTGCATAAACAGAACCGTAGCAGTCAGAACTTTAAAGTAATCATCCAGACATACCCAGAACTGATCAGACTTGTATCTACGGAATGTTTCGGCTCCACAGCTAAGGGTTGATCTGGATAAACTGAAGAATGTTCACTAGAGAGCCATAGAAGAAGATTAAATAATTGGAAATGAGAAAAAGTGCATAGTATATATATTGCCTCCACAATTCAATTGGTACTTCATATCCTGCACCCAAACATCTTTCTCGTAATGGTCTTACACTGCTTTTTAATATTTTCTATGTCTTTGTCTCATCTCCTCAAATAGGTTTTGAGCTTCTTCAAGTCAAGGATTATCTATTATACTTTTTGTTGTATTGTGTTAAATGAATTAAAATTAAAGAAGACAGCTTGTTCAAACACAAGAGAATAGAGGATAATTTAATAATAGTACTGGTAAACATGAATCTCTACATTGATGGGAACCGACTTTTTCCCATACCACAACCAGAAGAGGAGAAAGAATTCTCACATACTAATATGAGATATTTAAATTAGTGTTAGGGATAAATTTCCAAATTGAAGCAATTGTTGTAGCATGTGTCCAAGAGGAAAAGCCTTAGAGATTCAGTTTCTACATAGGGGTATTTTTTTTTGCCTAGGTCAGTTTTGGTTTGGATCCTTTGTACTGTCTCACTAAATAATGATTTATGGACTTCATGCCCCTTCTTCAAGCCTTTCCAAGACCTATGAAGACATCAGACAAGAGTGGAATTTTACCTTTTTTTCCCCATTAAAATACACTATGTGAATATACTTAGTATTTCTGAATATTGGCATATGGAACTCAAATACTAAAAATCTGTATCTTTAGTAAAAAACAGACCTGTGAGTACTACCCCAAAGTAGAAAAATATGTTTTGAAAGTATTTACCTTATATCATTTAAAAGTTATGGTAACTGAAGGAAATCCTCTAATACTCAAGCCAAAGCATACTATAAATGCAGTATTGGAATTTCTGCTTCCAGCCACAATGAAGTAATTAGGAATGCATTAACCCTCTTACCTTAAGCAACTAAACATCCAGACCAAATATATGAAACATCTCTTTTCAGACACTGCTCAACAGAAAGCTCAAAACAGTGATTCCTCAAAGAAGGAAAGCAAATGAGATGCACCCTGACATTGCCTGATCATTTTGCCTGAGGAGAGTTTCTAGGCTGCAACACAGGGAGGGGGAACCCAAACAGAGGCTTGTGGTCTCACTGAGTTAAGGAGACACGGTTCTGATTTCACACACACACACACAGACACACAGAGGCGGGGGGGATGGCGAGCTCTAGATCTGCAGACAAATCTTTTCTAACGTTGGCTGAGTACTGATGTGTGCATACATGTGTGGTAACTACCAAGGCCAGGGAAAGAACACTAGAAAGGACGGGCAGAATAGTTTCTGAAGTTCACAAGAGTCAGGAAAAGTTCGGATTTTCCAGCAGTCAGAGAGGAGAGACCTTGTAATTCAAGAAGCATTGGTTAGAGTCCTCAGAAAGTTATTGCCCAGACCAAATTAGCCCTGCTCTGAAAACACCCTAACACAGCTTAAAACCAAGTCTCAGAAGCATCCAGCTAATTTAAAGTTAATTGCATCCCAGAAAATAATCCAACAATATTTAAAGGAATACAGAAAAATCCAGGACCCAAAAACGTAAAATTTAACATTTCCAACAGTGAATTAAAAAATCACCAGGTAAGCAAAGAAGCTGGGAAAATAATGCCTCCCATCCAGAAGAACAATCAAATCAACTGATAGAAACAGATCCAGTAAAGACCAGCATGATAGAATTAGCAGAAAACAATAGTAAAACAGCTATTATAAATACAATCCACATGTTTAAGAGCATAATGAAAACAAAAAAAATTCTTTAAATACAAATCAAACTCTATAGATGAATAATACAGTATCTGAAATGTGAAATACATGGGATGGGATAAACAGTGGACTAGATGTTGATGAAGAAAAGAACACCAAACTTGAAGACATCAATTTTATTCAAAATGAAACATAGAAGGAAAATAAGATTAAAAAATGAAAAGAACATTTGTGACTATGAGATGATGGTAAACAGTCTAAAATATATGTAACTGGAGGGAGAATCAGAAAAAAGTGAGGAAATAATGACCAAATTGTTTTAAATTTGATGGCAACTATAAACCAAATATCCAAAAATGTCAGCAAATTCCAAACAGAAAAAGAGATTAATAAAACTATACAAGGGCAGAGCATAAACAAATTGCTAAAATGAACACCGGTAATGGGAACATCTTAAAAATAGACAAAGAAAAATGACATAAAGACAAGAATGATCACAGACTTCTCATCAGAAACTATGAAAGACAGAAACCTTTAAACACTAAAAGGAAAAATACCTAACAAACTAGAATTCTATTTCCATTGAAAATACCCTTCAAAAACTAAGGTAAAGACTCTTTCAAACAAAAGTTGAGAGAATTCATTGCCAATAGGCCTGTTTTACAAAAAATATTAAAGGAAGTTATTCATGCAAAAGGAAAATGATAGCAGATAGAAATTTGGATCCAAAATATGGAAGAAAAATCACTGGAAATGGTAAATATATTGATAAATATGAAAAATTTTTTCTTATTTTTCAAAATTTCTTTTAAAGATAACTGAGTGTTTAAAGCAAAAATAATAATGATAGATTGTGGAGTTTATAATATATGTGGAAGTAAAATATACAAAAACAATAACATGAAGTATAGGAGAGGGGAATAAAATTATACTGTAGTAATGCTCTTAAAATATATGTGAAGTGGAATACCATTATTTGAAGGTAGAATGTCATAAGTTAAAGCTGTATACTGTAAACCCACTAAAATAGAATAACAACAAAAAAAGAGCTAACATACCAATAAAAGAGGAGATAAAATGAAATAAAAAAACACTCCAAAAGAAGTTAAAAGAATAAAGAACAAAGATACATGGGTTAAAAGAAATAAAATAGCATAAAACACATTAAACTTCATTAGCCATTAGGGAAATGCAAATTAAAACCACAATAAGGTACTACTACACACTTTCCCCAAAGGCTAAAATTAAAAAGATTCACTTGCAATATCAACTTTTGGTGAGGATATAGATCACTAGCACTGTCATGTGTTGTTGGTGAAATCACAAAATTATACAGCCACTTTGGAAAGTAATTTGGCAGATTCTTATGAAATTAATCAAACACTTGCCATACAACCCAGCAATTCCAACTCATACATTCACACAAAGACACATACTCAAATGTTCATAGCAATTTTATTTATAATAGCCCCAAATTAGAAACAACTGAAATGTTCATCAACAGGTGAGTGGATAAACAAACTGTGGTACACCATACAATGGAATACTACCCAGCAATAAAAGGAACACTACTGAAATGTAAATGAATCTAGAAAGTATTATGCTAAATATAAGAAGCCAGACACAAAAGAGTAGATACTGCATGTTTCCATTTACATGAAATTCTAGAAAACGCAAGCTAATCCACAGTGACAAAAAGCAGATTAGGGGTTGCTTAGGTCTAGGGGTAGACTATATGGGAGGTGGGAGTAGAATGTGTGGATTTATGCCAAAGGGGCATACGGAACATTTGGGGGAAGTAGAAATCTTGATTGTGGTGGTCATTATGGCATGTATACATTTGTCAAAACTTGCCAAAGTGTATATTTTAAATGTGTGCAGTTTATTATGCACAAATTATACCTCTATAAGACTGTTTTTAAAAGTGGAATGAAAGAAATGGAAATAAAACAGTGCCAACATTTTATCAGTCATAGGAATACTGTCCTTAGTCATCACTAATGGGCACTTCAGACCCAGGAAGTGCTGTCGAGAAATCCTGAAAGCACAGGCCAAGCTGGAAACAAATACCTCAATGTTCCTAATTTTTAAAGAACTTGCAAAGCAATGTTTCTGGCTCTGGTTTTGTTTTGATAATTATTCAGTACTGCCCCAAACACATTAATCTACAAATTCTTTGAGAAGAACTCTGTCACATCACGTTCTTCCCAGAGCACATAAAAAGAATCAAATGAATTGTTTGTTGAATGCCAATAAGTGACCAAATGAATAAACGAATGAATGAATAAAATATATTTCTATGGAAATTAATATCCCAACACAGCTGTATATTATTTATCTCTTGTAGAAAATGCTACCTATCCATCTTTAAATATGAAAAAAGATCATTTATTTGAGCATCACAAATCTAGAATTTTGAAGAATCTGTATGAGCAGGGCTGAGTTTTATTTTTGCATTGTTGAAAAAAAATCATATGGCCAAACAATAGTATAGAAACATGGCGATGATTGCCACCTTTATTTTGTATGTTATATCAGAGTTTACAAATGGCTTTCACAAACATTAACTCATCTAAGCCATTTAGGACCACTATTTTACTAATAGGCAGTTTCTGTCTGTAAATCACAGAATCTATTGATGCACTGAAGGAAAATTTCTGAGGGCTTTTCTAGTTAATCTGTTAATCTGTTTCAAACAATGATGAAAGAGAGAGGGTAGGGAAAGATCTCAACATGTTACATTTTAAATTACAATTCAGGATTAGCATCATTTTTACAAATGGTTAAGATAGCCTGAGCAGCCTTATTGCAAGTTTTTGTAAAAATTGTTGGAGTTCTAAAGAGAGCCTGCCAATACCTTCACTACCAAAATAGCCTGAGGAGTTTGAGGACCCCAGATTGGAACACCCTAAAGGTGCTGAAGTTGAACATCTTATATAAAATTTGAACCCTACACTTATTAATGGAAAACCAACCCCACCTATTAAAAGCTAATATACAACTATGAGCTATTTCTAATAGCCTCTTTGGAAAAGTGTGTTGAGCCTCAAAAGAAGTGGTTGGTTTTGTTTTTGTTTTTGTTTTCTAAAAGCAATGACCTGTTTTGATAAAAATATTCCTAAGACTGCCCAGATGTTTGAAGTCCATAAGATAACTGAGCATATTAAATAGGATACTGCTCAGATTCTCAAGACACAGGCCTGGATGACTTTAATAGATGATCTCTACATGAGATCTCTGTCTCCACTTTCCGTTCTAAGATTAAATAAGTCGGAGACCATTTGGCCATTTGGATTAGAAGTTCTAGGCTGAAAAGCAAATATGCATTTCCAGGTTTTCCATATTTACAATTTTTACCAGTTTGTCTTTTGGGGACTGAAATGAGGATGACAACAGATCTAAATGTAAGCTGCATTAGCATCACAAAATGACAGCTGAACATGCCACCCACTATCTCCATAGTACTGAAAATGCACCTCTGTGACAAGTCACAGGTACCAAGAATGTTTCATCACATTGCTTCCCTTCACATAAATACCCCCCCCATAGGGTTTTATGTCTCTCTTCTTAGCTTTCTCTGCCTTAATCCTCTTTCCTCTACTCTTCAGCTTTACTTAATTCAGAACTGTATCTAATTCACAAATTGAAGCAGGACAGGTCTCCCTCACAAACCCGGCCCACACACCAACCTGACAAGAGGTCACTGCTATGGACTAAACCCCAAGTAGGAGTTGCTGCACTGGAATATCAGTGTTATTTTGCTTTCCCCCACTACCTTCTTAAATGAAAGAAAGGTAAGTTCAAGCACTTACTAGTTGGTGAAATCATACATCCATTAAAGAAAAGAAGTTGAAGAAATATTGAACGCTTCCCAATTTCTCAAGAAACAAAGGGACTCTCCCCACAGAAAAAACAGAAAGGGGAATGCCCCAAAGTGGAAGCAAAAACTGTGAAACAAACTTTTCAAAGTGCCCAATCTCTAAGAAAGGTAGAGGATCCTACAACCAGGTCTTTATTTTGAAATACCTTTCTTGGGCGGCATCCTGGTGGTGTCCTGTCAGAACGTCTCGGCTGCCGGTTAACTTGAAGAAGGATGACAGGTTGAAGGGACAAATGTTTCAGGTCTGGTCCGGCACATGCACACAGTTCTGCCTGTTGCTGAAAGTGCTCCCTGGTGCCATTTCACAGTCTGAAACATAAGAAGGTACTAATTTCCTCACCATTAAATTTTCATGAATGTTTAGTTTGCCATTTAGGGATGGAGTACTCAGGTCAAAAGGGTTGTATGTGGGGCTCATGTTTGAAATAAAACTAAGCTGATCGTGCAAGTAGTATTCAAAGCAAATCTGGCTTCATCCCATTCTGTATGTGCTTGCCTGCCTCGTTTTATTAAATACCTTCCATTCTAGGGCTTTATCCTAAATACATGCACAGAGGGCAGTGTAAGGGAAAGCACTTTTAGAAGAGTGAGAAATACTGACCACTAAGCAGACTTTGTAAATTAAATGAGTAAATAAAGAAGATACTCCTACGTGTGGAGTTCAGGTTTAAGCAGCAAAGCCACGGCGCATTCAGTTTAGCTGTCAATCTCAATGTGGGGAAACTTGGAGATACTGTGTTCATTTTCTCAAATTCTCTGAAAATAAAACTTGCTATAAGAGGAAACTTATTTTCTGGGAACTTCAAAAAAAAATTTTTTTTCTATCACACTTCTCAAAGGAAGGTAGTAATCCTTGCTTTAAAATGGTAAACAAAAAAGATTTCCATCACTGAAAAGAAAGGGACAAAAAGTGCTGAAATTTAATGTTGCAAAAGAGGCTGCCTTTTGAGAGGGAGAACACGGGCATTCTCTGGTTACTTTGGTGATAGCCGCTGACCTTGGCAAGAGGAAACACTGTTTTGAAATGGATCCTGGTGGCACATTACACCAAGGCAGCTTTTGGCTTCACAGATGGATTTGTGCACAGATCTGACCCTTCTAGAATATGAAGCCTACTACATAGATTTTAGCTAAAGTAGTGTGTAGCACACCTGGAATTATGGTTTAAAACAAAGCTCTGTAAAGTGATGCTCACTTAGTTTTTTCCTATTCTGGACATTAGATCTCAACTGTAATAGTAAGATAGGATATAGCTGATACAAGTACTTACATTTAAAGATTTACAATGAAAGTTAAAGTGGTTCTTTAACTTGGGAATTTATAAGGAAATTGAGAAGTTTTGTTGCAAATTGTTGGACCTATAATCTAGAGTGAGAACAGTATGTAATTTAATTTATATTAACTTTAAAAATATGTAAAATAACTCTAAATGCTATTCTAACAAAACCCATAATAAACTTATAAATAAATTAACAAAAGATGTTCTTCAAGCCTTGTGTCCAGAAAATTATAAAAACAATACTAAACGAAAGTTTAAACACAGAAACCAACAAAGAAAAATAGATTAATTCACGCATGTTAAAATTTAAAATTTCTATTCATCAAAAGATGGTTCAAAGAAATTAAAGTAGAAAATACTTACAACTCACACAACACTTCATAAGAGTATAAAAAACAAAGAACTTCTACTTATCAACAAGAAGAAAATCAGCACCCCCAAAAGGGAAATAAGTGGCAAAAGATTTGAACAAATATTACACATAGGAAGATATAAAACCTAATAAAAATGAACAAAACATCAGCAGTAATTTCACAGAAGAGGGAACACATAGCCAACAGACATATGAAGAAAGTTCCAATGTCATCTAGAGAAATGCAAATCGAGACCACAAGCGGTAGGGGCATGCTGGTTTAAACCTCATAAGTTCCCCGGGTGAAATTTGAAACTGGCTCCATGCATGGAGGGCAAGGGGAGACCAAAGTAAGAGGCAGGCCACGCCAGATTCATAGCTGGTGGCTTTAATAAACAAGGGAACTCACATTTGAGGTTTGTCTCTGGTGGTCGCAAGACGAGTAGATCTCGGCACTGCCCTGCAGAATGTTAAGGGTTTATATAGAGGCTTTAACTGGGTTAGGTTTTGTATTCAGTCCAGATGGTCTCAAAAACACATTGCTCTTGCAGGACTGTGTCTTTGAGACGGCTTTGGTGCAGGGAAGGCAGGCAGAATGCACCTTCCAAGGACAGGGGAGGGGATAAGGAGCCTCCAATTGCCCGGGTCCAGCTTGAGGGTCAACAGCAGTCACATCCTCTCGACGACCTCCTCCAGCTCTCCACCCCTCCTGCTGGCTCTTAAAATTTTACATGCAACCCTTTTTCCACAATGTGCCCTGAGTGGTCAACGAGAAATTTCATTAGCATGGCTCATTTGCGGCTATCTGGCTACATTAGAGGCAAATACCACAGCAACAATATGGGCACGTGCAAGAGAAAACACAAATTAAGGTAACAATTCACAAAGTAAGAAACAATTTTTTCCATTAAAAGCCCCATGATCCAAACCACCGATTTATTAAGCTCCCTAGGTGGGGGTGGATTACTCAGGGTGTTCACTTGTATCCCCGTGTGCTTTAGTAAAAATGCTGCACGGTGTGAACACACACATTCTACTTGGGTAATGGCACAGGTGCCTCCTTGGGAGGCAGTAATATTGTCCAAGACCACCCTATTTCAGAGGACAGCTTTCCTTGTTAGAAACATTTTAGTGTTCAGCAAGGGCAGGTTCTGTCGGCTATCATAAGGCTTGCTGGGTGAATTTAATAAGGGCTTTTACGTGAGCTACACCATCCTCCAGGCCAATGAAAGGAACAAAGATGGCAGCCAGATGATCGTACCAATGGAAAACAGAATGCACCCTTCTGGCCTTGAGGAGAAGGAGGTTGGCAACTTCTGTTGCCGTGGGATAGATTTTCTCCTGTGCCCAGGGAAAACCCAGGGTACAGTGGCCGAACCACCTAGATGGAAGCCATGGCCAAAGATTCATGCCACAGAACCACTGGGTTTCATTTGGGTCTCCCCAGTAAATACCTGTATGGTGTGACCATTCTGTACCAAACCAGTCACTATCTTTTGATGTAATAGAATGACTGCGCAGTTCTGGTGATATCTATCTTATATCCCTGGTACAGTTAGGCTGGTTCTATTTAAAATGCTTTTTCTGGTCCCAATGTAGGGGTGCATGGGTGCTCAAAGGTCCAAAAGCCGAGGTGAGTCCATCCCAAATCTGAGTGTAGCCACCCATGGCTCTGATGATGGTATTCATAGGACCCTTCTGGTCAGCAATTTGATGGGCTGTCTGTGTAGTTTGACATAAAAAGAATACCCATTGATAGTGTGTGCCACAGGCCAGGTTTTTGGATCAGTATCGCTAATGTCAGATGAATTAAGAGTACAAATTCTAGTTTGTTCTTCCTTTATGTACTGCTTTAGTGCTTTCCAATTCCCTCCCTGCAGTGGTGACACCAGCCATGTCAATCCCAAGAAGGTAGAGGAGGGCAGTTGCCCACAGTCCAACTTTCAGTGCAAAGGGAAATGGCCAGGGCTCATGAGTGATCACCAGCCAAAATGTTCTGAGTTCAGCCCATTGGCTGCTGTGGTTTGTTCCTGTTTCCATCCAGATGGTGTCAGTGTTGGGCTGAATAGCAAGTGCAGTCCACGTGGGTGGGTTGCCCCTACTAGACCCCTCTGTGTACTGGGCATCAGCAGCAATTTCCACTATTCCCTCTCTACAGCCTACAGGGGCTGCCACAGGACTAGGGACAGAGGCATTTGGAAAACCCACATGTTCTACAGGGCCTATTTGTACCTGCATTTCTAGAGACAGTGGGCTGGAGGACAGGTTAGTCCTCTTCTTCAAACAGGCATGCCTGTTAGTCAAAGTGGGAGTTTGAGCTATGGCAGAGGTAGGTCGGTGGAACATATTCTCAATCCAACCTTGATAGGAACAGAAGTTCTTACCATGATACACTGTTCTTTCATGAGAGGCTCTACTGGAAGAGTGCTGTGTACACTGCTAGGAGCCACTGCTCTATGGGCTATACCAGGTTTCTGCCCCCTTCCAGAGTTGGGACCAAAATCCTAGGGCTACTCTCCCCTTCTGTTGTCTCTGCTACAGTTCCCAACCCATACCTTCTGGAGTCACAGACATGTCTAACTCAAATGGTAGCCCTGCTTGGGAGATGCCTAGAGCTTTAATCTCCTTAGTATGTTTGCCCTCTCAAACGTGGCTCGTTGTTCTGATCTCCAGTCTCACACATGTCCTTTCTTTACCAGGCAGTATAAGGAATGGAAACACTGTGCCAGGTAGAGAATAAAAGTCCTCCAAACCCCCAAAATTCCTATAAAAGCTTGCACCTCTTTCATGTCCTTAGAGATTAGCTAGGCTTGCACCTTGTCCATAATAGCTCTGGGACAATTCACGTCTTACCTGATCACATGACTCCCGGAAACTTTACACTGGTGACTGCACCTTCAGTTTTCTGTGTATTCACCTCCCATACACTTGCTCACAGGTGTTCCAGCAAAATCTGCAGAGTGTGAAGTCAGCAGAGGCAAGGCTTCATATGTCGACATTACATCATCAAAGCAATGGGCCCATTTTACACATGTGGGGAATAATAACAGGGACAGATCTCCAGGTACCATCCCATGACATTTTGTGGGGCTGTACAGGTAGCCTCAGGGAAGAATTTGAAAAGTCCATTATCGTGCCTTCCATGTGAAAGCAAACTGAACTTGTGACTCAGCAGCCAAGGTATTCTGTAAAAAAGCATTTGCTAAGTCCAGAACAGCATGGTCCACTCCTAGGACTGTGGCCAAAGTATCTAAGATGGTGTCAATTTTGGGCACAGCTGCATGAAAGGGGGGCATGACTTTGACCAATTCTCAGTAATCCGCCATCATCTGCCATGAGCTATCTGCCTTTTTTTACTGACCATAACGAGCTGTTGAAAGTGCTATGGACATGGTGTAGAATACCCACTCAGTGCAGTTCTTGGATAGTTTCTCCTATTTCCTTGACAATTACCACTCTTCGTTAGGGGGAAGGGCAGGCTTACTGATTCCCAGTTGGCATTTCCCCTCAGCAGTACTGGTTTGATTACTCTAACATGGAGGCAGAATTCACCAATAGAGGTTTGCAGAGTTTGGCCTTGCAGGATGTCAGTGCCCAATATGTTCTCTGGAATTGGAGAGATAAAATCCTCATATTCTTGTGGGGGAGAACACCCGATTTGCAGTGTCAAAGGGACCTTCCTGACCTTAACCAACTGCCCTTGGAAACCATCGATGGCGCTGAAAGGCCCAGAAAATTCCTGAAGTTTACCAGGTATTAGAGTATATTCAGCTCAAGTATCAATCAGAGCTGTCACCTTTTGTTTATTTCTGGGGTACCAGCGAATAGTGAGCTCAACATGTGGCCTCCAATTGCCCCCAACGGCCCTCACTTGGAGGCCATCTTGGCTTATATCCTACACCTGGGGAGTGGGAGGCACCCACCCCGAATAGGACTGTATCCCTGAGGCCTCTGCTGTAGCAGTAGGTACATCAGGGATGGTAGGGCAGGTGGGGCAGGTCTGAGCTCTTGTTCAGCTTTCAAGGCTTTCCACAGGCCAGCTAACACGGTGTTAGGTTGCCCATCTATCTTTTCAGGTGTGATCCTTGCAGCAATGAGGTCAAACCACATTTGCTTCTGGGTTACTCGTACCAGACCATTTACAGCCAATTGGGTTAGCCTGTTGTCTTCTTGAGCTCCCTGTCTGTCTTAGGTCTTTCCCACAGCCTGTACCTATCCTGGGATTTGTCAGTATCCCCCAGATCAGCAGTGGCCTGCCCAACATCAAAAACGGCTCCTCTTATGACTGGGCTCAGCATGGTTATCAGTGCCCCATACCAGGTACCGGAGGCATACTGGAGTATCTTGGCTTTCATTCCCGCAGTGAATGTAGCCCAATCAGGGCCTTCAAAGACAGGGGCATAGATGGCCTACCTCATTTCCCGCTCCCTAAGAATTTGTTTTACCTCCTCTAAATATATCCAGGGCCTCATATGTCCAGAGAGACCCCCTTATTGGGTCAAGCTTCCCTGTAGGATAGAATAATCCAATCTATAAGGGAGTGAGTGCCTTGACCTCCCCCTTGCCCCTCACCCCTGAGCACCCCTGAGCTGGAGAGAAGGCTGTGTGGTGATATTGCTCTTTTTCTTGCCTCCTGCCCAGTCAGAGAAATGCCATTGCCCCCTTTCCCCTGCCCCTCAATCCTGTAACCGTACTAACCATTCCTGGATATTTTCCTGGCCTTTTGTTGGAACTTGATAATTATATCAATAAGCTCAGTGAGCATATATTCTCTCATCAGGTACGCTTCCTGAATTGGGGGCTGCCTTACTGGCTGGGGTTGTTGTTGCTGTGTTTTTGCTTTCCTTTGAATTATGGGTCCAATAGCATGGGGCATGGGGTGTATCATCAGTTTCACTGTCAATCACCATAAAATCCTCCTTTGTTTTCCGCACTTTCCCAGGGAGTCCACCACTTAGTGTCCCAATCAGGCTTTGTCACAGGTGCTCAGACCTTAATCCATGGCAGCTTGAGCCCTCCTGGCCTTGCAAAACAGCATGCTAAAGTCTGCAACTTAATCATCCTGCTCTCCCACCTTGTCTGCCAGCCCCGAAGCGAGCAGGGCAGTGGACAGTGCACATCCTTCTCTAACCTCAGTTCTTCTTCCAACTTTCTAACTCAAGCTTCAGCCTCTGGTTGGTCATCAGTGTCAAGTCGTACTGCCCACCCTAGAGGCCAGCCCACTGCGCGGCGGTTCATTTCTCTTCTTTGCAGCAGTGTGTTATGCTCAGTTCCTCAAACAAGTGCATTAAACCAGTGGGCATTTTCGGGGCATTACCATACTCATGTGGTGGTCCACAAGCATGTAACATGAGCAACCCCTCTTGACGTGAAGGATGATGGCCAACCCTGGGTTTCCCCTATGGATGCCTCTTTTCCAAGATCCATTTCTTCAGTCTCCTGCCCAGTTCAACAACAGTTGGTTTTGCACCTACTTGGTAGGTGGCGATTTTAATAAGCAAGGGAACTTACAGGCGAACTTGTCTTGGGCATCACAAGACAAGTAGATCTCTGCACCCACCTGCCAGAATCTTAGGAGTTTATATAGAGGCCTTAACTGGGTTCAGTCACATATTCACTCCAGATGGTCTCAACACCTTACTCTCTCAAGGCTATGTCCTCAAAACAGCTCCGGCTATGGGAACTGTAGGCAGAACATACATTCCAAGGGCAGGGGAGGGGGTGAGAAGCCTCCAGTTGCCCAAGTCCAAGTCCAGCGCATGGGTCAATCAGCGATCATATCCTCTTCATGACCTCCTCCAACAGGTATCAATTTTCACCCATTTGGCAAGATTATTAAGCCTGAAAATACCAAATGTTGGACAATTAGGATAAATAGGATCTCTTATATGTGTCTTATAAGAGTATAAATTAGCTCAGCCACTTTGGAAAACAATCCAGTTAAATCCTGTGAAGATAAATTTTCCCTTAACTTATGACCTGGCAAATTTACTACTAAGAATATGCAGAAGAAACTCTTGTACATATTCATGAGGATTCAAATACTATGCATTTTATCAGCACTGTTTTTGATAGGAAACTCTTAGCAAAACTTTGAAAAATATATAAATTATGGAATATAAAAATTATGGAATATTTACAAAACAGAATGTTATATAGCAATAAAAGTGAATAAATCAACAAGCTAAAACCAAAAATTTATATGTAAATGCAAATAACTTAGAACTGGAAAAACAACTTTGAAAAAGAAGAAAATAGCTGGAGGACACACACTACCTAACTTCAAGACTTACTAGAAAGCTACAGTAATCAAGACAATGTGATACTGGTATCCAGAGAGACAAAATGGATCACTGGAACAGAAAAGAGAGACCAGAAATAGACCCACACATACATGGTCAAAGGATTTTTAACAAAGGTACAAAGACAATTTAGTGGAGAAATAATAGTCTTTTCAATAAATTATGTCAAAACAATTGGATGTCCATACATTAAAAAAATGAACTTCAAAAGTCAGAAAGAGAAAGACAAATACCACATGATATCACTTATATGTGACACAAATGAACTTATTTACAAAACAGAAATAGACTCACAGACACAGAAATCAAACTTATGGCTACCGAAGGGGAAAGAGGGTGGGGGAGGGGTAAAGTAGGGGTTTGGGATTAGCAGATACAAACTACTATATATAAAATAGATAAACAACAAGGTCCTACTGTATAGCATAGGAAACTATATTCAATATCCTGTCATAAACCATAATGGAAAAGAATATGTATATATATGTATAATTGAATTACTTTGCTATACACTAGAAACTAACACAACATTGTAAATCAACTGTACTTCAACTTAAAAAAATGAACTTCAATCTGCATCTCACCACATACAAAAATTAACTCAAAATGGACCGTATACCCAGTGTAAAATCTAAAAATTGTAAAAATTTTAGAAGAAAACACAGAAGACTATGGGTTAGGCAGAGACGTTTTTTTTTAGATATAATACCAAATGTTCAATCCATAAAAGAAAAAACTGATAAATTGGACTTTATTAAACTTCAGAATGTCTGCTCTTCAAAAGATACTTTAAGACAATGAAAACATAATCACAGACAAGGAGAAAATATTTGCAAATCATGCATCTGCAAAAGGACTCAAAATCAGAATATATAATAGAATATATATAACAACTCTCAAAATAAGAAAACAAACAATTCAATAAAATATGTGCAAAAAATTTAAACAGATATTTCACCAAAGAAGACAATGATGGCAAATAAGCACAAGAAAAGATACTCAACATCAGTAGTAATTAGAGAAATGCAATTAAAACCACAGTAGATACCACTACAGATTTATTTAAATGGCTAATATTAAAAAGACTGGCTATACCAAGTGTTGGAGAAAAGATGAAAAAGACTGGCTAATCCCAACTAGAACTCTCATACACTGCTGGTAGGAATGTAAAATGGTACATACTATACTTTGGAAAACAGTTTAACAACTTCTTGAAAAGTTAAACATACATTTACCATATGACCTAGCTATTTCACTCTAAGATATTTATTTAACCAAAAGAAAGGAAAGCACATGTCCCTATAGAGATTTTTACATGAATGTTTATAGTAACCAAAACTGAAAACAATCCAAATCTCCATCAACAAGTTAATAGACAAATTGTGATACAGCCATACAATGGAATGCTACTTGATAATATTAAGGAATGAACTATTTATACATACAACAACATACATGAATCTCAAAATAATCATGCTGAGTGAAAGAAGCTAGATAGAAAAAAGTACATGCTGTATTATTTAATTTACAAAATTTTCTAGAAAATACAGTGATAGTGATAGTTTTTATCTATCTAAGTTTTCAGGTTGTATACTTGAGTAGGTCCAGTTTATTGTATATCAATTTTATCTCAATAAAACTATTAAAATAAAAGCTATGCATGGGCCAATAATAATAGTGTGTTATGAAACAAATACCAAGATTAATTTACTTTTGTACAATTGATACCCAAAAGGAGAGAGAGAAAGTAAGAAGGAAAGGGAAAAGGAAGAATAGAAGACGGGAAGAAGGGAGGGAAGGAAGGTAGGAAAAATACCTTCGAAAATTAGGTAGAAACAACCCAAATACAACATGGATAAATCTCAAATGTTTGTGCTAAGTGAAAGACGTCTGTCTCCAAAGGGTTCATACTGTAGGATTCCATTTATATGACATTCTGGAAAAGGCAAAACTACAGAGACAAAAAAACATACCAGTGGTTCTCAGGAGCTGGAGGAATTGACTACAAAGAGGCACAAGGGAATTTTGGAGGATGGTGAAACTATTCTATATCTTGCCTGTGGTGGTTGTTACACAAATGTAGGTGTTCGTCAAAACTCATAGAACTACGCACTTAAAAAAGTGAACTGATTACATATGAATTATATTCCAGTAAATCTGACTGAAAAGAAAAACTGGAAACTGACAACTCTTAGGTTAACTTTGGGCTGAAGTTATTTTTTTCTGCCTATATTGAGTCTTTTTTAAAATGAAATTAATTGACAACAGAAAAAGAACATTTCATATTATCTGCCCAACCCCTGGAAACATCTGAGTTTAAACCCCTGCTTTAAACCCATTTCAACTAACACCTTAATAGCATGATCTACTACCTAGCCATGAATATATCTGTCTGTAGGAATAGAACAGGCAATGTGTGGGATGGTTAGAGTTACAGGGAGACAGGGACTGCTGGGATCCTATAGTTAGTACATAGATTATAAGAACCTGGAGGAGAGGAACTGCAACTTAGGACTGATAAATAGGAAATTACAGCTGAGTGTTTGATCTGAAGGAGACAAAAATATAGCCACAATTTGTGTGCTATTTTATCTATCTGATGAGGGTCTTAATCATCAAAATCTAAAAGCAGGAATATTAGAATCTAAAAATTAGTTTATTTTTATTTTAAATAACAAGCATAGTGCCTCATACATAATAAGTGGTCCATAATTGTCAGTTGGAAGGAAAATGAAGGAGACTAAAAGATGAAAGCGCTAACTGCATGGTACAATATCTATGCAGTTGCACGGGATCTTACGAATAGAAGGGCCCCATTCTTGGCTTAATGTTCTTCTGTTGCCACCTTGAAATTCTTAATAATTTTTTAACATGAGGCTCTACATTTTCAATTTGCACTAAGCCTCATGAATTGTGTAGCCAGAACTAAATCCAGGAGATTCTGGAGCCATCACTGAACTTTCTCTAATAGAGGACAGTGAAGAAGACTGTTTTTGACATGGTACATCCATTTGACATTGTCATAAAGACATAAGACACATAGTAAAGCACAATTTCAAGTTATAAGACCTATTGAGGTGCATCGACAAACCACAGAGGCAACACATAGATCAAACTGGAGGGTGGCAATCAGACTACATGTATATGACTACATAGCTATTTTTAAGTTGACAGATTGGATAACCCCTGAAGGAAAAAAAAAAAAACATCAAGAATGGAAGTAGTGCCTACAACATCAAAATAAATCACAAGTAGCTGGTATGGGAAAGACTGCCACTCAAGTATCACTGGTTTGTGCCATATCCACAAACATGATTATGACCACCCCAATTCCAGTCCATCTTGTCTGCCAAATGAAAAGATGGGCATGTCTAAGAAATTTATTTAAATTTTCATCCAAAACCAAATCCCAACTAAAAACAACTCTGCCAGGAAGGGTGAGGTGAGGTAAAGGCTTGTGGTCTCAGTTTCTTAAATGTTGTCTGATTCTTCATCTACAAAACATAAGAGGAGACAGGCACTGGAATGAGTTTATTAATGTTAAATATACTTTCCCACATTTGGAAAGTGTCTTGTCATTGAGGCCAGTCACCCTCTCACTAGACCTGAATACAGTTAAGCCCAAATCAAGAGATGAGGGATGACTGTACTGGGGCCTTCTCATCACGGTTACTTTTGTACTATACATCAGTGACCATGCGATTGATCATCCAAATCAGGACACTTTTGGGAGTGCTAAAATGTTAAGCTGTAAAGGACACTGGGACAATGGACACAAACCATGGTTCTCCCAGGCCAGTTATGACATATAGTCACCCTAACTGTAATATTATCATGCATAATACAGGCATCCCATTAACCTTTAGTAGTATCAATACACACCATCAATAAAAATGACAGTTACAAAGACACTGACATACATGTATCAAGTGATTTTTCTGTGCTGGGCATTATGCTAAGCACTTAATTTTTTTTAATTTTATTAATTTATATTTTATTATTTTTCATGCATTTTATCAGAAATGCATTTTTTGATTGTATATGTAGGTGCATAATGCTTTTGCAAATTGGCCTATGGAATTGGTTCTTTGGTCTATTTTAAATTATTTTGATGCAAAATGCAATTAATTTTGGTTGCTGGAGTTGGGGAAGGGGTGGATAGTGCCTAAAGAACTAAGAAAAATGAACAGTGAAAAAAAATAGCTAGTTTAAAATGTAGATAATGGAAAATTAAATTATATTTGAGGGCAGCTTGAGTATGATATGCATGATATGAGTATGATATGTATTTTAAAGTAAATACAATCCTTGTTTAGTTAAGAAAAGATAACTTTGGTGTTAAAATTCCTTTAATTTATTCCTCTACATATTAGATAAGACTGCTTATTTTAATAACAAATATTATAGTAGTTAAATTTCAAGCATATATTTGACATGAGTAACTCTGCCAACATATATGGAGACCAGAGAAGAAGCTTATAAATTACTTCAAGACTTTATACATACATCCAAAAACAACTTCTGCAGAGAAAATCCTTGGGAAAATGTCAAATATTTTTTATATATTAATGTGGCTTCTAAAAATATATATAGATACATAGGTAGAGTTATGCTATTGCTATCATTACCTAATAAAAAGTCTACAAAATTTATTTTCCCTTTCTCAAAGGATTTTTCTAAGAAATAATTAGGTTTCTAAGACTGTGAACATTTTGCAGTCTTAAAGTCAGTTGCTATAAAAATTCAAGGGATTAGAAGTAGTATGCTAAGCTGTATTTATTAATTGTGTGGACCACATTTAAAATTATGAATCCTACTTTCTTAAACTTATGGTTAGCATTCTTTAAAATATCTTTCTGTGCATTATGTAAATTCATATCACAGAAATTGCAAACAAACCCACAAAACATTAGAATAAATTACATTAAAATATCACCAGCAGTTATTTCCCATGAATGAAATTCTTAACACATTGATATAACTCTATATTTCCTGACTATAAAAATAAATGTATACTTATGGCAAAAAATAACAATGAAGAAGAAAAGCATAAAGATGAAAGTAAAAATTACATGCTCAGAGGGATTATGAATTGCTTCTTAACTCCTTTATGTTCTTCAGTAATTTAATGATTTTTACAGAAAGTGGGTATCAATTTTCCAATCAAGATGAACAATGATTGTGCAGTAAAGTGAAATAAAATGCAACTAATTCATTAAGAGTAAAAAGGAATGAGGAGATATGACTGTGTTTTCTATAAAGAAACCCTTGACCATTCTTAGAAAAATTGGGTTTTAGTCCCAAACCTGACATGTAGTAGCTCTGCCACCTTAACCAAGTGTCACGAGCCCTCTCTGTAAGATGAGACAGAAGGAGATTTTCTGTCAATTCATTCTCTCTGCTCATTTATTTCTGTCTGTGCCTTCATTCAGCCAATACTATTGAGAACCCTCATATAACAGGGCCTGGAATAGTATAATGGCATAGTGAACAATACAATCAGTATTTTTATTAACTCTTTCCGGCTCCTTTGTGCAGATAGGTTAGAGATGGGGGTGCAGTAAAGTGGGACAACAGACAGGAGACTGCTATAGTGCAGTGAGCGTCGATGGGGGCCTTGGACTACAATGACAGCAGTGAACGCTGGGAGAGTCAGATGACTTCAAGACATATTTGGACTTAGAATAGTCAAGACTAGCTGATGAATTGAAAGAACTGTAGGAAAAAGCAAGGAAAAGGAAGATTCAAAAATAACTCCCAGGCTTCCAGGCTTTAATTACTCATGAGATGAAAGCAGATATTATAGTGTACAAGGAATGATAGATGATTAGTGTACGAGAAAATAAGATCCTTTTAGATAGAAAATTAGAGTAATAGGATAGATAAATATTGGTCTTGTATAGGCAGGTGATGGGGTGTGGGGCTTAAGGCATATGTTTTAAATAGGAGACCAGGAAGGGACTGTCTGAGAAGTTGCATTTAAATTGGGACCACAGTGAGTTCCTCTAGAATGGGGGACATGATCATCACCTACACTACTTCAGGAGAAAACTCTGAAAATTATAGCAATTCAAAAAATTTCCCTCAGATTTCCCTTCAAAATTTACTAGATAGTCAAATGCTCTACCCCCGAGCTATACAGAATGAAGTAAGTGAGAAAGAGAAAAACAAATACCATATGCTAACACATATATATGGAATCTAAAAAAAAAAAAAAAAATGGTTCTGATGAACCTAGGGGCGGGACAGTAATGAAGACACAGACATAGAGAATAGACTTGAGGACACAGGGAGTGGGAAGGGTAAGCTGGGATGAAGTGAGAGAGTGGCATGGACTTATATACACTACCAAATGTAAAATAGATAGCTAGTGGGAAGCAGCCTCATAGCACAGGGAGAACAGGGAGATCAGCTCGGTGCTTTGCGACCACCTAGAGGGGTGGGATAAGGAGGGTGGGAGGGAGATGCAAGAGGGAGGGGATATGGGGATATACATATGAATATAGCTGATTCATTTTGTTATACAGCAGAAACTAACTGTAAAGCAATTATACTCCAATAAAGATGTTAAGAAAAAATTACTAAGTAGTCATTTCTGTGCTAGACTATATTTTTAAAAAATCAGGAATTCCTTATTAATGGAATACTCATTCTCTTATACTTTTCCAGTTATGAAGATGTTTATGCAGAATCCCCTATATCCAAGAATGTGCCCTGAACAACTTAGAATAGAAGGGATTTTTCCACTGACTTTCTAGGATTCGTTAATAAAACTATACGTCAACATGTTTGTCAGGCAAATTTTCAAGATATATCTGATCCTATCAGATGCTAGGTATGACACAGTGGGATATCCATGAGGTTTTCTTGGTGATCTTGATTAGTCTTCTAATACTGTAATAATTTAGACTTCTATTCTGACACTAGAAGACTAATTCAGAGTTGAATGGTTATGGCTAACCAGAGAGATTAATTTAAAAAATTAAACAGTTCAGAGGAATAAGGTGTTCTAATTATGAAACTGATAGGAGGTACTATGTCCAAAGTACACTGAAGAGCTTGTAGAAGACCTGCCAACTAGGGATAGAGACAGGGCAGAACCATGGGTAGGATTTATACTTCTTGAATTTTCAGGTCAAAGGATGTATTGACTAGGAAAATCTTGAGTAAGTGAAAATAGATCCAGCACTCAGAACAATAAGATCTCTATGCCAGACGTGTCAATACTAGGCCATTAAAATAGGCTTGTGAAAAGAGAAAATAATAGGCAGTTTAATAATATGTCCCTGTGAAATCTCTGAACTTTAGAAAATAAACAAATTGGTCGTCATTGGTAAACAGCAAACATCTGAAATGCTCCAGACCTGAGGAACTCTGAACACCACGGAGGGCTGCTGACATTTTTGCTTGTCTCTCCCATATTTCTTCTCATTAGTTGGTTGAAAAAAAGAACATTCAATAGAAGTTCTAGGCTTCCTTTTTTAGGGCAGGGTTTCTCAATATTGGCCCTATTGACATATTTGACAAAATAATTCTCTTTGTGGGGGGATCATCCTCTAAATTGTAGGATATTTAGCAACATCCCTGGCGTCTGCCCACTAGATGCCAATCGCACAAGCCCCCAAGTTATGACAACCAAAACTCTCCGGACATTGACAAATGTCCGCAGGAGACAAAAACCATCCCTGGTTGAGAACCACTGCTCTAGGCTGACAGTTACTATATACCATAGATTCAAAGATCCACACATTGCTGTATTCTTTATTATTGAAAGAATTAAAAGCACTGGAAAGATCTGGGACAGAAACATACAAGGCACCAACCCCCAAACTGTGCCATTTTATTTATTCCATACCACATTGCTAATTATATATTGAAATCTTAGAAAATGAGCCTTTTGAATGACCTCATTTTTCATAATTATTCTTAGAAATTGTACAAGTCCAAACAAGTTAGGTATGTTACTAATTGAAATGTACACAAATTTCTTGACCAAATGTACTTAGTAAGGCTCCTTTAAGCTGGCCCATCCTCAGATCAGGGCAGGCCTTTCCTGCTATGGGTAGAAGCTTGGTCTTTATTCTGTTGCTTGGCAGAGACAGAAGGCAGACTAGACATCACAGGAAGAATGGAAGATCACTTCAACCTTATTCTGGATCCCAGATTCCCTTTTCTTACCTTTAACTCTGGCATATTTCCCTGTATAATGAGAGTGTCTTAGTCTGTTCAGGTCACTATAACAAAGTACCACAGACTGGGTGGCTTATAAACAACAGAAATTTATTTCTCACAGTTCTGGAGGCTAAATTTATTTCTCACAGTTCTGCTAGGGTGCCAGCATGGTTGGGTTCTGATGAGAGCCCTCTCCTAGTTGCATACTGCAGTCTTCCCATTTTATTCTCACCTGGCAGAAAGAGGACTTGAGACCTCTCTGTAGTCTCTTTTATAAAGGCAGTAATCCCATTCATGAGGTTCTACCCTGATGATCTAATCACCATCCAAAGGCCCTCCCACCCACCTCCTAATATCATCACATTATGAGGATTTCAGCATATGAATTTTCTGGGAATACAAACATTCAGTCCATAACAGGGAGCTACCCTATTTAGTGACGCTGAAAGGGCCAGCAGTCATAGAAGAGAGAAACTGTCTCTAAGGGGTGAATGTATATGTGCTAAAAACAACTGTTGTAGGGCATGCATTCAGTGAGGTGATGTAACTCTGTCTGGGTTTATATCAGATTTGCCTAAAGACACAATCTGCTTAATCATAGTTTCCCCTATCTCCAAACTCCAGATTGCCATCACCCCTGGCAACTCTATCTCATAGCTCCTCTCTATGCATGATTTAAACTCTTATTCCCATTGCTAGCTGCCTGATTCTGATTTTCCCAAATCAAATTCAAAAGAGGAGAGAGAATTTGATTGACTTACCCTATCTTTTCAAATAATAATAATAATAACTATAACATGCAACAGGATTAGGTATCATGTACCAAACAGCATATGGATTAACTCTAAATCCTTACTTCAAACAAATCAAATAGGAATAATCATTAAGCTCATTTTATGAAAGAAGAAAATGAAGATCAAAGTCAAGTGGCAAACCTTGGATTTGGACCTAGACAGTCTGACTCAGCTCCCATTCTTTTAATCACCTATAATTTGATGGTCATGGGTCAGGTGCCCAACATGGTCCAATTTTGGCTGCACCCGAGTAGGACAAAGCATGTGGTCCCCACAGTAGGAGCTGAGGGCAGTGCCACATCATTTAAAAGTGGCCTAGGCATGTGGCAGGAAACTACCTTTGACCTAACACAACAGCTATCCAAAAGGGTAACAAAGGCCACTTTAAACATGAAGTGAATAACTGGTTAGCAAAAATATATTTCCTGTACCATGAAAAGAGCAAAAACAGAAAAGGTAAGGCCAAGCTTTCCCTTTAAGCAACAAAATACATCAAGTTATTATACATCCACAGATTTGCTGAGCAAATTGGATAAGGAAAAATTCTACACATCCTTTAAATGCTAACATTCTTGTTATTAAATTATGTTTTTGAATCATCTCTCAGTGATTAATGTACACTGTCAAGCCCATTTTATTTTATTTATATTTTATCTTATATTTTGCAGAAAAGTATATAGGAGTAGAGAGCTTCTACTTCTAAAAGTACATCTTTCTACCACCTTTGTCAATGAAAGTGTGCTTACCTAATTTTGAATATCTACTTTAAAAAAATTTTTTTTGGCTGCATTGGGTCTTCGTTGCGGCATGCGGGCTTTCTCTGGTTGCAGCAAGCGTGGGCTACTCTTCGTTGCAGTGCGTGGGCTTCTCATTGCGGTGGCTTTTCTTGTTGCAGAGCATGGGCTCTAGGCACGTGGGCCTCAGCAGTTGTGGCTTGTGGGCTCCAAAGCGCAGGCTCAGTAGTTGTGGCGCATGGGCTTAGTTGCTCCGTGGCATGTGGGATCCTCCTGGACCAGGGATCGAACCCGTGTCCCCTGCACTGGCAGGCAGATTCTTACCCATTGTGCCACCAGGGAAGTCCCGAATATCCACATTTTAATCCAGCCTCTTGCAAAGCTTGCAGATATGTCTCCAAGTTCTTCTGGAATTTAGAGTTACATAAGAAAGAGTTTAATTTTAGTTCTTTTTATTGGCAAACTTTTTTCTACTTCCTGAGCACTTATTTTTTTAAATCCTAATAATTAATGTATTTGTAAGAATGGACTTTGCAGTATTTCTTTTGTGGGGGGGGGGGTTGTTTGTTCTGAATGCTTTTTACTAGAATCTGTGAGCCTTTTCAATCTACATACTTTGACTTCTTTCAACACGGTCATTTTATTCCATTACATTTTTAATATTTATTCTGTTTATGTTATCTTTGTTGGTTCCTTAGGAGTACTTAAAGTTTTTAGCTTTAGCTTAAACTCCATTCTTTGCCCTCTATTTATTTATTTATTTATTATTTTTGGCTGTGCTGGGTCCTCGTTTCTGTGCGAGGGCCCTCTCCAGCCGCGGCAAGCGGGGGCCACTCTTCATCGCGGTGCGCGGGCCTCTCACTATCGCGGCCTCCCCCGTTGCGGAGCACAGGCTCCAGACGCGCAGGCTCGGCAGCCGTGGCTCACGGGCCCAGCCGCTCCGCGGCATGTGGGATCCTCCCAGACCAGGGCTCGAACCCGTGTCCCCTGCACTGGCAGGCAGACTCCCAACCACTGCGCCACCAGGGAAGCCCCATTCTTTGCCCTCTATACCCATGACCTTTTCCTTTTCCATCTTCTTGTCCTTTTACTCTATATTCTGCAAAAATTTCTCAAGTTTGTTTTCCATGTGAGTATATGCATCATTGACTGTGCTCTTTACTCCCTCGGCATGAACGTTTTATCCTTTTTGCATTGCTTTAGTTCCTTGTCACTCTTTACTATCTCTCCCATATCTCTTTCAGTCTCACTTGGTACCTTCTCATCCCGGCTTGTTCTTTCCTCGTAGCTTTGTGCTATTTCATAATGGTCATGTTTTCTTACACCCTGCTCTTATTTTTATGGGCTTCATTAATGTCTTTTGTGATTGTTCATCCTTGACAAGGAGACACTTGTTCAGATTCACTATTCTCAAAGAGGTAGAGTGTGTGGATGGCTGATGTTTTCAGAGCCACCTGCTCTCCCTAACAACTTACTTTCTAAAGAGATAGGAGCTTTGAGAAAACGACTGTTGAGGAAGGTTGCAGTTGATGTGAGACTAGCTATGGGGCATTGTAGCCTGGGAGATATAGTTCTCAAAATAAAATGTCATACTGTTTTGTTTTGTTTTTTTGGTTTTTTTAAGAGGAACATTTTCAGGAAGATTTTTTTTTAAATTTATTTATTTATGGTTGTGTTGGGTCTTCGTGTCTGTGCGAGGGCTTTCTCTAGTTGTGGCAAGCGGGGGCCACTCTTCATCGCGGTGCGCGGGCCTCTCACTATCGCGGCCTCTCGTTGCGGAGCACAGGCTCCAGACGCGCAGGCTCAGTAATTGTGGCTCACGGGCCTAGTTGCTCCGCGGCATGTGGGATCTTCCCAGACCAGGGCTTGAACCCGTGTCCCCTGCCTTGGCAGGCAGATTCTCAACCACTGCGCCACCAGGGAAGCCCTGCCATACTGTTTAGTAGACCTTGTAGTACATAGCAATTTGTAGACTGTAGATTGTAATTTTTCATGAATTCCATCTTTCCAGAAAAACAGAAGGGCGAGTAGCTTGGGGAGAAAAGATCTCATTTGAGTTCAGCAGAGCTATTCCAAGAGAAAGTTTGCCAATACTGGGAATTTTTTAAAAGAATTATTCCCTTGCTGGCCAGGTCTATCTGAGAATAGTTTACCAGACAACAGGAAACAAAAAAATAAAACTGAACTCTACAAGCATCTTTTCCTATTCATTAACAAAATATTTAGTACTATCTCTGACAGTTAAACAATCATTAAAGAATATATGGAAAATGCATAAAAGTAAGAAGAAAAAATTCCCCATAGTCCTATCACTAAAACCCAACTACCACCATTAACATTCTGTGGATTTATTTCCAGTTTCTTTTTTAATGTATACTTTTATTGGGTGTTAGGGGAGTGGAAGACGGGGATACAAATGTGTGTGTGTGTGTGTGTGTATGTGTGTGTGTATATATATATATATATACACACACCCACAAAATGCATAGTTTTATATGGTGTAGGGGAGTGGGAGAAGGGATATATACGTGTGTGTGTGTGTATATATGTATATATACAATTTCAGTATCCTACTTTTTTAGCTAGAATTGTGTTAAATGCATTTTATATGTTATTCATAAACATAATTTTTAATGGTACTTTAAGTTGCATCAAAGTGATGTACTATGGCAACTTAGGCTGATTCTAATGATTCGCCATTAAAGAAACTTGCAATAAATATTTATAATAACTCTCTTATTACAGAGTTCCAAAACTAGTGCCATTGATTCAAAGGGCATAAACATTTAAAATATCTTAATATATATTTAACTTTACAAAAGTGTTGGACCAGTTTATAGAACAATCAGCAAAATACAAATATGCCTAGCTCATCCTATCCTTATCAATACTGGATATTTTTATTAGTTTCATTCTTTGGTTGGGTTAACTTTTTTTCTTTACTTTGATTACCGATAAGACTATTTTTCCCATATACTTGTGTGCTAATTGCATTTCCTCTTTGGGAAAATACTATGATAGTAAAGTGTGTCTTCACAAGATAGGAAGGAAAATATTTATCTTATCAAGACAATTTTGAAAGTTTATGGTCATTACAAAAAGTAAAATTCCTGATTTCACCATTCTCAAAGCCTTTTCTTTTGGCCATGCAGCACGGGGGATCTTAGTTCCCCTACCAGGGATCAAACCCGTGCCCCCCTGCAGTGGAAACGCAAAGTCTTAACCACTGGTCCGCCAGGGAAGTCCCTCTCAAAGCCTTTTATTCTCATTTCCCATCACTCTGCCACCCATTACCACTATGTTCCAGGTAAACCAAACAATTTGCAGTTTCTCATATAAGCCATATGTTCTCCATCACTTGACTTTGCACATGCTGTTCCGTTTGAATGTCCTTTATCTTACCTCAGTCAAACACACCACACACACCACACATGCACACAGAGCCTGTGGCCTTTCCCAGGCTCTAGTAGTAGCTTACTGTTACATTTCTCATAATGTCTAACATCCTGCACCATAATCATTAATATTCTTTCTAGACTTTCCCACTAACCTGTGGGTTCTGTGAAGGCAGGGACACCTTATCTTTGATCTCTAGATTCCACATCATTTATCATCATGTCTAGAAGAAAGTAGAAGTTCAGTAAATGGTTCTTTGAATATGAACAGTATTGACTAATAAACACAGTTGCTTTCCTAGTGATAGAACTGAGTGTCATTCCCAGTAATTGCCATGACTTTAAGGGGCAGCATGTTTGAGTGGAAAGAATATAAACTTCAGAGTTGGCCGAACTTAGGTTCAAACTCCCAGCTTCGCTATTCAGAGTCCTTGGAGTAATTACCTAATATTTTTGAGACACAACTGAAACAAATGGTGATCATAAAACATACCTTAATAGGATTATTTGAATATAAATTAGGTAATGAGTATATGAAAGAATGTAGTATATAGTAGTTGCTCAATAAATAACAGACATTTTTCTAGTTACTGCTGTATGTTTCCAATATAGCTTCATTTCATGTATATTTCCATTCCATGTATATTTCCATTATAATAAATATTAACAAATTCAAAGGATTTGACTCTTATGTATGTATTTTTCTTTGAATCATCAAGACTAAGAGACAAGGTCAATTGTACTGTCCATATTCTTGTTGCACAGGCAAGAATATTCCTTTTAAATAAATCTTAGAAAAAAATTATATCAGGAAGAAATAGAAAATATAAACAGACCAATCACACGCACTGAAACTGAGACAGTGATTAAAAATCTTCCAAAAAACAAAAACCTAGGAGCAGATGGCTTCACAGGCGAATTCTATCAAATATTTAGAGAAGAGCTAACACCCATCCTTCTCAAACTCTTCCAAAATATAGCAGAGGGAGGAACACTCCCAAACTCATTCTATGAGGCCACCATCACCTTGACACCAAAACCAGACAAAGATGTCATAAAGAAAGAAAATTACAGGCCAATATCACTTATGAACATAAATGCAAAAATCCTCAACAAAATACTAACAAACAGAATCCAACAGCACATTAAAAGGATCATACATTATGATCAAGTGGAGTTTATCCCAGGAATGCAAGGATTCTTCAATATACGCAAATCAATCAATGTGATACACCATATTAACAAACTGAAGGATAAAAACCGTATGATCATCTCAATAGATGCAGAAAAAGCTTTTGACAAAATTCAACACCCATTTATGATAAAAACCCTCCAGAAAGTAGGCATAGAGGGAACTTACCTCAACATAATAAAGGCCATATATGACAAATCCACAGGCAACATCATTCTCAATGGTGAAAAGCTGAAACCATGTCCACTAAGATCTGGAACAAGAAAAGGTTGCCCACTCTCACCACTATTATTCAACATAGTTTTAGAAGTTTTAGCCACAACAATCAGAGAAGAAAAAGAAATAAAAAGAATCCAAATCGGAAAAGAAGAAGTAAAACTGTCACTGTTTGCAGATGACATGATACTATACATAGAGAATCCAAAAGACTCTACCAGAAAACTACTAGAGCTAATCAATGAATTTGGTAAAGTAGCAGGATACAAAATTAATGCACAGAAATCTCTTGCATTCCTATGCACTAATGATGAAACATCTGAAGGAGAAATTAAGGAAACACTCCCATTTACCATTGAACAAAAAGAATAAAATACCTAGGAAAAAACCTACCTAAGGAGACGAAAGACCTGTATGCAGAAAACTATAAGACACTGATGAAAGAAATTAAAGATGATACAAACAGATGGAGAGATATACCATGTTCTTGGATTGGAAGAATCAACATTGTGAAAATGATTATACTACCCAAAGCAATCTACAGATTCAATGCAATCCCTATCAAACTACCACTGGCATTTTTCACAGAACTAGAACAAAAAATTTCACAATTTGTATGGAAACACAAAAGACCCCAAATAGCCAAAGCAATCTTGAGAAAGAAAAATGGAGCTGGAGGATTAAGGCTCCCTGACTTCAGACTATGCTACAAAGCTACAGTAATCAAGACAGCATGGTACAGGCACAAAAACAGAAATACAGATCAATGGAACAGGATAGAAAGCCCAGAGATAAACCCACGCATATATGGTCACCTTATTTTTGATAAAGGAGGCAAGAGGATACAATGGAGAAAAGACGGCCTCTTCAATAAGTGGTGCTGGGAAAACTGGACAGCTACATGTAAAAGAATGAAATTAGAAAGCTCCCTAACACCATACACAAAAATGAACTCAAAATGGATTAAAGACCTAAAGGTAAGACCAGACACTATAAAACTCTTAGAGGAAAACATAGGCAGAACATTCTATGACATAAATCACAGCAAGATCCTTATTGACCCACCTCCTAGAGAAATGGAAATAAAAACAAAATAAACAAATGGGACCTAATGAAACTTAAAAGCTTTTGCACAGCAAAGGAAAACATAAACAAGATGAAAAGACAACCCTCAGAATGGGAGAAAATATTTGCAAACAAAGCAACTGACAAAGGATTAATCTCCAAAATATACAAGCAGCTCATGCAGCTCCATATGAAAAGAACAAATAACCCAATCCAAAAATGGGCAGAAGACCTACACAGACATTTCTCCAAAGAAGATATACAGATTGACAACAAACACATGAAAGGATGCTCAACATCACAATCATTAGAGAAATGCAAATCAAAACTACAAGGAGATATCACCTCACACCAGTCAGAATGGCCATCATCAAAAAATCTACACACAATAAATGCTGGAGAGGGTGTGGAGAAAAGGGAACCCTCTTGCACTGTTGGTGGGAATGTAAACTGATACAGCCACTATGTTGAACAGTATGGAGGTTCCTTAAAAAATTAAAAATAGAACTACCATACGACCCAGCAATCCCACTACTGGGCATATACCCTGAGAAAACCACAATTCAAAAAGAGTCATGTACCACAATGTTCACTGCAGCTCTATGTACAATAGCCAGGACATGGAAGCAACCGAAGTGTCCATCGACAGATGAATGGATAAAGAAGATGTGGCACATATATACAATGGAATATTACTCTGCCATAAAAAGAAACAAAACTGAGTTATTTGTAGTGAGGTGGATGGACCTAGAGTCTGTCATACAGAGTGAAGTAAGTCAGAAAGAGAAAAGCAAATACCGTATGCTAACACATATATATGGAATCTAAAAAAAAAAAAAAGGTTACGAAGAACCTAGGGGCAGGACAGGAATAAAGACGCAGACGTAGAGAATGGACTTGAGGACATGCGGAGAGGGAAGGGTAAGCTGGGATGAAGTGAGAGAGTGGCATGGACTTATATACACTACCAAATGTAAAATGGATAGCTAGTGGGAAGCAGCCACATAGCACAGGGAGATCAGCTCGGGGGGAGAGGGAGGGTGGGAGGGAGATGCAAGAGGGAGGAGATATGGGGATATGTGTGTATGTATAGCTGATTCACTTTCTTATAAAGCAGAAACTAACACACCATTGTAAAGCAATGATACTCCAATAGAGATGTTTAAAAAAAAAAGAATTAGCTATAACCACAGTTGAGAAAAGAAAGCCTGTATTTTCCAAAGGCAAGAGAATAAAGTACTCTGTAAAATATCACATGATCTAATCATCTGCTGCATAATTTTTTTTGTTGTTTGCTCCACTAATACTGCTGAAGGTATTTGGGGACCTGAAATTACTATAAATAAAAGTACTGCTATCCCTGATGGCAAAAGAAAAGAACTTTTGGAACATGCTCTACTTTTCATTGCCAAAATTATATTCTCTTGGGCCACACTAAAGAAGTACGTGAAATCTTCCCAGTTGAAAATCAGATTTAAACCAGTGGTACGTTCAGCCCCAGCGCGTGCACACATGCTCGCGTGCACACAAACACGCACACATACCAGAAGTTCTCTGAAGCTCAGCTTCTGTTTATCGCACAGCCAAGATTCGTACGTGCCTTCTGTGTGCCTTCCTTGAGGCTAAAAGGCATTTACATCCATCTGCCAACCAGATGAACCCAGGGAAAAAGTCACAAAGTCTACACAAATGAGGATGACACAAGTATTTGTGCAGAATAAATTTGCCAAGAATTTTTTCCCTCTACCCTTATCCCATACCCCATGCAAGCTGTTTTTAAGTCCCACATACTGCAGTTTCCCTTCTGCTGACAGCTCAAATCATCTCCTCCAGGACTTTGTGTTCTCAGGCCTCATTCCAGGCAATTCTCCATGATTAAATGTAGAATGTGTAGCCCCTAGTATGGTGCTAAGCACAACAAAACGTGCTCAATGCACAAGCGTTCGTTTCTAACTTTTCAAACCCCTCTGAGCACTCACAGAATTATCCTCCACACCTTTCCACACAGGGTCAAAGTTATTGCCCCAGGCAGGGCTTCTCAAATGTTGAGAAATGCCCACAGAATTTCCATTTTAGAGGCTTCTAATATCTTAAAATATGAAAAAATGCCAAAACCAGATGTTTAAAGATAATAGTACCTTTTAAACTTTTACACCTAACAAAAGAATGTTTTAAAATATAATATACTCGATGGTGATATTTACAAGGTAACTATAGACTCTATAAAAAAATGTTACAGCCAGTATAGCCCAGGAATGCAACAGGAGTCAAACATGCATGCTATTCCTCACCTTCCAAGTCTGTTCATCGTGTTTTGTTTATGTGTAAAGGCTCATTGGGAAGTGACATTTGAAATATAAATTTCAAGTCCTTTGAAACGTAAACTCTTCATTCAAAAAGCCTTACTCCCATCCTCATCATAGTGCTTAACCTCCACGCATCTTTGGCAAGGAAACCACAAGCAAATAATGAAAGAGTTAGGGATAAGATTTGCCCTGAAAAGAAGGGGGAAAGAGAGACTTAGAGGAGCCAAATGCAGCCATTATGTCCAGATCTACTTACAGGTTGAATTGAAAAGAATTTCTTTCCACAACCCCCTGGCAACTCATTCCCTGTTGCCAAGGAGGCCTTGACCTCCCCCTTGGATAAGCAGAGCCCCACACCAGCCTCCCAAGAGAGTGAACTGTCATGGGAGCTCTGACAATCAGGCCAATGAATTATCAGGCTATGACTAGAATAATTTTCCCTAGACTTTTCTGGTGAAAGTAAGCTATTCCTCCTGCAGAGATCCTTCAGGAGTTTATAACTTGTAAACTGAGATTGTTTTTCTGAAGTAATTACAAGGCACCAATGAACACTGAACACTGAGTACTATTTTAAATGATGAGCTATTTTACTTTCAAGAGAAATAAACAATGAGAGATTTAAAGTGATTATAATGACAGACAAACACACAGAGTAATGCATTTATAACTGGAAACTGCAGGTTAAAGTATGACACTAAATATATACCAGGACATGATATACCCATGCTTTTGTGGAATTGTAAGGTTCATGACATGATGTGATTGTTTTATGGGTTACTGAATTGTAGAAAAAATTATATACAGACGAACAGTATGCAGAAAGTCAGCATGATGCAGTAAAACAGCATGGGATTTGGTGTCCTTCTCATCTTCTCCTCTCTCCTTATCTCTGCAATCTGGCATCTGCCCCCATCACTGCCTAGCCCCTAGTTTCCCTGAAACTACTTTTACCAACAAGGTAAACTCACTGTTGCTCAATCCAAAGAACACTTTTCAGTCTTTGTCTTACTTGATCTCCCTCTACAGTATTTGACTCTGTGGAAAATGCCCTCTTTCTTCATACTCTCATTCTTGACTTCCTTAACATTCAGCTCTCTTGGATGTCATCTGATAACTCCTTCTCAGTCTCCTTGCAAATTCTTCTTTCGTCTTGATCGCTTCAGTGTTATTGCTAAAGGTGCCACTGTGGGTTCTCTTTTTTCTTCTCAATGTACATTATCTCCCTGATGACTTCATCTATGACTTCAAGTGCTTTCTCCTTGCTAAAGGACTTCCTGATCTGTACCACCATGTCTGATCTCTCTCCTGAGCTCCAGAACTATAGAGCTAACTGCCTATCAGACATTGTATCAGTTATCTATTACTGTAAAACAAACCACCCCCAAATAGTAACTCAAATCAATGGTAATTATTTATTTTACTCACAAGTCTGGAGGTCAGCTTGGCTCAGCTGGTAGTTCTGACTGCAGGCAGGTCCCTCACGTAGTTGTGGTCAGACAATGGTTGGGGCTGACAGCATCTCAAAGTCTTCTTCATTCAATTGTCTGTTACCCAGGATGGAAGCCTTCAATAGCTGGAGACTTGAACTCTGGGGCATCTCTCTCTATATGTAAGTATGTGGTCACTCCATGTGGTGGCCCCAGGGCAGGCAGACTTCTTACATGATAGCTGAAAGCTCTGAAAAAGAACCCATGTTCAGAACCGATCTAACATTCAGAGCAAGGCCATGTTAGTCTCCTATTGGACACAAACAATCTCACAGAATACCAACCTTAGACAAGGTTACTCTGGGATCATGACAGGATGAAATAAATAAAGGCCTCTTCATAACTTTGTGTAAGTACAGACAAAAGACACATCACTATGGCAACTGCAAAATGTCCAACCATAGAATTACCCCCACATTCTGACAACACACAGTCTAGACCAAATTTCTTTCTTAAACCTTCCCCCAAATCACCCAACCAAATCCCAAATCCTATAATGAGTTCTTTCTAACACATTCCTACTGAAACATCCTGTGGTTTCCCGTGATATGCATTCTCCCTTTCTACAAAGTAACAAATGCAACTTGTTTAGCTACAACTGTGTTCCTGGTGGGCTTTGACTGAAGGGCACTGACAGCTCCCAATATTATTCCATTTTATGGATGTATCCTCGTTTATTTAACTAATCCTTTATTGTTGAGCTTTTAACTTCTATGTCAGTCAAGGTCCAGTTGGGAGACAGAAACCACAACAGTTATTTGAACAGGGAAAAATTAATACCCCCAAAAAAAAAACTACTAAAAGAGGTAAGACTGGCCTCTAAGGGGGCTCTAACTTTAAATTACCTGCTCTTTTAATTTGTGATAGTTGGACCTCTTAAAGCCCACTTTTACCTCTTTTAGTAGTTATTTTGGGGGGGTATTAATTTTTCCCTGTTCAAATAACTGTTGTGGTGTCTGTCTCCCAACTGGACCTTGACTGATATAGAACTTAAAAGCTCAACAATAAAGGATTAGTGAAATAAACGAGGATACATCCATAAAATGGAATAATATTGGGAGCTGTCAGTGCCCTTCAATCAAAGCCCACCAGGAACAAAATAAAGGAAAATAATAAAATAAACAAAATAAAAACAAAAATAAAGAAATGGGACATAATTAAACTCAAAAGCTTTTGCAGAGCAAAGGAAACCATAAACAAAACAAAAAGACAACCCACAGAATGGGAGAAAATATTTGCAAACGTCGTAACCTACAAGGGATTAGTCTTCAAAATTTACAAACAGCTCATGCAGCTCAATATCAAAAAAAAAAAAAACAACCCAATCAAAAAATGGGCAGAAGACATTAAATAGACATTTCTCCAGAGAAGACATACAGATGGCCAAGAGGCACATGAAAAGATGTTCAACATTGCTAATTATTAGAGAAATGCAAATCAAAACTATAATGAGATATCACCTCATACCAGTCAGAATGGCCATCATTAAAAAAATCTACAAACAATAAATGCTGGAGAGGGTGTGAAGAAAAGGGAACCCTCCTACACTGTTGGTGGGAATGTAAATTGGTACAGTTACTATGGAGAACAGTATGGAGGCTCCTTAAGCAACTAAAAATAGAGCGACCATATGATCTAGCAATCCCACTCCTGGGCATATATCCAGAAAAAAACATGGTTCAAAAGGATACATGCACCCCAATGTTCATTGCAGCACTGTTTACAATAGCCAAGACATGGAAACAACCTAAGTGTCCATCGACAGATGAATGGATAAAGAAGATGTGGTACATATATGCAAAGGAATATCACTCAGCCATTAAAAAGAATGAAATAGTGCCATTTGCAGCAACATGGATAGACCTGGAGATTATCATACTAAGTGAAGTAAGTCAGAGAAAAACAAATATCATATGATATCACTTATATGCAGAATCTAAAAAAAAGATACAAATGAACTTATTTATAAAACAGAAACAGACTCACAGACTTAGAGAACAACTTACGGTTACGGGGGGGGGGGAAGGGTTGAAGGGAGGGATAGATTGGGAGTTTGGGATTGACAAGTACACACTGCTATATTTAAAACAGATTACCAACAGGACCTACTGTATAGCACAGGGAACGCTCTTAATATCCTGTAATAACCTAAATGGGAAAAGAATTTGAAAAAGAATAGATACATGTATATGTATAACTGAATCACTTTGCTGTACACCTGAAACTAACACGACATTGTTAATCAACTATGCTCCAATTAAAAAAAAAAAAGCAGGTACTACCTCTAGCCTGAGGAATAGGGACAATAAAGGACTAGGAGAAGCCCTCTGGGCCCCAAGGCTGAGATTCAAACCTCTTCAAAGAGGGAGTCGCTACCACAGGTAGCCTGCAGTGGCAAAAAAAAGAAAAACTTGGCTGAGGGCACAGGCTGGCACTGATCTGTAAAAACAGTTCATCACTGCTGCTGGGTGTGGATAGGCAGGAGCTGGTAGGCAGGAGCTGGTCTGCAGGAGTGACCTGCCTTTGCTGGTTGGTGTGGGCGGGCCAGAGTGTGTCTGTTGAAGTGGCCAGCATTGCTTGTGGGTGCAGACAGCTGAAGCTGCTCTCAAGTGGCTGCAGATAGGCAGAGATGGCCTGAGGGTGCAGCTCAAGCTCCTGCTTATGGCTGTGGGGCTCAGAATGTATACGGAGGGCTGGAACCTGGAAGAGAAGTGTTTTCTTGCAACTACTGCACCCAGTGCCCTCTACTGATGAAATGAATATCCCGCCAGCTGGCAAAAGAAATGTTTATAGGACTTAGCTAGAGTAACACAAAGGAAGACAAAGAAGGGTGAATTTGGAGCTCAGAGACAATAAACTGGTAACTGGCACCTTGTAAGTTTTCACTCTTGTAACTATTATCAACATTCACATAAATCTTTATGGATATCTTATTATTTTCCTTAGGATAAATTACTGAGTCCAAAGACTCAAACATTTAAACAACTTTGGATATATAATAATAATAATAATAAAACTTTTCCATAAAGCTGTGCAAATTTATGTTCATTCCAGCAGAATATGAATATATGAAGAACAAGCACACTCTGGGCAGTTCTAGGAGGTTGATGTGTTGGAACAAATCCTTACACAGTGAGTGATCTTAGCTGACTGCCCAGTTTAGCCAGCTCCTGTTCTCCACTCATTTTTTTGTGGAGTCTTTCTCTAAGGTGATTTTGTGGGTTTTTTGTTTGTTTGTTAAAATAGCTAGCAAAGCAGAGATAAAACTAAGATTCTAAAGTTGGAAAAAAATTTTTAATGAAACATGAGACTATCCACAAATGACATCTGATTCTTGAAAAAAATGTGATTCAGGAAAGCCAAGGTCCATGTCCACATTTTGAAATTGAGGGCTTGGGACATATTTAGGATGTCTCCTCACTAATGTCAAGGTTCTCATACACTAACTTGCAGGTTTGTTATGAGGATCAGTAATGACATATATAAAACACCCAGGAGGAGTCAATACATAGTAGCTTTATTTCCCGAGAGCATTGCTGTTAAACTGCTAAGAATCCAAGTGTATATATTTTCCATATATATGCCAAAGTTGTTTTCATTAACGATGTAAGTACAACTCCTCATTCCCGAGCTATAAATGTGCTACAATAAAGTTATGCCCTGATGACTATTAATTACAGATTTGATGGTATTTCTTTCCAGCTTCTTAACAAATACCATTTGTCTTTAACTGCATTCATTGCAATAAAATCTCAATGCAATGATCGAAAGTGGAAGGGAATCAGATATTACATGTTCTTTGCATTTGTCTTTGTTCCCAATGCACTTAATTTTTATTACCATTTGGGCACTTATCCTGCCTATGCTGTGACAGGCAGGGATACTCACCACTATACTAATGAGGAAAATGACTATCTTGCCTACGTTGTAATAAACCATTTACATGCGTCTTCATTTTAAGAAGACTCCGTGAAGCAAAAGCCCATTTGGAGTAATTATCAGTATTTCTAGCATTGTGCTTTATATGTGTAAGTTCCTTAAATATCGGGGGTGCAAACACAAATGCTTTCATGGACCAGGTATGTTATCATAAATAAATGAAACTGGAATAATTTAAAATAGTAGGGATCCATGGGGGACATACAAAATTGGAGAAAGCTTACCCCATCTAAAGACATTTATACAAAATAAAATAAATTAAATTAAATGATAAAATAAAACAAAAGATACTAGGGGAAAAAATCTACAACCTGCATTAGACTGTTAGCCCACTTATGACTTCCGTATGAATCTTGGGTAAACTGAATTAGATGCTGAAGTAGTGCTAAGAAAGAACTAAAACTGGGTTCACCAAAGAAAATCAGGACTCATTTCTGAGCCCGAAGTCCCACTGATTCTAGCTCAGTCCCTGGAGCTCCTCACTCTCTAACTCCCTTTGGCTTCCATGATGCCAGCACCTCCCCATTCTTCCCCAGATCATTCCCCCCCGTGCACTGCATTTGAGGCGTTAATTTTTTTTTTTTACTGTAAAACTCACTAACATAAAATACACTGTTTTAACCATTAAAAAGTGTAAAATTTATGGCATTTAGTACATTCAAATGCTTTGCAACCATCACCACTATCTAGTTTCAAAACATTTTCATCATCCCAAAAAGAGACCCTACCATTAAACAGTCACTCCCCATGTCACTCTCCCCCAGTGCCTGGCAACCACTGGTTTCTTTCTGTGAGAACTTTGTTTTTGTTTTTTATTGCATCCTCAGTTCAGCCAACATCCAAAGGAAATTAGATCAGAACTCAAGTCTGATAAGATGAGAAAACAGAGCACTGAGTTGGGGCACAAAAAAAGCTCTCCAGTTGTGCTTTCTGGATTCAAAGTTAGGATAGGAGGGAACACTAGTGATAAGCCCCTTTGCTCTCCTCAGTCTGGCTAAAGAGTCCATCAACTCACTCCAGAATAAAAAGATATGACAGGTCTCCTATTCTTTCAGTTTTTAACTGCAGTTTCACTTTCTTCTATCTAGTTTTTTAATTCTTTTTAACACAAATATGTTCTAACTTGCAACTTATTGAAATACAATTAATTTGAAGATTGAAGTTTGAGGTAATTTCCCTACTGAAGTTTTTTTCCTGTTCTCCCTTGGTCATTTCTCTTCTTTTTCCCTAAATTGTGGCTGATTATATATTCTGTTGCCCCTCCAAATGCTATTGCTTTATGCTTTGAGTCAGCTGAAAATGAGTTTACTATGCCTGGTATAAACACTTGCACAATCTCTCTTGTATCAAAGTGCTTTCCTTGGCTGAATCGGGATTGTCAATTGATGGTGTCAGTCTCCTTGGAACCATGTGAGGCACTCTGGATTGGGAGGAGTCCCCTCCGAGGCTGAATCTCTCTAAATGGTGAATTGCCAGCTAGTTATACCAATACATCGAAATACCTCTTGAGGTGCAACGTAATCACTATAAATCTACACTGACCAGATCTTGGGATTCTTGGAGGTCAATCTTTTAGTCACTTATTCATCAGTCCATGATAAATTCACTTGTACCAAATTTGGCCATTTTTCTTTCTTTTTTTTTTTTTAACACCTTTATTGGAGTATAATTGCTTTACAATGATGTGTTAGTTTCTGCTTTATAATGAAGTGAATCAGCTATACATATACATATATCCCCATATCTCCTCCCTCTTACGTCTCCCTCCCATCCTCCCTATCCACCCCTCTAAGTGGTCACAGAGCATCGCGCTGATCTCCCTGTGCTATATGGCTGCTTCCCACTAGCTATCTATTTTACATTTGGTAGTATATATATGTCCATGCAACTCTCTCACTTCATCCCAGCTTACCCTTCCCCCTCCCCGTGTTCTCAAGTCCATTCTCTACGTCTGCATCTTTATTCCTGTCCTGCCCCTAGGTTCTTCATAACCTTTTTTTTTTTTAGATTCCATATATATGTGTTAGCACATGGTATTTGTTTTTCTATTTCTGACTTACTTCACTCTGTATGACAGACTCTAGGTCCATCCACCTCACTACAAATAACTCAATTTCGTTTCTTTATATGGCTGAGTAATATTCCATTGTATATATGTGCCACATCTTCTTTATCCATTCATCTGTCGATGGACACTTAGGTTGCTTCCATGTCCTGGCTATTGTAAACAGAGCTGCAATGAACTTTGTGGTAGATCACTCTTTTTGAATTACGGCTTTCTAAGGGCATATGCCCAGTAGTGGGATTGCTGGGTCGTATGGTAGTTCTATTTTTAGTTTTTTAAGGAACCTCCATACTGTTCAACATAGTGGCTGTATCAATTTACATTCCCACCAACAGTGCAAGAGGGTTCCCTTTTCTCCACACCCTCTCCAGCATTTATTGTTTGTAGATTTTTGGATGATGGTCATTCTGACTGGTGCGAGGTGTTACCTCATTGTAGTTTTGATTTGCATTTCTCTAATGATTAGTGATGTTGAGCATCCTTTCATCTGTTTGTTGGCAATCTGTATATCTTCTTTGGAGAAATGTCTATTTAGGTCTTCTGCCCATTTTTGGATTGGGTTGTTTGTTTTTGTGAGATGGAGCTGCATGAGCTGCTTGTAAATTTTGGAGATTAATCCTTTGTCAGTTGCTTTGTTTGGAAATATTTTCTCCCATTCTGAGGGTTGTCTTTTCATCTTGTTTATGTTTTCCTTTGCTGTGCAAAAGCTTTTAAGTTTCATTAGGTCCCATTTGTTTATTTTTGTTTTTATTTCCATTTCTCTAGGAGGTGGGTCAAAAAGGATCTTGCTGTGATTTATGTCATAGAATGTTCTGCCTATGTTTTCCTCTAAGAGTTTTATAGTGTCTGGTCTTACCTTTAGGTCTTTAATCCATTCTGAGTTTATTTTTGTGTATGGTGTTAGGGAGCGTTCTACTTTCAATCTTTTACATGCAGCTGTCCAGTTTTCCCAGCACCACTTACTGAAGAGGTCGTCTTTTCTCCATTGTATACGCTTGCCTCCAATATCAAAAATAAGGTGACCATATATGCGTGGGTTTATCACTGGGCTTTCTATCCTGTTCCATTGATCTGTATTTCTGTTTTTGTGCCCGTACCGTACTGTCTTGATTACTGTAGCTTTGTAGTATAGTCTGAAGTCAGGGAGTCTGATTCCTCCAGCTCCGTTTTTCTTTCTCAAGATTGCTTTGGCTATTCGGGTTCTCTTGTGTTTCCATACAATTTGTGAAATTTTTTGTTCTAGTTCTGTGAAAAATGCCAGTGGTAGTTTGATAGGGATTGCATTGAATCTGTAGATTGCTTTGGGTAGTATATTCATTTTCACAATGTTGATTCTTCCAATCCAAGAACATGGTATATCTCTCCATCTGTTTGTATCATCTTTAATTTCTTTCATCAGTGTCTTATAGTTTTCTGCATACAGGTCTTTCGTCTCTTTAGGTAGGTTTTTTCCTAGGTATTTTATTCTTTTTGTTCAGTGGTAAATGGGAGTGTTTCCTTAATTTCTCTTTCAGATGTTTCATCATTAGTGCATAGGAATACAAGAGATTTCTGTGCATTAATTTTGCATCCTGCTACTTTACCAAATTCATTGATTAGCCATAATAGTTTTCTGGTAGCATCTTTAGAATTCTCTATGTGTAGTACCATGTCATCTGCAAACAGTGACAGCTTTACTTCTTTTCCAATTTGGATTCCTTTTATTTCTTTGTCTTCTCTGATTGCTGTGGCTAAAACTTCCAAACTATGTTGAATAATAGAGGTGAGAGTGGGCAACCTTGTCTTGTTCCTGATCTTAGTGGAAATTATTTCAGGCTTTCACCATTGAGCACGATGTTGGCTGTGGGTTTGTCATATATGGCCTTTATTATGTTGAGGTAATTTCCCTCTACGCCTACGTTCTGGAGGGTTTTTATCATAAATGGGTGTTGAATTTTGTCAAAAGCTTTTTCTGCATCTACTGAGATGATCATATGGTTTTTCTCCTTCAATTTGTTAATTTGGTGTTATCACATTGATTGATTTGAGTATATTGAAGAATCCTTGCATTCCTGGGATAAACCCCACTTGATCATGGTGCATGATCCTTTTAATGTGCTGTTGGATTCTGTTTGCTAGTATTTTGTTGAGGATTTTTGCATTTATGTTCATCAGTGATATTGGCCTGTAGTTTTCTTTCTTTCTGACACCTTTGTCTGGTTTTGGTATCAGGGTGATGGTGGCCTCATAGAATGAGTTTGGGAGTGTTCCTCCCTCTGCTATATTTTGGAAGAGTTTGAGAAGGATAGATATTAGCTCTTCTCGAAATGTTTGACAGAATTTGCCTGTGAAGCCATCTGGTCCTGGGCTTTTGTTTGTCGCAAGATTTTTAATCACAGTTTCAATTTCAGTGCTTGTGATTGGTCTGTTTATATTTTCTACTTCTTCCTGGTTCAGTCTTGGAAGGTTGTGCTTTTCCAAGAATTTGTCCTTTTCTTTCAGGTTGTCCATTTTATTGGCATATAGTTGCTTGTAGTAGTCTCTCATGATCCATTGTATTTCTGCAGTGTCATTTGTTACTTCTGCTTTTTCATTTCTAATTCTGTTGATTTGAGTCTTCTCCCTTTTTTTCTTGATGAGTCTGGCTAATGGTTTATCAATTTTGTTTATCTTCTCAAAGAACCAGCTTTTAGTTTTATTGATCTTTGCCATTGTTTCCTTCATTTCTTTTTCATTTATTTCTGATCTGATCTTTATGATTTCTTTCCTTCTGCTAACTTCCGGGTTTTTTCATCCTTCTTTCTCTAATTGCTTTAGGTGTAAGGTGAGGTTGTTTATTTGAGATGTTTCTTGTTTCTTGAGGTAGGATTGTATTGCTATAAACTTCCCTCTTAGAACCGCTTTTGCTGCATCCCATAGGTTTTTGGTCATCGTGTTTTCATTGTCATTTGTTTCTAGGTATTTTTTGATTTCCTCTTTGATTTCTTCAGTGATCTCTTGGTTACTTAGTAGTGTATTAGCCTCCATGTGTTTGTATATTTTACAGATTTTTTTCCTGTAATTGATATCTAGTCTCATAGGATTGCAGTCGGAAAAGATACGTGATACAATTTCAATTTTCTTAAATTTACCAAGGCTTGATTTGTGACCCAAGATATGATCTATCTTGAAGAATGTTCCATGAGCACTTGAGAAGAAAGTATAATCTGTTGTTTTTTGGATGGAATGTCCTAAAAATATCAATTAAGTCCATCTTGTGTAATGTATCATTTAAAGCTTGTGTTTCCTTATTTATTTTCATTTTGGATGATCTGTCCATTGGTGAAAGTGGGGTGTTAAAGTCCCCTACTATGATTGTGTTACTGTCGATTTCCCCTTTTATGGCTGTTAGCATTTGCCTTATGTATTGAGGTGCTCCTATGTTGGGTGCATAAGTATTTACAATTGTTATATCTTCTTCTTGGATTGATCCCTTGATCATTATGTAGTGTCCTTCTTTGCTTCTTGTAAATAGTCTTTATTTTAAAGTCTATCTTGTCTGATGTGAGAATTGCTACTCCAGCTTTCTTTTGATTTCCATTTGCATGGAATATCTTTTTCCATCCCCTCACTTTCAGTCTGTATGTGTTCCTAGGTCTGAAATGGGTCTCTTGTAGACAGCATATATACGGGTCTTGTTTTTGTATCCATTCAGCCAGTCTATGTCTTCTGGTTGGAGCATTTAATCCATTTACATTTAAGGTAATTATCGATACATATGTTCCTATTACAATTTTCTTAATTGTTTTGGGTTTGTTATTGTAGGTCTTTTCCTTCTCTTGTGTTTCCCGCCTAGAGAAGTTCCTTTAGCATTTGTTGTAAAGCTGGTTTGGTGGTGCTGAATTCCCTTAACTTTTGCTTGTTTGTATAGGTTTTAATTTCTCTGTCAAATCTGAATAAGATCCTTGCTGGGTAGAGTAATCTTGGTTGTAGGTTTTCCCTTTCATCACTTTAAATATGTCCTGCCACTCCCTTCTGGCTTATAGAGTTTCTGCTGAAAGATCAGCTGTTAACCTTATGGAGATTCCCTTGTGTGTTATTTGTTGTTTTTCCCTTGCTGCTTTTAATATTTTTTCCTTGTATTTAATTTTTGACCGTTTGATTAGTATGTGTCTTGGCATGTTTCTCCTTGGATTTATCCTGTATAGGACTCTCTGCGCTTCCTGGACTTCATTGACTATTTCCTTTCTCATATTAGGGAAGTTTTCACCTATAATCTCTTCAGATATTTTCTCAGTCCCTTTCTTTTTCTCTTCTTCTTCTGGGACCCCTATTAATTTGAATGTTGGTGTGTTTAATGTTGTCCCAGAGGTCTCTGAGACTGTCTTCAATTCTTTTCATTCTTTTTTTTTTTTTTTTTGTAATTACGAACACTTTTTTAATGACAACAGATGGTAAATTTATACAAGTTACAGGTTAGAATATAATGAATACAAAATCCAACCAGATAACAGTTAGAAAAACATCACTCACAAAAGTAAATCTGATTCAAGTGGGTAGAGAACTCAAGCCCCCCATTTTGATAATTACACGCAGCTTTCAAGGTAGCGCATCTAAAATCTGCCCCTTGTCAGGGCGCTATTCAAGACTACAGCATATTCAGTGACTCTAGCGACTTCAAAGATTCTAACACTTTTAGCATCAAGGTCAAGAGAAATCTTGTAACAGGTTCACTATGCAAAAAAAACAAGAAAATGTGAACGTTGTCTGCAAACTGTAAGGTGCTGTGCAGATGTTAGCTATGGCTATTATTACTGTTCAGTGAGATTTCACTGAACTTGAGAAAAAGGAAGACTAGTCTGTAACTGACAAATATGACCTATAGAACATCTTCAAAGGAACACAGATATTACTTTCAAGCACACGTAGCAACAAAACAGGCAAGGAAAGTGTGGCCAGGAGTGATAGTAAGTTGAGGAATTCCAGAGTACTTTAATGAATATATAAAGGCTTAATCTGTTCACAGGTTACGTGTAATATTTATCGTTAGGTTCCCAAAGTCCCTGAAAATAATTTATTTTCTCAGGTGACCCTTCCCCCTACAAAAAGGAAAAAGAAATCTTGTCAAGTTGTGAGTGTGCTGCTTCAGGCCAGCTCTTGCAAACACTATCTTAAATGGACGAGCAGAGGCTGCGTGAATCAACTTGTACCATAGGCAAACCATTTATGAAATGGCCTACCAACAATCTACAACTTCACTTGAGCATAAATAAAACAATAAACATGAACTTGTCTGGAGACAAGAAATATACACTAGATACATTTAAAACAGGATATAAATTCTTTGTCTCATGTACCTCCAGCTTTCATCTTTCCTTGGGTACACCCTATCTGTTTAACTGTTTTTACTGGTCTCCTTGGGTACTCTAGCTGTATATATAAAATTTATACGAAAACAGAAAATAAACACCAAACAAGTTAAGCAGTTGCTTTTTGGGCAAAGCTGATGAGATCTTTATGATGAAAATAATCTTATAGTATATTTCTGTTCGATTCCCATGAAACGCAGGTTGGGTTTTTTTTTTCTTTTTTATGGAGGGTTTAAATTTCTTCAGCAATTCAAAACTGAATTCTGCTGTCACATGTAAAATGGTATCCACTTGAAGAGCTAATGACATCAGATGCATTCTACAGCAGACTTTTCATTTTTTAGCACAATGAGAATAAAGATTATATTCTGGGGGGCAAAATGGGAGGTGAGGTGAAGAAGGTCATGTGTTAAATCAGTAGCCCGTACTGACACTTCAAGTTACACTCCCTAATTGAGGTTATTCTTACAATCAGTTTTCAAACAATAGTGAACATATTCCTACCTTATAACATTTATATAAGGGCTCAGTTGTAGCTTTCCTTTCTATACAACCTGAAGTATATACATTATACAAGAGGAAATCACTGAGACATCTTGAAAAATAAATCTATTTGTCAAATACCATGTTATTTCAACAGCAGCAAACTACTCAGTTAACAGTTAAAACCCTAAGAAAATATTAACTGGTGTGAAAACAAGTCTATATTGTAATAACCCCAAACATCAACCTTAGCATCCGATTCTAACTTTCAAATGCTGGGTACCTTTTCCAAGAGGAAATCACATCTGTTTTTGCATGAATCCCCGATTTAAATACTTGCAGAAACACACCCATGTTATCTACTCAGCAAATGTCTGAAATCAAAGAAAACAATCCAACACTGGACATTAACGTTTTACAAATAGCATAAGACCCCAAAAGTACAAGAAAAACCTTGACATTATAGAAAAAGAAATTAGGTGGACAAATTCTAAGTACAAGGCATCTAAAGAGGGGACCATCTAGAAATCTATCATACAGTACACTAGACTCAATCTGGAGTATCCTACAATTTCATATTAAATTTGTACAATTTTATACCAAAACTGTAGTCTTTTTAAGAAAACATTTTACATTTAGAATAACTACTTAAGACATTTAAACTGTAGATAACATTTAACTATAAGCAAGAATAAAAAATAGTCCTACAATAATCATCTTTTATTTCTTCTCAATAATTAAATAAACACAAATGCCTTCTCTGCTTTTATGCCTAACTACCTCTCTACTCCTTTAGTCTCATTCCACAACATCAAAAGTAGGGGTGAACAAACAAAATCAGTAATGGCAAACACTCACAGCAAGGGCCATTGTATTAGGGATTATCAATGACAGGAAATTTGTACAATGAGATATCTAGTTAAAAGAGTAACCTACTAGAGAATGGACCCGAGGATACGGGGAGGGGGAAGGGCAAGCTGGGACAAAGCGAGACAGTGGCATGGACACACACACACTACCAAACGCAAAATAGATAGCTAGCGGGAAGCAGCCACACAGCACAGGGAGATCAGCTCGGCGCCCTATGACCACCCAGAGGGGTGGGTCATTCTTTTTTCTTTATTCCGCTCTGTGGTAGTTATTTCCAATATTTTATCTTCCAGGTCACTTATCCGTTCTTTTGCCTCAGTTATTCTGCTATTGATTCCTTCTAGAGAATTTTTAATTTCATTTATTGTGTTGTTCATCATTGTTTGCTCTTTAGTTCTTCTAGGTCCCTGTCAAACATTTCTTGTATTTTCTCCATTCTATTTCCAAGATTTTGGGTCATCTTTACTGTCATTACTCTGAATGATTTTTCTGGTAGACTGCCTATTTCCTCTTCATTCGTTTGGTCTGGTGGGTTTTTACCTTGCTCCTTCATCTGCTGTGTGTTTCTCTGTCATCTCATTTTGCTCAACTTACTGTGTTTGGGGCCTCCTTCTCGCAGGTTGCAGGTTTGTAGTTCTCGTTGGTTTTGGTGTCTGCCCCCCAGTAGCTAAGGTTGGTTCAGTGGGTTGTGTAGGCTTCCTGGTAGAGGGGACTGGTGCCCGTGTTCTAGTGGATGAGACTGGATCTTGTCTTTCTGGTGAGCAGGACTGCGTCCGGTGGTGTGTTTTGGGGTGTCTGTGACCTTATTATGATTTTAGGCAGCCTGTCTGCTAATGGGTGGGGTTGTGTTCCTGTCTTGCTAGTTGTTTGGCATAGGGTGTCCAGCACTGTAGCTTGCTGGTCGTCGAGTGGAGCTTGGTCTTAGTGTTGAGATGGAGATCTCTGGGCGACCTTTCACCATTTGATATTATGTGAGCCGGGAGGTCTCTGGTGGACCAATGTCCTGAACTCGGCTCTCCCACCTCAGAGGCACAGGCCTGACACTCGGCCAGAACACCAAGACCCTGTCAGCCACACAGCTCTTCTTTAGGGCTTAGTCTAGTTTTGTTTGCCTGTAGTGGGCTGTGTGCAGAAGCCTCGCACCTAACACATGGGATTAGTGTTCCCAGCGAAGAACCGCTGCAAGCAACACGAAGCGCTGCCCAGGACACCTCAATTCCTACCTTTGTTTTTAATCTCACTAGAGATGTGCACTCAAATAACCATGATTTAAAATCACTTGAGGGGCTTCCCTGGTGGCGCAGTGGTTGAGAATCTGCCTGCCAATGCAGGGGACACAGGTTCGAGCCCTGGTCTGGGAAGATCCCACATGCCACGGAGCAACTAGGCCCGTGAGCCACAACTACTGAGCCTGCACGTCTGGAGCCTGTGCTCCACAACAAGAGAGGCCGCGACAGTGAGAGGCACGCGCACCGCGATGAAGAGTGGCCCCCGCTCGCCGCAACTAGAGAAAGCCCTCGCACGGAAACAAAGACCCAACACAGCCAAAAATAAATAAATAAATAAAGTTTTTAAAAAAATCACTTGAAATCATTTACTTGTGTAGTTTTGCCACCAACTCGATTCACCGTTAATATGTTTATTTTTACTTTCTTTTAAGAAATTGTTCCTTTTTATTTTGCCTTTTTTCTAATTATAGAAAATATTAACTTGGTTCCAAAGTCATATCTACTAGCAAGCTATACCCAGAGGAGTCTCACTTGTTCTATCCCCATCCTTTTCATCATTTTCATCTCCATTCAGATATATGTATAACGTGAGAGAGAGAGAGAGAGAGAGAGAGAGATTTTAAGGAATTGGCTCACAAAATTGTGGAGAGTGACAAGTCTAAACTTTGCAGGGAAAGTCACCAAGCTGGAAATTCAGGTTAAGAGTTGATTTTGCAGCCTTGAGGTCAAATTCCTTCTTCTTTGGGAACTCTCAGTCTTTGCTTTTAAGGCCTTCAACTGATGGAATGAGGTCCACCCACATTAGAAGGGTAATCTACCTTACTCAAAGTCTATTGACTTAAATGTTACTCACACATAAAAAATACCTCCATAGCAACATTTAGACCAGTTTGACCAAACAACTGGGCACCACAGCCTAGCCAAGATGACACAAAATTAACCATCACCTTACACATATATATTTATATTCATATGTATATGTACAAACACATACCCATACTCACATACTCTTCTTGGATAAATGGTAGTTTACGAGTCATGTTTCCTCTATCTTGCTTTTTCACTTAACAGTTTATCCTCAAGATTACCCCTGGCTGTGTATAGAAACAGTCCTCACGCCCTCTCTCAGCTGCATAATATTTCATTATATGGATATAACATCACGAGTTCACAGTCTCTATTGGTGGTCATTTGAGTTGTTTCCACTCTTGCTCTTACAAGTCATGCTGCAGTGGATAGCCTTTTCATGTGCTGTCATTTTGTAAAATGCATGTAAATGCCTGTGTGATGAATGAAATTATTTTGGAAGCTTTGAAATTCACAGTGGTCTTTTAACATTTGGTATTGTCTCAGTTAACATATTTGAATCATGCAGCCGCTATCATGTGAGGGTCTAAGAAAATCTCTAACACTTAAAAAGAGTCCTCATACTGGACTATTAAGCATTTTCATGCCTAGAAGAAAATGTATGAATAGTTCTTGAAAAAAATTCTCTATCTCTCTAATTTTTTAATTTAATTTTGCTTAATTTAAATGTGTAATACAAAATGAGATATAAACTACTTATAATGATAGTTCTTATATAATAAGAAGACTTCACAAACTCAAACCAAACAGACTTGCAACATTAATACACTATATTCAACAACTATCCTTTGGGGATGCAGGGTGGTATCCAGGAACCAATCCTCCAAAGATAACAAGGGATGACTTTATATAAACCCTGGACATTATATATGCATATATATATATATATATATATATATATATATATACATACACATACATATTTTCATTTTAACTTTCCCCAACGTTTCACATCTAGTATGCAATAAAGCTGAGATTCAAACCCAGATCTCTCTGTTCCACTAAACAACCCAGACTAAAACAGGCCAGTGGTTTTCTATGACTTGGGGAAATTAAGATAGAAGTGGTTGTGATTCACTGAAAGAGACCTGGGATCTGAATCCAGATAATTGTAGCCCAGCTCTACTATGAAGTAGCTTTGTGAATTTGGACATGTCCCTGAACCTCTCTGGATTTCAGCTTCCTCATTTGCAATGTAAGAGGGCCAGATTAGGTCATGGCTTTACAGATCTAAAATTCTGTGAATTTCCTATACTGGCAAAACATCTCTTTTATGACAGAGTAAAGGCTTAAACAATATTCTTCCTTTTTTGGCTGTGGAGTTTCTTATTACATCTAAGCATCAACCAATGGGGTCAAAGAGAGACTGGGAAATTTTTCTGCAAACCTGGAAAGCGTCTATTCCAAATATTTTAATGCTAAAGGATGACCATTTGATTGAAGGATATGGTTAAAAAATATTATACACTATCTTGGAAATACCATGTTGGAGTAGAAAAGCCATTTTGGAAATCACTCAGTATTACCCCCTCACTTTACTGATGCAACAAGTTATGTGATTTCCCCAAGACCACACAGCTTACTTGTATTATAGACAGCTTTATTACCTGGGTTATTAAGATCAAACATACCATAATGCCTTCAAAATTATCTTATCATATTCACCACAAAAATACAGAAAAGGAAAGCAGTGTAAGAGAGTGGTTCAGTGTAGGCTGTGAAATTAAATTGCCTGGGTGAAAATTCCAACAGTGTTACTTTGTGATTTTGAACCAATTATGTAATCTCTTCATGCCTCAGTTCTCTTCATCTGGTAAATGAGGGTGACAATAATTGCACATATCTCTAGTTTACCAGGAGAATTAAAATAGTAAATCCAGGAAAACTGTTTAGTATATTGTCTGGCACATAGGAAATAATCAATACTAGCGAGGATTAAGATTATATTGTGTATTTGATACATTGGCTAAATTTGGTTTCATGTTTCAATTGTATTTCTTTCCCTGGCACTCAGGGTCAGAATTATTCTAAAATGACCTTTTAAGGATTGTCAATCTATAAGTTAGACTATGATAAAAGCATCCAATAGAAAAAAATGAACTCTAAAATTAATTTTAAAAAGAATGGACCCAGGTATAGAGCTGTTTTCCACTGTAGTACGCTAGAGTCAAGTTATTTCCTTGAAAACCCTGTAAAAATGACTCAGAAGTCATATATAAGTAACATCTCATCCACTGTTCTTCTCCAAATTTTTGTCCTCCATTAAGCAGTCAATGATCTGATTTTTGCCAGTGTATGGACATTGCTAAAACATCACCATATTTAAATGACAGTGATTAAATCCATTTAACACACTGTGTATGAATTTCAAAAGGTCTATATGACTGTTTATCTCATCTTTATGGACCTTTAAACTTAGTAGCTTTGGTTGCAATAAAGAAGTGATTTCCAAAAGTTAAGCATCTCTTCAAAGCTACTGCCAGACTGCTTAGTTGATCAAAATTATGATGTCATCCAGACACAGATCTCTGTGTGTCCCTGCTCTTCAACTTGTCCACTAATTAATGATATAGTGGTGGGGTGTGTGGGGAGTGAGATATGGTCCCCTGTCTGTTAATGAAGACATTAGTCAAAAGAAATATCAGTTCAGTTCAGGGAATAAAAATGTCGCCGTTTTGCTCTGGTTCAATAGTTTTAGGATGATATATAGGTTCATTTAAAACTCATAGTACAATAACCCATGTTGGATTTATCAATTCCTCTCCTTCCCCATCTGAAATGTTAAGGTGGCCAGTCTTAAACACAGAGCCCCGGAAGATTATAATCAAAAGAACTACCTCACTGCACATTCCCCAAGCATACCCCTCCTACAGCTGTGCTAATCAAAAATGTCTACAGACATTGCCAAACATCCCCTAAGGGGTAAAATCTTCCCAGATTGAGAATCAGTCTCATGCATCCAACAGAAGACTGCTTGTCCTAGATCAGGGATTAGTAAATTACAGCCCATAGGCCAAAAATAAAACCCACTGCCTATCTTTGTAAATAAAGTTTTATTGAAACACATGTATATTCATTCACTTACTTATTGTCTATGCTGCTTTCTCACTAAAAGAGCAGAATTGAGGAATGGTGACAGGTATTGTATAACCCATAAAACCAAAAATATTTACTATCTGGCTCTTTAGGAAAAATTTTGCCAACTCCTGTACTAGTCTACTGATTTCAAACATTTCTTTAGTGACGACAACTTTTTATAATGAAATCTTACATAAGAATTGTGTCAGACAGGGTCCAGATGGAACTTTCAACTTGGGTAATTTGAGAAAGTAAAGCATATGCAGAATAATTTATATAGGCAATTTCAAACGTGTGTCAGAGTATAGAGAAATCACGAAGGGCTAAGAAAGCTGGGCATTATTTCCGTCTCTAGGCCTGAAGGGGAGAGGACCAAAACGACCTTATAGGAAGGGAGCCAGAAGAATGAATACCTCCCTCACATTCTCCCTTTCTCCAGTCTCAGACCAGTGTTCCCCAATGGCTAAATCCAAACAGAAGCAGGAGAGCAAGATAACCCACTGATATGGTCCTTATTCATCAGCCTACCAGGTCACAGAGCAGAATGTAGAGGGTGGAAAGTAGATCTGGGGGGGGGCAAACAGAAAAGAAACCCGGCATAGAGCCCTAATAACCGAAACTGATCAAAGCAAAGTTTCTGTCATGTTTAGTGGGGGAAGGTATTGAGGTCAGCACAGGTTGGCCTTATCTCGAACCCACTGGTCCAAGTTGAAAGAGAGAACACAGTTTGAAAAGTCTCCTAAATCCCCTTCTGGCCTTCTGACTTCATTTGTCTCCTTTCTGAAGCAAAATCCCATAGTCAGATATTTCAATGCTGTCTTTTCTAACAAACTTCAATCCTTAAACCCATTTCCGCCATTCAAACCTTAAATTCCAAGTACCAGACATGCCCCCATTCCTCTCCTGCCTGCTACCTTCTCTGTTCATGTCCTCAAGCTACTAAACATTGGTAGAAAAAATTTAAATACCCTGATTACTGAATCTCTACAATGTCACAATATCAGATAACAGGGGCCTAACTGCTTGCTCAGCTTCCCATGACTTTCAGCCCTTAACTAAAACTGCCTGAATATCCTAATCACCAAATCTGATAGCCTTTTCCTAAAACTTCATCAACCTTAACTTCTTCGCATCAAAAGATCTTGCCATTATTCCTTCCATCTTGGTTTACTTCTTCTGGCTTCCAAAGCACCATATATTCTTTTTTTTTTTTTTAATTGAAGTATACTGATTTACAATGTTGTGTTAGTTTCAGGTGTACGGCAAAGTGATTCAGTTATACATATATGTATATCTATTCTTTTTCATATTATTTTCCCATATAGGTTATTACAAAATATTGAGTATAGTTCCCTGTGCTATACAGTAGGTCCTTGTTGGTTATCTATTTTATATATAGTAGTGTATATATGTTAATCCCAAACTCCTAATTTATCTCTCCCCCACACCCTTTCCCCTTTGGTAACCATAAGTTTGTTTTCTATGTCTGTGAGTCTATTTCTGTTTTGTAAATAAGTTCATTTGTATCATTCTTTTAGATTCCACATATAAGCAATATCATATGATATTTATCTTTCTCTGTCTGGCTTACTTCACTTAGTATGATAATCTCTAGGTCCATCCATGTTGCTGCATTATTTCATTCTTTTTTATGGCTGAGTAATATTCCATTGTCTATATGTACACATCTTTATCCATTCATCAGTCGATGGACATTTAGGTTGCATCCATGTCTTGGCTATTGTAAATTGTGCTGCAATGAACACTGGGGTGCACGTATCTTTTCAAATTAAAGTTTTCTCTGGATATATGCCCAGGATTGGGATCCCTGGATCATATGGTAACTCTATTTTTATTTTTTTAAGGAGCCTCCATACTGTTCTCCATAGTGTCTGTACCAATTTACATTTCCACCAATAGTGTAGGAGGGTTCTTTTCTCTCCACACCCTCTCCAGCATTTATTTTTGATGATGGCCATTTTGACCAGTGTGAGGTGATACCTCATTGTAGTTTTGATTTGCATTCCTCTAATAATTAGCAATGCTGGCCATCTGTATGTCTTCTTTGGAGAAATGTCTACTTAGATCTTCTGCCCATTTTTTGTCTGGGTTGTTTGTTTGTTTTTTTTTGATATTGAGCTGCATGAGCTGTTTGTATATTTTGGAAATTAATCCCTTGTCAGTTGCATCACTGCAAACATTTTCTCCCATTCTGTAGGTTGTCTTTTTGTTTTGTTTATGGTTTCCTTTGCTATGCAAAAGCTTTTAAGCTTAAACGACCATATACCATGATCAAGTGGGATGTATCCCAGGGGTGCAAGGTTTTTCAGCATCTGCAAATCAGTGTGATACACCACATTAACAAATTGAAGAATAAAAACTATATGATCACCTCAACAGATGCAGAAAGCTTTTGACAAAATTCAACATCCATTTATGATAAAAAGTCTCCAGAAAGTTGGCAAAGAGGGAACATACCTCAACATAATAAGCACCATATATGACAAACCCACAGCTAACATCATACTCAACAGTGAAAAGCTGAAAGCATTTCCTCTAAGATCAGGAACAAGACAAGGATGCCCACTCTCACCACTTTTATTCAACATAGTTTTGGAAGTCCTAGCCACAGCAACCAGAGAAGAAAAAGAAATAAAAGGAATCCAAATTGGAAAAGAAAAAGTAAAACTGTCACTGTTTGCAGACAACAGGATACTATACATAGATAATCCTAAAGATGCCAACAGAAAACTACTAGAGCTCATCCATGAATCTGGTAAAGTTGCAATATACAAAATTAATGCACAGAAATCTCTTGCATTTCTATACACTAACAGCAAAAGATCAGAAAGAGAAATTAAGGAAGCAATCCCATTTACCATTGCATCAAAAAGAATAAAATACCTAGGAATAAACCTACCTAAGGAGGCAAAAGACCTGTACTCTGAAAACTGTAAGACACTGGTGAAAGAAACTGAAGATGACTCAAATGGAAAAATACATCATGTTCTTGGATTGGAAGAATCAATATTGCTAAAATGACTGTACTACCCAAGGCAATCTACAGATTCAATGCAATCCCTATCAAATTACCAATGGCACTTTTCACAGAACTAAAACAAAAAATTTTTAAAGTTGTATGGAAACACAAAAGACCCTGAATAGCCAAAGCAACCTGGAGAAAGAAAAACGGAGCTGGAGGAATCAGGCTCCCTGACTTCAGAGTATACTACAAAGCTACAGTAATTAAAACAGCATGGTACTGGCACACACAAAAAATATAGATCAATGGAACAGGATAGAAATCCCAGAAATAAACCCATGTACCTATGGTCAATTAATCTATGACAAAGGAGGCAAAAATATACAATGGAGAAAAGACAGCCTCTTCAATAAGTGGTGCTGGGAAACCTGGACAGCTACATGTAAAAGAATGAAGTTAGAACATTCTCTAACACCGTACACAAAAATAAACTCAAAATGGATTAAAAACCTAAATGTAAGACCAGACCCTATAAAACTCCTAGAGGAAAACATAGGCAGAACACTCTTTGACATAAATCACAGCAATATCTTTTTGCATCCATTTCCTAGAGTAATGGAAACAACAAAAATAAACAAATGAGAGATGTATCTTGGTGATATTATTTGAACCTTGAATCAAGCCAAGCCTGAAGCCTTCCTCTCATTTTACTTTTCACGATTGCACCAGATTAATCTTCCTAAATCATCATTTTGATTGCTTAAAACCTCCTTAAGTGGGGCTTCCCTGGTGGCGCAGTGGTTGAGAGTCTGCCTGCCAATGCAGGGGACACGGGTTCGAGCCCTGGTCTGGGAGGATCCCACATGCCGCGGAGCAACTGGGCCCGTGAGCCACAGCTGCTGAGCCTGCGCGTCTGGAGCCCGTGCTCCGCAATGGGAGAGGCCGCGACAGTGAGAGGCCCGCGCACCACGATGAAGAGTGGCCCCCGCTCGCCGCAACTGGAGAAAGCCCTCGCACAGAAACGAAGACCCAACACAGCCAAAAATAAATAAAATAAATAAGATTTTTTTAAAAAACAAAAACAAAACAAAAAAACCTCCTTAAGTGACCACACAGTGAAATCCCAAAGCAGTGGTCTGATGTTAAAGTTATTTCATTACCTGACACCAACCCAACCCATCCATGCTTGCTCTCTCTGACTCCCCTTCCCACACCTCATGCTGTAGCTCCATTGTGTGTTTGTGTGTTTATAGTCACAATGCTGTGCATTAGATCCCCAGAATTTATCCATCTTCAAACTGTAAGTTTGTACCCTTTGACCAACACCCTCAGCCCCTGGTAACCATCATTCTACTCTCTGTTTCTATGAGTTCAGCTTTTTTAGATTCTACCTACAGTGATATCATACAGTATTTATCTCTCTCTGTCTGACTTATTAGATATTTGACAGAGCACATGTAAACACATATCCTATTTTCCTCTCAAAAGGAAGGGCTCTGAGATGGAAGAAATATCTCTATCCCATAACATAACTAAATAGAGGTTCTTTAAACTTTTTCAGTTCTGATGATGAATAGTAAACCAACACAGTTAATCTATTCACTGATTTGTTTATTATCCATTCACTCAACAAGTGCTTATTTAACTCACCAAGTTCTTATGTAATGCCTAGTGTGTGTCAGGCACTGTTACAGGCTTTGAGGATATAGTAGTAAACAAAACAGATGAAAATCCCTGCTCATAGAGCTGTGGAAAGAGACAGCAAAAAAGAAGAAAAATAAGTAAAATTTGTAATATTTTGCTGAATATGTGATAAATGCAGGAATAAATAAATAATAAATAAATGCAGGATAAATGTGGGGGTAAATTGCAACCCCGCACTTAGAAATGTTTCTAGCCATGATCAACTCCCCTTAGATGGTGGGTAGAAATGTGACGATATTGAGCTAGTGAATAGAGGAGGCTCTTGTAAACCATTCCATATTAAAAATATTTAGTAAATCTTGTAAACTTTCAGGAGCATGGGGGTATACTCTTGCTTCAGCTTGGCTCATTTCTAAGGTAATTTTCATGGTGAATTTCAGTATATAGCTCCTTTTTTTCAGTTATGTTCAGGATTACAATGAGAGCTTATCGGCAGAAGAATTGTAGATATTTGAAATGTATTCAATTCTGACATACTGGCATTAAAATTAAAAGCATATTGGGCATCAATGTTTTCTCCTTCATAATTACAGGAAACTTTATCACCAAGTGATGATGGCCCTTTCTCCCATTATATTCCAACAAAATAACAGCCTTAAAACTGAACTTGGCATTGCTGTGGTCAGAGGAAATGTTTTATACTTAGCTTCAGAACATAGAAATTTTTCTGACCCAACATATCCATGAAAAATGATGTGTTAATGTATGTGTGTGTTTGTGAGAGAGGAAAAGAGAGAAAGAGAGTGTTTGTTGGACATTATACATACGTGGTTATGGATAGAGAGAGGAAAACGGGCAAAGAGCCAGTAAAATAAGCAATAAAAAAATCCTTGGTTTGTGGTCAGGCATGAAGCTGTAGCTTGGGCCTTCAGTGGCTCCAGCAATGAGTTAATAAGCCAATAAAATATGTGTCCATTTTAGATGTTCAGAGGTCAAAGCACTTGAAACAAAGTGAGTTACATGACCAAGTTCCCCTGAGTCAGGATCATATTCTTGTTCGCCAAGATGCCTTAAATATTTAGCAGAGCCATCTGTACTACTGAAAAAATAATCTCCATAAAGCTCTCAAGACCACCTCTATATACAGTACTGTAAATGACATTGAATAAAATAAAAATGAAATGATCTATAGTGGTGGCAATCTAGTCTTACTCCTACCACCTCCCAAAACTAAAAGCCATAAGCTAAATAGCAGATGCTCTTTATTTTTGTTGTGAGTTAACAAGTTTGGCAATTTCTCTCTGGTCAGAAATGTTCACTGGGGAGGAAGTAAGTTTCTACCTAAAAATTTGAGTATTTTTACAAAGAACAACGTTCATCTCAGAAAAAGGAAATATTAGTCACAAAACACAACAACAAAATGTTCTCAGGGTTCCAAAGTTTCTGGATGCGTGGCATACTTGGGATATAGGAATTCACCAACAGGAAAATCAATACAATTCACTAGCATGTATAATTCTGGATTTAGTCCTCACCCATTGCTTATTGGCTGAGTGAACTTGAGTTACTTTACTTTCTCAAGTCTCAGTTTCATTTGTTATGATGTTGTAGAGGAAAAATAATTTTCCCTCTACTCTTCTGAGTTCTAGCTGAGACTCCTGTAATACAAAAACAGATTAATAAGAGAAAAACAAACAAGTTTATTAACACGTATACCTCATGTAAACATGGTAGATACACAGGGGAAAATGAGTAACTCTCCAGGGTGGCTTAGAATTCTGACTCAAATACCATCTTCACCTAAAGACCAAAGAAGGAAAGGTGAGAAAAGGTCAGTCACAGGAGGTTATTAGCACAGTAAACAAGGAAAAGTTTGTTACGCAGATTTAAGTTGGTACCTTCTCCATTGGTAAGATTCTCTTGTGATTTAGAATCAAACTTCTCTTTCTGATACAGAAAGGGAGACGTCCTCGACCAATGGAGAGTCTTAAGGTTGTCATGAGGATCCAATGAGCTAAGGTAAATAAGGTATTCATAACACAGTTGGAACACAGAAAGTGCCAAATAAAAGTTAACCATTATTGGGCTTCCCTGGTGGCGCAGTGGTTGAGAGTCTGCCTGCCAATGCAGGGGACACAGGTTCGAGCCCTGGTCTGGGAGGATCCCACATGCCGCGGAGCAACTGGGCCCGTGAGCCACGACTACTGAGCCTGCGCGTCTGGAGCCTGTGCTCCGCAACAAGAGAGGCCGCCGTAGTGAGAGGCCCGCGCACCGCGACGAAGAGTGGCCCCCGCTTGCCGCAACTAGAGAAAGCCCTCGCACAGAAACGAAGACCCAACACAGCCAAAAATAAAATAAATTAATTAATTAAATTAAAAAAAAAAAAAAAGTTAACCATTATTATTTCAGATCGATGTTTCTTCAAGTGTGGTCCCTGGACTAGCGGCAGCAACATTACCTGGGAACTCAGACATACAGATGCTCAGGCCTCATCCCAGACCTACTGAATCAGAAACTCCGGAGGCAGGACCCAGTTCTCTGTTTTAACAAGCCCTGAAGGTGATTCTGGTAACCACTGAAATGAGAACCATGCTTATAGAATATAGGGTTATACAAAAAAGAAGTAAGTTCTAATATAATTCATCCCTAAGAACTTCTGTTTTTTTTGTGACTATTTAAATGCAGAAGAATGCTTGGTTTTATTTCTTTCCAAACAACTAAAAAAGAAATCCAGCAGTAGCTTGAGAACAGTAGGATTTCTGTAGAATAACTCTTACCATCTTATTTTTGACTTTGCTTAGACAGACTCCTTTATGCCACACAACCATGTTCCAAGAGATCTATTATTAAATTGTGTTAATGTATTTTGTAAAGCCAAAGATACAATGGAAAAACTCAAAAGAGAGAGCCTACAGTATTGGTGAGAATTACGAAATTATACATTTGAACACAGCCTATTACTCATTAGTCTTAACCAATTCCATAAACAAAATCATATGACTATAAGATGGGAGCATAGGCATATGCTGAATCAGTGACAAACCTAGGTGCAGGAGTGTAATGCAGGGTTTCTAAGTCTGTGCATTTTGTGGCTTGAGTATAGTCAATAAGGTGTATGCACAGTTAATAAAGGTAAAATTGCCGTTTAGAACAAAGAAAGCCACAGTGTGTATTTTTGTCACTTCATCCTCCACACTGCTGCCATAGAGATTTTTCTAAAGAACACATTTAATCGTGTCACCATACAACTTAAGAGACTTAAATGGCTCCCTTAAGCCTGGCATGAGAGTCTTTGTAACCTGGCACCTGCTGACATATTTCACGGACCCCAGTCCTATAATTATAGCTCCTCTATGGAGCCTTGCTTGACAGCCCACTCCTCATCACTAGGGAGCTGGTCCTTCCTAACTCAGAGCTTCTGGAGCACCGTGTGCAGACCTCTAGAAATCATTTTTACATTACATTATAATTGTTTGAACGTCTGTCTCTAAACAAGACATTTACTTAACTTTTACTGACGGCAAGAAGCACATTTTCATTTTTGTGTCCCCAGCAGTTGGCATAAAGCCCAGTACAAAAGAGACACTTAGTAAATAAAGACATTCTGTGGGTCTAAAATGTAAGATCTATACAGGAACCAGAGATCAGCCCAGAAAAAATGCAGCCATCACCTGGAGCCTCTTTCTACCCATATTACAACCAAAATCTTTGAATTTTGAGAAAAAGTTCTGCCACTTTCAAGGTTCCAGTGTCACCCTCATTGTAGCAGACACAGTCTCCAAGATAGAATGTCCTGTTCCCACTATCTTCTGAGAGCCACTAAAACTCACTTCATTTAAGACATTCTGACCCCCAAAGTTACTGTGTCAGTTGATAGTGATTGAAACCCCCGATTTTTATCCCAGGCTGCATGTCATGAGCTTTACAGTTTCAAGACTTAAGTCAAAACTGCAAAATAAGCTGGGTGTAGCAGGTTTAAGGCAGCCGACCCCACATTTGTTAGCTTACTGAGTAATCCTCCTGGCTCCAGAATCATGGTAATTATTTGCTGATCCACAACTCATCACTCTCCATTTTACTTCCCTCACAGCCCTGCTACCATTTCACAACCTGTCAGATTAGCATTTTAGAATGCTTTCCCTTCTCCACTTGGCTCTGCTCTGTGCCCTGGTATTTTATTCTTGATAATCATTCAGCCCTGAAGCATTTGGCCCAGGGTTGCTGGAACACCTAGCAAGCTATTTAAGCCAATTCCTTCACTGGAGCACCGGATGCTTGAGTCACAACACCTTGAATTAATCGCAAATTGTTTGAGAATATCCTATTTGTTTGGTTGCTCATTATCATCTCCCTGTCTACTGTCATATCCCTTAAGCCAAAGGACACATTTTCAGTTTTTAAGTGAATTGGAGCAATGGATGGGTCTGGATAGAATGACACTAACTCTCCCTGTAAGTACCCAGCTCCTCACTGTCTGCCTGGAGAAATCTAGTGACAGTTCCCTGTTGCTGATTCTGAGATATCCGAGGCTCCTCCTTGCCTGGAAACTTCTGATGCTCTTTTGCAATGACCAACAGAAGCTTCAGTTTTCTCATCCTTACAGGGCTTCTGTAAATTGTAATAATTTGTAAATAAATTGTAAATAATTGTCAATAATCAACAAATGGTAGCCAATCTAGCCATTGCAACTGTGATTTGAAGGCTGTATTAGTTTCCTAGAGCTGCCATAACAAGTACCAAAAACTGGCTTAGAACAACAGAAATTTATTGTCTCACAGTTCTGGAGGCTAAAAGACCAAAATTAAAGAGTTGACAGGACCACGCTTTCTCTGATGGCTCTAGCGGGGGAGCCTTCTTTGTCTCTTCTAGCTTCTGGTAGTTGCCAGCAATCCTCAGTTCCTTGGCTTGTAGATGCATCATTCTAAGTCATATGGCCATCTTCTCCCTGTGTGTCTTCATATCATCTCCCCTCTGTGCTAATCTGTCTCTGTGTCCAAATGTCTCCTTTTTATAATGACACCAGTCATATTGGATTAGGGCCTAATGACCTCATTTTACCTTTATTACCTCTATAAAGATCACATTTCCAAATAAGGTCATATTCTGAGGTATTGGGGGTTAGGACTTCAACATGTCTTTTGGGGAGAACACAATTCAATCCATAACAGAGGTGAAAGGTAGCAGAATATGTCACCTTAAAATATGACTGTAGGAGTTCAGGACATGCCACTCCAAAATATGCCACTTTGGTATATTGACTACTTTGAGCTGAAGGCACTTGAAAAACAGCAAACGCAGGCAGAGACTTTCTCTGAACTTCCCTTACGTGTCTAAACACAGATCCTCCAAAAGGAACTCACTTGTCATAAATCCCTTCCCTGGGAGTTTCATTAGGCAGAGAAGATTGACTTACTACAGGAGAGAAGGGTAGAGGTCAACACCACGCCTAAACGAACTTTGCCACAAACTATCATGTCTCGCATATACATTCTTCTAAGGACCCATTCAACTCTCCTAAAAATCATTCACTCTGCCCTGAGAGGCCTAAATCCTTTTTCCGCTTTCCCTACTAAGATAGCATTTAAGTCTGAATTCTAAGCCACCTCGGGCTTACTCATTTTCTTCTGAGTATCTCCCATGTATACATGAGGTATACATATTAATAAACTTGTTTGTTTTTCTCTTGTTAATCTATTATTACAGAAGTCTCTCACTGAGAACTCAGAAAAGTAGAGGGAGGTTATTTTCCCTCCCCTGCAGAAGCAGAGTAGCCAGTTGTGGTAAGAATATACAGTATAGAATGGTATTTTGTTTTTCTAATAACTGACCCAATTTTGTTTTGTTGACCTCCCTTTTCTTGCTGAGGAACAGGATTCCCTGGTTATAATTCAATTTAATTTCTCTTTTGTTCTTAAAATAATCAGACAAGTTACCCCTCAGGCTCTCACTGTCCCTGGACAGCACCTGTCTGGGGTGGGGAGAAGGCGGTGGCACACTGGTAGACCAACTCTTTAGGGGAGAAAAAATCCAAAGTGCCCAATTTGTAGCAGTGACTGATTTCCACTGTGTATTAATGCTATATAGAGTAGTCCAACCAGGGCTGATTCAAACTACCCATGAACAACTGGCAAAATTCCTGAAAATTTAAACTTAGTCTCTTGAGCAGGTATGAACTATTTCCAGCACCCCCACTGAAGGCATGGTCTGCTTTCTCATGACTGCCTTCTCCTTTTCTCCTCCCTGATTCTCCAACCTGCATTTACCCACAAAACTTCAGGCAACTGATGTGGGAGCGGGTAACACTGACTTACTTGAGATGCAGCAAGCTGCTCTCAGCAACTCTGATATCCCTTTCTGGAGGTTGTTGCTGTCTCTTATCCACCAACATGACAGGGCCTCCTCTGCATGGCAGGTGTCCAGGGACTGGATGTGCATTTGTTGGTTCATTGCAGGGTCCTGAGGGGTCTTCCTCTGCATACTGCTTGATACGGAAAATCCAGCTTCAACTTGGCCTCTACTGCCCAGCCCTTTCCTTGTGAAATTTAACCTACAGACTTTTTTTTTTTGTTTTTTTTTTTGATCCACTCTTCCACAGTCCTTTTGGGAGATATTTGCAAGAAGGCTTTTGCCCCCATCCATCTTCTTTGGCATCCACCTAACGGAGGGAAATCTAAATATCTTTGCAAAAAAAATGGTGGGAAAGGCAGGTGCCCTCTGGCTAAGCCATGTCTCTCCTACCACTTTCTCCTTGTCTAATTAGCATCAAACACTCTGCTGGTCCAATAGGAAGCAACTTTAAGACAAGAGAACATTGTCAGCACCTAACCAAGCGGAGAGGAGGAAACAGATGTACATCCCCAAATGTACAGGAAAAGGAGAGGAACAAGTCCAAAGTCCTTCTTTGAGTAGGAAAGAATAGTTTCCACAATACAAATTCTGCATTCTCCCAAAAGTCATCATCTTCCTCTCTTCCAGTCCCTCTTTTTTTTTTCTTCTTTTAAACATTTATTTATTTATTTTTGGCTGCATTGGGTCTTTGTTGCTGCGCACGGGCTTTCTCTAGCTGCGGCGAGCGGGGACTACCCTTCATTGCAGTTTGTGGGCTTCTATTGCGGTGGCTTCTGTAGTTGTGGTTCGTGGGCTCTAGAGCGCAGGCTCAGTAGTTGTGGCGCACAGGCTTAGTTGCTCCACGGCATGTGGAATCTTCCCGGACCAGGGTTCGAACCCGTGTCCCCTGCATTGGCAGGCAGATTCTTAACCACTGCACCACCAGGGAAGTCCCTGGTCCCTCTTAAATGTGACTCACTGATAAAGACAGGGAAACCAGTTCAGCCTTCCTCGCAGTAGGAGCAAGGATTAGGAAACGCATGACTGAAAACCAGGTCCTCGGCCTTGGAGAATTCAGTAATTTTATTATCAGAGCTCTGACTCCACTTTTTTATTACCTTTAATAATGTAGTGTTTGCTACATTATTCAGCCACCTTTGGGAGAAGAAAAAGATATTAGTAATAATAGATAACATTAGGAAAATAGAATAATCATACCTCACAATGCTCCCTTACATTATTATTCCAGTAGTGGAGAAAAAATAAAAAGCTTGTTTTTAATCAAAACTAACCATAATTAAATCTGCCTTCCAAGTTGGAAGAATAGGGGGAGGAATTAATTTATGTCACTGGGAAAATAAGTCTCTCTGCTGCCCCCTTTCAGTTGCAGAGACTGGTGGGCGAGAAGGATTGAGACGCAGAGTAGATGATTTAGCAGAGCAAGAGCACATTCATTCTTCTTTGGATACACAAGAAGATCCCCAGAGCAGAGACTGAGGATAGTAGGGTCTACTCCCACCTCTGAGGGGGAGGCAACAGAAGTAAAGGAGGGAGCAAAAAGATAATAGGAATGCAACACTGTGGTAGCTGAGGATTGTTTTGTTTCATTTTTTTCTATTTTCCATTTAAGATATTTGCTCTGCTAGGATATAAACCCCCTTCTGTGTTCTCAAGCGTGCAGTAAAGACTATTACACATAAGTGCCCCATGAGGGTATTTTTTTTCATGTAATTCAAAGAAAAGGGGATGAGTACAGTGTTTGTGCAGCGTGGGGTGGAGAGAAGGGAACCTGTATGGGAGATGAGAGGCTAGGAATGTGGAATAAGTTCTCCCAGGAGCAGGAAGTAGGAGCCAGCCCTGAACCACCATTAAGCCCTGGAAAGGTGTAAAAATCTTGAAGAAGACCGGAGAACAGAGGGTCTGCGCTGACATCTGGGTTTTAGTATTAATACGGTTGCTATTGCTATTATTCTCCACTAGGGAGCTAAACAGAACACACACAACACAGCTCCCAATAACATCCAAGGCACAATGGCCCCTACATCTGGGTCAGGGACTTGTGAGAGGTATATTACCAACTCTTTATACACCCCTAATAAGCACTGACTTTTATTCATTCTCAGGGCCATGTGGTGAGAAAGTTGGAAAATGTAGCCGTTTCCTGGAGCTGACATGTGGGTATCCAGGATGACCTCATGCCAGTCGCTACACACGGCTACTATTGTTCTTCAATCTTCATCTAATAGAGGGTGAACAGCAGGTGGCCTCAAGGTAGCCCTTCCTTTTCCAGAAACTGAAATCTGTCACAGAGCACTGCGAGTCCACAGAGTTGAGTAAATATGAGCCAATCTGCACTACTGTGAGGCATGCAGTCCCTGTGTCCTGCTGACCCGCTTGGCAAGAGCACTTTCCCTGCCCAACATGAACAGCACTGTGTCATCCTTTCTTCTCTGTGCAGGAAGAAAAGTCAACAGCTAGAACTTCGGTCCATTACAAACGTAAAACATGCTTCTCTAAATTTTATGGCACCTATAAGCCACGGACAGTCAAGTGTCTCACACACTTCTTTTTTAGAGACCCTAGTGGATTTTTCTTTGCTCTTTTTTCTTCCTTTTTAAACTTGCATTTCTTTAATTAGTTGTGTATTTTCTTCAAGGTGGAGTGAAAGCCTTTAATATTTGAATTCCATGAAGAAGACCTACTGATATACAACTCAACTACTTTAAGCTGCCGAAAGCAACTATGTTAAATACACAGTATACTGAGTTTCCAGAGGGGACAGTGTATACAATTCCTTATCAGGTGTGCTTTGGTGTAGATTTACACTATGTGCCTTTGACTATCTTTCTTCTTGGAAGAGTCCCTGCTGCTTGTCAGAAGGTGTGCTACTGGGTACTTCCAGTAAAGACAGCCTTTATTATTAGGGTCAGTTATTGTGTAAACTTAGAAAAGTAACAAGGTCTTGTATTTTAGTTTTATCTTTGACAAATTAGGTTGTTGTATGATCTGCTATCTAACCAACTCCCTCATGAATCACCGTGGCATACAAACAAGAATAATTTAGTGAACCTTACTTCTAATACCGATCCTCAGTATACCCAGCATATTATGAAAGCAAAATAATTGAAAAATGGAAGAGAGAAGAGAAAGGAATGAAATGAGGAAGAAGTAAAGGAAGAAAAGGTAAGAGGATTAATTAGACATTAAGGAAGCTCTGGGGTCCAATTGTATTTTCCATTCACATCTTTCCCTGGCTAGAAAAATCTGCTCTAAAAATAGAAACCCCATATTTGGGGGGTATACTCTTAGGCTGAGGATACATGAATAGTCTTTATACTTGTCAGCAACTAGTTCCTTTTGTCTACCTTGGTAACCCCAGTATCTTGCACATTAACAGTACTCAGTAGAGGCTCTGATAAATATTTGCAGAATAAATGTTTAAAGTTAATGTGGAAATCATTAGATGAAAGGTTGATAAGGAAAGGGAGAGATCAGGCTGTGAATACTTGAATTCAAGAATCAGTATTAATATCACTAAAATGAAACAGCCAGATCCAATGTGCCTCCTGCAGCGACGTGGTGTGATGTGAAATATATAACATCGTATTCTCGCAAAAACCTGAACCCGCGTTCGATGAAGGCTTTAGAGCTGAATTGCAGTCAAAAAAGAAAATGGCAGCTGGAGGAACAAGTTAAACACCACCTAAAGGAAATAGACGTTCTACAGGTCAGCTCATAGTATCTTTAACAAGTCAATGACAAGGAGAAAAAGAGAGAGAGAACTACCATGGACCTTGACGGAATCTCAATTTGGCCAAATAAATTATACAAAGACAATTAGGGAGATTGTAATGTGTACTGTGTGTTGAATGATTCCACATCATTTAACACACAGTACAATAAAGCTATGGCTATGTAAGAAAATATCCACGTTTTTGGAAATGTATATCAAAATAGAATGATGTGATAATTGAGGTGTGCTTAAAATAGTTAACACACATGCATAAAGAGAAGGGGAATAGATAAATGCTGTATGGCAAAATCTTTAAAAACACTGGATCTGGGTAATAAGTATAAGGATGATCTACGTATGGGGGTACATTTTGTTGTTTTCCATGCTTTTATGTTTGAAACATTTATAATACAATTTTTTTCAAAAGTAAATACCTTGGGGGATGTTCTGACCAGGAAGGGGCATAGGGAACTTTTTGAGATGCTAGAAATGCTCTCTGTATGATCAGGACGGTAGTTAAATAAATGTGTACATATGCAAAACTCATCAAACTGCACACTTAAAGTTATGCTCCTTATTGCATTTAAGTTATAGCACATTAAAATAAACAAACTCGGCTCCATCTTTAGTAGGCAACTAAATTAGAAACACCTGCATGAGTAACTAAATGTAGCACATATCTGCTCCCCTGGTGCCTCCACTTAAGAGATTCCTGAGAATTCCGGCGTCCACTCTTTACCTAGTCTTCTACGTGCCAAAAAGCAATGACACTCAGTCACTGAGAATGCTATCTCCACGTTTTAGAGGCTGGAAAAACTATCACCCAGTTTCTGAGACGATGCGCCTTGAAAAGAGAGGTAAGTACGAGCATTGGCCTTGAGTCATCAGCATCACAGGGCCCTGGAGAGAAGAAGTGGAGGAAAAACTATGTGTCCTAAGGCAAAGAGATGCAAGGAGAGGGAGCTGGGGGAGGGTCAGAAGTGACAGCATCAGTAGAGGGACAGTGGTTCCATGGACTTGAACCCCTAGGTCTGTGGCTCAAAAACGCATGTGGCGCCAGACAGTCCCACCCTCACCAGAAGATCCTGGGGATAGCCTCGAGGAAACGCTGTTGATGCTCCTCCTAGCTGGAGGAAAAGAAAGGAAGAGAAGAATAGTGGAGTGAGCAGCTATCAAAGGTCCTTTTCCACGGAGACCATAGAATGAAGTATGGTGGCTGTGGAGCACCAACACCGTAGCGTCATCAGTTGATTGTAATGACTGAATCTTATCCTTTTCATTGTCACAAGAGAGGGAACATAATGCGTGACAGGAAACGAATAGAAGCAAGGAGGCAGGCAACGCTGATGACCTCTGAATCACCTTTGGGGTTGTTCTTCCCTCGTCTTGAAGAATAGCACACCTTCACAGCTGAATAGCACTGTGGTCCAGTCCTGTGGGATCTAAGAAGTCCTACAGCCATCTCCTTCAGTTCAAACTGGCAGAGTTTCTGCTGAGGTGGCTGATTCGGTCCATGGTTCTTACCAATGTCCTATCAAACGGCTGTTCCACCACACTCCTTGCGCTCTCTGCGCACACTGAGAATTTTCGAAATCTTTAAATTCTGGTTCCTTTTTGCATAATAATTCCTTCTACAATTCATTTATCTCTCCTTGTGTTCTACTATAAGCAGGCAGGGAGAACCAAGCTACTCTTTCAACACCTTGCTTAGAAAGCTCCTCGGTTAAATACCCAGTTTATCACTCACAGGTTCTACCTTCCACAAAACACTGGAATGTGAACAAAGTTCAGTCAAGTTCTTTGCCACTTTATAACAAGGACTGCCTTTTCTCCATTGTCCAATAACATGTTTCTCATTTCTGTCTCAGACATCATCAGAATGGCCTTTACCATCCATATTTCTATCGTTCTATTCGTGATTAATTATTATGCTTTATGAAGATAGAAGCTTTCTTTACGGAGTTCCTCTTTTCTTTCTGAGTTCTCACCAGAATTACCTTTAACAGACCTTTCATGGTAATCTTGGCTTTTCTAGCATGCATTTCAAAACTCTTCCATTTTCTACCCAGTACCCAGTACCAAAGCCATTTCCACAGCACCCCACTTCATGGTACCAATTTCTGTATTAGCCAGCTCTGGCTTCCAGAGCAAAATACATAGACTAGGTAATTTAAACACAAATATTTATTTTCTCACAGTTCTGGGGCTTGGAAATCCAAGATTAAGGTACTGACAGATTCGGTGTCTGGTGAGAACCCTCTTCCAGGCTTGCAGATGACTGCCTTCTCACTGTGTCTTCTCATGACAGAGAAAGGAAACTCTGATGTCTCTTCCTCTTCTTATAAGGGCACATCCCATCATGGGGCTCTACTCACTAGCTACCTTCCAAAGGCCCTACCTCCTAATACTATCCCATTGGGGATTAGGGATTCAACATATGGATTGAGAGTACACAGACATTCAGTCCATAACGTTACTATAGCATAATCCAGTTGATCCTGACTGATACAAAACCTATGACAATAAAGGAAGACAACCTTAAGATGAAGCCAACATTGTAGATAGCAAAGTGGAAAAATAGACAGGGTTTTTGACATCACTGAACCACTGGATCATCCCTCATAGAAAGGCCATTTTATTGCTAGACTTACCAGTTATGTAAGAAATAAATTCCCTTATAATGTAAGCTATTTGAATCAAAACCACTTAACTGGTACAGTGATTATATTCTGTATTATATGACCCCCAACAATGCCGTATCTGAATGGAATAAGGGAGGGCACCAGACCTCTGAGCAAACGATGTGCAGGCTGGACAATGGTCTGTGAAGTAGATGGATACAAAAGCTCTGTCCAATAGGGACATCATACCCAGGGAAGTGACTGACCAACATCAATCCACTTGGCTTCAAGTCCTTCACTAAGTCTACTGATAGCAACAAGAATAGTTGAGTTAGAAGCAGAGAGCTGCACGTTGTGAAATCAATTTCATAAATTGTGGGCTATAGTCACAGTTTTCATTTCCTATCACAGAATTAAAAAGCCATATATCTTCCCCATTCTGAGAAAAATTTAGAAACAAAGAAAAATTATGAGTCCACTTTCATACCTTCAAGCCACCATACTGTGAAGCCCCTGATGTCACCATTTTAGTAACACCGTGTCTCTGCAGGAGGAAGGCCCACAGTCGTGGAGCAAGAGCGGAGAAAGTAACTGAGACCTGCATCTGCCACCGAGGGGACTACAAGACAACCAGATAGCAATATCCGCATTGACCTGTCAATTCCAAAATGCAAATCGGTCTGAGAAGCACAGCTATATGCCTGTTCCCGCTTTTCTGTAATGCTGGCTTTGGGTGGAGATCTCTAACTTCCTTATTTCCTTCCATATGTGTCCTTTGAATAAAGCCCTCTGAATTACAGTGTCGTTCTTTTTTGAAAACTAAACGCTGTTTTCAATATCCAATTATTCCAACTGTCTCTCTCAAAAAGAGTCCATCTTCCCTCTAATAAATTTTACTCATATTTTTTAAGTATAAAAAAGTCTTTTCTCCCAGAGCAACATTTGTTTAAAAAACCCTGGGCCTGGACCGCCAGGTGGTAGTTGTTGCATCACTTATTTCCACCAGATGGCGCTGTTGCTGATTCACACATTCGGAGTCCTACCAAATTTAATCTCATCACTGAAAAAACACCAGCGACTGCTTCTCCCCATTCCTGAGAAATTACCACTTTTAACAACTACCACCTCTGTAACTAACCTGCTGGACACTTAACAACTGTCTCAGAGGGTTTCCTTAAGTGCAATTAGATATTGAGCTAAGCCCTCAGGACGCAGTGGTGTTGTTCTCTTAGAATCCAGTAAGAGAGATGACCATTTAGCAAATTATCACACAAATAAACACATAATCACCAACTTTGATTTATGCTACAAATCAGAGAAACAAAGGTTCCTGGTTGCTAATGACCAAGCCTGAGGGGTGGAATCCAAAGGGAGCAAAAGGAGCTAAATTTGAAGAGGGAGAGTAAACATTCTTCCAAACAGAAGGAATAGTCTTTAAGAAGGCACTGAGGCTGGAAGGGTTATGACACTTTGGACAGGCTAAGAAAAAGAGAAGCCAGAGCTTTGAAACTAAGGATAAGAGCGAAAGAAAGTTGGAAAATTGAGTGGTCCCACTGATAGATAAGTCCTTGGTTTCAGTGACAATCTATACAATGATTCTCAAATTTACATCTCTAATCACCTTCTCTTCCAAGTTCTATATATGTCCCTACTTAATATATCCACTTAGTTGTTTCAAAGACATCCTCAAATACATGCACAGCACTGAATTCATGATCCTTTCTGGTCTGATTGGCTGTTCCCCGAATGTCAATAAATGGCACAACCCATACATTCAGAAAACTAAAGAGTCCTTGCAGTCTCCCTCACCCTTAGGTGCATAGGCCATCTATCACCAAATTCTGTTCATTTTATCTACCAAATCTGACAGCTTTTCTCTAGATCAGTGATTCTCCACATGTGGTCTCCAAACCAGCAACATTAATATCTACAGGGAACTGGTCAGAAATGCACATTCTCAGGCCCCAACCCAGGCCTAATCAAGGGGGCCCAGATATCTGCATTTTAACAAGTCCTCCAGGAACTGGAAGTCCAGTACAGTTTGAGAATCACTGCTCTATAGCTACAGGGTCCCTGCTACTGCCATAAACCTATCTCATCATTACTTATCTGGGCTACAGGAGTAGCTCTGCAGTTGTTCTTCCCCACATCCATTAAAGCTGCTTTCTACATTAAATCTCAGCCCTGGCATCCACTATAATCTACAGGAATCTACTCTAAACCAACTAAATCCAAATCACTGGGGGTGGGGCCCAGGCTTTGGTATTGTGTAAAAGCTTCACTTTGAAAGCCAAGACTGAGAACCACTACTGAACTCAATTGTACTCTGAAGCCAGACTGATTTTTTCAAACTACAAATCTAGTCTTGCAATTCCCCTGCTTAAAACCAGCCAGGATCAAGCCCACATTCCCAACACCTATGAGACAGGCAAGTGCTCTGGCCCCTACATTTGCCACACACTCCTCTAGTCTTCTACCATTCCGGTTTTCAATCCATTGTAGGCTCCATGCTTCCCCTTGCTTTAGAGTTTTGCATATGCCGCTTGCTCTCTTGGCCTAGATGTCCCTGTCTTACCCCTTTTGCCTAGTGATCCTCACTCTTCCTGGAGATCTCAGTTCCATCTCCCCTTCCCCAGGGAAGTCTTTCCCAACCTTCTTTGTCATGGGAAGGGTAGGATGGGGAGGATCCATATATCCCAGTTTGCCCAGGAAGTCCTGATTTATGGACTCATGGCTTGTGGATTTACTAATTTATAACTTTATATTTATTTGTGATCATTTGATTCATGTCCATCTTCCTCACTGGATCATAAACCGTAAGAGTTTGACACACAGGATGCACTAACAAATATTAGTGTTCCCAATTATATAAGGGGAAACTGAGTCTGCAGAGCTTAATCATCTTGCCCAGATCACACAGCAGGTAAATGGCGTGGCTGGAATCTGAACCGAGGTCAGGGATTTTCCAGCATCATAACAATGAAACTGTGTTTTCAGAGAGATTGCCACAGCCTGATTCAGTGCCTGAGTATCCACAGTGGCCCCGGATTGAGCTTTGCTTGATTCTTATTAGAATTGAGCTCAGCTTGAAAGCTACACAGTTATTTCCTTTCCATTGAAATTGTAATCTGCTCCAAGGAAATGAAGCTTATGGGTCTCAGGGTATAAAGGGCAAATATGTGGGAGAAGCCAGAGATCAAACAGTCAAGTACACTTGTTATAGAATTTTTCATGAGTTGAATTCAAATGCTATCAGTGGAGCAACTCCCCCTTGGATTTAAAAGAACAAGAACAAAGGATGAGGGGAAAGGCAGCTGTCAGTGCATAAACAGAAGGCAGATGGAATGGTCCAGGCCTAGGAATGTGGAACAGATGCAGCCAAGGGCTGGGACAAGGGTCACAAGAAAAGCCAATGCAGTAGAAGCTAAGAAGCTGCTTCTTCCTCAGTGAAAAATGCAGGGGGGAACATTCGATTCCCTGTAATTCATCAGTGGGTCCCCTCCAACTGTCCTTCATGTACCAACATGGGGCCCCTCCACCACGTACCAACTGCCCTTCCTCTTTCTGTGTAATAGTGAGTTGTAACTCTAAGAGGTCACCTTGCCTCATTGATTCTCACTTTTCTCACTTTTCTCATATGCAAAATGAGGAAACTCAACTTAGATGACCTTGAAAGATGCTCTCTGCTCTACAATTCTGTGGTTCTATGACCCACAGCCAACGCTGTTAGGATTTACTCTGAAAAGACAGGAAAACACATGGATATTGGTAATAATCCCCTTCTCAAAATCAGAAAAAGGATGGCCCATGTATGCTATTCCTCAACCCCTATTGCATCTGATTCCTGAAGAAAGTGTTTCAGGTCAAGTCCAGCCTGCTTTAAAGTCAAAATTGAACCATGAAGTTCATAGCAAAATGAATCCAAAGCAGAATGAGTACCACTAATCTACTAAATCCCAAAATTGAGGTAAACTGAACTATTATTATGAACTAAGCTATTATTATTATTAAAGAAAAACAAACATTTAACAGAAAAATTAGGTGATGCTTTAAATTTCATTTGTTTGCATTAGAATGAATCATGTATAATTTTAGACAATTAAATCAGAATAAACCCAGATTGCACTTCACATTAGTGAAACAGTGCACTTGATATATATTTTGTAATTGGATCAAAACACTTTTATAAGGCTTATGTCAGCACTAGGAGTGAGTAGCTAGGAGGCAGGACCACCTAGAAAACTGAGAATAATTCAGATATGATGTGCTTTTGTCCAGAATGCTCATTCCCCAAACTCCATCTAAAGAAATCTTGCCATTTCTTCAACCCTGTCACTGACCTGAGAAACAGTTTTAAAACATAGCCCCCAGATTCTCTGACCTTCCTCCTACTGAAACATGAGGTCTATGTCCCCTCCCCTTAAATTTGGGCTCTGTAACTCCTCAATAAAGAGAATACGGTAGAAGTGATGCTGTGCCAGTTTCCAGACGCAGGCTTTAAGAAACTGGCAGCATTTACTTTCTGCCTTGGAACCCAGCCACCAGGTTGTGAGGAAGCCAAACAGCCACATGTAGAGGCCATGTGTAGGTGGTCCAGCTGACAGTCACAGCTGAGGTCTCAGTCTAGCCGGTGTCAACTGCCAGACATATGAGCGATCAAGCTTTCACATGATTCTGGCTCCCAGTTTTCGAGCTGCCCCAGCTGATGCCACATGGTGTAGAGATGGGCTGTTCCCTTCCAGACCTATCCAAATTTCAGCTTCATGAGCTAATTAACTGCCTGTTGTTTTCCTCGGCCCCTAAGTTTGGGGTGGTTTGTTATGCAGCAGAAGACTTGCCTAAATCCCCGCACCACTGCCACAACCACTACTACCATCAGTACAACAGTCATGAGGGCAGTTCAAAAGAATTCCCATTCTTTTCTCTTTCTGGGTACAAGACAAAAATGCACTTCTCACCTGCTGTGAATTTAGGCTTGGTCATATGATAGATAACGGCCAATGGAACGCGACTGGAAAGGACACGTGCCAATTCTGAGCAGAAGTTTAAAACTCTCCTGTGCCATCCACTAAGTTCCTTTCTCCTGTCACAGTGATGGTGGAAGCCCACACAGACTCCATCAGCCAGACTCCCTGGTGGAACTACAATGAGCAGGGCTGCAATCCAACCCAGACTGGACATACAGCATGAGGGAGATACCATTATTTGCCGAGTTAAGCCACTGAGGTTTTGTAAAGTTATTTGTTACCACAGCATATGACCAGGTTTCTCAATGGCAGCACTACTAATATTTTGGGCTAGATAATTCTTTGTCCTGTGCATTGTAGGATGTTCAGCAGCATCCCTGGCCTTCATCCACTAGACGCCAGTAGCACCACAACCCCCAGTTGAGACAATGAAAAATGTCTCCAATCTTTACCAAAGATCCCTTAGAGGGCCCCAGTTGAGAAACACTGACTTAGACGGCTCCACCTGATGCAACTGCCACCATGCAGAATGGCTTCCTCTTCACTCTTTGAAAGCCCTTCATAGATTCTCTTCCATAGCACTCATATCATTTGCCACATCAACTTATAATTACTTCCTTGGACGCTGCCACCCTGAAGACTGTGAGAGCAGGTGGAAAAGTAGGGCAGGTGCAATGATCTACCTAGAGCTTGAGTTTTCTGTTAGTGATATACCAAGCGAGGTGTCTGGAACTCATAGTCTCTCCCAGCAAGGTTACCCAGTTCAGGGACCACCACAAATGGTTGTGCAGTGTGCAGACTGCACAACAGTACCTAACCTCAGAGATAAGCCATGGATGAGATCCATCCCACTCTGCTTGCTATGCTATCTCCATACAGAAGGAAGAAATCTTTCTCATTCATCTGTCTGAAGAAGAACCTTTTACAAAACTTCATACTAAGGCCACAGAAGATCTGACCCAGGTTGTGGAGGAATCTGGGATACATCCACATAGAACAGGACTAGAAAGTCAAAGCTTTCCTGCCTGATGTTGATACAGTGATTCCCTTTGTCCTGAATCTTGGAAAGAGATGGAAAGCTAGTTGAGGCCACTGGACAAGAGTAAGCAAAAAAAAACTCAAGTTAAGACTGACTAGTTTGAAAAGAAACAATGAAAAGTTAAGTCTCCTTCCTACTCTTGACCCTTAATATTTCCTTCTAGGCCAGCCACTGTCAATTAGTTTCTGTCATTAGTGGCATTCCAGAGGAACACTAGGCATACACATGTGATACATATATACAGGACTCCATCTCTTTTTAAAACACATATGTTAGCATACTTTATACATTGTTCTGCATCTTCCTTTTTAACTTAAATATGTATCTTAGTGTGCTATCATTACATGCCTCATTATTTTAAATGCACGTATTTAATTTTATGGATAGACATACTTTAATCAGTTCCTTGTTGATGGGCATTTAAGTTGTCTCCAAGCTTTTACTATTACAATCATTGACTAAATAAATAACTTGGTACAAAAAAATAAATTAAAATAAAATAAGACAGTCTAGTTTGTATCAGGCAAACTTTAGCAGGATTCCCTAAAATTGGTTATTTATCTGAATCAAATTGGCATCTCCATTAAATGACCCAAAATCCCCAAGCATTAATGTGTGGGCCTGTGGAACTCTCTAATCTATGTAAATTAAGCACCAATTAGAATGGTTTATTACAGTTTCCATATAAAACACTAGCTAAACTGTATACATTAGTGCATGTGGAAATCGGCCCTTGTGTAAATTGTTTCCGAAAGCACCCAGCCAGTAGGAATCACTGCAATTGCTGTTCATGAAATTTCCCTCTGATTCTGCTTAGGCAACTCTTCTTGATGTTATAAATTAGCTACCAAAGTCAAACAGTTCAGGTGGTGACATGGTCAGTGGAATCTAACATCAATATATGGGCAAGACCCAGGATACATGATTTCTCCTACCCGCCCACCTGGGCCCCAACCCACCTCCCCATCCCTACACAACACACATCATAAGCTTGATGGCTTAATTGTACCAAACTGTGTTCCTGTCAAATTGCCACCATGTTCTACTTTGACAGAAGAACAATCTGACCCAATAACTTTTCCACTGACATTTTTCCCAAGGAGAAGTTTCCATATGTCATAGTCTCTTCACCCTTCTCTATTTTGGTCAATTCCAATCCAGAGAAACTCTTTATCTTGAGGACTTCCATGTGCTCTTTATCCTCATGTGCTCTCTCCACCTTAGGAAAATACAGTTAATCCCTGTCATCATTTTTTCCTTCCCTTTTCTTCTTGTATTGTCTTCTCCTTTCCTCTTTTGCTTCCTCTCTTCATTATGACTGTCAACTCAGAAATAGCCCCAGTTATGATTGATAGGCATTAGAGAAGTCCTAATGATATTCCTCTATCAAGAAAAAGGAGAAACACAATTTTTAAACTGAACTGCATATGATAAGGACTAGTGTAGTGAAATTCCCACAAGTTCTCTTTAAAAAACTCTACCCACCTCTACATAAACCCGTCTTCCTCAAGAAGCAGTATTAATGATAATCTGTTGCTCATTAATAATGTTCTGTAACAACATTGTTTTGTCATTTCTCACTCCTATTTAGCGACATTATGCATTCTTCATACAGCCTCCTTGGCTTGAAATGACCTCAGTTTTTTGCCTTTGAAAAAACCTCTATCTTTTAAGCCCTTTAAGAATAAATTGTTCCTTTCCCTGTACCCTTATATCAAAAAAGTTTATTGCTATTCATCACCTATTTTATTTAGTCTTGCATAATTTGTATTTGTCCCTCCTTCTAGAGCTTCCAAAGGCCCTTGAGAGACTGAACTCTGTTAATACTTAAGAAACCTCCCTGCCAGGAGCACATCTGTCCGGCACATGGTAAATGCACATGAAATGTATACTGAAAATGATATGGGCTTCTGAGGGTTGAACCGTGAATCTAAAGATCATTCATAAAGTCATCTCCCTGCAAAAACTGAATTATTTTTTAAACAACTGACTGGTTTATTTATAGCCTACTTTATAATAATTTCAGATAGCCTATAGATACTTTTATAATTTTTTTATAATGGCATGTTTTGTCAACCAGAGTCAAGACTGAAAATCAATATCAAGAGCCCCGCTATGTGGGCCATAGGACCTTACATAGCCATAAAATTTGGGCTGCAAGTTTGCCTCTGCGCTTCTCGGCAGCCAAAGCACAAAGGAAAATATGTTCAATTACATGGGTCTCACTGACTAGAAGGAGAAAACATGCCATTACTTGAGGAGAGCAAAATTTTCCTGGCACTTACTTCTGAAACGAAAGCTCTTGTATAAGATTTCTCATAGGGGATATTGAGTAGGCAAACAATTGACTCTTAATTGGAATTTTTTTTTTTTAATAGTAATCTTTATTTATTTATTTATTTATTTATATATTTTTATTTTTGGCTGTGTTGGGTCTTCGTTTCTGTGCGAGGGCTTTCTCCTGTCGTGGCGAGCGGGGGCCACTCTTCATCGCGGTGCGCGGGCCTCTCACTGTCACCGCCTCTCTTGTTGCGGAGCACAGGCTCCAGACGCGCAGACTCAGTTGTTGTGGCTCACGGGCCTAGTTGCTCCGCGGCATGTGGGATCTTCCCAGACCAGGGCTCGAACCCGTGTCCCCTGCATTGGCAGGCAGATTCTCAACCACTGCGCCACCAGGGAAGCCCTCTTAATTGGAATTTTGATGCATAATTTGTTCTTAGGACTGCTAATGAAGAGTCATGTGGCAAGAGGCAGAGCCAAAGGGGTTAAAGTAGTGAAGTTAATTCATCTGCTCTTAAATAACAAAGATTATTGGAACATATCTAATAAATAAAACTCATTCAACACCTAATATAGAATCCTAGAAGTGTAAAAATTATTTTGTTGTTGTTATTGGTTTTGTTTGTCTGTCGTTAACAATGAAGACATTTATGTTTCTGCTTTGTGGAAATTTTGAACAGGGAATTAGAGATTATTGACTCAATATTTCTGAGGTTTAGCATGAGGTTTAACAAGTAAAACACTGAAAAAGCATATTGAACAATTTACATTTAATCATTACTCCATGGAGACTGTTAAACCAGAAATAAATTTAAATAATTTCTCCTCAAAAAATCAAATATGAAAAATTCAAGATTTTCAAAATCAAGGATTTTATTAAATTTTCTTTTCCCCCATACATCAAGGTAGCAATTCTAGAAAATCAAGATTCTATGTCGCAAATTAGCACACAGCTAAAGAAGGCAGAGGCCAAAAAGAAGGGGAGAAAGAGGGATTTAAAAAGGTTAATCAACCTCTATGGAAACTTCCAAGGGGGCTATTTGGGTCTTACTGTCAGAAGCAGATCAGCTCTTGGATATTAACTAAATCCCCAGTTAATATACAGTCTGCCTATCCAAGCCAAGCTCAATTGTGCTTTAAATTTCATTTTAAACATTTAAAAAAGAAAAAAAAGTAAGTAAGCTATATAGCCAGGACATTTAATCACAGCACAATTTTCTAAATGTATTATTCTTGCAGTTTGCCAACTTTTACAAATCCTTACATGTTTATTGTTAAGTATAAGATGCCATCATTCCCTCTAAAGTTATTCAACATGAAAATTGATAGCATTGTTAATTCTATTTTCTGCCAATTATCTTCAAAATATTCTCTTGAACCCAAGGAAAAAAAAGTCAGACTTATTTACAGTGCTGTGGAGCATAAGAATGTGAAATGTGGAGTGCTTACCCCCAAAATAGTTTACTAGTAAAAAAACCCAAACTTTTGAGTCACTCCCCATTATTGAGTTTTATAGAGTTCTATGATCAGGAAAAACAGTGGCAATGAGAAGGCAAATAAACTGCTAAGCAAAATATATCAAAAATATATTGAAATGTGAGCAGAATTTGAAATTGAGCACTGGTGCTTCTTGCAAGGTCACTGTACAGTAAAACTATAATTCTTCTTTTAGTAATTAAGCTGATCCAAGATTACTCATGGCTAGGAGCTCTAACCCAGTGAGGAAACATTTAGAAAGAAAAAAGAAAGATATAAATGCATACAATGACTCTTGATATACCAACTGCAATTCCAATTAGGATACAATCCCACAAGCAAGCCATTGAACACAATAACATGACCATTACAGATGGCCAGGGATATAACCTAATATTTATTCATGGAATATTCTTGTGAAAGGTGGCATTGAAGAAACAATCTGGAAGCTAAGTGCAACTAAAGAAAAATAACTAAATAATTTAGCGTAGGGTTAAACTAAACTAAGTTTCCCCTGTCAACTTTCTATTTCCTCTTATTCTACCTAATGATGAGGCATCACAGATATAACTAGTGGTTACCAGTGGGAAGAGAGAAGGGGGGACGGGCAAGATAGGGGTATGGGATTAAGAGGTACAAACTACTATGTATAAAATAGATAAGCAGCAAGGACATATTGTAGAGCACAGGGAAATACAGCCATTGTTTTGTAATAACCTTAAATGGAGTCTAATCTATAAAAATACTGAATCACTATATTGTACACATGAAACTAATATAATATTAGCTCACTTACAATCAACTATGCTTCAATATAAATAAATAAGTAAATAACAATGATGTATCAACCATCCAAAGAAACTATGTATTTTGAACTCCAAAATGCTAATCTTTCACTAATCATTATATATTATTTATGAGGCTAAAGATACTAGAATAAATTCCTTTTTCAAATATATTCCAAATAGCATAAAAATTCTTTTGAAGTTAGGATCAAACTGTTTTTCTAGAGCAATCAGACTTTTGCCAAGCAACTTGGACTTTCTGCACGTGTAGACAGAGGCAGAGTCACCAAGAGGTGTTTCCCACGCCTGAAACCTCTGACTAAGGGCAGAGTAGCATGGGAGCATTTCTGGTTTGATTTGGACATCATCCAACCCTGAATGAGATTATAGTTTTGAGGAGGTGCCATGTTATCAGCAGATCCATGTTCAAAACTCTCCCCACCACTGCTTCACTTGGAAGAGACACAGTTCAATGCTAAATGAAACTTTCCAAGGCCACTGGATATTTGCAGTTCTTTGTCTGGGAACCCGAACTTGAGGTAGACCACGAGTAGGGATTTCCCAGCTGCAGTGTATAGACATTAATGAGGCACCTAGCTGGTATGATCAAACTTAATTCTTTGTGCATGGCATGTGCCCATGGGTACATGTGCACCCCCAAGTTTAGAAAAGAGAGTTGGAAGTCAGTGTCTTCAATGTCCTAAAATGTTCAAGGGAAGATACTGAGAGACTGAGGCAAGAGAGGGCAAAACCTGAAGCCAGGTTGGAGCCCCGTGTTTGCTCAGTCAGATACCACAAATGTTGTAAAGGAAATGAGAAGGGTGTGGATAATAAAACTGCTGGTTGAGAAAGATATGAGTGAGGCTGCGCAGTAAGCTGATAGTGGTGTTACTGGGAAAGAAATAAGGCAATTCTTCTGAGGCAAGAAATGAAGAAAAAGAGACAAGATAAAAGAGTGGGGAAATACATGGTACTCTAGATTGGTCTTTCTTAAATTTAGGGTACATCAAAATCACTTGAGGGGCTTGATAAAATACAGATTTCTGGTCCCCACATCCAAAGAAACTGATTCAGTAGGTCTGAGATGGCACCCAGGTTATTTGCATTTCTAGCAAGATCCCAAGGCACGCTGATTCTGCTGGTCCAGGGACCACTCTCTTTAAGTGGTAAGGCTGTAGATGCTGACAGATCAGAGTCTGAACCCCTGCCCTGCCATCTCCTAATTGTGCACCTTTGGGAAAATTACCCAGACTCTCTGAATCTTGGTTTCCTCATCCTTAAAATAAAGATGATGTTATATACTCGATAAGAGTACTGTGAAATATGAAACAACATATTTAAAGCACCTGGGACATAGGAGAAACTTTACAAATACTTCCATCATTATCCCTTCTGAGGGCAGAGGAAGGGGAAATGGAATCATGACCCAGGAGGGGCTCCAGGAAAAAAAAGACAGGGGGCTATGTGCCCAGAACCTAGAGCAGTGTTCCTCAATCCTGGGTGGGCATCAGAATCCACTGGGGTGTCTTTTAGAAGTGGAGATTCTGGGGCTTCATCCTTGAGACAAAAGATCGAGCGTTGTCGGCAGAACTGGCGTGGAGACTGGGGGATTCTGAGGCCAGCCAGAGTTGAGCGCAGGGACGTATAGAAATGTGAGTCTGAGATTTCCAAGGCAGAGTCCTGGACAGCAGAGACCAAGCAGGTGACACAGGGAACTGGGAAGACAAAGTTGTAAATTTGAGAGCAGTAATGCGTTAGCAGAAACCAGAGAAAGCAACTTGCAGAGAAGAAAGGGGAGTGGTAAAAGGATCAGTATAAGTATGTGCTTAGGTTACCAGAATTTGACTTGAACTTTAAAGAAGGCAAATGAACAGATGATAAATAAGGTCTAAATATATGCGTGGTTAAAATCCCTCACTCTGGAGAAAGGTTCAGCTCTGTAATCAAATGGATTATGTTGATTTTTCAAAGTGAACATGGTAGAGCAAAGTATAAAGGAACAGGGAGAATTCCAGAAGCCCTGGATCCTCAAACAGGAGTCCCCAGTTCGGTCTACTCTCCTCAGATCAATTTCATTGGTGGAAAGTGGAAAATTGTCCACCAACCAACAGGAACTATGAGGTTAGTTTTCTATTCTGGGATGCCTCACTCATTCCATTCCTTCCCTAGGCCCTCAGGCACCACTAAAGTGTTTCTCAGAATGCTAGGCTTAGAGAAAGACTGCGGGTGATGTGGTTTCAATGATAAATATGAAAACTGACATGCATTATAACCCATCCTTGACTATGCCCAAGGCACAGTAGTATATTTAATACTTCAAGAAAGTTCCCTCATTGGACATCCTTATTTCAATAAATTGATTAGTAGCATCCCTCCTGTCAGTAACTCCAGGGAACACAGGGTAGGAAACACTGCCCTGTGGCAAAGTCTGTACTTGCCACACCCTCTGCTTGCCCCACTGCCAAGATCTGGAACTGAAAGCTGCACTGTCTAAATGCAAAGTTGTTCAGACTCCAAAACACTTCCTGTTTGAAAGAAAACTTCTCTTGGCTTTCAGATTCACCGCTGTGAAGGAGGGATAAGAGCATCGCTTGTTTGTCCGTTGCCTTTTGTCACTGGACAGATTAATAAGCAGGTATACATTTAACAACATGAACACACCTGCATGGGATTCTCCACCCCCCAGTAGAAAGATACACACACATACAACACACACGCACATTCACAATGGGAGCAGGGTAGAGAGAAATTATTAGTGTTAAAGAAAAAATGACATAGTCAAAGTCCTTGAGAAAGAAAACAAAATTGCAAGAAGTGAAGATGAAAACACAGCATGCTGGCTGGGCGTAGGCCCATAATGCAGTTGGCTTGTTTTCCAGCAAGCTAATACTCCTCTCCCTTGAATCTCCAGCTTGTAAATATATTTATAGCTACTCAGACATAATATGCCAGATACTGAAAAAATCCACTTAGTCATTGTTCCTGGTGAACCAGTTTTGCAAGAGTTAACCTAATCTCTTGCATAAAGCTGAAAAGAGTTTGTCCAAAGCTTTAGCAAGAGTCATGCTCCTTGCCTAAAGGTTAGCTGATCTCAATCAGGGTGCAACAGAAACTAAGCCATTATTTACTTACAGAGTGAACTGTTTTTATCTGACTAGAAATGGAGGCATTATGGGGTGTTCTGGCCAGAACCTGTGTTAATTGATGCTTCTCCCTGTTATGCAATCAGAGTGAGTACCCCGAGAACTGGCTTCCTGTTCCTCTGTTTCACCCATCCTTGGAGCCCAAGCACAACAGTCTGCTAAATTGGGCATTTCTAAATCAGTTGTGCCAGCTAGTCTTGTCAACTATCGGAGTGATTAAAGAATTTTAAAGCAATTAATCTAAATGTTGCTCCCTTAGGTGGTGAGCCGCCTGAGGGCAGGAGCAATAGCAGCTCCAGAATTTCTAAGAGGAGGAGAAAGCGGCAGAGATGTTACTAGAAAAGGAGCAGTTGGAGGCTGTACCCACGGGACTTGACCTGAAACAATGATTGCACAGTAAGCACATTATTTAACCTTAGATTATAATTTTGATAAGTTGCCCATATAACAGTGGAGAGTGTTCCAGGAAATAGAAGTTGGGGATGCATGAAGGGGCTAGGCAAAGCCCATCAAATCATCCCTTGGTGCTGGGGAGGAAATAGAACTGATTCACTCTGACACCCCAGCTCTTAGCGTGGTAATTGGCAAAAGCACAAGTTTGGTACACACTTGTTGATGCAAAGGGGCACTGATCATTTGAAGGACAGGAGGAAGGAATGATCAGAGAAGACAGAGGAGGGAAGGGAAAGAACAGAAGGAAGAGGGTCTAGAGAAGGAGGTCATAAAGGAAAGAGAAAGGGAAGGGAGAGGAGGAGCAAGAGGAGAAAAGGGAATGAGAAGAGAGAAAGGAAAGAAAAGACCATGACACATTTGGCACAGAAGCTGAGATTATCCAAGATACCTATGGGCCTCCTCAGAAGTCAAGTGTATTTTTCCCCTCTCGGCCAACTATATTACAGTTGTCAGAGCTTACCGTATCACAGTTCTTGCTCTAGGAAGTTGGATTTTTTCATCTGAGCTGCTTTCTAGAAGTAATTTCATACAGTTTACTTTGACGTCTTAATGGAGATTCTGCCACAGGGCTCCTGCCCAAGTGGTGCCATCTCTTTAGGCACAAAGGAAGCCTGCTTTCCACTGACTTTACCACCGAAAACATTCTCCTGGGTATCTTCCCTAACAAGTTCTTCCTGTACTTCTGAACACTTGTTTGGCTGTTGGGAAGATACATGTGAGCCCAGTTTTAATCACCCCAGCCCCCTTACCTGACTCAGAGATACCAATCAGAAACTAATGCTTGACAGCTCTGTCATTTCCAGTCCAGAGAAGAAAAATGTCACAAGTCCCGGATTGTGAAGTAACAAGATGAGCAATATAGAGCAGAGCAGAGAGAGAGAGACCAGAGCAAGGATCCACAGCCACCCTGAAGGCTGTGACCCCACACCCTTCTGGTATAAGCCTCCCTTGTTTCAGTTAGTGTTGCCTTCTGGGCAAAATGGGCCAATAAAAGGCAAACCATCTGTGCATGTACTTCTCTCAGATGTCCACTTCTCTCAGATGTTTCAGTTAGTGTTACCTTCTGGGAAGCTCAGAATATTGTCATTGTTCCCAATTCTTGTTCCAGACATTTGCAAATTTAAGAACATGGTATTCAGTTTTCAAACCTCATCTACTACTGTGGAATAATAATACAAATGAGACAATACATGTAAACCTACTGTACAAATGTAGTATTATTTATCTCCTTTTAAGCAGAGTGATGGAGGTAAAAGGGAGGTCAGGGTGGGGCCTGGGAGGGAAAGCCTGGCCAAAAGAAGTATAAGAGCCTCATGACAGTTGGCAGCTGAGTCCCCACACCCAACCCTAGCCACTAAAATCATCCCACAGGTACATGGGGGCATGGTGCTAGGTCTGGGAAATCAGACAGATGGCACTGGCCCTGCCTTTCTAGGAGTCTAAGCTTGATGATGGAGACAGGTAAGTGAACAGTTACAATGAGTAAGTAACTCCAACAGTGGGAGCGAATACAGTGTGATGGTTAATTTTATATGTCAACTTGACTGGACTAAGAGACGCCAAGACAGCTGGTAAGGCATTATTTCTGGGTGTTCTGTAAGGGTGTTTCCAGATCAGATTAGCATTTCAATCAGTAGACTGAGTAAAGGACTGCCTTTACTAATACAGGTGGGCATCATCCAACCTGTTGACAGCCTCAGTAGAACAAAAAAATGGAAGGGTGAAATTGCTCTCTTTGCTTGAGCTGCGACATCCGTCTTCTGCCCTCACACGCTGGCTCCCCTGGTTCTCAGGCCTTCAGACTCTGACTGAATTACACCACTGGCTTCCCTGATTCTTCACCTTGCAAAGAGCAGATCAGGACTTCTTGGCCTCCTTAATTGTGTGAGCCAATTCTTATAATAACTCTCTTCTTATATATATTTCTACATGCCCTATTGTTTCTGTTTCTCTGGAAAACCCTGACTAACACACAGGGAGATGTGAGAGCACTTGGGGACTCCAGAAAGAGTGCGCAGAGAATACTTCTTGGAGGAGTTGACTTATAAAGTTTCACCTTTGGCATGCATCATACTTCTTATAACCCCTATTGCAGAGCAAGGACAGGTATAGGAAATGACAAGGAAATAACCATTAACCACCTTAAATTAACTTGGCACCCTATATCGGTCTGGGCTTCCTCTGGTTAGCAGGTGGCCTTTTACAACCTCCCTGTGGATGGATAAGGTTTCCAGTCGAGTTTCAAAACTGATTCCATATTATTGGAGAAAAGAGTGATATGAAATGCGTTTTGTAAAAGGAAACATTCTTTGAAATCGGATCATCAACTCCATCTGGCTTGACTGGGACTGTGGCAAAGGAAAATTTTCAGCTGGAGAAGTGTACAGTCTCTGTAAAGGGAGCAGTCTCTGCAGCATACTCACATCTTTGTTTTGCATCCCTGGTATCATTATAGCAGTTCTTGAATCATGGGGTCAGTCAGGATGGCCACCCACGCTGGAGCACCCAGTGGTTTGGACACCCCATTAAACAAAGGTCACTCAGCACACTCCCCTATCTATGTTCCTTAACCATCTGTACTGGAGGAGATTCTGCTCACAGATCTTCCTGTTTTCTTTTACTAGTCCCAATCCTGCCATCTCAAAAATGCTTTGTTTCCAAGGAACACCCATGTGGAGCACAGAGCATGGTTACAGCCTGATCAAAACAGAAAAAAAAAAGACAGAAAAGGGGAGACATTCTGAAAAGTAAACATTTGACATAAATACCACCAAAATGTTGCAGAAACAGAAATCTTAATTAAAGAGTACGGAGTGAGTGAGATTTTTTTTCTGAGAGTGATTTAGGATCATTATAAACCATACAAAGGAGAACAAGCCCTGCCACTTTGAGAAACTATTACCTGCTTCCTTAATGGCTTAAAGTGAGGTATATTCTCTTCCAAGGCCCACACGCAGGACTGAATCACTGTGGTGGGTAGGAAATGCTAGCACAGCATGCCAGTGTCATCATGTTCTCTGAGACCATTCATGAGTGGTGGATTTTGAGGCTGCACATTCATTCTACCTTCTCTTATTCTAAAGCTCCTATTTACAGAAGGACACACTGCTCATCTGCCTACATCACCGTTCTTTATTCTGAATTAGCCTTCATTTTCTTCAATTTACAGTCAAACAGATATGAAATTTAAAATTCTGGGTGTAGGGGGTGAAGATGGAAAGGATGTCCCTAAAGTGAAATATCTGAGGGAGAGAACAGTTGGATGGGCTGTGACTAGACACATATAAAGTGGGCAAAGTATATGAATAGAAAATTCATCAGGGAGAAATTTCAAATGGCTAATAAACACGTGGGGAGAAAATGTTCAACCTTAATAGTTATTATGGGAAATGTCTATTTAAACGATGATGAGATACTGTATTAGTCTGGGTTCTCTAGAGAAACAGAACCGATAAGAGATGATAGATAGATAGATAGACAGACAGATATAGATATATTATAAAGAATTGGCTCATGCAATTATGGAGGCCAAAAAGTCCCAAGCTCTACAGTCAGCAACCTGGAGATCCAGGAGAACTGATGGTATGGTTTCAGTCTACGTCAGAGGCCCGAGAACCAGGAGAGTCAATGGTATAAGTTCTAGTCCAGGTCCTACTGTGAAGGCAAGAGAGGATCCTGGTCCCCACTCAAATATAGGCAGGAAGAGAGAAGTCTCCCTTCTTCTTCTTTTTTGTTCTATTCAGGCTTTCAGTGCGTTGGATGAGACCCATCCCCACTGGGGGAGGCAATTTACTCACTTTACCAATTCAAAGGTTAATCTCATCCAGAAACACCTTCACAGACACAGGTAATATTTAAACAAATATCTGGGCACCCTAGAGCCCAGTCAAGTTGACACATAAAATTAACCATCACAGAATACCTTTTTGTAATCAACGTGATTGACAGAAATTTTAAGTCTAAAAACAACAAGCATTGGCAAGGAATGAAAGGAATCAAGCAAGTGCACAAAGGGCTGGTGGGAATGTAAACTGGTATCGCCCCTTTGGAAAGCCATCTGTCAATCTTTAGTAAAGCTGAGTATGGGCACCTCCCATAGTCAGACTTCTGTGAAAGTCTTTCATATTTATAGAAGGAGAGATGTTCAAGGATACACTTTACAGCACTGATGATAATATGGTGTTATTCTCACTATATTATCAGAAAAGTGGAATTCTGTAACATAGACTAGATTTTAAAAAGTAAAATTAATCTACATGAAGCTACATGCTAAATCTCAAAAATATAATGTTGCATTTAAAGAAAGCAAATTGAAAAAGGATACACACAGTATGATACCATAAGTATAAACATTTAATGTAAATTATAATAAGAGAGAAAGAAAGAGGGGGGTGGAGGGAGGGAGGAAGGGAGAAGTGATAGCAATTGGGTGGTTTCGCTATATCTGAAATTCTACTTACAGAAAAGGTTTGGAAATGTGTTGATTTCTCTTAAATCTAAGTGCAGGGTATATAAGTGTTATTTTGTTTCATTTACTTTTCTGTATATTTGAAATATTTCAAATTAAAAATGGAAGAAATGAATTAAAAGGCAGTATGATAGTAAGAGTCCACAAAATATAATGCAGGATCAAATAAAAGAATATATGCTAAAAAAAAATCCAGAAGACTCTAGACCAAACTGTCAGTGTTAGTTTTCTGTGGGAGGTTATTTCAGGGGTTTTATTCTGTACTTTCTACATTTTTCGTTTTGTTTGAACTTTTGCCACGATCATGGATTACCTTTGTCATGAAAACAACCAGCCAAAATGTTGAGAAGGGGTAGAGCAGGTAAAGACAAATGTAAAGAAACTTACATTTAGGTCTTTATTCAAAAAAAACACCCTTTGAGGGAAAAACCTACAACCAAGATTACTCTACCCAGCAAGGATCTCATTAAGATTCAACAGAGAAATTAAAACCTATACAGACAAGCAAAAGTTAAGAGAATTCAGCACCACAAAACCAGCTTTACAACAAATGCTAAAGGAAATTCTCTCGGCAGGAAACACAAGAAGAGGAAAAGACCTACAATAACAAACCCAAAACAATTAAGAAAATGGTAATAGGAACATACATATCAATAATTACCTTAAATGTAAATGGATTAAATGCTCCAAACAAAAGACACAGACTGGCTGAATGGATACAAAAACAAGACCCGTATATATGCTGTCTACAAGAGACCTACTTCAGACCTAGGGACACATAGGCGTGTAAAAAATACAAACACATGGAGGCTAATACACTACTAAATAACCAAGAGATCACTGAAGAAATCAAACAGGAAATCAAAAAATACCTAGAAACAAATGACAATGAAAACACAACCACCAAAAATGTATGGCATGCAGCAAAAGTGGTTCTAAGAGGGAAGTTTATAGCAATACAATCCTACCTCAAGAAACAAGAAACATCTCAAATAAACAACCTAACCTTACACCTAAAGCAATTAGAGAAACAAGAACAACAACAAAAAAACCCCCAAAGTTAGCAGAACGAAAGAAATCATAAAGATCAGATCAGAAATAAATGAAAAAGAAATGAAGGAAACAATGGCAAAGATCAATAAAACTAAAAGCTGGTTCTTTGAGAAGATAAACAAAATTGATAAACCATTAGCCAGACTCATCAAGAAAAAGAGGGAGAAGACTCAAATCAATAGAATTAGAAATGAAAAAGGAGAAGTAACTGACACTTCAGAAATACAAAGGATCATAAGAGACTACTACATGCAACTATATGCCAATAAAATGGACAACCTGAAAGAAATGGACAAATTCTTGGAAAAGCACAACCTTCCAAGACTGAACCAGGAAGAAATAGAAAATATAAACAGACCAATCACAAGCACTGAAATTGAAACTGTGATTAAAAATCTTCCAACAAACAAAAGCCCAGGACCAGATGGCTTCACAGGTGCATTCTATCGAACATTTAGAGAAGAGCTAACACCCATCCTTCTCAAACTCTTCCAAAATATAGCAGAGGGAGGAATGCTCCCAAACTCATTCTACGAGGCCACCATCACCCTGGTACCAAAACCAGACAAAGATGTCACAAAAAAAGAAAACTACAGGCCATTATCACTGATGAACATAGATGTAAAAATTCTCAACAAAAGCTAGCAAACAGAATCCAATAGCACATTAAAAGGATCATGCACCATGATCAAGTGGGGTTTATCCCAGGAATGCAAGGATTCTTCAATATATACAAATCAATCAAGGTGATACACCATATTAACAAATTGAAGGAGAAAAACCATATGATCATCTCAATAGATGCAGAAAAAGCTTCTGACAAAACTCAACACCCATTTATGATAAAAACTCTCCAGAAAGTGGGCATAGAGGGAACTTACCTCAACATAATAAAGGCCATATATGACAAACCCACAGCCAACATCATTCTCAATGGTGAAAAACTGAAACAATTTCCTCTAAGATCACAAACAAGAAAAGGGTGCCCACTCTCACCACTATTACAAAACATAGTTTTGGAAGTTTTAGCCACAACAATCAGAGAAGAAAAAGAAATAAAAGGAATCCAAATTAGAAAAGAAGAAGTAAAACTGTCACTGTTTGCAGTTGACATGATAACTGTACACACAGAATCCTAAAGATGCTACCAGAAAACTACTAGAGCTAATCAATGAATTTGGTAAAGTAACAGGATACAAAATTAATGCACAGAAATCTCTTGCATTCCTATACACTAACAATGAAACATCTGAAAGAGAAATTAAGGAAACACTCCCATTTACCATTGCAATAAAAGAATAAAATACCTAGGAATAAACTTACCTAAGGAGACAAAAGACCTGTGTGCAGAAAACTATGACACTGATGAAAGAAATCAAAGATGATACAAACAGTTGGAGAGGTATACCATGTTCTTGGAAGAATCAACATTGTGAAAATGACTATACTACCCAAAGCAATCTACAGATTCAATGCAATCCCTATCAAACTACCAATGGCATTTTTCACAGAACTAGAACAAAAAATTTCACAATTTGTATGGAAACACAAAAGACCCTGAATAGCCAAAGCAATCTTGAGAAAGAAAAACGGAGCTGGAGGATTAAGGCTCCCTGACTTCAGACTATACTATAAAGCTACAGTAATCAAGACAGCATGGTACTGGCACAAAAGCAGAAATATAGATCAATGGAACAGGATAGAAAGCCCAGAGATAAACACATGCACATATGGTTACCTTATCTTTGACAAAGGAGGCAAGAATATACAATGGAGAAAAGACAGCCTCTTCAATAAGTGGTGCTGGGAAAACTGGACAGCTACATGTAAAAGAATGAAATTAGAACACTCCCTAATACTATACTCAAAAATAAACTCAAAATGGATTAAAGACCTAAATGTAAGACGAGACACTATAAAACTCTTAGAGGAAAACATAGGCAGAATACTCTATGACATCAATCACAGCAAGATCCTTTTTGACCCACCTCCTAGAGAAATGGAAATAAAAACAAAAATAAACAAATGGGACCTAATGAAACTTAAAAGCTTTTGCACGGCAAAGGAAACCATAAACAAGACAAAAAGACAACCCTCAGAATGGGAGAAAATATTTGCAAACAAAGCAACTGACAACAGATTAATCTCTAAAATATACAAGGAGCTCATACAGCTCAATATCAAAAAAAAACACAACCCAATCCAAAAATGGGCAGAAGACCTAAATAGACATTTCTCCAAAGAAGATATACAGATTGCCAACAAACACATGAAAGGATGCTCAACATCACTAGTCAGTAGAGAAATGCAAATCAAAACCACAATGAGGGGCTTCCCTGGTGGCGCAGTGGTTAAGAATCCGCCTGCCGATGCAGGGGACACGGGTTCGAGCCCTGGTCCAGGAAGATCCCACATGCCGTGGAGCAACTAAGCCCGTGCACCACAACTACTGAGCCTGCGCTCTAGAGCCCGTGTGCCACAACTACTGAAGCCTGCATGCCTAGAGCCCGTGCTCTGCAACAAGAGAAGCTACCACAAGGAGAAGCCCACGCACTGCAACAAAGAGTAGCCTCCACTCCCCGCAAGTAGAGAAAGTGCACGCGCAGCAACAAAGACCCAACACAGACCAAAAATAAAATTTCTTTAATTAATTAATTAATTATTTTAAAAAACCCACAATCACCTCACACTGGTCAGAATGGCCATCATTAAAAAATCTACAAACAATAAATACTGGAGAGGGTGTGGAGAAAAGGGAACCCTCCTGCACTGTTGGTGGGAATGTATATTGATACAGCCACTATGGAGAACAGTATGGAGGTTCCTTAGAAAACTAAAAATAGAACTACCATACGACCGAGCAATCCCACTACTGGGCATATACCCTGAGAAAACCATAATTCAAAAAGAGACATGTACCACAATGTTCATTGCAGCACTATTGACAGGAGCCAGGACATGGAAGCAACCTCAGTGCCTATCGACAGATGAATGAATAAAGATGGTGTGGCACATATATACAATGGAATATTACTCAGCCATAAAAAGAAACTAAATTGAGTTATTTGTAGTGAGTTGGATGGACCTAGAGTTTGTCATACAGCGTGAAGTAAGTCAGAAAGAGAAAAACAAATACCCTATTCTAACACATATATATGGAATCTAAAAAAAAAAAAAAAGGTTCTGATGAACCTAGGGGTAGGACAGGAATAAAGATGCAGATGTAGATAATGGACTTGAGGACACGGGGTGGGGGAAGGTTAAGCTGGGACAAAGTGAGAGAGTGGCACGGACATATACACACTACCAATTGTAAAACAGATAGCTAGTGGGAAGCAGCTGCACAGCACAGGGAGATCAGCTTGGTGATTTGTGACCACCTAGAGGGGTGGGATAAGGAAGGTGGGAGGGAGGCGCAAGAGGGAGGGGATATGAGGATATACGTATACATATAGCTGATTCACTTTGTTATACAGCAGAGACTAACACAGCATTGTAAAGCAATTATACTCCAATAAAGATGTAAAAAAAAAAGAAAAAGAAATTCTTAGCTTGAAAAAACAAAAAAAAAACCCTTTGAGCCCCACCCCTTGGTGTCATTTTTCAAAGAGTAGGCCAGAGGAAAAAAGGAATGCATTTATGTTCTTAGAAGCCAATAACTAGCTAAGCCCCAATTTTGCAATTATGCAACACCAGCTGCCATTTCTGAACATTCACAAAGAGCTAAAAAAAGGACTCATTATGTTCCTCTGAAATCTGCTCCTCATCCTGTATTCTCTGTCTAGATGAATGTTGCCACTAGTCTCACTAAGTCCTGTCCCAATGCCACCACCTTAGTTCAAGCTCTCTCATTGATTGGTTCTTTTTCCTGCTTCAGGCCTTAGCCTTTGCAATCCATCTAACAAACAGCACTCAGGGCAATCAACCTGAAGCATATTTGATCATATAAATCCCTTCCTCAATTAAATATCTCCACAAAGGTGTTCGTTTCTCATTACTGAGAAGATAAAATGCCAACTATTTAGCATGGCTTCAAAAGTCTGGAGCCCTTTATGAGCTAGCCCCTGTTTATCTCAGCAGACTGACCTCTTTCTATGCACATATCAGCCCTATAATCTCTCTGCAGTTACCTGTAGTTTCCTAGACTTCACTCTGTTTTACGTTGCTTCCTCTGCCCAAAATGCCCTGCCCCTATCCACCTGAAGAACAGTACATCTACTTTTTCAATAAGCTCAGCCCAGCACTTCCTTTATGAAGATTTTCCTGGTTCTTACCCATATATATTCAAACACACATACACATACACACACACACACACACATCCACTGACACTTTTTTCACTGCACTGTGCTCTTACTTTATGAATTTAATGATTTCCCAATTCTCTCTGAATATATTAAACAGAAGCTATTTGCTTCAATCATTTATTTTTTAGTTCATGTCTGTATTCTCAAATTACTTACATTTTCTACAAGGGTCAATTTGGTGTGCGGGGGGGGGGGGATTGCCTTGTTCATGCAGTTGGTTTTCCACACGTGTCTGATACTTCTATATTCTACTATTCAAATGACCTCTCATTTTCTAAAATTTTTTAAAATCTCCTATCTGCTGATAAGGTCTCTTTCCTTTGCTTTATAGGTTTATTTCATTTTGTACATCTATACTTTTATTTCAGGGAGGTGTGGGGAAGCACAATTAGTAAATACAAATGTTTAGTCTGCCATCTTGGATCAGAAGGCTAGCCAACCATTTTAGAATCCACTGAGCTAACCGATACTGCATAATAATGACAAATGAACAAATTTCTAAAGACCCAAAATATTTAAGAATGCAGGTTAAGAATATTGTACTTAAGCAATAATTATTTATAATAATTGCATTTTACAGTGTAAGCTTCTATGCCTGAAGCAATCCTCTTGCTTTATTTTGTTCTGATCATATCCATACTAGAATATGGCTCTAATCTACTTTCCATTTTAATTGGAAAGGGGAGAATTTAGACAGAGACAGAAGTACAAGAAACATGGTACTGTTTCTTGGAGTAGGAGTTCCTACCTCTGTTGTGTCAAGGAATATATTTTCTCCACAGATAAAGCTATGTGACTGAGTGTGGGTCAGAGGGGAACATGTTGAAGAGGGAAGTTCAGCTTGGGAGTTTGAGAAGAAGTGGAGGAGGACGCAGTAAATTTGAGAAAAGGAGCTGACCACAAAATCTAAACCATTTTTATCTGGGAGATCCTGAGCATTTCTCAGGATCCACAAAAAAATTCCCAAAGAAATAATGATCAGTATGAGCCCCATACCCTCTTATTCCCCCACCACCACCACCACTGCCAACTACTTACAGGTTTTCAATCCCAAATTCAATTTTCACAGGCCACAGATATGGAAATTTGGCCCAAGGGTAAATTTAATCTATGGAATAAAGTAGAATTTAGGACTGGGATGTCCCAGGAGAAAACAGTCAGTTTTTAGAGCTCCAAGATAAAGTCTTGATGAATGAAAGATTCAAGAGGCAGAATTATTTGTTTGAGGCAAAATAAGACTACATGAGTTCCTTAGCTGTCTTTAGCTGGAGAGCTATTTTATGGATAATGCTAAATAGCCGTTTATTTCCTCCACAGAAAGGAAAGAAGGACAAACTTCTTTTGAGTGTCAAATATCTGAAGCTGTTCTGGGGAAAAGGAGTTACAATGATGAACAAAGAAGACTCTATACTTGAGAAGTTTAAAGCCTAGTGGAGAATACAGACAAGAAAACAGGCTATCACAAGAAAGTGTGATAAATCCTATGATGAGGTGATCACAGGTGCTATGGGAACTTAAAGAGGAACATGTTTGCAGTGAGGAGTCAGGGAAATGTTCCCAGGGCAAGTGACATCTTCTCTGAAACCTAAAGGATTATCACATATTATTCAGGGAAAAGTTTACAGGGACTCCTCATGGGAAAGGGGAAGAGAATCTCACAGCAGAGAGAACAGCCTTGAGGATAGAGAAGAAAGCGCAACAAAGTCCTACTAGGAACTCATTGTGGCTGTGACATCTTCTGTGAGGTAGAGGGTGGTGAGGCCTGAGGCAGGAGAAATAAGCAGAAAAATCAGAAAGGGACTTATTCCCCCACACTCGATAGCTTGAACTGGACCATGAGGGGAAAGTGGAGGGCAATGAAAGGGTTTGAGACTGGGATGCCACAAGATCTGATTTGCATTTTAGATCTCTCTGGCTGTATTATGTGGAATGTAACAAGAGATGAAAATGGCTGAGTATCTGATGCTGGGAGCTCAGGTAGGATGCTGTGGCAGTAACCTCAGGAAAGAGGAGAGTGGTCCTAGACTAATAAAATAGTGGCATTAGATTAGAGGGAAGTAGACGGAATCAATTTGAAAGATATGTATGTGGCAGAATCATCATGGGTAGGGAGAAGAACCTAAAGCTAAATAAGCTTTTGCACCCAAGTCTAAGGACTCCAGAAGAGTCAGCTATTCACAGTGGGGCCTCCTTATGGGCTCCTCTTGTTTCTTGCCTGTTTCTCTTTCCTTCCCATTCTATCATTGTCAAGTGTTACCTTTCCATAAAGGGACTGTTCTTTTAGTATCAGTGGGCCACTCTCTATCCCCTCTCCAACCCAGAGCATTGGTCTCTCCTCTGCCCTTCCCACCCACCCCCATCCTATACCCATCACAAAGCCTAAGCCATTCCTTATAGGATGGCCTCCTGAGGACTTCCAAAGAAAAGACAGTGACAGCGCTTGACTCCTCAGGGCCTTCAGAAGAGTTGAGGGCAGATGAGGGAGTAGAGAAAGGATTTCTAAGCAACTGGTCTCTTTTCAGATCTCACCTCCAGTATGAGTCAGTCCCTTCTCTTGATTTATTCTGCAGATGGTCCATCAGTCACTATCAAAATAAGTACATGTGTGTATATGCACACACACAAAATGCTTGAACACATACCCACCCCTCCAAAGGAAAAACACTAATTCTCAAAGATATAAAGTCCATAAAATGACAAGGCAGAAGCTAAACATTTTTTCTAACTCATAATTTGCAAGGCACCTCTCTTAGACAATGGATTCAGTGTTTTATTTCCTCCTCGGCTTTAAAATTGCGCATCTTCAGTCTTGGCAGGAATAAGAAAGATCCTGTTGCCGAGTTATAATACCTCTTCATGGTCACTTTCTAGAAACCCAAGCAGCCAGTCAAAGCTTTGAGATTACTTGTCCTGAAGACTTCATTAAATTCTTAGTCAAAGTTGCTCATCATCCTCTGTTTCTGCCTGAGATAAGGAAAAGTAGGTAGTTTTATTGTTTCAGATGCATCTAACTGTTGTGTTCTTCTAGCCAAAAAATAGAAATTGCTTAGCAGCAGTGCAATATTATGGAAAGGACACTGGTTAAAGGAAGCCCTTGCCTCAAAAGTGCTCACTAACAGCCTGATCCTGAGTAAATCTCTTGAATTCTCTGAGCCTTCGTTTTCTCATTAGTAAACAATGGGTAACGTGGCTTTGGGTTTTTTTCATTGTCAATTTATATTGAGTGCAAAAATATATGTGAAAGTAGCTGGTGTTCAAAAAAATATTGTATTTATTTTGGGTTAAAGTCAGAAATAATACCATTAACCTTTGCAAATGAAGATGCTGAAGCACAGAGCGTGGTAAGATTTGCCCATCCCACAAGGTGGCAGAGTCAGAAATAGATGCCAAGTCTCCTGATTTTTCAATGCTCTTTCCATTACACTTTTTGGAGTGAGCCTGGAGTGTATGTTTAAAGAGATGGAAGCCTTTCACTATAGAATCTATGCCCCAAGGACATGTTTCCCCTCCCCCAAATGTCTAGGCTAATACCAGTTCTTTTCAATGTCCATGAGGTTTCAGCTTGGATGGAAAAGTTTTTTTCCAGCACCACCTATCCTATTATCCTGTTTTGAAAGGGTAATCTGTCAGGCACATCAAACATTAAAAGCAGGAGGAACATTCTGAGGTTTGTAGTGTGTATATTTTTCTCACCGATTAAATCTTCACTTCTCAGCTATCAGACAAAAGGGAGGAAAAACTGTTCCTCTCCTCCCCTAAAAGGAGAAAAGCTTTTAAAACAGTTGGCAGAATCCACTATTCAAAATGGAAAAATAAAATTTTCAAGCAACATCAGATGAGAAAGGCAAAAAGAACACGTGTTCGGGATAAAGTTTGTTTTCTCTTGGGCTAAAATATAGCTGCTTCATGATTCTAAGCTATTATCATTAGAGGCAGATTGTAGCTAACAATTCTATCAACACAATTTAATGCTTTCCCTAGGTTACTGTAATTAGGAAAATATAGGGGAAGTTTTAAGCCAGTCTCGTCAAATAACAAAAAAACTAGCATTTGTAAAAATACAAAATGGCAGAGTAAAGGATTGGTATGCAAGACTCAAAGTTTCTTCTTTATCTACAGCTGATAAGTGTGACTGGAGTTATTACCAGGAGTTCGATCACCTAGGAAGTGACAATCAAAGAGGGCCTAGGCTCTTGGATGTTCCACTAGCATCTCAAGCTCAATACATTAAAATTAGAATTCTGTGCATATCTTTCTCTCTTCCCCCAATTTATTCTCCCTCCACTATCACCAATTGTAGCAAAAGCACTATCAATCACTAAAGACATTAACTCCTTCTTTTCCCTCATTTTTCTCTCTTCCTCCCATCCTCACTGGTATCTTGGGTCCATTTTTTTAAATTTATTTATTTACTTATATTTTATTTTTGGCTGTGTTGGGTCTTCGTTTCTGTGCGAGGGCTTTCTCTAGTTGCGGCGAGCGGGGGCCACTCTTCATCGCGGTGCGCGGGCCTCTCACCATCGCGGCCTCTCCCATTGCGGAGCACAGGCTCCAGACGCGCAGGCTCGGCAATTGTGGCCCACGGGCCCAGTCGCTCCGCGGCATGTGGGATCCTCCCAGACCAGGTCTCAAACCCGTGTCCCCTGCATTGACAGGCAGATTCTTAACCACTGCGCCACCAGGGAAGCCCTTGGGTCCATTTTTTGAGACTCTGAAATGCCTTTGGAATCCACGGCCACTGTGTTAATTCTGACTTTTATTGTCTCTTGAACTATTGGCACTCAAGTTTGATGAATTGGTCCCTTGGAATCTGCTCCTATCAACTTCTAATCCAAGTTTCTTATGGAAAACCCAATTACTATTATAAAATATAAAGCTAATGATTATTTAAAACTTTCTATGGTTCCCTGTTGCTTAAATGAGGCCAAAGTTTTCATCTGGTCTGGAAGACTTTTCTCAATCCAGTCTCAATCCACTTTCCAACCTCCCCTCATTGCAACCCACTACTCTGACCATGCAGTGGAAGCTTCAACCATACCCACCCCCAAATCCTGTTATGCCTCTATGCCTCTGTTTATGCTGTACTCTCTGCTTATAAGTCCTACATTTGAACCCTCATTGTCTACTTGGTAACTTTCTCCTTAATCTGAAAGACAGCTCAAGTGCCATGTCTCAGTTTCATTTTCTTTAATAATTCCTCAAAACTTAGTTGGGTCTTTTATTTCTATTCCACAGTTAACAAACTGTTATTATACCAATTATCCCACTATGATTATATTTTTACTAGGGAAGTCTTTGATAGATTAGGTTGTATATTCCTTGTATCCCAATTCCTAACACAATGTAGACACAATTAGTATTCAAGTGTTTGTGAATCAAACTAATCATCTATCTCTCCCCTAGTAATAATAAATGTGAGCGATTTTCATGTACAATCTCAAGCTTACAGCTACCAGAAAAATCGATTGATTCTCAAACAATATAGTATGATACAAATGTGTACTGTGATATATATAAAATGTAAATTACATTAAATATGTCAATTATATAAGAGCACTCTTCCTATGATATGTCAGAGAGCAAAAGTTGAGTGGCTGACATAACACAGCATAGAATGGAGTAAATTTGGTGCACACAAGAGCTTAAAAAGAATTATGTAATGTGAAACCAGTGACCAAAAATAAAGTGCTTTTTTATTAGAAACTGCAAGACCTTTGCCTTGGAGTATATAAGAGGATTGTCAGGGCAGGAGGCAGTTCAACTTAAACAATGAATCAATGTTCAAGGGCAACCAAATGGATAGAACCATAACTACGGGTGTTTTACAGCACTGTGAGATATTGTTAGACAGTAATAATGATCATGTTGTAATTATCACTGACTTGTTTGTGATCTTTTAACATCTCTAACTCTGTGACCAAACCTTCCAGTATTTAAAAGTATGCCTGAAAGGCAGAGAAAGTAGAGGGAGAATTATGGAATAGCAGTTTGAAATTGACAACCTGGATTTAAACCGCAACTCTGAACTCACTACCTCTGTTGACCTTTGGCAAGTCACTGTAACCTTGCTGATCCGGGGATGGCTCTGCTCTCAAATGGGACGGGACCTACTTCACAAGATTGTGAAAATTAAACAAGCTAAAAATAATGCAGGCTTGGAGTAAGCCCTAATTAAATGTTACCTGCTGTTATTTGTTGACATAGTTGTTCTATTTATTACTACGGCCCATAGTGAGACGAATACACTACTTTCATTTTATCAGCCTTTCTTTCCACTGCTGTGATCTCTTAAAATTAATAGTTTAACTTGCTCAGTTCTGGTTCCCCCACTTCCACAAAAACCCACTATATGGTTCAGAGAAAAAGAGCAGAAACCTAAACACAGCTGTTAACTTTTCCTCTCTCTAGAAGTCCAAAAACATAGTCCTGCTGTTGTCATTGTCGTGTATCTGATTGGAAATACTCATTTACTGGGAAAATCAAATCCAAGCATCTCTGGCTAATTGGTGTCCTCACAGGGCCCAATGCAATCAGAAAAGTAAAACAATAATCATCAAGTTTCCATGGTAGGTAAAGTGAAGTTTAATTGAAGAGATCTGGTGAAAGTTGCAAAATACCACCTGTGGAAGCAGACAGGCGATAAACACCCAGAGGAAGAAAATGACAACAGCTTTGTCAAAGATACAAATTGAGAGCACATTAGGGCAAAGTTCAGGCGCATGAGGCTGACTCAGGATATATAAGGACATAGGAGAGCATTAACTTTTATCTCACCAAGTTAAATAAAGATCACTGGCCGGAAATGTTTATACACACATGTGCAATTCTGTGGTACATTCATGCATTGCTTCCGTGATCGGATAGATACCTGTGCAATTTGACTCTGGGGAAGTAAGTAGTGGTAACTTATAACTCATGACAGAATTGCTTTCATCAAATCATCAGAGTTTGAAAGGTGTATATAGCAGGTATTAATACCTGCCTCCTGGGGATATTGCAGTAATTAGTGTTTTCAACAATGTTTTCAGCTGTAGAAAGCTACAAACAAGTGGGGGGTGATGGGTCATGTTTATCAGACATATAACTATTATTTATTTTTCTTTCAATCAAGGACACATCAGGCCCAGAGGCTCCTTCTCACATACCTATTTAAGAATCAATTATTAATGAGGAATATTATTCCTCAGTCAAATAAAATCTTTCAAACAATGGGATTCTTCCCTAAATTCAGCCTGAAATCAGTATGTTTCAAAATAGCTAATGCCTCCTAAATACATTGAGGTCTGGGTTTTGCACCCAGCATCCCTGACCTCCTTGTTGCTAAATCTGTCTGGATACTTCTTAATCCTCACAGCACTCAACATGGTTGACTGACAAGTACCCTCTTTTTTTTAGCCATTCTTTTCTTTTTTATGTATGTTTTCTTTTTTAGATAGAAGAATTAGAGATGGATGATTTTTCTTCATCTCCATTTTCCAAAATTTAACCATTCTCTTTTTGTGGTCGCTATGATACCATATTTTTCTGGGTTTGGTGTCTGCTTTGCAGGTTCTTCTCTGTCTGCCCATTTCAGAGTTTGTTTCTTTTCTAGGTCCTGTTCTTTGCCTTTTGAATTCTCTGCTCCTGAGTATTATCCACTACTGGGGTTCCTTATGAGAAACACTGAATGGTGTAGGAGCTCAGAATGGAACCTGGTCATTACAGAGGGTATCATGAAATAGGTGGTATGTGAGTTGATTCCTTAAGACTGTGGGAAAAGGGGGCCAGATAAACTTTCTAGTATAAAACTTGAAGTTGTTTGTGTAAAATTATATCTCTCATTCTATTGACTATTCCAGTTTACTCTTTATAAAAGAAATGTTTTCCTCTAAAGGAAACGTTTTCACTCTAGTGTCTCAAATCTAAATGAAGTCCACTTTAAAGAGTTATAGAAGAAAAAGATGCTCACCTCATTCCTTACATCAAAATATGTTCATTTGAATTCAGTAAGGTAGCCAACTGAAAAGTTATGTGACTTCCTTAGTCACAGTTTTACAGTTTTTCAAACAAGAAAAAATTCAGTTTTTTCTGAAACAAATTTTGAAAAAAATTTCAAACAACTGAAAAAATTCAGTTTTTCAAACAAGAATTATGATTGCTGAGTAGACGCTTCCATTTAGAGAGAAAAATACACTTTCGTTTACATTTTTTATGCAAATAAGAAATGCAAGAGAATTGTTAAAAAGGGAAATTACACAACTTTTCCGGATAAAACGTTTAACTTATAAACACAGTTTTCAAGATGTTAATATTTTAACAGAATTCTTTTGCGTGACAAACACATATACACATGCAATAAACATTCTAAAAGGAGATCTAAATACCTTTCAACAAAAGAGAGAACAGGAGATTAGGACTAGAAAAGTCAGCCTGGGAGGGGTGTGGATTTTGATGGATTCCCCAAAGGAGACAGGTGGTACAGCATCTAGATGACGCTGCAATTTCGTTGAACATTTTTATATTTGCAAAGTGCTTTAAAGTAACTCCTCCTGACAAACATGTAAGCCAGATAACCATTATCATCCCAATTTTTAAAAAGATGAAATAGAAATAGAGATCAACGAAGCAAACTGCCCTCTTCCAATAGAAAATGGCAAGTGGTAACAGATTAGAAATCACTGAGCCTGAAATTCTATTTTGCTGTGGGAGCCAGACTCCAGGTTTACCTGTTGGATGAGTGCTGGTCAGCATTTGCCAAATTTGAACAAAGCAGTGCACAATTGTGACAGTTCATCCAGATTACTCAGGTCAGAATTTCCCTGTGACCCTGAAATCTCAAAAACAACGTAACCTGAATTATTTAACAAACTCATAACTTTATGTTTAGCTTTACTGAGTGGGACACGGAGACATTACTGTTCCACAGGAGAGGGAAGAGATTTAACTCTCATTTGGTTGGGCTCAGGTAAAGTAATGAAAGTGACTGGGAATTTTGCTGAGAGAGAGAGTGAGGGTGAGACATTCACTAAACATGTAGGCAAGTGAGAAATGTTTCCTAGGTCTTCAGTTCGGACAATTCCCCTCACTGAAGAAGTATTTTTTATTTTATTCCTGGCTACCCTTATGGTGCTAGGGGGGCATATCTACTCTCTCTGAATATAACCTGAAATCCTATTTAATGTTTAATATTTAAATACTTTAATATTAAAATTTAATATTAAATTTAATATTAAAATGATGAACTCCTAGAGACTCTTCTGGGTTCTGACAAGAAGGGGCACCAGCCAGAGTTCTAGATATTGCTCAATGACAGTGTCAATTAAAGAGAAACAGAACAGCTTGTTTTTCCTCTTCAGCCTCTCTAGAACCAAAACACAAGAGGACCTGAGCGAGCAGAGCAAAGCCACAGGCAAACGGCTCACTGGAAATCTTGAATGTTTGCTAGGTAAGATATTCTGCGGCCTCTCAGATCAAAGAGCCCTGGACCCTCTTCCGCTGCCAGCCCTGACTCACTCTGGAGAGGACTTAAGGCACATTGCCTCTGATGTCTGCTATCAGGAAGACTCATGACCCAGGTCTGGGAGACATTGTTTGGTGGTGGTATTGTTTGCTTTTCAGTTGTCAAGTTTTTGTGTGTGTTTGTCCATTTGTTTAATGCTTGTAAAGTAAGTGTTCAATATTAAATGTTTGGAAAAGACAGAACTTTTTTTTTTTTTTCAACAACAAGAAAAAAATCACCCATAATCCCATCCAGAAGCAACCTGTTAACATTTCTGTCATTTCGTTTAGACCAGGGTTTCTCAACCTCAACACTGTTAACATTTTGGACAGTTTAATTCATTGTAGTTTGTATGTGTGGGGCCGTCCTGTGCATTGTGGGAGGTTTAGCAGCATCCCTGGCCTCTACCTACTAGATGCCAGTAGCAATCCACCCTCAACCTCCAATTGTGACAACCAAACATGTCTCCAGACATTATCAAATGTCACCTGGGGGGCAATATTGCCCAATGGAGAACAACTGCTTTAGAGAGTATATTTTTGGAAAGCAAGAGGGTTGATTTGAGATTTATGTATGAGATAGTTTTAAAAAATTCCTTAGGGAGAACTCAGTCCAAGCCGTCATCTCACAATGAGAAGGCTCACAGAGACATGACTTGTGCAAAGTCACCCAGTGGATTAGTGGTCAGACCTACTGAGCTTCTGATCTACAGATCTTTCCACTCTTTTCCTTGTGTTATTCTTGTATTCTTACTCGATAGTCACTATCACATACTCGATAGTCACATATTCTTACTCGATATCACATAGTCAAAACTGTCTTTGTCTGTGGCTCTTGAATTTCAAGCCATTTATCATTCCTAGTATGAGGTGTGATTCTTCCCTGCTCTTCACACTTCTCCCTGGCCAATAGCGACCAGTTGCACGGGTGAAGATAGATTCTATTGTACTAAAAGGAAATCTGGCTTTCTTAATTTATAGTCCTTCTACTAAGGGGCACTCAAGAAACTCCCAGACGTTCTTGTGTTTCAGAACTTAGTGCCCCTCTTTTTTTCTGCTCCTTGTTAGTTTTCATTCTTCATAGGGCCATAATTCAGTGAACCAGGGTCCATTTTCCTCCCTCTTTGTTCTGATCCGTTAATCTAAATATCAGCCCTAAATTTCTCTCCTGGAAAGCCCCTGCTTCTATTCAAATTCAAACCCCCATCATCTTCCATCTGGACTAAGGGAGCAGTCTCCTTGCTTCTACTCTCACTCCTCTGTAAGCCATAGTCCATTCTTCACAGAGCTCTTTTTAAAACATAAATCAGACCATGCCACTCCTCTGCTTAAAATCCTCCCATGGCTTTCCATTACACTTAAAATACAAATTCCTGGCCCTGGCCTACAAGGCCTTATGTCTTGCCAACCCCCCACCCCACCCCCTCTGCTCTAGTCATTCTGGCTTTGTGGTTTGTTCTCAGACATTCCAAACTCTGCCCACCTCAGGGTCTTTGCACTTGCCCTTTCCTCTGTCTGGAATGCTCTTCTTCCACATTCCTGTGACTGGCTCCTTCTTACCATTTAGGATTCATCTCCAAAGTCCGTTCTTCAGGGGAGGGTTCTACCTCGTTAAGAGAACCACCCCTGCCTGCACCTCAGTCACTCTGGATCATAATACTCACAGTATTTATTGTTAGATCTTAATCTAAATAATCATATTTATTAGTTTACTTTTTATTTGTATAGTTTCTTTCCCCTATCCCCTATCAGAATGTATCTGGTTTCTTTACTGCTGTATCCCTATTTCCCACAATACCCAGCAGATAGTAGTACATAGGTGCTCAACAAATATTTTTGAATGAATGAATGAATGAATGAATGACAAACTTACAGAATACTTATGTAAATAGAATTAATATCCTTGATAGCCTTCTTTAATAACTGCCGCCCCTCCTATTCAAATCCACTCTCCACTTCCTGCCCCATCTTCATTGTTTACAGAGTCACACCCAAAGCATTGAAGGGTTCATTTGGTGACATTGATTTAATAATCCATGCCCTATCTGACTCTGAATGAATCACTTAGATTTCATAAAATTTCTCAATTATATAAGATGTCACTAATAGTCTTGCCTTTTTTCTTTTAACCTTATTCATGAATTCATTTACCTGAGTAAAATCATCTAATAGGCCCAAAGCCAAAAGGATCCAAAGAAACAGAGTTACTAAGAGGACTCCACTTATTTGCATGGGATTACTACTACCGACTACTTCATCTGGATGTTGTAAGAACAAATGAGATAATATCTGTGGAACATTTTAATCTCAATAAGAAACATTCATACACATGAAAAATGAAGCTATTGATTTTCTGACATTCCAATGTATCATTTATATGCTTTTACTAATAATTATATTAAGGAAGGTCAACTTTTGTGCGTTTCTCATAAGTCAAGGGAAATCTAGTTGCTAATGGCATTTACTCAAGAGATTCCAACTCAGAATTTGGGAATGTTTAGGAATATATAAGCCAGGTAAATTTCAAAAACGTTTTTATCTCCTTTATTCTCTGGAGACTTTGTTGTCATGGGTTATGAAGACAGCATATGTCAGAGAGCAAGAAAGCCCCTTAGAAATCACCTGATCCAACACCCTTATTTTATAGATGACAAAGCAATACTCACAAAGTCACACACCAAAGTCCTTCAAGCTTCTTAGTGGTCGATGCCAGCCTAACTCCATCTTTCACTACCTTCGCTCTAGGGATTGTTTTTGTCATGTCCCTTTCCATGTGCCATTATTCTATCTCTCTCCTCTAACTTCTAAAGGTCCGGCTGCAAACCAGGAAGGGAGAGTAAAATGCTAAGATCAAGATCTCACCAAGAAAAAAACATAATCTTGTCCCGATATTTCCAGATTTGGGGCTTTTGATGAGAAATAACTACTTTTGTTGAAAGTATGCAAATAAGCATCTGGAAAGAATTCAGGTCAATATGGTCAACATTTTAAAACCCTGGCTAACTTGGACGCCATCCCTCTGGAATGCTCAGCAAGCTGGAACAACACTGAATCCAGAAGTAAGTAGCCTGAAGCAAAAATTTAGGGGAAATATGTATTTTTGATAGGAAAAAGCAGTTCTTAAGTATTCAATAACAAATGAGCGCAGCTGAGAAAAGCCAAAGACCAAAAGGCAAGAACCAATACAATGGTATCAGTCTGTTTTTTGCATGGAAAAAAAAAAAAAGAATAGGAACTAATGCTTATAAAATATCAAGACTTTGAAGAATCAAAAGTCAAGAGTGTGTGTGCTATGAATCACAAAGGAATATTAAGTGTTTTCTGCTCTTTTTGAGAATGTGGAGCAATTATAAATGAATTTTTTTAAAGGACTTCCATTTGTTAGTTAAAAGGAATACTCAGGCATAAAATTCAGTTAACTGAATTTGTCTTCAGATAGCTATAGGGATACCCAGTACTTAGACACACACCAAAAAATGCATTGAAGGGATAAATTGTTATGGCTCCATATAGAACTGATTTCTAATCATGATTTCTAATCATTATATGTCTAGGGTCCCAGAAATCCTATTACCTTTAAGAGAAAATACCAGATGAAAGTGGCCATAGTAGTTTCTATACATTGAATTGGCCACTTCTCACCTGTTAATACAGGAGAGATAAATTTAAAATAAGCCTTTAAAACGTCGAGCTGTGGGAAAAATGTATCAGCAGAAGTATAGGCAAGCTCTGATAAAATATGAGTACACTATTGTGGTGTAAATTCTACTCTCTCTTCTATTTCATGCTTCATTTTATTTCTTGTTTGTCCTTCTAAAACCTAGCAACAGAGAAGATTAGAGAATTCATAACTAAGTTATTTCACAAATAAATGGATTTCTTTTGGAACAGAGTAGAAATTAAGTGAGATGTTTAAATCTACATACAGTTTTCTTCATTCTAGGGTGATTAAAATGGGGGAAAAAATAGCACAGCAACTGATACGTGAATATGCTTTGTATATTGGAACATTATACTTATGTTTTAAAATATACAGAATTGAACCCTAAAAGGACATTATATGCAATATTGAGAGTTACTGTATACAGTATAACCCTGAACAACACAGGAAGTTAGGGGCACCAACCTTCCCTACGGTCGAAAATCCGAGTATAATTTATCTATATAGCCAGTCCCTCTGCATTCACGGTTCCGCACCTGAAGATTCTACCAACCCCAGACTGTATAGTACTGTAGTATTTAGTATTGAAAAAAATCCACGTATAAGTGGACCAGTACAGTGCAAACCCGTGTTGTTCAAGGGTCAACTGTATGTGTGTGTGTCTGTGTGTGTGTGTACATTTACAAATACATATGTAATATTTAAATTTTTTGTCACATCTTTATTGGAGTATAATTGCTTCACAATGTTGTATTCGTTTCTGCTGTACAACAAAGTGAATCAGCTATATGTATACACGTATCCCCGTATTCCCTCCCTCTTGAGCTTCCCTCCCACCCTCCCTATCCCACCCCTCTAGGTCTCACAAAGCACTGAGTTGATCTCCCTGTGCTCTGTGGCTGCTTCCCACTAGCCATCCATTTTACATTTGGTAGCGTATATACGTCAGTGCTACTCTCTCACTAAGTTTTAAAACATATCTTCATCAAATGGAAAAAGATAAAGAGTACTGAGATGTTCTGATCCTGATCCCTTTTTTTATATGATAAATAGAAGCAACCAGATAAATCTGAACAGAAAATGCTAAAATCTAGCTATTATCTTGGGACACATACCTTGGGACACATATCACGAGTGGTTAATTGTTTGGTTTTACAAATAGCAAGTAATTCAGTGTAGCTATCATTTTTTGCTTGTGAAGTATTCTCTGATTCTTTCATTCGAAAGTTAGCTAATTCTACCTAATCTGATTTATGCAGACTAGTTTCCAGATTTCCTGTGTTCCATGTTGACAAAGTTGTACCATAACCAGAGTATCCTGCCACAACTCAAGATGCAAATGAAGATCCATGGTACATCCCCCAAATACAGTACTTGCACCCTACCCCCAACATTCAAGCAATAACCAGAAGTTCAGAGATCCAGTTAGTCTCCTCCAGCTCTAACCTTCTCCCTGTTAGTTTTCCAGGGGCCCCTTGTGCTTACAAATCTCCTTGAGGGAACTCCTTCTCAGCTTGGACCCTTCTCAGTGCACAGACTGCTGTGGGGAGAGGCAAGTGCAAATCTGTCCAAAGCACAGAATCTCTGCAGCAGTTAATCTTCAGGAGTTTATCTGTTCTGTGGAAGGGCTCCTAAGTAAACAGGCCAAAATCTTTGGGACCTTTCAATCCCTTCTCCCCTTTCAGATTTGGGCTAAGATGGGCCAAGACTACTGTTTACCAGGGTGATCAAGTTCCCCTGGCAGAAGACACATTGTATTAGTTTGCTGCTAGGGCTGCTGTAACAAATTATCACAAACTGGGTGGCTTAAAACAAGAGAAATTTATTCTTTCATAGTTCTATAGGCTGGAAGTCTGGAATCAAAGTGTTGGAAGGGCCATCCTCTCTCTCTGAAGGCTCTAGGAGAGAATCTATGCCATCCCTTTCTCTTAGCTTCTGGTGTTGCTGGCAATCCTTGGCATTCTTTGATTGATAGATGCATCATTCCAATCTCTGCCTCCACCATAACATGGCCTTATCCCTATTGTTTGTGTCTCTCCTCCTCTTATAAGGACAGCAGTCAAATTGGACTGGGGCTTACCATAATCCAATATGACCTCATTCTAATTTGATTACATCTGCAAAGATCCTATCTCTAAGTAAGATTACATTCACTGGCACTGGGGCTAGGACTTCAATCTATCTTTCGGGGGACACAATTCAACCCCTAATAGCCATTTATGGTTGAAATGCCTCAAAACCACAGCTAGAAGGGCCACAGACCTTGGTTCACACCAGTCAAGCTCGCTCTAAAGTTTGGTCAAGACAGCAGGGCAGAGGCTGCTTCTCATTATCACCATGCCCTGGCAATTCTAAACAATGTCAATGATAGACACACAAGAAAAGTGTAATCAAATATGTGTTTTTACAAGATAATTCTGGTTGCAGTGCTGAGAATAGATTGGAGGGGAGCAACCGTGAAAATGTGGAGAACAATAAGGAGACTGTTTCAATAATCTAAATGAAAAGTTGTGACTTGGCTTAAGTTGATGGTAGAAGAGACAGAAGGAAGTGGATAGGCCTGAGATCTAGAAGATATATTTGGGATTTACATTTGGAGCAAAACTGATAGGATTCATTCATGGAGTAGATGGGAGGAGTAAACAAGAGGAGGAATCAAGACGTCCCAGATTTCTTGCTTAACCAAAGAGTGACTGGTGGTGTCATTGGTTGTGATGGGGGAGAAACTGGTTTAGTGAGGAAAATCCTTATTTCAAGGCTCAAAGGCAATCTCACAAGAAAAAGTATAAAAATAAATGTAAAGCAACACCCTAGTTTGAAAAAAAAAAAACAAACCATCATATAGAGAAAACCAAGACAAGATCTAGTCCAGATTTTCGTTTTACACAGGCGCAAAGGGGACAGATGACCTGCTCAATGAGTTAGAGCCTGGAAAAGAAGTCACCTCCTAGGTCAGACTCTTTGGGTCTAGCACCCCAAATACTTCACCTGGTTTGTTTTTATCATAATCCTTTTTCTTTATACCCTTTTTCATTTTGGTGGCTATGTCTGCTACAGAGCCTATAAACTCACTTGTTCCTAAAGGCACAGACAGTGATAACAGGAAGGTTCTTCCTATCTTCAGAAATTTCAGACCAACCATACCTCATTCTTGAGAAGCATATGGGACACTGGCAATCAGGCAATTTTCATCTATTAAGCACTGTTTTCTAAAGCCAATACCTCCAAAACCATTCTGGAAGTCTTCTAGGCTCTTTAAGAAAGGTGTAGTTATTCAAACAATTTAGTCAGACAAACATTTATTCAGTATTACTGTTCTGTAGGCTGTGAATGATTCAAAAAGATGACCTTTGATCCTTCGCACCTACAAGTTTTAAATTTGGTTGGAGAGATTAAGATGTAGAGGTAACAACTGGTTAAGTGACAGTGGTGGTAAGTACCAGATTTGGCATCAAAATAGGTAGCTAGCACAATGAGGGCCATGACATTTCAGAAAAGTTGGCCATCCATGTGGGTGAGAGAAATCAAAGATTATAGGGCTAGAGATAAAAATCAAAGAACAGTTTGACTTTGAAAGGGAGAAAAGGAAAACAGATGTAAACTTTAACTGAGAAAAACTAATCCAGCTCAGGGTCTGGCCAAGCCCAAAAATGGGTCAGGAGTTTTAATGAAGAGCAATAGTGTTGGTGATTAGATTCAATGGAGGCAGACCAACTAATCTGAGAAGAATAACTAATCACTATACTTGTAAGTATAATAACAACCTTATGAGGAGGTACTATTCTACCTCTACTTTGCAGATAAGAAAACTGAGGCATGGAGTGGTTATGTAACTTATCTCAGTCACACAGCCAGCACATTGCAGTGCTGGGTTTCAAGCCCATAAAGTTTGGTTATAGCGCCTGTGCTCTTAACCACTATAGCATGTGGCCTCTCACATGAGTGCTAGTGGTTTGTAACAGTCTAAGGGAGGGGCATCAAAATGGACATGACGAAGTCTAGAAATAATGACTAGGGACAAAAATAAATGACTACCAACAAGTCACTGCAGAGACAGGGTCAGACTGCAAAGACAGAAAGGGGCTTAAGGGCCAGCTTCTAAACAGTAAGGATAAGAATAAACATTAAGAACAAGTTCTGGGAAAATTTAGCTACTGGCTACGAAAGGGGGTGGGATTAAAGGAAAAAAAAAAAATCGTAGGGCAAGCACAGCCAAAGATAAGCCTCCCTGAGGCAGATGCCTGGCTGAAAGATGGTCTGGCTGCTCCTGATTTCACTACTCATCATGAGGCTACCTTTGTCCTTACATTGTAAGGAACAGTCATGTCAGCCTCTGAAAGGAGAATAAATGGAATACAATTTGATAGTGGAGACTAAGCATCAAATGCTTACAGCACACCCTGAACCACATCTTCCTATTTCCTTCATGAGGTAAAGGACAAGTATTAAAAAGTATGAAGAAACAAGGCCAACTAGATATGTCAGATGGCAAAACACTGAAATTCGGGGGGAGTGGCTGAAATTTAACCTTAGAGGTAATATGGAGCCCCTAAAGGATCTCTAGGTGGGAAGTAAGAGAACACAATTGGCATATCAAGTACCCTCACTAGAGTATGGTTCAGAGGTTGGATTAGAGGCGAAAAAGAAAGGTAATAAGTGGAAAAGTTTAAATGCAGCCTAGGCAAGAAGACATGTAACTTCCTATCAAGAGGATTCAAAAAGGCAGTTAAAACTATGATGGAAATATGAGCTTCCAGGAGAAAGCCAAACTTTCAGAGATGACTTCTAGCAACTCTTGGAGAGCTTCTTTCTGCAATGCTAACTGTTTAGAAGAGTTTTTTTGTAGCACATTCAACAACATACTGAAAAGATAAGTTCCTCTGAGCAGAGGTGAACCATATAATTTTAGGTAGACTCATAGTTTCCCTTGAAAATATTCTTTTACCCATGATAAATATAGCTTTAAACAGTATCCCATATGATTCATGTGGTCGTAACACACCCAACTAGCTTTTCTTTCTAAGAGACCCATGAATCAACTGCTTTTGTCTAAGAATTGGGGCAATTTGTATGGATCAGCTTAACAGATAATAGATATACACCTTAAGCAAGAACAGTGATACTGAAAACAAACCATTTCTATACTGGTATAAAAAAATAATCTTTTTCTTTCATCATATCTTTGAATACTCTAAATCTTTGTAACAGGCTGTCAGCTATAATATTGGTCTTCGGTCTTTTTAATTTCTTAACCACTATTTTCAGGGATTCTTTTTAAGCATTTAGAATGAAAACCTAAAAGTACCTTTTAAAAAGCTTTATAATCTTATGACTCAAGTTGTCAGTTTCTTCTTCAGTAAAGTGAGGAAGTTGAACTACACATTCTCACAGGACATAAGTACATATGATTCCATTAATGTTTTCATAAATATTTTTCTGGTGATGGTCTTCAAAATATCTGGATTTTTTTTCTATATTTGCCAAAATAATATATAGACTCTACATTAAACATAAATTTAAGAAATTATATAATCCATGTCTACATTAGTCATTAAACAATTGAACATAGTTTCTTAATGGATGCAATCTTTTAATTAATTGTTTACCAGTTCTTGGTTGTATGAGTGAAGAATTTTTTCAGAATGTTCATAAACATAACAAATTGGATCATATCAAAGAGCTTCATTTGGTGGAGCTCTTTTATAATGTCTACTCAGCACCTTCCTCCACATTCCCTCTACCTTTCCTGTGAACTGCTGTTGGTCCATATGATCAAAGGATGGATCCTAATGTCATATTTCCGTTTCATGGCCCTACCGCAGGGAAGGCATCTGACTCTGGGATTGAGAATTGGAAAAGAGAGGAAAAGAGAGACAGCAGTCACTTTCCAGGTAGCTGGAGGTGGAACATATAATGTTTGTAAGTTTCAGCAACTGGATTTTTCCATTTGTGCATGGAAAAGTAAATAAAGCTAGTCCACAGAGAGAGAGAGAGAGAGAGAGAGAGAGAGAGAAACCTGAAATCAGACACATAGGAGAGCAGAAGTGTCTGAGTCTCTGGTCCGGTTTCTTTCGGAGGCCTAGATGTTTCTTTCAGATTTTGTAAGTGTCCTGTATCCTTACCATAAATTCCTATTGTTTGCGTAATCTCCCTCAAACGAGTCTCTGCTCTGAGTTTGTCTCTCCAGAACAAGAACTCTCCCATGACAAGAAGTGTAAGGCTGTGTGGCTGGTATCTCCTCAAACTCATCTGATTGCTTACATGTACTCAGCCACAGCTCGGTGGTCCCTGGGAGACACCTCTGGTAGAGTATGTTCAAGAGAAAATAAGGAGGGGAAGCAGCAGTCTTTGCTTAAAGCAGAAGCTCACGCCAATGGAGTGCCAGGCCATCTGCTCTTCCTCTTTCAATTTATCCCTCAGTCTCTGGAGCAAGGTTATCTCTGGGGAAAAGGAAATCATTCTGGATGCCTAAAGGTCCTTCTAGAGCCAGGGATCTCTCTTGGGTTCCTCAAGATCTTTTCAGCCTGTTCCAAGTTATACATTATGAGCTGTGTGAGTTCTCTTCATGCATATCCTTCACAACAAGGTACTCAGGTTCTGACAGGGAAAGCAGGGGCACTTGATCTGGTCCTAGCAGCTATCTCATAAGCATCTCCCCTCCAAGGCAAGGGAAGAATCAGGCCTTACAATAGAATATAGCTTCCTCCTAAAAAACACAACACCCCTTTCCCACCCCACCCCCACCCCCACTCCAGCATGTATGTAGATTAAAGGATGAGCCAGTTTGTCACAATAATAGGATCCTCTATGCCAAGTAGCCCAAGCCCAGACTGGTAGACTGACTCTCACTTAGCAATTCAGATCCATAAGGTCCTTAAAAATAGCTTTCTTTACCTTTTCCTTCTTAGGTATTCCTCAGACACTGAGAAAATTTAGTCTCATCAGCAAGCTCTAACAAGATTACATTTGCATTTTGTCGTTCTGAAGATTAATCTGAATCTGTCCAAGGAAATTAAAATACACTACAGTACTCTTTTTCAAGTCTCTTCCTAGTCTATATTCCAAAATCAGCAAGGCTCTTGAGTGTCTGCCTCACCCCACCTCACCAATTCCTTTCACAGAGTCATGGCCATAGCCTCAGGATGACGTGATTTTAACTCTGGTAAAGCAGAAGCAAAATTTCTGCTTCTGATAGAAGACAAGGTAATGTAAGCCAGTCCTCTCACAAAAGATGACTAAGAAAGCTGGATGAAATTTTAAGAGACAAAAATCTTGGTAGCATCAAAGGGCCAACAGGATACTGACGAATTACCAATCCCAGATACAGAGGGATGGGAATCCAGATAAGTAAGCTTGGTACTATGACCACTCTTGAATTGGAGGTATTTGCCAGTTGGAGAGATGTGGTCAAGAGGCTGAACTATACTTTTGGTGTCTTCACGGAACTGGGAAGATAAAAATTGGTGTCCAGAGGCAGGGAAAGAAGGAATTCCATAAACTATCCCTCACTTTAGGCTGGTAGCCCACAGAGCTGTACCCTAGAAGTAAGCATAAGCTGAAGTAAACTATTTCTTTTATGAACTAAAGATATGCGGGATGGCCTCAAAAATATCAAATCTGGAACTTGGATTAAGTTAATTCTGAATTATTAGTGTCCCCAGGCACTTGGCTAGATCAATTAAATACCTTCTTTGGTGGACAAAACATCATTCCAGGCTTCAAATTATTTGTGCACTTTGTGTTCAGAAAATTATTTGCCAAAAAACCCCACCAATGTCTAGCATACAATCAAAGTATCCAGGCACATGTGTAGAGTAGATACTACGAATGTAAATCACAGGCAACAAAAATAGACTCTAGAGGCTCTAGATGTTATAATTTTTAAATAAAGATATAAACAACTGTGTTTACTATGTTCAAGGAGATAAAAGCCAAGCTTAAAAACTCTGGCAGAAAACAGGAAACAAGTGGCAAATTAGATATCCTAGACCTGAAAATTTCAATAATTAAAATCAAGAATTCAATAAACAGACTTAACAGTATACTAGACACAGCTGAAAAAAGAATTAGTGAACTGGAAGATAGGTCACAAGAAATTATCCAGAATGAAACACAAAGACATAAAGATGAGAAATACAAGAAAGGAAGTAAAAGACATAGAAAATACATTAAGAAGCTCTTACAAACACTTCATTAGAATCTCAGAAGAGAGACAGATAATGGGACAGAGGCTTTATCTGAAGAAACAATAGCTGAAATTATTCTGGAACTGATGAAATACAGTATTTATCGTCAGACTGTGCTGCAGAAACACACACTTCAAGATGATCTGTAAAAATCAAGGAAGAAACATCAGATGTGGGCAATCATATATGTTGGCTGCATCCACTTATGCATTCTCATTTTCAGTTGGTCTTCAGTTGTTCCTCCACACAGAGTCAACTGCCCTGCTGTATGCTTTATTTTCTACTGCAAGATCATTTAGCTCTGAAGCTCTCTTCCATGACTATGTAGCTCCCAGCCACATAAAACATGCTACTGCTCTCCTACCCCTCTGGGCCTTAAAGAAACTCCATGAGGCTGCCTCACACCCACCAGTCCAGATACATACTTCAGTTATATTTTCTTTATTCCCAATTCATGGTAGTCATGTAGAAATTCTGAGTTCTGCCTTGCTCCCTAGACTCTATATTATGGACCTCTCTGAACTTCACTCCCAAAACCTACTGTGGGGGGGATAGGGGATGGGAGAGTGTCTCTTATCCTCTACCCTCAGAACCTGGGCACAGCCCTTATCAGGGATCCAAGTCTTCACTCTCTCATTATTCTCTCCTTTCTTGTGGAAATTTTTATCTAGTTGCAGGTGGAGAAAACTGGTTTAATCTGATAGCTTATTTTAAATTTTCTCTCTTACGCCCAGACCAGTGGATCTATTACCCAAAGGGCAAACTTTTGATTCTCTGTTAGGTGTTTTGCTGGGTCACTTCTTCCCAGAAGCAATGAATGCCATTGAATAAAGCAGAGTAAAGGCAAAGAGAGAAGAAAATCAACCTGGGAACAAATTTAAATGAATATCTCAAAATATTATTTTATAACATATGAAGCCATAAGTTTTGACAAATGCAGTTATATTATATTAATATATATACACAATACATAGACATTATTATATGTGCACAGGTTTACCACAGCAGCATTTATTATTCACCAAGTCATTTTTGTTTAATACCTAAATGTCTTCTAATTAACTTTTTGATGTTCTGGGCCCATATTTTAGCATACTTTAAAATAAATATATAATTTTTGGCCTTGCCCAGTCTTCATGCTCCTCACCAGTCTTTTACAAGTTCACAAAAATAGAAGGGAGTCATTTTGCAATTATTTATCTAATCCTGTAAGAAATCTATCACATAAATGTGGCAAAGGTCATACTGAAGCTCAGTTTGTAGGCCTACCTACCTCACGAATCCAGGAAATTTAGGAAATAACATGGACTCCCTGAAAGAAGAGAGGAGAAGGGTGTTAGGACTGAAAGTCAAGTCTTGGGTACTCAGATTCAGAACCTTTGGGAGGACAGAAGTACTTCTCTAAGTTCTAGGGAGAAGTACCCCAAGAAAAGAGGAAATAGGGACCCATGCTAAAGGACATGGGTCCCTTTTCAGGTGTTAGAGAACAGGTACAAGAATTATATGGAGGGCTAGGAACCATGAGGCCATATTTGGAAGTGCCAAAGTACAATTGTCACTTAGTGACTGAGCTTCTAAGTCCAGCTGATAGAAGAACACATAGCAGAGAAGCCCCTTCTTTGTGCAACAGAAACAACCTAGCGATTGCAGCTTGATAGCAGTGGCAACAGGCACAATAACGTATTCTCCTACAATAATCAAGGGACAGAACAAACAACAGCCGTGGTGGCAGCAGGAAAACAGAACCTGTGCTAACATATAGGGAGCAGGCTATGTCCGCACAAGGCACAGCAATGGTGCTGGCAACCACAACAAAGAAAGGCCAGCGACATGAGGAGTGTGAGTCACTCCAGGTCTGGGGGAGGGCAGTGTGAGGAGGAGAGCAGAGGAAAGAGGCCTCTCTCCTGATGGTCAACATCCCCCCAGATGAGCAAAGCCAAACCAGGAAACACCAGAGTATCCACCTCTGGTTGCACAGGCAGATTCCTAGGCCCTACTTCAGAGCTGCTACATCAAAATATCTGGGAGCAGAACACAGGAAACTGAATGTTAAACAAGTTCTTAGTGTGATTTTTAAACAGTACTGCTCATAGGTCTGAGCAACTGGGAATCCTGCCTTGGACCCTGCCTTTTAAAGAACTGTCTTCCAGCCATGCTCTTCACAGGGCAAGGTGTCCTAGGGGTCAAGATAACAAGTTCAACAGCACCCAATGCTCACCTAGTACACAACTACCCCCCATCAGACCATGATCCTGGTTCCCAAGACCCTGGATTCTCTGCCTAAATGACACTGAGACCAATTCAAAGGCCTGAATGGACCTCTTCCCCCAGTCTGTTCTCCCACGGTTGGACCACACTACATGGTGTGCACAATTCTAGAACCAAGTATTTGCCAAGGGGCAGCTGCTTGGTGGGCCTGGAGCTTTGACTTTCGTGCTGGGCTGATCACCTGTGCTCTCCAAGCCTCTCACACAGGGGTAAGAGAAAGGCTTTCCCTTTCTCTCCCTCCATCTGCAATTGTGCCCTGGGCCCACATATTGTTAGGGACAGCTACTGGTCTAGACTAGAGACTTACTCATTATTTTTGGCTCTTTTGTTGAAGTCAGAGGGGTTTTGTTTTATTTAGTTTTGTTTTTGTCTTGTCTTGCTTTACTTTGTTTTTAAGAATCAGAGAGGAAAAGAAAGCTCTTAGGGTCAAAATGCCAATTATAAAATGAATAAATGCTAGAGTTTAATCCCAGTGTGACTTTACAAGGTCTTGACTTTTCCCTTGGTAGGTAAAGTCTTAAAGAACAAAGCTTGCATGATTAAGTGGCATCTTAAAACTTTGAATTCATAGAGTTAATTTAGTTTAAGTAGTATCTGTTAAGCATTTATTGTCTGTCCCAGACAGTGAAAGGATCAATAAGATATGATGAACATCCTTAAAGCAAGGCCATTGGATAAGTCAAGCTGTATATATGGAATGCAAAAATAACAGCTGTGCAAGGGAGTATGTTATTTTAAGTGATAAAGTGAGTGCCCCAGACAAACTAACTGCAATAGGAATTTAATGGATCTTCAACAAGATTCTTCCCTTTTATTCTCAGGGTTGCCACCTTCTAGAGGAGGACACACACACTCACACACCCACCTAAACAAGAACCTACTGCTTTCAAGTTTTAGCAACAGGCAAGACTAGTGAAGCATTCTTGGTGCATCAACACTTATCTGGTCTTTGGTTTTAAAGATTGCTTTGTTTAGTGCTTTGTGCTTTGTGCTTTGTGTGTGTGTGTGCGTGTGTGTGTGTGTGTGTGTGCGTGTGTGTGTGAGAGAGAGAGAGAGAGCAAGGACACAGCCACAACAGCTCAAAGTGTTTTTCTCTCTTGCAGCGATGATCCATCCATGATGATCATCTGCATCACCTGCAACAAGTTCTGCATGTGTAAATCACAGATGGCCTTTGATAGGCTGACTGTGGTCGGGGTTCCTTTCTGGGTGGAATATTGAGCAATAAAGCTTGGGAAGAGATTCAATTATTCACACTGTTGTTAAAGTCAGACGTTCATTTTACCATAACACAAGCCCAAGGCATATGAGTCAGTAGAGGCACCTACCCCGGGTTGTATCTGTTTTACTTTTTTGCCAGTGAAGTTGTGCCATGTGCCATGAAGGATAAAGAGCAGCAGAGACAGGAAGCAGTGAGCAAAGAGTCAGCTGGGAAATTCCAGCTGCCCTCCTGCCCTACTTATAAGGAGATGACTCATTGTTAAGAAGCAAACAGATGTTGACTTGGCTAACAGAACCCTATGCAAAATTTAACCTCTCCAGGCCCTTGCATCCTGTTCTAGGAAAGATAAAACAGACAGGTTATTATATTTGGGCACCTGGATAGCATTGTTTAATACTGGTATGAAAGAATAGGCATGTGTGTGTGTTTTTGAACATGCTGTTTCTTATGTCCTTGAAGCCCACTTTCTTCTGGAACATATCCTTTTATAGAGGCCACGCTGTACGGAGAAACCTCCACAATCCGGGCTTCTGCTGTGCAGATGTGTGGTGGTCTGCTACTTACAGAGACATGGAATTTTCAGGTAAACACACCTATTAGTAAGTTCTTATGTGCCCACTCAAGCATAGGGCTCCAGAGACCCAGGTTATAATCCTGGCTCTACACTAAGTAGCTATGTAGCCTCAGTTTCCTCACCTGTGAAATCCAAAGATTTGACTGTTAAGGCTCCTTCCTCCTTTATTGTTTTATGATTCTAGGACTTTATTTATTTATTTATTTATTTATTTATTTATGGCTGTGTTGGGTCTTCGCTTCTGTGCGAGGGCTCTCCCCAGTTGCGGCAAGTGGGGGCCACTCTTCATCGCGGTGTGCGGGCCTTTCATTATTGCGGCCTCTCTTATTGCGGAGCACAGGCTCCAGACGCGCAGGCTCAGCAATTGTGGCTCACGGGCCTAGCCGCTCCGCGGCATGTGGGATCCTCCCAGACCAGGGCTCGAACCCGTGTCTCCTGCATCGGCAGGCAGACTCTCAACCACTGCGCCACCAGGGAAGCCCTGATTCTAGGACTTTAAAAAGTTGAAAATTTGTACCTATAATGCCTACCCTCTCTGTTATCCGTCGATAAGAACAAGCACTTATACAATACAGAAAATGTTTCTGTTAACAGTTTTCTTTCAGTGTAGAGTAGGAAAGTATGGCTTGGACAATATTGGGTCCAGGATAAGATACAACTTGTAATGGAATTAAAAACAATTCCTTATTTACCTCACTGGGTTGTTGTAGTTATCAAACGAGATCACATCTTTGGGAAGTTTATCCTGTATTGTGCTCTACAGAAATGTGTTATAGACTGAATGTTTGAGTCCCCTCAAGATTCATACATTGAAACCTAATCCCTAATATGATAGTATTAGGAAATGGGGTCTTCGAGAGGTGCTTAAGTCATGAGAGCAGAACCCTCAGGAGTGGGAGTAGTGCCTTAGAAAAGAGACCCCTGAGACCCTCTGCCCCTTCTGCCGTGTGAAGTTACGGTGAAAAGATGGACATCTATGAAGCAGAAATTGGGATATCGCCAGACATCCAAGCTGCTGGCACCTTGATCTTGGACTTCTTGGCCTCCAGAACTGTGAAAAATAAATTTCTATTGTTTGTAAACCACTCAGTCTATGGCATTTTGATATAGTATATAGTATATACAGCCGGAGAAGCCTAAATCTTATTATTATTTAAAATAAATGTAAATATATTTATTCAATAAACATTGGTTTATTGAGCACCTTCTGTATATCAGACATCGTGATAAACATTAAAAAGACACTGATACTGTTTTCCAAAGGCTCCCAAAATCAAAAGAGCTCAAATAAAATGATAACGATATTTATCCTTAAAATTATTTTTTACCTTTATAAAATGTTTCAGGCTGAATAAAGGAACAAACTGTCAAAGCTATTTTCTTCTCTACTTTCAAGTATTATGAATCTTTTTAAATGCTTCTGTCCCAAATCTGAAGAAAAACACACCTGAGACTCTGCAAAATCTCAACTGATTTTAGCACTAGGTGAAGAAATAAAGGATGCTACAGTCTATTAACTGTTGGGACCAAGTATAGGGCAAGTATTTAATGGGCTCCCCAGCAGTGATGAGAGAAAAATGGATGATGATAACCTCACTGAAAAGGGTAATGGAAGAGTGACCTTGGGCTATGAAAAATGTGTTCTGTAGCCTCGTGGCTGCAAAGTCCCCTGTCCTCCCTCCGCACTTCACGCTTCAATAACACTGCACTTACTGGTTTCTAGGTTCTTTAATATAATATGCTGGTTCAGGCCTTTGTGCATTTTCTCATTCCCCGTCCTCAGCCTGGACTAAGTAATTCCCCGTCACTCTTCACTCTTCTTCCTTCCTCCTTTCCCTCCTCCTCCTCATTCTCCTTCACATCTCCCACAGGCTGCTGCTCAGTTTTCAAGATTCCAGGCCACTTCACCTGCCCTAAGTCTTTCTTAATTTCCCTCCGTACCCACAGTCTCTGTGAGGTGCCCCTTCACTGCACTCCTATCAAGCCTACAGCATCATGGCACTTATCACAGTGTGTGAGAAACTTCTATATTTTGTCTGTTTCTTCCACTAGACCAGTGGTTCTCAACTGGAGGAGATCTTGTCCCTCAGTGGGGGGGGGGGGGGGGGGGGGGGAGGGATTCGGCAATTTCTGGAGACATTTTTGATTGTCAGGATTGGGGAGGGGGTGTTACTGGCATCTAGTGGCTAAAGCCCAGGGGTGCTGCCAAACATCCTACAATGCACAGGACAGCGCCCACAGTAAAGGATTTATCCGGACTCAAACACCAATACTGCGAAGGTTGAGAACCTGCACTGGACTGAGTTCCTTTTCTGTTCTACCAGCTCCAAGCACAGTGCCCAGCGCTCAGTAGGAATCCAAAAAAATTTTTAAGTAATTTTTCGTTGAAAATTTAGTTGAAAAAAATCTTATTACAGCTCTATGAAATAGCTAATAACTAATTTGAGCAGGTACTGCAAGTCAAAGGAAAATCAATACTCGGGGATAAAGTTAGGGTAAAGCCCTCAGTCTTTTCCTGACACTTCCTCCTGTCTAGCTCTCTCCATACCTCTTCTCTTCCCTTTTCTCCTTTTTACCTTATTAGTATATGCTCTGTTCCCCCCTTTACTGTCATGCTTGAATTCCTTCCACTCTAAAATAAGAATTGGAACATAGTGAAATAAGTTGCCCCACATTTGTTTATCTTAGGCATTCATTCCATTTAATTTTAATTTTAAACATATCAATTACAGGGCGACATGCTGGGTACCGCAAGGAAAACAAAGATGAATTAGAAACCGGGCCTATCCTCACTGGGGAGATTTCTGTAGCAGTAGAACAGAGGAAATACAGTTTCATTTTCATTAATGTGATCAGGGAACATTTCATAAAGGAGAGGCCTTTGATTTAGGTCTTCATAGGTGTTTCATAAAGTGTTTTAAATATGCCACACATATGTCATCATGTTCTTTCCTTATCTGACACCTAGTCAGTAAGTGTGACCCTGTAAGACACTGATTCTTAAGATTTGTCTGGGTCCCACCCTCAGAGTTTCTGATTCAGTAGGACCCGGTTGGAACCAGAGAATTTGCATTCCTAACTAGTTCTCAGGTGATGGTGCTGCTGCTACTGGTCTTCTGACCATACTTTGAGAACCGCTGCTTCAGGATAATCAGCCAGGTAACTCCTTGACCGAAAATGGACACCCTTCACTTGACTAAAACAATAAATTTTCAGTGTTCACAAAGAAAACAACTCATGGGTTTCTGCAAGCAGAGGAGGAGAAACATTCCAATCTATTCCTATAACTAAGGAAGGGCTCAATTTTCAAAAGTAGATTAATTGTCAGACCCAGTACCCTTGGGTACTAACATTATTTATTGGAAATACATCATAACTAGCATAACATTCTTGAAGGTCTTTATAATTAAAAATAAAATATTTTATTTGTTGATGCATTATACTCGGGGCCCTAATATCTATTACACTTCTTATAGGCATAATACGTATTTGAAATGCAAACTTCTACTTTGATTATAGCTTTTGGTTACTTGATGCTTTGGTTTAATAATTCCCATATTGTTTGCTTCCGCCCCCCGCCACTGCCTTTTTCAATCAATTTTCTCTTGTTCCTATGTTCTTTGCTCTGGTTGTGTATCCTAGGCTATTCGTTCTCTCCTCCAGTCTCTCACTGGCATGTCTTCAATCATTTCCCAGAGTTCTTACAGAACGTTAACCATTTTTTGTGCATCCTAAAGCTTTTAACCTCTCATCTAAAACTAACTAAATGCTAAAAAATTATAATGCTTATGAATATATTATGCACAATATTAAGTTCAAAATAGTTGACATACTTCATGCTATATGTTATAGATATAATAAGCTTAATTTCAAGCAGATGAGATAAACATTGAAGTGCATGTATTTTTTTGTACACAGCCTCTTTCTACCTGCTGTTTGTAAACATCAGGCATAAGAAGCTTATAGGTGTGGCTTTTAAGTGATTACTGGACATATGTATACGTTCATTTGTGTGGCCACTCACGCCTACTGAATATTTGGGAAATGTACTGAAATACACATAATAATACCTCCTACAAAAAGCAGAGCCGTGTCCTCTTCCACGTCCAAGGACAAGAATTAATTTCTTCAAGCTTCCTTCATAAAAGAATGTAGTAATAGAGGTGGAAATTGAGACCTTATTGAAGAAATCTATCTGTTGGGAACATGAGCTAGTGGATAACTCTGAGAAAGCGCTCACAGACTTTTTTTAACCATTACTAAAATAAAGACAGCACATGAAATAAATGCCATTTGGCATCTTAAGTTAATAAGATTGGCTACTATACAACTAATTTCATTTTTTCATACCTCACTTACTATGAACTTTTCAGAAGAGCACTTTCTCTAAGTTTCAATATGAAAATTATAAACTATAATTTAAAATTTGAATTTATAAACTATAAATTATAATATTATTAGCTTTATTGCAAAGAGCATGCATGCTAATAAGTGGCATTGTTTAAAAGTGTCTGGTCCTTTCTGATTTTTACAATTTAGAGCTCTAACGCCTATCATCTCAGTTTACACTATAATTTCAGGGACACAGAGATTTAAAAGTGGATGTTCAAAAGGCTCTCCATACACTAACCTATTTTGCACAACTGAGGAGCAATTTTTTCAAGCCTTTTTTCTAATATACATGTTAATATATGATGGGCTATTTCCAGAAGTTATTCTGGCTAAAGGATCTTCTGAAACACATCTGAGTTCTCACCATTTTAATAAAGAAAAGAATGTGGTATGAAGGCAGAGGTTGCTGCCTCAGCTTTCTTTACCTCTTCCCCAGTTTTGCTGGAAAAACCTCCTCCTATATTCATATCTACATAGCAATGGCTAACATCTATTGGGTGATAATAATGTGCTAAGTTTTGTATGCATTATTTCATTCAACACTTAAAACCACCTTATGAGATAGATATTAGTATTAGCCTCATTTTATGGATAAGGAAATAAAGATTTCTAGACGTCTAGTACTTCATCCAAGGTCACACACTAGTGTGTGTTAAGGGGAGAATCTGAACCCAAGTCTGACACCCAAGCCAGACCTCTTAGCCACTAAGCTGAACCACCATTTAACTTTTCTCATTTCCCTTTTCCTAACCCTCAGTTACTTCTGATTTCTAAGTGTTCTCAATAAAAGTGACTTGCAATTTGTTGATAAGAAATTGGAATTAAGTATACAAGAATTTGTTAAAAGATGGTGCAGGGGAAAAGGGAAGGAAGAGGATGAGAAAAAAATGAGCTCTGCTCCCAGATAACGGAAGACTCTGGACTCACATATTAAGCAACTGGAACCTATACATACAGAATGATAAAACCAGTGCTGACTAATGTGTTCTTTGCATATGTCTCAGTGCCTTGTACGAAGTAGGGGCTGGATAAATGTTTGTTAAACTAAAGGTGGAACCAAATGTGTTCTAGAAGCATTAAGGGAATCCGATTAGAGACATGAACAGCGTTGGATGGGAAAAGAGTCTGTTGGGAAAATAAGGATTATCTTCTTTACAATAGTGAAGAGTAACTGCCTATACTACTTTCCCATTATCAGAAAGTTCCAAAGGTCGTGTAAAAATTGTGAATATTAAATAAAAATAACCAGCTTAAGAAAGCGATTTATTACAATGAGAACTGCTATGATGCAACTAAATATTTATCGAATGCCCATTAAATGCAGGCACTGCACAACAGATATTTTGAAGCCTTAATTTGTTCACGATACTGGCAAAAATTGCTACATCACTATTCAAACTGTGGTCAGTATAAAAATGGTAATCAATGTAACCACAATTTATAAGCTTACTTCTCTCTAAATCAGAACCATTCTCAATCAGAATAGGAATTTATGATTCTAGGCCAATTTACCTCAAGTACCCATTTATTTTTGCTGTGTGGTGTTTTAAATATAAAGCAAGCTACATCTTCAAAAACATAGTCTTTAACATTGTTTCCTGAATTTAGCATGTCTAAAAATATACTAAAACTAAAATGGGCTCTGGATTCCCACATGTCACAGTAAACTCACCAAGATCTAGAATCTTCCTCCTATAATGGAAAGCTCTAAAACCCTTCTCCTTTCAAATAGTCTTCACCATATTTGAAAAACCAAGAGACCACATTTATTGCCACAAATACTGAGACACTTGATTCTACCAAGAAGTCACGTTTCCACTGTTTCAAAAATGATCTTAGGGAAAAAAAAAAAAAATGATCTTAGGAATGATAATCTATACATAACTTCTCAACTTCAAAATATCTTTACCTTGGCAAAAATCATTATAACAATATAATAAAAGAATGGACTCATGAACTAAAATCTATTTTTCAACAATTAATATCTATAATATGAAAGGGCTAAGATGATCCCAAATTTGAGAAGAGATGATCATACACCATGCAAATGAGCATATGAAAAAGGGTTTCACAAAGAAGTGGGGCCCAGGCAGGGAAGGGTGTCTGGTAGTGCTATTTCTTATTTTTTATTTCATGAAACTGAATACGTCACTCTTTACTTAAACATTTCAATGGTTTCCCATTGCTTGAAATATAAAATCCATTACCATACCTTACCGCAGCTCTCACTGACTTAATTAAAGCTCACTTCTCTATCTTTATCCCCAGCACTCTCCAAAATGCTCCCTAAATTCTCATCATACTAGCTTTCCTGTGGCTCTTTGAATCGTAGCCCATGGGAAAAACTGCAAGACTTCCTTCCAATGATTAAAAATCTGTTTTATGCAACCTTGCTTTTACACAGTTTCCTCTAACTGAAATGGCCTTCCTTACCTGACTCATCTTCCAAACCCAGGCTAAGAGAGCCTTTCTTTGAGAAGCTGTCCCAAATCACTTATTCAAAAGCAGTTACTCACTTTTTCTTCTGTGTCACACAGTATTGTTATTATTTATTGCAGTTATTTTTCCCTTTTATGTTGGGAAATCCTTAATGTCAGAGTCTCTGTCTTAATTGTCTTTGTGTATCTCATGCCCTGGCAGTTTCAGACACATAGTAGATGACTGATAAATGTTAAGTGTTGTACTGATGTTACTGAATCCTAAGAAGACACATGGTATATATTTGAAAAATTATCCCTATATTTTAAAATCTATGATTTTTATTAAAATGATCTTCCTAGAACATCTATGTGTATTTTCCCTCCATTGTGCCTTGTTTCACATCAAAACTCTTTGCTTTTCTACTGGGTATAGTCTATCTCTTATTTTATAAGTATTCAACTGTCATCGTACAACACCATGATGGCTAGGAAAAGGACACAATCCATGAAAACATGTCATCTCACTTCTTAAGAAGAAAGCTGTCCAAAGTTATAAATCAGGAAATGTGTGTGTGTGTGTTTGCATGTGTGCACACAATTGCTATTACATAATTTGGAATGGAGGAAGCATGAGTTGAGGTTATATTTGAGTCATGTCTTAGTTATCAAGACCTGTCCTACAAAGATTATCATAAAACTACTAATAAAATGATAATAAATAATATTCACCCAAATGTCTCTTGACTTTTTTAGTTTGTGGGTACAAATAATGTCACAGTGTCACTTATACTCAGATATGCTCTTGAAAGAATTCCAGACCCTTTCAGAGTGTTCCTTTATCCCCACATTGCCCAATATGTCAGAATAGCTCAAGAAGGTCTTAGAAATCATTCCTGGCCTTCGCACACCGATCCCAACACTGGTGGCACTGTTGGCCATGCCAGAACTCTGCAGACTATGCTCCTACCACTGTTTTTTGTCACCCCAAGATTGTTCCCAGCCAGTAATGCTCATAGAGAGTGGCAAGTGGAATAATACACCCTGTTTGTGAGGCCCTTTTGGGGCAGTCTCAGAAATATTGGGCAGCAGGACTTCCCTGGTGGTGCAGTGGTTAAGAATCCGCCTGCCAATGCAGGGGACACAGGTTCGAGCCCTGGTCTGGGAAGATCCCACATGCCGCGGAGCAACTAAGCCCGTGCACCCGTGCCCGTGCACTGAGCCTGCGCTCTGGAGCCCGCAAGCCACAACTACTGAGCCCGCGAGCTACAACTACTGAGGGCCGTGCGCCTAGAGCCCGTGCTCCGCAACAAGAGAAGACACCGCAATGAGAAGCCTGCACACCGCAATGAGGAGTAGCCCCCGCTCGCCACGACTAGAGAAAGCCCACGCGCAGCAACAAAGACCTAACGCAGCCAAAAATAAACAAATTTTTTTAAAAAAGAAAAGATTCTATTTCCCTTATTAAAAAAAAAAAAAATGAAAGAAATAAATAGTGGGTGGAGGTGAAAAGCAGCAGGGTCCTGGGGCTCAGGGTTGCAAAGATAGTGAGACGACGTTTTTGTTTTTTTGTTTTTTTGTTTTCTTTCTCCTTGGACTGACACACAGAATGGTTTCACTAGGACTGATTTCTAGTATCAGCTGCCACATTCTAACACCTCTTTCACTCTCATGGACCTTCTGACATTTGGCCTGTACTTGAGCCTGACTTGTTCGGCTGAACATTTTCCTTATGGTGAATTCTTTACCAGGACTCCACCTGGCTTCATCAAATTATCAACTTGTGCCCCCACCTCTAACACATGCACACTCCAACCTCAAAATCACCAGACATACCTGTGAACATCTGAACTGTGAACCACACTTAAGTTGTTTATTTATTTATTTTTTTTCATAAAGCTTCTCAACACTCTTTTGGAATCAGTAATTACAAAGATATACTTCTAGGGGAAAAGAGTGTCATCCAACTCCATGTCACCTAGGCATCCAAAATCAGCCTTGAATCAGGGATAACTCCCTCCAAGACAGCAACTATCATTATTAGAAATATTTTAATTATTGGCATTTACAGCTTCAGGGAAATCCAGGATCACTCAGTTCAAACAGCTAGAGTGAGTACTGCTGAAAATGATGCCCATAAATATAGTGAAAATTTGAATTAGACATTCACTGAAAAATTAAATGATAAGAAAGTCATAAAACCAAATGCATTTTTTTTTCCCTATCTGGTGAAACACAATTCTCTTCTTCTACTTGGTATATCTTATTAACATAATATAGTTATTACAGGAATCTCCCTTTTCCTGATGGATGGCTTTGGTTTGAGCAATGTCCTTCTGCAACTGTGCCGCATGTAAATATTGACTGTGATGCAACATACTCCATAAACTAAGATTTTAAATTCAAGAACTGATTTCATTGTTGGTACATAATGAGATTTCGTTGAAGATAAAAGTAGTTTTCTGAATATTTATAACTCAGTAGATCAGAAACAGTACAGTGGGTGCAATTCCCAAACTAGGGAGAGGCTATGTACCACTCTGCTTCGAATTCTCTGGTCATGTAATGTAACAGTGGCTCCTCTTTGAACAAAGTATAGGACAAAGGTCAGATATTTCAGATGTCTGAATGTGGAAAAAGCACTAAAACAATTTCCTAGCGAATGTATCTAAAATATTATTTATTATATAGTATGGGTATCTACAGTAATTGAACTTACTAAATCATTTATTTTGTATGGTTACACTTTGACATTATAGGCCAGATCAAAATGACACACAAGAGCAGTAGAAGGCCAGTTGCTCTAAGTGCCTATGTATTTATCTTTCTACTCTAAATGCTTCCAGATATTACAATTGTGTGGAGTAGAGCTGAAGTTTTTTGTTTGTTTGTTTGATCTTCTTTGAGCTGTAAAGAGTCACTTAAGTGACCCTCCCAGGTAAAAAACAATATAGAACAAGTATCTACCCATTGTTCTGGTAGAAGAATATAAGGCCTTTGGTTTTGTTCCAGTAGCTAAATAAATCTGCCCACATCCTGATAAGCAGAAGTTTTCCTTGGGATGAAGGTGGCCCAAACTGCATAAGGATTCCAGTCCCTGAACCCTAACCAGTATGTAAAGTGAAAAATTTTAATCATGGAAAATAAAGTAAAAAATTGGGGGTGTCTGTGGGGACTGGTGATGCAGTGCTAACACTAGTGCCTAAATGTTGATGAGGGAGGGCTGGTTTGAGCAGTATGACAAATGCTGGAAGTTCCTCCAACCTAGGCAGCTAAGCACAGCAGTTGTACTTTGGAGAATAGTCACTGAGCATGAAAGTGTGAACTAAAACGTGTTATTCACTGGGGACCCAACATGAGGCCTGGTCAAAGACCCGGATTCACTAGACCATTCCAGCAGCAGTATAGCATCTATCAGACTGTGCAGGACCAATATTCATCCTTGACATTAAGTTGCAGCAAGAAGAAACAGCAGTAGAGTCAGAACTCACACCACCATAGCCATCACTGTAGCCATCTTTGAACCAGGATTCTTAGACTATTTGGGAGAGGGGACTCACAAGAAGAAATATTAGAATTTTTACTAATCAGTTTTATGGGGGTTATGCATAGGAAAGTTTAAGTGTTTCATACATAAGGTCAAGTACTCCAGATGACCATGGTTAGTAAAAGAGCCACATTTACATTATAATTCAGAATATAAGTATTTGCTCTGATAGCTTTTAATTAAACTTTTGTAATGTTTGCCTTTTCCTTGCCATGTAAATAAAATCCAGCCGCTAACCAATCAAGCAGAAAATCTGGGATTTGGGACAGGACAAAAAACAAAAATAACTTGTTTTTTAGCCTCACCTCTTTTAAGGCCAGAAAATAGTAGAGTGGGTGACTGGCTAAGGTTGAAATGTTTTAAGAGTGGAAATCACCAAAAACATAGCCTCAGCCCATATCAGAATACACACACACACTCATAACACATACACATTCCTTAAAAACATCAGTCATTAAAGCCTAGAGTTTTTTTTTTTATACACCATGTTTAAGAATTGACTCCACAGAAAATGACAAGTCTTAAATTCTAACTAGTGGCTAGGACCTCTATTTTATGACTCAGACTTTCTGTTCTTGTTAGGAGATGGAAGGAAAGCAGTACATCTTGGTTTATTTAGTTTTTCTCCAAACCTACTTATCAGCTAAGGTTACTATGAAGGCTGAAGTTATGGGATGGTTCAATTCTATTTTAAGCAATGGAAGATACACTGTGATTGCCTGTTTTACATTAATTTTCTTCCCAGGGGCCAGCAATTAAAGCATTTTTTATTTTTTCAGAGGTAATTGTTTAAAGCCACCTGTATCACTCAGTGTTTTCACTTGCCTCAGGGATAATTAGAGGAAATCTATTGCAAACATGTCATGGGATGGGATAAAAAAAATGTAGTGAGTACCTTCAAAGTCTTAGTGCATTTTACTGTGTGTTGTAAATTTCACATATTCAACTTGACTCTCTCCTCTAGCTCCTCTGTCCCACCTCACTCCCACACCCATCTGAAAGATAAAAATATGTGAATGCTATCTACTCAGACTTATAGAGAGTAGTAGCAGCAGCTTTGAAATCTTTCAGCACAGTTCCTCTAACCTGTGACATCATTTAACCATAGTGACTCACATTTGTGTAGGTATTCAGGACTTACAATATTTTTGCATTGAGCCTTACACAACCCAGTGAGATAGATAAAAGAAGAATTGTTACTACTCCTGTGACACAATAGAGAAAACTGAGCCTCTCAAAGGCCAAGTGATAACTTAAGCCAGCTAGCTAAGGAAACTGGCTTGCCTGACTCCTAGGTCAGCATTGTTTTTACTACACTATTTTGTCTCTTTCCAACTCTTATGTGACTTCCCATGTGACTTACCATGTTTGCAGCATACTCAGCATGTATATTTTTCTCATGGAAAGTAAATCAGATAGCAGTAAGCAGAACAGAGGAGGGAATTTAGAGAATTCTCCGGGTAGGTTGCTCTGGATAGAAGTACCCATTTAAATCTCTATGAAGATTGTACATAGCCCTTACAGGATATACCATATATATCTTGCAACCAAAACTCAAGTATAATTTAATGTTTAGAACAGGAAAAATTAGTAGCCCAAGAAATTTTCCTTAGGCTCTATCGTGAAGGTCTGTCAATTTCAAAAGTTCTTACCTTTGTTTGATGGTATTAGTGCCCAAGAGTAATTGAAAATATGCTTGTAATTCCACAAATATGATCAGATTTCACATTTTTGCATTTCATGAGCTCCTTCAAGCCTGAGCCCAGGTTTTATTTGCCTTTATATTATTGCAGATAAGCATAGTGCCTTGAGAGTAATAAGCATTTGGTAAATATTTGGTTTTGTTGTTAAGCATTTGACAGATACCTATATGCCACCATAGGTTCTGATTTAGTATGACTAGTCATTATGTCTCTCAACAAACTTCTAAACAATACTTCATTGTTGTTCTTGATACACACATAGACACAGGTCGTTCTTTAGTAGATTCACTGGGAAAGTTGTTTGCAATCCTCTTTCCAACCTAGCACTTGTTGATTAAACTGAGTCTTTAACTTATCAATCATTATAACTTGGCAACAAACATCTGTGTGTCTGTGTGTGTGTGTGTGTGTGTGTGTGTGTGTGTGTGTGTGTGTGTATGAAGGGGTGAAAAAGACTAACAATAGGCTTGGATTTTACAAACACTTGGGCCTTTCTGCACTACTCCCTAGCATGGTTTCCCATTCCTTCATCTTACTATAAACAGCACTTCTCAGCCAAATATGTTTAATTTAAGATTTAAAAAAAGAAATACATGTTATATATTTTTAAATATATTTATAATATATTATACACAATATATAATACAAAGTATATACTTAATATATAGTTTATATATTGTTATAACATATTTTTATAATTATATATACACGTATATATTCATATGTATATGTGTGTATTTTTTTTCTCTTTTCCAAAAGAAATTTTTAAAAGGGCCTGTTTAATGAATCTACTTATTATCGTTTCCTCTTATCTTACGATATGTACAGATATTAGTGCAATTTATATAAATCCTGAAAGAACAAGTATTATCCCTAAGAAAACATTTTATCAATTAGGATATTTCAATGTATGATGACAGACATTAACTAAATTTATTGTGGTAATAATTTCACAATATATACAAATATTGAATCATTATGTTGTACACCTGAAACTAATGTAATGCTGTATGTCAATTATACCTCAATAAAAGAAATAGAATTTTTCAATCAAAAGCATCAGAAATCAACCCAAGTTCAGCAAAAGGAAGTTGTTACATCAGATAGAACACAAAATCTACAGAAAGGCTGGAGAAAAACTCAGAACCAGGTCAGGCTGGGAACCAAGACCACTGGAATTGCTTGACCTTCTTTTCAGGCTACTGCTACTGCTGAAATTAATAAATGCATGCCAATCATTACTGTTATTTTGTACTCAAGTTACTTCTTTCAGTGTTGAGAGTCCTGAGAAAGAGAACTCACTTGGCTTAGCTGTAGCCATATGTTCACACTTCACTTTAGGATTGGGGAAATTATGCATCATCAACCATATGACTTGAGGTGGCGGGGTGGGTGGAGCCCTAAATGAAAGTGAGGACAACTCCTGGAACTGGGTTGAATGCTCCTGAGTGACCACAACAACCTCAGGTAACTTCCATGGTTCATCTCCTTTTGCTGTCCCCACACTGTTCTCTCCATGCATGGACCTTCTTCTAAAATGTCCCCAAATAACATAATGTAGCTCCTTTGCTGAATACACACTCACCGCTTCTCCAAATGAAGATAATTTAAATTCTCACTACCTCCTGCACTTGTTTCCAAGTCTAGGATCTCTTGTTAGGCATCCATTTCTCCTCCAGTTTCAACATGATTCTATTTCAATGTGCAGTAAGTTATGGATTAAACAAGTATATTTAATCACCACCTGTTATGGGTTGAATTATGTCTTCCCAAAATCTACACATTGAAGTCCCAATCCCCAGTATTTCAGAATGTGGTCTTATCTGGAGACAGGGTCTTTACAGAGATAATCAAATTAAAATGAGGTCACTAGCAGGGTGGGGGAGGGAGGGCTAATTCAATATGATTTGCATCCTTATAAAAAGAGGAAATTTGGACTCAGAGACAAGGAGTCCAAATTTATTTTAAGGAATTGGGTCATGTGATTAGGGAAGCTTGGCAAGTTTAAAATCTCATGGGGGAAGGCCTGAAGGCTGGAGACTCAGGAAAAGAGTTACAATTTGAGTCTAAAGGCAGTCTACTGACAAACTAGGAAGAGCTGATGTTATAGATAAAATCTGGAGGAAGTCTGCTGCCAAAATTCTCTCTAGCTTGCGGGAACATCAGCCTTTTATTCTACTCAGGCCTTCAACTGATTAGATGAGGCCCATGCACATTATGGAGAGCAATATACTTTACTCAAAGACTGAAATGTAAATCTCATCCAAAAACACTCTCAAAGAAAGATTCAGAATAATTTTGACCAAATATCTGGGCACCTTGTGGTCTAGCCAGGTCAGTACATAAAATTAACCATCACACATGGTCTTTCTGCTATGTGTACATCCTAGTACTTCTCTGTGTATCCAAACCTCTTCTTTTTATCAGACCAGGCAGATTGGATTGGGACTCACTCTGCCAACCTCATTTTAACTTAATCACTTCTTTAAAGGTCTTATCTCCAAATACAGTCACATTCTGAGGTACTGGGGGTTAGGGACTCAACATATGATTTCGGGGGTGGAAGGAGGGACACCATTCAGCCCATAACACTATGATTACTGCTATACTTTACTAGCACTACAATCCGACTCTGACTACCACTGCACTAGTCCTCCTCCTTGTCCTCTTCCTATTACTAACACTTCCAGAAAGTCCCTTCCAGTTTCAATTTTCCATTTTTCTATAAAATAGATTGTACACAGAAGATACCATGAAGCTCAAGGTTTCCACCAAGATTGCAACAAGTTCAGCCAGAGTTCACGGAACACAGCTTACATAGCTATTGAAGCATATTTCAAGACACAGGAATTTTGATCAAGGAGGAAATGCCAAACTATAAAGAAGTTATAAAGGCCAGGAAGACTGGCAAAACCGAGACCACCCTCCCAGGGGGAGTTTGATTCTGTTAGTGGTTACCAACAGCAAAGTATTCCAGCTCAGGGAGCTGAAACATTCTGGGACTAAAGACTCACCAGCAGTCGTTAGATGTCACAGGGTTCATCACTTGAATGGCTGGTCTCGTTTCCTCAGTAGTAAGAGTCTAAGGAATGTTTACCCTTCATTCCTCTTTCAAACATTAAGTATATAATTGTGTTTACCAATTTTATGGTAATCCCTAGAAAATAATTGAGAAATATTGCCAATTAAGGAAAGTGGTGAATCCACATGGAAGATACTCCAAATACACATATGCATTCATACCTTACAGATATTTTAACAGGCCAGGAAGTAATGAGCTTTCTCTGTTTCATCTTATATTCCATATAAGTGAAACTGTATGCACAAAGACATTGATACCCAGAGATGAACACTGAGACATTCTTAAGTTTGTGTTTCCCGTGGTACCTCATTCAGTGTCTTTTACATCATCTTCGTTCAGGAAATATTTGCTGAGTTTAGTAGAGAGAAGACTCGCCAAATTCTGATGATGCTAGCTTTACTGCTGCTCTATCTCTCGTTCAAAAATACGTGCCATGTGCAGCTACCCTGCTAGTCACTGAACAAACAAGGTCACATCATGGATTAATCCTGAAGTTTGAGAGTCTATAAATAGTTCCAGTCAGCCCAACAGTCATTTATTCAGCCTGTGTTATGTGAAGACGCCATAGAGCTTATCATCCATTAAGGCAGACTGTGTGTACATGAATATCCATAATTCAAGGCAATTTGCTCTATTAATAGAGATATAAATAATGTATTCGGCATGGGGAACATGGCTAGGACAAGGCAGGAAACCAGAACCAGTGCCAGATTGTGGAGCGGTTTGAAGGCTGAGCACCACTCTAATTACCACTGATAAATTCTTCTGTTGCCATTGATAAAGGTTGAAAACATTTGGAGACACAAAGCCTAGATAGCCTTATTGCCCTAATAGGCACAGAATGGAGTAGTAGGATAGTACTGACACCACTTCAGAGAATAACACCATTTTAGTGATAAAAAGCCCAATCTCACCCTCTCCAAAACATTCAGTTATGAACCAAATATACCAATGTCTTTGTATTTTAATCCATATTATTGAAGCAAGCCAGATTTAAAACTCTTTAATGCCATATGCCGTAAGATAAAAATCATTAAAGGGAAAATAGTTACATAATCCCCCCAAGGCCACCATTCGGTAATTACAAGACCAGTTCACCCTTCCTTATTCCCCTCCATCTCTCAGACTGACATAAAAGGAGGAGGGAACAAATCAGGGAAAGAGGTGAAGGTGACTCACAAATAAAGAGCTGTGGGAGAGGGAGGAGGGAAGATAGAGAGTAAAAATCATATAGACTGGGGAGAGAGTTTAGGTAGGGAGTGGATGGAAATGGGGAAGGGATAGTTAGTTGTGAATAAGAAAATGTAAAGAATGGGGAGAAGGGAAAAAAAGGATATGATGATTCTGATTTGGATCCCTGTAATATCCTTTGAGAGGTACAAGAACAGATTTCCTTTTTAATGAGGAGGAAGAGACAAGATTGCCTACTGAACAGTTTTTCTGAAATGCTACACTCTTCAGAGACTGAAACCTTGGGGTCCCCAATTTATTAGGATTGCAATAGAACCTAAAATATTTTGGTTGAAGTGAAATGCAATACATGTACACCAGACACTTCCAAACTAGCAATTAAATTCTGATTTACCCTAGAAAACTATTTTCTTAACCTAGTGACACAATTTCAAAACAATGGATATGAAAATAAAACATTTTAGGGATTCTGAAAACCCTATTAGGACATGGGTTTTTGTTGTTGTTGTTGTCTAACTACCTATTATTTTTCCCAGAAGCAAGCCAACTTGAAGTATCTAGGTCAGAAATGAAAATCTCTCCACACCAACTGAATCGTAAATGCAAGCATTTAATGAAAGCTTCATTTCTTTACAATCTATGGAAGACATTAGCTAGTTAATGTTGATCTTTTAAAGTGCCATGTCTTTTATTTATGATAAAAATATGTATATGCATGTGTGTATTCATGCCACATAAGGGGTATACACTGATACATTTATCAAATTAATTTAAGCATGTAATAACCACAATGCCACAAAAAAGCCAGGCTTATAATTTGTTTATTGTTAATATCTGACATCAAAAGTTCCTGGAGTCTCAAAGCTGTAACCTTAATAATTAAAAAACAAAGAAACAATTTATCGCTCAGTGCTCCAGAGTATCTAAACCTTCCACAAAGCGGGCTAAATGATTAAGCATAGGTTATAATACTTAAAGGTACTGAATATTTGCATTCAGACCCTAGATAGCTCTAAAACAAGCAACTGGGTGGGTGGGAGAATCACGCAACCTGAAGCAGATAAATACACATCCAGAGCCCCTGATGTCCACAAGATGAGTGTGGAAATAGGAATCTAAAGTAGAGGGAGAATGACTCTTAAAGAAATACCTGTGTTATAAACTGCTTATCATCATGGCTTGTAACAAGCCATCATTTAATGGCCATTAACATGACAACCAGCTAGCAATTACTCAGAAAGTGAATACTTTTCAAATTTATGTGAACAATAATGTATGGATATGTATATAAGACAGATGTTAAGAGACTTCCCTGGTGGTCCAGTGGCTAAGACTCTGCGCTCCCAGTGCAGAGGGCCCAGGTTTGATCCCTGGTCGGGGAACTAGATCCCACATGCATGCTGCAACTAAGAGTTCGCATGCCGCAACTAAAGATCCCGCATGCTGCAACTAAAGATTCCACACTCAGCAATGAAGATCCCGCATGCTGCAACTAAGAGCCGGCTTAAATAAATAAAAATTTTTTTTTTTTAAAAAAGATAGATATTAAGACTGTCGTGGGAAGCCCCTTGCAGTCCTGCTTAAAGGAAGGACTTCATCCTTGAATTGAACAAAAGCTGAAGGTAGTTCTAAACATAAGTTCTCCTATTCTCTGAGAGTAATGAAATGGGGCACAGCTCTCCTTTTGATAAAGACCCATGGAAGGGAATAAGGCTGAGCAGCAGTCCTTACCTCAGCTCCTAATCTCGAGTCCATTTCAGTCCCAAGCCATGTCCCAAGAAAAGAGAAGGTAGGGGTGGAATGAGGAGAAAGAAAATGGCTCCAGAATCAATCTAGGGCAGAGGTTAATCCTGCTAACCCACTGATATGTTGTCTGGCCAGCACTGTGTTTTCAAATGGAGAAAATTTACATTTAAAATAAATCCAGATTTCTAGCATTTCGGAAAAATTAGAAATCTCTGAGTTGCTATGCTCACTTCAGCCAGAGTTGAGTAGTTCTTGTTACCTTTAGATAGGGCAGGTGTTCTCTGGTTTACCACACTCCTCACCTCTCTCTATTGTGTTCCACCTAATCCACTTTATTCATGTGTGCTACTTGCCCAACCCTATAGGCATGAGGGTTTACCACTCTGGGATTAATGTACCTTCTAAAAGCTCCAGGCAAAACTGTCAAGAAGTTCACGCATTTACAAAAGATTCTATAATTTCCAGAGTTTTCCTGAGTTTCCAGTCTGCTCCAGGGTGAGCTGCCAAGACATGGAATCTTGCCTATTTATAGTTGGTTCTCTCATAATCCATACAGTACCTCAGTAAATGTTGCTTGTTACAAGCTAAGTGTAGAATGGACCAGAATAACCCTCAAAGAGCTCTGAACATCTTTAGTTTACTCAAATCCAAACCTTTGGATCCTCGGTTGGCCTTAAACCTAAATAGTCCTGGACTGTTAGGGGATAACTGGTTGTGCTGACATGGAAGTCACAAATCAGACACCCTGCATGGGGGCAAGTTGATGTACAGTGGAAAAAGAACTTGACTAGTGCAAAGGAGGAAAAACTTCCCTCGACTATCCTAGGTTCTGTGGTTGGCCTAAGAATTAAACTGACATAAGACAGATTAACAAGAGAAAAACATGCAAATTCAGTTTAGTATTTTTATGTGCACATGGGAGGGAGTCATCAAAAGGAAAATGAAGACTCAAAGAAGCCATAAGCCTGAAAGCTTATGTATCTTTTTAAACAAAGAACAATAAATTGTGGGGATGTGGCAAGACAAATGGTCTTAGGCCACAGATAGTAAATTGTGGAACGGTGACTAGGAAATATATGGGGAAACTAATGGGAGATAAGGGTTATTTTAGTAGGTTTCTTTGTACAGAACCATTTCACTGTTGAATCCCAGTCTCTGGTGATAAGAATGTTCTTCTCAGTACAAGGAGGGCACCTTTTACATAGGACATTGTATGACCTGCTTTTCGGTACAAAGGGGGACGTCAGAGAGCCCTTCCTGCAAGTGCTGTTTCTCAAGCGCCTTCAGCTCAAAATAAATGCCAAAGTGGCGTATTTTGGGGTGGCATGTTCTGAACCCCTTCACTAGGCATTAGAAGTCCCAGATGTATTGATTCTATAAATAAACGATTATTTATTAGGACTTCCCTGGCAGTCCAGTGGTTAAGACTCTGCATTTCCACTGCAGGGGGTGCGCGTTTGATACCTGGTTGGGCAACTAAAATCCCACACACCTTGTGGTGCAGCCAAAAAAACAAAAAAACAAAAAAAACCAAATAAATGCTTACTTATTGTTTACTATGCACTAAGTACTGAGGATACAAACATGAATACAAGATCCTTTAAAGAGTTCAGCCCAGGGAGGATTCAAAAAAATAGATAGTTTCAGTGAAAGCAATATGAACTTGAGCCTGTCATTTAACCTTTCTAAACTCTGTTTTTCACCAGCAAAAAGGGGTTGACACGTCTGTTTCTTGGGGGCTTATTTCTTGCTACAGTGAGAAACAGCTGAAGTAATAAGACTGCACACTTTGCAAGCCATGAAACACAGGCAGCAAGATGACAGAATTGGATTCTTCCTGCCTTTGTTTCTTAGGACAGCAATATAATAGATTGCAGTCAAAAAAGTAAGCATGAGACACACCGCACTCCAAACAGAGTTTTACAAAGAAATGGCCCCGAAGAACCTGCTGCATGCCAATCAGACTCCGCAAGTAGATGGAAGACACAAAGAAGAAGCTGAGCATGGTTCAAAATACATTTCCTATAGTTGGGAGTAACAGAAGACTCTTGCCTGACTCACGCTAGAGGCATCTAAGGCAGAGTGTGGATGGTCCTGGGGAAATCTAGATGGTAAGAGAGGGCTTAACTAACTTAATTGTTTTGGTGGGGGATCGAAGAGGGAGCTGCCATGTTGGTACTGCATTACCCACTCTGAGCTTCCCTAAGCAAGAGATACGGGATGTTTCCTGTTGACCGAAGTGAGTTATTCAGGACAGAGTGACCTCTGTTAGTCTTGGGTCCTACAGAGTTGGGCCACATAGACGTATGAGGTGACCTTAGTAGAAGCTGGATGCACACCAATGATATCTGAGGACTGAGCAAGGAGTTGCTTGTTAACAGCTGTTAACAGATGCATCCATGAAGGTAAAATGACCTACAGGCGAGAGAAACCCAGCAAGTGAAGAGTCCATGAGACTGCAACACAGGAGCAAGAGTCCATTTTTGTTCCAAGTCCCTGCCTTCCAGGATTTCCAACAGAGGCTGGCATTAACCATCTGCCAAGTCAAAGAGCCAAAGCCAGATAGCCAAGAGTCAACAGTCTTATCCTTTTATCTCTCCCCTCTCCCATGCTACATTTGACTCTAGGAAGGAGGCAAGCAGGGAACAGGAAAAAGGAAGAGGAGACAAACTTGCTTCCTCTCCTACCGTAGGCTTCAGGCCAAAACAGGAGAGATTTCAGATTTCAGGAAAGAGAGATTTGATGTTATATTTGCAGTTTTAACTTTACATGGCCCCGGACATTGTCAAGACTGAATTAAAGTTGTGTTTATGACTTAAACACATAGGACAGTTGTTTACCTTACAAACAGAAAAGACATGGGAGTACCCTAGATCTGCACTTAGGGTCAGATGATTATCCTCCGCTAAGAAAGAATAAAGGGAAAGTAGGGAACATAAACAACGATGCATTTGATCAAAATGCACATGTCATTCACCATATGTATGTACTATATAAACAGGAATAATTCTGAGAAACAGCAGTGTTTTTTCCTCTTCTTGAAAAGCAGCTTTTAACAATGAACTACTGCCAAAATTGCCAAAATTGGCTATTTTATGTCCTTATTCTTAAGACAAAATGTGGTTAAAGCCTATTGACAGAATAATAATGGCTATAGGTCATGGTACAGATCTGAATTTGGAGCTCAACTGAAGAGCCTTGACAAAAATTGTATTAGGGGACTGTGAACCTCCCCAAGTAATGTTGATTTGAGTTGCCCCCATCCCTTGAAATTTAGGCTTTCTTCAAATTTTGGAAACATGAGCAGTCGTATCATGCCTCATGCCTCAGTGCTCAAGTTTCTGTGATCTGTCAGTCAAGTGGAATCCTTAGAAGCACCAACTGGCCCCACTTGGCAATGAAATTGAGTGTAGATAGAGTAATTATGCTATGCACCTGTGCCTCTATGCCACCCTAATAAAACTTCCAAAATAGTGTCCCCATCTTCCCCATCATCCTACTCAAGAAATTTAAATTTCTTATAAAGGAAATTAAAAAGAAAAGCTCTGTGATTCAAATAAGGATTATACTCAAGATTCTGCATTTGGAATATTCCTTTAAAAATTCAACTCTGCCCATTAAGTCATCCTGTGATTAACACATGGTTTAAATTGAAATCTGTCAAAGAAATTAGGTTTACTCCTTTACTTTAGCCTTGAAAAAAATATACCTCCAGGGAGTCTTAGATAAAAGTTGTGTATACAAAGCAGGCACTTTCTTTTTTTTTAGTTGAGAATTATAAGGGTGGAAAAGGGAGAGAAAATGTCCTCCTGCTCTCCAAAGATACTCTTCTAGACTTACAACCCTGATTCCTTCTCTCAGGTCCCTCCTTCCCACTCCTACATCTCCAAATTTTATCTAGAACAGTTTCAAGATTGATGAAACACCTTTCCTAGTTTCTGCTGTGTCGTCTTAAAGCTGCAATGCTTATCTTTTAGAGAGTTACTGCTGCCTCCTTCGCCCCAACCAATTGTCACTGACAGCTATGTTTTAAAATCTTTAGTGTCATAAAGATCACTGCTAATTAAACTCAACCAGAGTATTCGCTCAGTGTCTGGTGTCTGTCCTTCACTGTGCATTTTCCAAAGATCTTCTTATCCCAAAGTTAACTATGCCAAAAGACAGCAGATTGTCTGAACCTCAGGGGGGATTTTTCCCGATTGCCTTTTTGCTATTATTCTTAGAGGATTATCCTCGATCATTAGTTGAAAAAACTATCTTGAAAAGAAGATGGAATTTACAATAGAAGTTTTAAATTTTGAGAAGGTTCATATTTAATTAACATTATTCAATGGTATTAAAGCAAATATCTACACAGAAATATATCTTATCGCATTTCACCATAGAGGCAGACCAACAGGCTTAGAAGAAATTGGGACTATAAAGAGAAACACATACTTCATCAATCCATTTGAGCAGCTCCTCATATAATATTATATACTTAAAAGAAATATAAGGCATGGGCCATGCTCTCAGAGATCATACAGTCTAGCTGAATGGGTCTGAATCTTTTGAATTTCATAGAGCAATAACTTGGAGAATAAAACATGGAAGGGACAGACACGATAGAGACATCAACTTTTTCTTCTGCCTAGCTAAACAATAAAAATGACTAACATTTACAGAGTGCACACTGTGTGCCAGACATGGATATGAGGGCTTTATTTATTTCACTTAGAATTTACAGCAACTGTTCTGACATTTTATAAATATATAAAACATTAATTATATATATTTTATTATTGATATATATAACTATATGTAGCATTGTGTGTGTGTGTGTGTGTGTGTGTTGTGTGTGTGTGTGTGTGTGTGTGTGTATACTGTTATCATCCCCATTTTTCAGGAAACTGAAGTCCGTAAAAGTCAATGATCTCAGCCTCATCGGGATTTGAATACAACCAGTCTGGCTCCCAGAACCCTTAACCACCATACTTTCTCGTATCAGTTAATTTCATTGTTTCATGAAAGAGCTTTACCTTAATGCTAAGAGAGTAAACAAGTCAACTAACTACAAAATAAAGATCTGTTAGATACAATGTATTTAGCTTTAGGACAAAAGCTACATTGCCCTTATTTTTGTCATTTTGTATGGCTCTATAAAGACTGGCATTTCGGAGCCAAGGAACAACGTTAAAGAGACAAAACCTATACATAGAAAGTGTAATTAAAATATGAGCCGATTTGTGATTCAGGTGAGCAATAAAATCACTAAAGAAGTGGAGCCCATAGTGGGTTGAAAGACTGAATGGTAAAAAGGTGTGGGGAGATAATTCCAGACAGGTAGAGGATATAGGCAGAAGCCCAGGAAAGGAAATAACGCAGGAGTATGAACAGTGAAAATACCAGTTTGGCTCAATCAGAAATTTGACCCAGGATAAATGGCACAAACTGTAGGCCCATGAACTCTACCAGACTTACAATTATGTTTGTTTGGCTTGCATAGTATTTTTTTAAGTAATCTATTTTTTAATATAACATACTTTCAGAAAAATGCACAAATTATATATGTGCAGCTCAATGAATTTTCACAAATTTTGAACACACTCATGTAACTCCTCACATATCAAGAAACAGAACACCTACCAGCACCCTATAAATCTCTCTCATGCCCCTTTTCCAGACACTACCCCCCAAAAGTAATTACTATCCTGACTTCTATCACCACAGATTGGGTTTTGTCTGTTTTTGAACCTTATATAAATAGAATCATACGGTGCATATAATTTTGTCTCTAAATTTTTGTGTGTTAGTGAGATTCACCCATGTTTTCTCATGCAGCAATCATACATTCCTGCTCACTGATGTACAGTATTTCATTTATAAATACACTACATTTATTTATATACTCTATTGTAGATGGACAGTTGTGTTGGGGGTATTATAAATGAAGTTTCTTCAAACATTTTGGTACATCACTTTTGGTTCACATGTGTGTACATTTCTGATGGAAATGGAATTGCTGGATCATAGTGTAGGTATACGGGCCTACACTATGGACACTATCAGCTTTAATGGACACTACCAAGCAGCTTTCCAAGGTGGTGGCTCCTGTTTATACTCCCACCAACTGTATCTCACTGTAGTTCTAATGTGCATCTCTGTAATGATTATTGAGATGGCAACTTTCTTCAGATGTTTACTCACCATTTAGACATCTTCTTTTATAAACTTAAAGTCTTTAACCTATTTTTCGATTGGGTTGTACCTCTTTCATATTGCTATGTAGATATTCTATATTCTGCATATCAGTCATTTGTGAAATATGTACTTTACATAGCAACCCTTCTCATGCTCTTATTGGTGTCTTTTAACAAACAGAAGTTGTTACTTTTTTTTTTTTTAGATTTATTTTTTTTGATGTGGACCATTCTTAAAGTCTTTATTGAATGTGTTACAATATTGCTTCTGTTTTATGTTTTGGTATTTTGGCTGCGAGGCATGTGGGATCTTAGCTCTCTGACCAGGGATCAAACCTGCACCCCCTAAATTGGAAGTTAAAGTCTTAACCACTGGACCTCGAGGGAAGCCCCAGAAGTTTTTACTTCTAACTTATGGCTAGTATCGTTGCATCCTTTTAAACAAATCTTTGCTTCCCCAAGATCATGAAGATATTCTTCTATGTTCTCTTCCTTATTATTGTTTTACTTTTCATATTACATACACAATCCATTTGGAAGTGATTTTTATATATTGTGTAAGGTAGAGATCAAGATTTATTTTTTTCGGGGAGACCTTCAAGATGGCGGAGGAGTGAGATGTGGAGATCGCCTTCCTCCCCACAAATACATCAGAAATACATCTACATGTGGAACAACTCCTACAGAACACCTACTGAACGCTGGCAGAAGACCTTAGACTTCCCAAAAGGCAAGAAACTCCCCACATACCTGGGTAGGGCAAAAGAAAAAAGAAAAAGCAGAGACAAAAGAATAGGGACACGACCTGCACCAGTGGGAGGGAGTTGTGAAGGAGGAAAGGTTTCCACACACTAGGAAGCCCCTTCGTGGGCGGAGACTGCGGGTAGTGGAGGGGGGAAGCTTCGGAGCCACGGAGGAGAGCGCAGCAACAGGGGTGCAGAGGGCAAAGTGGAGAGATTCCCGCACAGAGGATCGGTACCGACCAGCACTCACCAGCCCGAGAGGCTTGTCTGCTCACCCGCCGGGGCGGACAGGGGCTGGGAGCTGAGGCTCGGGCTTCGGAGGTCAGACCCCAGGGAGAGGACTGGGGTTGGCTGCGTGAACACAGCCTGAAGGGGGCTAGTGCGCCACAGCTAGCTGGGAAGGAGTCCGGGAAAAAGTCTGGACCTGCCTAAGAGGCAAGAGACCATTGTTTCAGGGTGCGCGAGGAGAAGGGATTCAGAGCACCGCCTAAAGGAGCTCCAGAGACGGGTGCAAGCCACGTCTATCAGCATCAGCATGGACACCAGAGACAGGCATGAGACACTAAGGCTGCTGCTGCCGCCACCAAGAAGCCTGTGTGCGAGCACACGTCACTCTCCACACCTCCCCTCCCGGGAGCCTGTGCAGCCCGACACTGCCAGGGTCCCGTGATCCAGGGACAACTTCCCCAGGAGAATGCACGGCGCGCCTCACACTGGTGCAACGTCACGCTGCCCTCTGCTGCCACAGGCTCACCTCGCATTCTGTACCCCTCCCTCCCCTCGGCCTCAGTGAGCCAGAGCCCCCGAAGCAGCTGCTCCTTTAACTCCGTCCTGTCTGAGCGAAGAACAGACGCCCTTAGGCGACCTACAGGCAGAGGCCGGCCCAAATCCAAAGCTGAACCCCGGGAGGGGTGCAAACAAAGAAGAGAAAGGGAAATCTCTCCCAGCAGCCTCAGGAGCAGCGGATTAAATCTCCAAAATCAACTTGATGTACCCTGCATCTCTGGAATACCTGAATAGAAAATGAATCATCCCAAAATTGAAGCAGTGGACTTTGGGAACAACGATATGTATATATTTTTCCTTTCTCTCTTTTTGTGAGTGAGTATGTGTATGTTTCTTTGTGTGATTTTGTCTGTATACCTTTGCTTTTACAATTTGTCCTAGGGTTCTGTCTGTCCGGTTTTATTGTTTTATTTTTTTCTCAGTATAGTTTTCAGCGCTTGTTACCATTGGTGGATTTGTTTTCTGATTTGGCTGCTCTCTTCTTTCTTTCTTTTTTTTTTTTTTTTAATAATTAATTTTATTTTATTTATTTTTTTCTTTCTTTCTTTTTTTCTCCCTTTTCTTCTGAGCCATGTAGCTGACACAGCCTTCGTGCTCTGGCCAGGTGTCAGGCCTGTGCCTCTGAGGTGGGAGAGCCGAGTTCAGGACATTGGTCCACCAGCAACCTCCCGGCTCCACGTAATATTAAATGGCGAAAGCTCTCCTAGAGAGCTCCATCTCAACACTAAGACCCAGCTCCACTCAACGACCAGCAAGCTACAGTCCTGGACACCCCATGCCAAACAACTAGCAAGACAGGAACACAACCCCACCCATTAGCAGACAGGCTGCCTAAAATCATAATAAGGTCACAGACACCCCAAAACACACCACCGGACACAGTCCTGCCCACCAGAAAGACAAGATCCAGTCTCATCCACGAGAAAACCAGCACCAGTCCCCTCTACCAGGAAGCCTACACAACCCACTGAACCAACCTTAGCCACTGGGGGCAGACAACAAAAACAACGGGAACTACAAACCTGCAGCCTGCGAAAAGGAGACCCCAAACACAGTAAGTTAAGCAAAATGAGAAGACAGAGAAACACACAACAGATGAATGAGCAAGGTAAAAACCCACCAGACCAAACAAATGAAGAGGAAATAGGCCGTCTACCTGAAAAAGAATTCAGAATAATGATAGTAAAGATATCCAAAATCTTGGAAATAGAATGGAGAAACTATAAGAAAAGTTTAACAAGGACCTAGAAGAACTAAAGAGCAAACAAACAATGATGAACAACACAATAAATGAAATTAAAAATTCTCTAGAAGGAATAAATAGCAGAATAACTGAGGCAGAAGAACGGATAAGTGACCTGGGAGATAAAATAGTGGAAATAACTACTGCAGAGCAGAATAACGAAAAAAGAATGAAAAGAATTGAGGATAGTCTCAGAGACCTCTGGGAAAACACTAAACGCACCAATATTCAAATTATAGGGGTCCCAGAAGAAGAAGAGAAAAAGAAAGGGACTGAGAAAATATTTGAAGAGATTATAGTTGAAAACTTCTCTAATATGGGAAAGGAAATAGTTAATCAAGTCCAGGAAATGCAGAGAGTCCCATACAGGATAAATCTAAGGAGAAACACGCCAAGACACATATTAATCAAACTGTCAAAAATTAAATACAAAGAAAAAATATTAAAAGGAGCAAGGGAAAAGCAACAAATAACACACAAGGGAATCCCCATAAGGTTAACAGCTGATCTTTCAGCAGAAACTCTGTAAGCCAGAAGGGAGGGGCAGCACATATTTAAAGGGATGAAAGGGAAAAACCAACAACCAAGATTACTCTACCCAGCAAGGATCTCATTCAGATTTGATGGAGAAATTAAAAGCTTTACAGACAAGCAAAAGCTAAGAGAATTCAGCACCACCAAACCAGCTTTACAACAAATGCAAAAGGAACTTCTCTAGGCAGAAAACACAAGAGAAGGAAAAGACCTACAATAACAAACCCAAAACAATTAAGAAAATGGTAACAGGAACATACATATCAATAATTACCTTAAATATAAATGGATTAAATGCTCCAACCAAAAGACACAGACTGGCTGAATGGATACAAAAACAAGACCTGTATACATGCTGTCTACAAGAGACCCACTTCAGACCTAGGGACACATACAGACTGAAAGTGAGGAGATGGAAAAAGATATTCCATGCAAATGGAAATCAAAAGAAAGCTGGAGTAGCAATTCTCATATCAGACAAAATAGATTTAAAATAAAGACTATTACAAGAGGCAAAGAAGGACACTACATAATGATCAAGGGATCAAACCAAGAAGAAGATATAAGAATTGTAAAAATTTATGCACCCAACATAGGAGCACCTCAGTACATAAGGCAAATGCTAACAGCCATAAAAGGGGAAATCGACAGTAACACAATCATAGTAGGGGACTGTAACACCCCACATTCACCAATGTCCAAATCATCCAAAATGAAAATAAATAAGGAAACATAAGGTTTAAATGACACATTAAACAAGATGGATTTAATTGATATTTATAGGACATTCCATCCAAAAACAACAGAATACACTTTCTTCTCAAGTGCTCATGGAACATTCTCTAGGATAGATCATATGTTGGGTCACGAAGCAAGCCTCGGTAAATTTAAGAAAACTGAAATCATATCAAGTATCTTTTCCGACCACAATGCTGTAAGACTAGATATCAATTACAGGAAAAAAACTGTAAAAAACACAAATACATGGAGGCTAAACAGTATACTACTAAATAACCAAGAGATCACTGAAGAAATCAAAGAGGAAATCAAAAAATACCTAGAAAAAAATGACAATGAAAACATGACAACCCAAAACCTATGGGATGCAGCAAAAGCAGTTCTAAGAGGGAAGTTTATAGCAATACAATCCTACCTCAAGAAACAAGAAACATCTCAAATAAACAACGTAACCTTACACCTAAAGCAATTAGAGAAACAAGAACAAAAGAAAACCCAAAGTTAGCAGAAGGAAAGTAATCATGAAGATCAGATCAGAAATAAATGAAAAAGAAATGAAGGAAATGACAGCAAAGATTAATAAAACCAGAAGTTGGTTCTTTGAGAAGATAAACAAAATTGATAAACCATTAGCCAGACTCATCAAGAAAAAAAGGGAGAAGACTCAAATCAACAGAATTAGAAATGAAAAAGGAGAAGTAACAACTGACACTGCAGAAATACAAAGGATGATGAGAATTACTGCAACCAACTATATGCCTTAAAATGGACAACCTGGAAGAAATGAGCAAATTCTTAGAAAAGCAGAACCTTCCGAGACTGAACCAGGAAGAAAACTAGAAAATAAAAAGAGACCAATCAGAAGCACTGAAATTGAGACTGTGATTAAAAATCTTCCAACAAACAAAAGCCCAGGACCAGATGGCTTCACAGGCAAATTCTATCAAATATTTAGAGAAGAGCTTACACCTATCCTTCTCAAACGCTTCCAAAATATAGCAGAGGGAGGAACACTCCCAAACTCATTCTACAAGGCCACCATCACCCTGATACCAAAACCAGACAAAGATGTCACAAAAAAAGAAAACTAAAGGCCAATAACACTGATGAACGTAGATGCAAAAATTCTCAATAAAATACTAGCAAATGGAATCCAACAACACATTAAAGGATCATACACCATGATCAAGTGGGGTTTATCCCAGGAATGCAAGGATTCTTCAATATATGCAAATCAACAATGTGAGACACCATATTAACAAATTGAAGGAGAAAAACCATATGATCATCTCAATAGATGCAGAAAAAGCTTTCAACAAAATTCAACACCCATTTATGATAAAAATCCCCCAGAAAGTAGGCATAAGGGAACTTACCTCAACATAATAAGGGTCATATATGACAAACCCACAGCCAACATGGTTCTCAATGGTGAAAAACTGAAACCATTTCCACTAAGATCAGGAACAAGACAAGGTTGCACACTCTCACCACTATTATTCTACACAGTTTTGGAAGTTTTAGTCACAGCAATCAGAGAAGAAAAAGAAATAAAAGGAATCCAAATCGGAAAAGAAGAAGTAAAGCTGTCACTGTTTGCAGATGACATGATACCATACATAGAGAATCCTAAAGATGCTACCAGAAAACTACTAGAGTTAATCAATGAATTTGATAAAGTAGCAGTATACAAAATTAATGCACAGAAATCTCTTGCATTCCTATACACTAATGATGAAACATCTGAAACAGAAGTTAAGGAAACACTCCCATTTACCATTGCAACAAAAAGAATAAAATAACTAGGAAAAAACCTACCTAAGGAGACAAAAGACCTGTATGCAGAAAATTATAAGACACTGATGAAAGAAATTAAAGATGATACAAAGAGATGGAGAGATATACCATGTTCTTGGATTGGAAGAATCAACATTGTGAAAATGAATATACTACCCAAAGCAATCTACAGATTCAATGTAATCCTTATCAAACTACCAACGGCATTTTTCACAGAACTAGAACAAAAAATTTCACAATTTGTATGGAAACACAAAAGACCCCAAATAGCCAAAGCAATCTTGAGAAAGAAAAACAGAGCTGGAGGAATCAGGCTCCCTGACTTCAGACTACACTACAACGCTACAGTAATCAAGACAGTATGGTACTGGTACAAAAACAGAAATACAGATCAATGGAACAGGATAGAAAGCCCAGTGATAAACCCACGCACATATGGTCACCTTATTTTTGATAAAGGAGGCAAGAATATACAACGGAGAATAGACAGCCTCTTCAATTAGTGGTGCTGGGGAAACTGGACAGCTACATGTAAAAGAATGAAATTAGAACACTCCCTAACACCATACACAAAAATGAACTCAAAATGGATTAAAGACCTAAATGTAAGACCAGACACTATAAAACTCTTAGAGGAAAACATAGGCAGAACACTCTATGACATAAATCACAGCAAGATCCTTTCTGACCCACCGCCTAGAGAAATGGAAATAAAACCAAAAATAAACAAATGGGACCCAATGAAACTTAAAAGCTTTTGCACAGCAAAGGAAAACATAAATAAGACAAAAAGACAACCCTCAGAATGGGAGAAAATATTTGCAAATGAAGCAACTGACAAAGGATTAAGCTCCAAAATTTACAAGCAGCTCATGCAGCTCAATATCAAAAAAACAAACAACCCAATCCAGAAATGGGCAGAAGACCTAAATAGACATTTCTCCAAAGAAGATATACAGATAGCCAACACACACATGAAAGGATGCTCAACATCACTAATCATTAGAGAAATGCAAATCAAAACTACAAGGAGATATCACCTCACACCAGTCAGAATGGCCATCATCAAAAAATCTACACACAATAAATGCTGGAGAGGGTGTGGAGAAAAGGGAACCCTCTTGCACTGTTGGTGGGAATGTAAATTGATACATCCACTATGTTGAACAGTTTGGAGGTTCCTTAAAAAACTAAAAATAGAACTACCACATGACCCAGCAATCCCACTACTGGGCATATGCCCTTAGAAAACCATAATTCAAAAGGAGTCATGTACCACAAAGTTCATTGCAGCTCTGTTTATAATAGCCAGGACATGGAATCAACCTAAGTGTCCATCGACAGATGAATGGATAAAGAAGATGTGGCACATATATACAATGAAATATTACTCTGCCATAAAAAGAAACGAAATTGAGTTATTTGTAGTGAGGTGGATGGACCTCGAGTCTGTCATACAGAGTGAAGTCAGTCAGAAAGAGAAAAGCAAATACCGTATGCTAACACATATATATGGAATCCAAAAAAAAAAAAAAAAAAGGTTATGAAGAACCTAGGGGCAGGACACGAATAAAGATGCAGACGTAGAGAATGGACTTGAGGACATGGGGAGGGGGAAGGGTAAGCTGGGACGAAGTGAGAGAGTGGCATGGACTTATATATACTACCAAATGTAAAATAGATAGCTAGTGGGAAGCAGCCATATAGCAGAGGGAGATCAGCTCGGGGGGATAGGGAGGGTGGGAGGGAGACGCAAGAGGGCAGGGTTGTGGGGATATATGTGTACGTATAGCTGATTCACTTTGTTGTACAGCAGAAACTAACACACCATTGTAAAGCAATTATACTCCAATAAAGATGTTTAAAAAAAAGAGATTTATTTTTTTTCCATATGGATATCTATTTACCCCAGAAACTTTTGTTTAAAAAAATTATCCTTTACCCACTGAACTACAATGTCACCTTCATCATGAATCAAGTTAACAGTCTATGTGGTTTTTGTTTTGGGACTCTGTTCTATTTGTCTATTACAACGCTTTATATCTGGTACTGTGTAAGTCCTCCAACTTTGTTCCTTTTCAAGATTGCCTTGGCTATTCTTGATCCGTTGTTATTTTCAGGTAAATTTTATAATTGACTCATTAATTCTCATATATAGAAAGAAAATGGGAATTTTATTGAATTTACAGGTCAGTTTGTGGAAAATTTGCACCTTTATAATATTGAGTCTTCTAACCTATGAACATGGTATATGTCCCTGTTTATTTAGGGTTACTATAGTTTCTTAAATATTGCACAGAATACTTTTTAAAACTGAAGATTTCATGTACAAATAAGGATTTTCAGCTTCCCTTGAAAATAAGAATGTCTGGCTGGCAGAACCAGTTTAATACTCCTGTGTGGCAACAATAGGCAGGAGCTGCCCACTGTAACTGGGACATGTGTTCTCCAACTCATCACAGTTCCTACCACAAACCCAATGCATGAATCTGGACTCACGACTGACTTCAACTCATTTATTGTACCTGCTGGGCCACTAGCTATGGCTAAAAAATAAAAAATGAAAAAATAAGGAAGGAATATAGTGAAAAATAAGGTTCATTTACTCATTCTTTCAATATTTATCAAATGCTAATTATGTGTCAAGCACTACGCTACATGTCGGGATATACCAATGAACAAAAATGACAACAAAACAGTTATTTTTGTGTTTTAACCCAAAGGCCTTTAATACCATCATTTTAATCAGAATTATAACAATGTTGAAAATTTTTAACAAGAAAATATTTTACATGGCAACCTTCATTCAGCCAATTAAAGGGAGTGTGGCTGATAGAAGAATGAGCACACAGAATGAAGACACAGGAAAAACCCCAAAAGAACATGGAAAAAGAGCCTGTAGCTGTTCTGTCATATTAACCGATAAGTTCTCAAATACACCAGGACATCAGACCACTCTGGGTTCACGACATTCTCAAAATAACAGACACAAAATGCCCTGCTAAAATGAACAATGTGGACAAAGTCTTCGCTCCTAGGAAGCTTCCTTTCTACTGGCAGCATACTTAGGTTGGAAACAGACCAAGAAGTTCATTGAATTTCAATTTCAGGAATTTTGACATTATTCTCCTGCTAATGGGCAATCAGTGGAGTTTTGCTACCTGTTATTCTAGGTTTCTTAGAATACTCACAGAAGCCTGTTTCTTCACTGGATCCTAGGTTTGAAATAAATCAACCATGATCCTTAGCTCAGTGAGTAATTGGGTTTCTGTGAATAGGGAGAGAAAAGACGGGAAAAAAAATTTCACCATCCAATGAACTTTTAGAATACAAAGGGACAGTCCAGGGTGAGGGGTATTTATTTCTTTCACCAAGAACTCAAAGCACCTTTCCACTCAGCTCAGTTTGACTTTCCATTCTAGTCAGTAGTATAATATCAGGACGTGTGTGTGCACATGTGTGTGTGTGTGTGTGAGAGATTGGGCAGGGAAAGAGACAGTGAAAGGGAAGTACAATCCAGTTGTTACTAATAGATTGCTAAATTTTCCCTCATGTAAATATATTTTAGCCTCTCTTTCTCCTGTGTCTTATGTCATGTCTTGGCATCCAATCAGCTCTACCAGAGGCAAGCCCATTAACTCTTTCAGCTCTCTAGTATACCATTCAGACTTTTCAGTGCATTTCTGGTGCTCTACTCTCTAAGTGGACCATACAAGGATTCTATTTAGTTCAATACACTAGTGATTCATAAAACAATTCCCTGAAGGTTTGAAAGTGTTAACCTGTAACCCTCTCTAAACATTTGGCTTAGTGCAAGGTATTGACTGAGAAAATGAGGAGAATAGAGACCAATATGTCATTAACTAGCACAAAATTCAGTGACATGAGCAAAAAACAGACAATATCATTTAGTATACAAAAGGAAAAACGAAGAACTCCAAGAAGTTTTTGTCCACAGTCACACAATAAGCTGACCTCAGAGCCAAAACTGTTTCCAGGTCTCCAAATGTTCCATCTGGAGCTCTGCCTATGGTTTCCTCCGAATCCAAACTCATGTAGGGAAGTGGTGGATGGAAGTGAGTGATGGGGCAGAGGTTAACACAAGAATCCTTGAGAGCCCTTCCAGGTCCAAAATTCTGTCTTTTTTTTTTTTTTTTTTTTTTTTCTTTTCATTTCTCTGAAAAGCAAATGCTGGTCTGTTCCACTGTAAAGCCCCCTTGAGATGAAACAGAATTTTAAGTAGAATCTGTAAAACAATCCCTTCCAAATTTCCTTCCTGGCCAGTAGTTACAGTCACCTCTGACCACACCAAACCCAGCATCCTTTCCACGTTTTACCTCAGTTCCCATCAGCATGTTTGCAACTTCCCATAGTTTATTTTCGTCTCTCTCCAGCAAACAAGGCCTCTTGTGAAATGAGAGAAGACAGCGTCAGCACACACACACTCGCCTGTTGGCTCGGCAGAAAACACCGCAGAGAGCCAGGGAAGCCTGCGTGGAGGCTGCCAGGAGGCCACACAGCTAATTTCCATGCTGGTACTGCAGCTGGATTTCTTATGCGACAGAAGTCTCAAGTTTAAATCACTCTGTGGTTGGAAAGGAAGTTGAGAATAAAGAGGGTGGGGGAACTACCATGACTTTGTAATCCAACTGTGACCAACCTCTTCATGCTGAGGTCCAGAATAATAAATTTTGGAGCTGGAAATGGTCCACCTCACATCTTATCAATAAGAAAACTGAGGCAAACAGGGAAGTGACCTATACCAGGCCACATGACTCATGAGCTGCACAGTCAGTGGGTGAGGGCATTTCAAGTGTAAAGAACAGAAAGAGAGAGGCTCATGTTACCTCAGAAAACGAGGATTTGTTTTAAGGATGCACGGGGCAGGGAAGTTCCGTTGTAGCACAGACACACTTCATTGAGCACTAAACACTACAGGTACATAAGAGCAGCTCTAGTAAATATATCCCAGTCTGCTAGTTTCACAATGGCAAACACGCCTTAGACGTTGGCATCTGTCTGCCTGCTCCAGTCCTTTGCTATTGTGGGCACTAACTACTCTCTTCTCTGCCTTTGCTTTTACTGCTTTTGTTCATATGAACACATAAGTCTTTATTCTCCTGCCTGCTTCTTAATTCCTTCTTCCCAGGGCTTCTGCTTCCTATGCAGCCTTTCTGACTTATTTTCTATGTGTCTCCTGATTTCTGCCTACTGACACACAGCTGACTACCCTTGGATAGACTTACATTCAAGTTCTGGGAGGGAGGATCTGATGGGTTCACTTAGTAACTCTCCAGTAGGTCTACAGAGTTCTGTCACCAGACTTCAGGGTTATTACAGATGATGGCCACAGGAAGATGTCCTTCCCTGGTCAATCAGGATAGACTAGAGAGACAAAGCTGAGTAGTCATCTTTCCTCAGAATGGGGTTTTGGGCATGGAAAACACTTGGAGCATAATAGAGTCCTCCTCAAATTAGTGCTTTGGACTAGATGCCATGTTTCTCTCAGTTATGTAGCATGCAGAAGTAAATAAGAGAATATTTCTGGAGCCAGGCTGCCTGGTTTTAATCCAATCACCATTACTTTCTGGCAAGCTATGCTTTAGGAAAGTTATACAAGCTCAGATTCTTTACAATAGAGATTATAATATTGTCTGTTTTATAGGGTTCTGGGAAGACTGGGGTAATTTACATAGAATGTTTAGAAGAGTATCTAGCGCATAAGTGCTCAATAATGTTAAGATATTATTGTTATTATTATTATTATACTGTTTCTTTTTCCACAGCACCTGTAATGGGTTTTTTGTTTGTTTCGTTTTGGCTGCACCACGCAGCTTGTGGGATTTCAGTTCCCCAACCAGGGATCGAACCCACACCCCTTGCAGTGGAAGCGCAGAGTCTTAACCACTGGACCGTCAGGGAAATCCCACCTGTAATGGTTTTAAAATAGATCTGTAAATTCTTTGACACTTTTTCCACACAAAAAAATGGAGTCTAATTCTTCTTCTTTGAATATGGTCCATTTTAGTGACTTTCTAATGTGCAGAATGCAATAAAAGTGATGCTGCATGATTTCCAAGGCTAGATCAGGGAAGGCAATATAGTTTCTGCCTTGTTGGAATTCTTGTTATTTGAATTCAGCCATCTTCTTGTGAGGAATGCCATGACCCATGGAGAGGCCACGTCGAGGTGTTCCAGCTCTCAGCCTGGGCTAAGGTCTCAGTCAACAACCAGCATCAGCCACCAGATATGTTAGTGAATGAACCTCAGCTAACCTCAGCCTTCAGCTTTCAAGTCTTCTACCAAAGGTCTCAGACTTCATGGTGCAGAGTAAGTGATCCACTACAAGCCTTGTTTGAATTCCTGACCCAAAGAATCTGTGAGCATCAGTAACGGTTGATATACAGCACTTAGTCTGTAGGTAATTTAGGCAGTCATAATCAGTGGAACAGCCCCTTTATTTCTTTACCTCTATGACAGCACTGTTCATGGCGACCTTTACAGGAATCAGGTGACATTAAACTATCTCTAAAGCTAGGCCTCTATACTGCAGTTCTTCTTAACCAGAAGGGAGATTATAATGGTCTAGGAGTTTTATTAAAAATACATAACCCAGGTCCCATACCCAGACATGCTGAACAGCAGATATGGGATAAAGACATGTGTAATTCGAAAATGTTCCTCATTTAACTCCAACAAATCTCCACAAGGGGAGACCACTGACATACCTAGTCCCCACAATGAGTCTGAAGGGGAAGAGCTGAAGACCTCACCCATACTCAATAGGAGTTTACTGAAAATCTCTACGTGTCTGGCTCTGCTGCTTGGGGCCCTAACAGGAAGACCACACTCCATTCTGGGAATGAATTAGAAGTAAATTTGGTATTTTTGGTGTGTAAGCTTCTCTTGATGCAATCCAGGTCAGGAATGGAAGATACCAAACTACAGCTTTTAATTGTGAATTTCTAATATATTAGCATCAATCCATCAATTCTTTCCTTCAAAATCTGGAGAGCTAGGAACAAGACAAAGATGTCCACTCTCACCACTTCTATTTTACATTGTACTACAGATTCTCTCCAGGGCAGTCAGGCAAGAAAAAGAAATAAAAGGCATCCAGATTAGAAAGGAAGAAGTAAAACCATCTCTATTTGAAGGTGACCTGATTTTACGTACAAAATCTGAAGAGTTTAACAGCGAGCCTTTCTGGGCTTTGAAGACCAAAAGGAGCTTCTCTCTATCTCCCTCTCCCACTCCTCAGACTAGTGATTCTCAAATTTTAGTGTGCAAAAGTGAGTTGTTAAATAGGAATTCTTAAGCCCAACTCCCAGAGATTCTGTTATACTAGCCTAGGAAACTTTAAAAAATCACCCCAGGAAGTCTAATGCAGGTGAATTTTAGACCAGACTTTGTAAAACACAGACTTTGTAAATCTTTGAGAGGTCATTTAGTACAGTGATTAAGAGTGCAGTGTCTAGAACTCAGTTGCCTGGGTTCAATTCCTGGCTCTTCTACTTTTTGTGTGAACTTGCACATGACACTTAACCTCATTGTGCCTCAGTTTCTTCGACTGTAGAATAGGATTAATGATAGTGCCTACCTTACAGGCTTGATGCAAGCATTAAATGCATTAACATATATGGAGCATCAGAATAAAAAGTGCACTTATTGTCAATTATTTGCAGTAGGGGACTTACCTAGCTGTCCCTGGAAGCTAGACCTTGCCTATAGACAACTACAACAAGATTCTTACAGTGACACCAGTAAATACGGGAAGAAGTACATTAGGTGCTGGTTCTCTGTCCATCTTCTTTTCTCTTCTCACTTTCCCCCGCCCCTCAGAAAAGCTGTGGCCGACAGACACATTTTATTAGAAATCAAATTAAAGGGACGTCCCTGGTGGCGCAGTGGTTAAGAATCCGCCTGCCAATGCAGGGGACACGGGTTTGAGCCCTGGTCCAGGAAGATCCCACATGCCGCGGAGCAGCTAAGTCCATGAGCCACAACTACTGAGCCTGCGCTCTAGAGCCCGCGAGCCACAACTACTGAAGCCCACATGCCTAAAGCCCGTGCTCCGCAACAAAGAGAAGCCACCGCAGTGAAAAGCCCGCGCACCGCAATGAAGAGTAGCCCCCACTCACCGCAGCTAGAGAAAGCCCACCCGCAGCAAAGAAGACCCAACGCAGCCAAAAATAAATTAATTAATTAAAAAAAAAAAAGGAAAGAAATCAAATTAAGGCATGAGCCAGTCAATCCTGCTAGAGTTTAAGTCCTTCTATGTCTTCAGGACCATTTCTAATCTCCCATTTGATCATCATAATTGGCAGGTTACCAGGGTTTGAGACTTTTCCAGCATTATTTTGATGTATGCTGTTGGTGAATTTGGGTTTCCTTTTTTTTTTTTTTTACAGTGCATTTCACCAAGAGTTCATTTCCAAATGCAAACATGAGAACTAATGTTCCTAAAACTTTATGACTCATAAAATGTACTTCTCTCCCTTCCCCCTCATTCATTAGCATGATAGCAAATCTTTAACAGATTGCCTTGCACCTAGGGAGGCGGCCCCCAGTGCTCACATAAATAATTTCTACTGATCAACACTTGCTCAAATTAATGGAAATGATAATGCTGTAAAGAAAGCATTTTACTGTGTTTCAAGTCTATTCACCAGAGGAACATTATTAGTATTCCTAGATATGCAGGGAACCTGATAGTTGAAAGTTCAAAAAAAATCACAGTTTATTTTTTTTTTTAACTTCTTGATAGTCAGCAAAGAACAGCATTTTCTTATAGTGCAAGGTCTATTATATACTAGGTACTCTTAATATCTCACTGACAGAAATAGCTCTCTCGTATTATGGCGCTGCTGTAATTTTTCTGTCAGCCAACAACTGTGGTTTCCTGAAGCAGCAGAACCTGAAAAAAATGCAGCAGCTCAGACAGAAGGAATCAGAGTGGGATGGTGATTCATGTATCCTCAGGAAGAGGGTTGGACATGACCTCTGAGACACCTGTCAACCCTGTTTTCTGTCTTTCTACCATTCTACTCAAACGCTAATTTATAGTCAAATATCAGTCGTACCTCAAAAACAAACAAGATGTTTTCACTCCCTCTCCCCACTTCTCAATGTTTTGGCTTTAAACTTTCCCCCAGAAAGTTGATCATACATGTATACAAGTTAAATTTAAGTTACTTTATTCATGCAATTCTTTGAGGCCCATAACAGTTCTAGAATGTGTTTGGGTAGCATTAAAGAAAAACTCCAAACTAAATATAGCTCTGGAATTGAAGTCTGTATTTCACCTAGAGTGTAAGACACTATTTGCTCCTTGGGAGGGAGAAGAAAGGATGTATTATTGACCTTAAGTGACCTATTTTTGATCCTTTGTAAGCATGAAAAGTTGGCAGCTGGGTATTTGTGTGCTAAACTCCACCCCCTTGTCCACATACCATATTTGGAGGAACTAGGAGGCACTTCCTATTGGGCGTTATGACCCAAGGCCAGAAACTGCAATTTAGGCAGAATTAGAGCAACAATATCTGCAGGTAGGATTGGCACCTCCTAAAAGCCATCATCCCCTGCTGCCTAGAAACTTAGAACCCAAAATTAGGCAGAGGGCAGTAGGGAAGCTGAGGCGTTTCATTAAAGAGACACAGCCCTTCTGTGTACCATGTATTGCTGTTTGAGCTCACCTTCAAAATTGCTGATGTATCCATGCCTGGCTTCCCTTCTCTCTCACACACACACTCTCCTGTGGGTGAGAGGAGTGGCTCAGACTCAGAATTAGAGTTCTTCGAAGTGGTGACATCATTACAAATCTAAGGAATTCTGTGAGCTGAACTTTCTAAAATTAATCCATCTAAAAGCTTAAACAGGGAATACCTATTTCATCTTGAAGGAGACTTTTCCCACTTTGCAAAATTACCTGGTTAATTAATTCAGGCCTGGTAGTAATAGAACTAATTTAAAACCAAAATATCCATCATGGAACAGAACTAGATCTGCTGTTTTTATCAAGGTAATTACCAGGATAATTGCCAAACTTTCCCTTGTTTTGTTTTATTCCACATAAACCAAGCCTGCTGGTTTATATGCACTATATATACATATATCCTTGTATTAATAAACAAATGTGTTGAGAACAAATTTATAGTCAGAAATTTCCCTCCCAGAAGTAAGGATAAGAAAGAAAACAAGAGCTGTGTTCCCAACCCAGGCTGCTGGCTTTATGTAAATTAATGAAAACTTTATTTAAAAACCTATGTCCTGGGACTTCCATGGTGGCACAGTGGTTAAGAATCCGCCTGCCAATGCAGGGGACAAGGTTCAATCCCTGGTCCACGAAGATTCCACATGCCGTGGAGCAACAAAGCTCATGTGCCACAACTACTGAGCCTGTGCACCTAGAGCCTGTGCTCCACAACAAGAGAAGCCACTGCAATGAGAAGCCCATGCACCACAACGAAGAGTAGCCCCCGCTCGCTGCAACTAGAGAAAGCCCGTGCGCAGCAATGAAGACCCATTGCAGCCAAAAATAAAAATAAATAAATAATTTTTTTAAAAAAAATCCTATGTCCTTATTGTACCTATATTCAGAGGGTTTCTATATATTGCAATAAAACCTTTTTATGGCAAATATCGACAAAATAATAAATTGATAAATGAGTGAAAGTTAGGATGATTATACAATTTCAAGCCACTTCCAAGGGTGACTGAAGTTTGACAAATTCCCTCCTTCCCATCTATGAAAGGATTTGGGAAGGTGTTCTTCCCCTTCCAGTATGGCTCTTCATCCTGTGAGTCCCAAGGAGCTGGGCTATTGGAGTTCCTGAACAGGTATCCTTCAGTTACACCTGGCTGTTGAGCTGGCCTGAGACTCCTGCAATACTTCTTAACTCTGAGTCACCATCCACAAACTCAATGACTAATACACCATGCTAAAAGGAAGTCTTAGAGAATTTTCTTCAAAGCGAGGGCCTCAAACTCAAAATACCCACAGGAACCAGGGAGGTAATGTACAGCAATGAGGGAGGAGAGGACAATTTGGAAAGTATGAGCCCCAGTTATTTCTGTAGTGTCTCCCTAACTCCATCCAATTTTTGCCATGAGAGACCATAGGCTCGATATTGCTATGTTTCCTCATTTTTAAGAGACCTCAGAAATCTGCTTTTATTGATATTTCCTGATTCATAAATATTTACAACGAATTTGAGATTTTGTGAAACATTGTGCTGGGAAATCAAAACACACCTGTGATAATAATCACCAGTTTATGATCTGTGGTTTATAGTGTCATCCTCTGCACACGTAGACACACATGGGCACACACATGTGTGCATACCCACCCACCTATAAACAGCGATAGATCCTGGGAGTTGAACTGGTCAAATTTCAATCATCCTTGGAAACAGCTTGAAATTGTATAACAGTCCTAAACTTTCATTCATTTATCAATTTATAATTTTGTAGATATTTGCCAGCAAAAGATTTTATTATAATTTATAGAAAAACACTGAACATAGATACAATGAAGACATAGATTTTTTTTTAATTTTAATTGAAGTATAGTTGATTTACAGTATTGTGTTAGTTTCAGGTGTACAGCAAAGTGATTTGGTTATACATATATTCTTTCTTTTTTTATTCTTTTCCACTATAGGTTATTACAAGATATTGAACATAGTTCCCTGTACTATACAGTAAATCCTTGTTGTCTATCTATTTTATATAAGATAGTATGTATCTGTCAATCCCATACTCCTAATTTTTCCCTCCCCCCCTCTCCTTTGGTAACCATAAGTTTGTTTTCTATGAGACATAGATTTTTAAATGAGGCTTCCATTCATTTACTAAACTATGAACTCCAATAAGAAAATCCTATTTAAAGATGGAATAATTTTATTTATACAGTTTATGTGTATAAATAAAATTATACATGTACAACCAAAAAAATTGCATCTATTCACCAAAAAGTAAAGAATGTTCTCTCATCCAAAATTTTGTTTATTCTCTGTAATTACTAGAATCAGAGTTTGAGCCAGAGAGCCTGAAATAACACGGAGAGCAGTCAGTGTCGTCACCTGTGTGAGGTAAGCAGTTAGTCACAGCAGACAATTGCCAGGGTGTGTCCACGATGACAAGCTTATGGATGTGTATTATTCCACAATGATTTTTTTTCAGGTATGAGCTGACTTCTGATTACATATCATATTAAAACTTCCATATTATATATCTTATTAAAACTGTCAAGCTAAAAGAAGTCTTCAGTAATCAATAAAGCCCTTACTGAACTGGAAGATAAAGAAGGGATTCTTAAGCAAAACAACTTCCTAGGACAGACAAGTAAGTTCTGTCCTGATTTTTAGTTCGACACAAATACCTGTTCTTTGGGGGAAAAAAAGATGAATTTAATGTTCAAATACATATTCATTGTGGATTGAGAGTGTAATATAGACACAAGAGACATTCCATAGAGTGTTTATTATAGCCTTGAATAGTCAGTATGCAATGCTGGTATCTTTTTCCTCCCCTCACAAACAGCAGACTTCATTCTCCTATAGAGATTGTTGAAAGGGTTTTCAGTGTTCTGAGAATTGGGAGTCATTATGGGATGTCTGTTGAAAATAGTTGCTTACTCAGAATAAGCTGAAAGCAAACAGTTATTATTTCCAGTCTAAATCATTCTAATGGGATTGGGTCAGTCAGTCTCTTTCCTTGATCTTTATACTGAAAATGTTTTCCTTTTTCTCTCACTGAAAACTTCTGTTGCTTAAAAGCATTTGCAAACTCCTGGCGAACCTGTGTGAGCACCAAGATTACAAACTCAAGGCTAGACGTCAATGCTATATATCATGAAATAGCTGCTTAAAATCAGAGATGCTGCTTGGACTGAATTAGAAGAAGGAAGTTTTGTTTCCAAATTCACCATTGTCGTTCTTCTTCCTTCATGGATATTCATAAACCAGTTTGTCTCTTCAACTGTGAGGCAATCACTACTAGCTCTTTCTAAAGGATTTGGAAAATATCTCTACTACATTGAGGTGGGCTTTGTAATCTGAAAGATTTGGAATCGTGTCCTGCTTCTGCCTCTTAGCAAGCTGAATGCTCTTGGGCAAAACGCTGAACCCCTCTGAGGCTTTGTTTCCCTATCTGGTAGATATGATATCAATATCTACTTTTCAGGCTTGTTGTGAGATTGAAAAAAGAAAATGCTTGTAAAGAGTTAAACACAACAGAAAACATTTTAAATAAATATTTTAGGACAAAAGCAGTTTCAGTTTGTTAGAATGTGGGCGACAGAAACAACTTTCCAAGAGCGGTCAATAAAGACAACCTTCAGAGGAAATTCTTGAGTTCTTAAAGTTGGTTATTTCCATTCACTTGTAAATAATTCTCATTCGTGCTTACTACGTTCAAGGAGACTCTGAGCAGGGAGTGAGAAAAGAGGGAAAGGAGAGATGTCTAGATAGCTGAATCAGTTCCATAAAGAATTTAAACTCTAGTAGTGAACTAGGAGATAAGACTTGCCAGCAAATGACTATAAATCAGAACAGAAAGTCATCCAGGCCGTAATAGAGGCAGAGCTAAAGAGCAATGACAGTTGGGTGGAGGAGGAGATTATTTTGCCTCTGAATTGTTTCCTTTTACAGTCGTGATTCTGAAACCTATAGCATAAGCCCACCCTCTAAAATCATTTTTTTCTATCAGATGATTCCAGAGAATTTTAGAATTCAACTATATTTTTAACAGTTTGTGGTTAGAACACCTTCATTTTACAGATGAAAAAACATGGGCCCCTGAAGATGAATTAAGTAACCAAGTTAGGGTAGGGTCAAAACAAGAAGTATTGTGTTTCTCCTGCTTCAAACAACCCATAAGTTCTCTTTGTCTGAGTCAGCTGGAAATACCCTTTGAACAATTCATGCCTCTTCTATCAGAGGAAGAGAAAGTTCAAGTTGCAAATAAGAAATTCTACAATACTTTGAACTTTAGGCTTTTCCATATCTTTAGTCCATCTGCCCTTCTCCACTCTTTTTCCTCCAGAGATTTTCATTTCTGCCTAGAACACAGGACTTTCTTTCGATAATTTATTGTCCGACAGGCAAACCCAGATATCCCTGGGCTAATGGCTTCCTCCTTCCTTCCTCTGTCCTTCCTTCCTTTTCCTTTCTTCTTTCCATGTCTTTCTATGACACTGGACTTTGATCCAGTGTTCTTAGATTGACCAAAGATCCTTGGAGTCCAAATGTGGCAAAAGGTCTGAGGGAGTCTTGGGCAAGGTGGATTCTCAGCAGTATTCAGGATAGACAGAGACCAGTGAGTAGCAAGACTTTCCTAAAGCCTTCATGAAAGACTCTGAACTCTTGGCCCAAAACTGAAGGAGGTGGGGAACCCAAGAATCATTGAGATTGAATTTCCTACCCAGTCCACACCAGAGTCAAAATTAAATAGAAAGAAAGGAAAAAGGAAAAAACAAAGAGTGGTAGGAAAGAAAAAGGAAGAATGGCAGTATTTCTTGCATACTTAAGATGTAGGCTGACATTCATTGATAATTATACTTTATTCACACAGTGATGTAGTGATGATATTATCTTTATAACTCATAAAGAAGGTAGTTTTCATTCAATACCTACACAGCAATTGACCTTAGCCAGAATAAAGGTTCAATAGCTACCATGATTGAGCATCTACCAGGATCTTTATCTGCATTATTTAATTCTATCTAATTATCAGAACAGCTCTATAATATTGGTGTTATTATCCCTATTTTAGAGATGAATACAACAAGGCTCAAGAAGTTCAAGTAATTTACCCAAGATCACACAGATAGTAAGTGGGGGCACTGGGATTAGGATCCATGTCTGTCAGGAGCTATAGCTTATACCCTTTCCCCTGAACTGTTCTGCTGCCTGAGATTGTGTACTAGTCAAGGTACAGTGACTAGAGCTCTTAATGGAAGTTGGGATACTTAAGATTTACTCCAATTTATATTCCTTATTGTTCTTCAGTCTTTTCCAAAGACTTTGACTCTCATGTCTCCTTTTGTTCATATGTGTTTCTTCTATTGTGCTAATTCACTATCTGATCTTGACCACAATCCCATCTCAACTCATGGCCTCCCATCAACACTTTCCTATCATCTGACCCCAGGCCCATCCTGGGTTTGTTTTTGTTATTCTTGTCTGGTGCTGACAGCTCACACTCCACTGTGTAGCCCAGAAGAGATAGTGAGTGTCAAGGCAGGCTTTCAGAGAAGACTGAGATGACCACAGGCTGCAGTGATCAGGGAATGCTCCTGTTTGAGGGATGTTTGATGGGAAGAGATCGTTAAGTGGAAAAGAGGGAGAAGACCATTGTATTTAGGAAGGAAGAGAGTAAAACACATGAAAATTAGAATGTGAACATTAAGTAGAGCACACTTAATGCAGAAGTAGAGAATTAATCTTGATAATAGTCAGAGATTACTTTGGGTAGGTGGGTTAGGATTAACTGTGAATTGTCTGAATGTTTTAAGATTTAAATTTACCTGTCATTGTTGTACAGTATGTTTAGAAATAGAAAAGAATGAAGGCAGAAAAAACAATGATTGTTACTGAGAAATAGGTAGGATCCAAAATAACTCCACAGATATAAGCCATGATAACTAGGAGGATGACTGGGACCAAAGGAAGAACCAAGGAATTCAAGAGGCAGACATTATTTGCAAAGAATATGAATTTTTATTTACCCATGATGAGTCTGGGATAATTTGGTGATGTTCTAGTGAAAACACCATCAAGAAGTTAGAACTGCAGGATCAGAATTTGTGAAGTTGGTCTAGGTAAGGTTATCCACACAAAAGTGAGATTTAACTCCATGACAACAGATGAACTAACCAAAAGAAGAGCAGAGGCAAAATCAGAATTGATTAGCACAACCTGGAATGCATTTATACCCACAACAATTAATTAATGACTACAGTATTCCAGGACCAGAATAGATAAAACCAATTTGGGGGGTGTTAGAATAGACAAGCATATCTGGTTAAAAAATATTTAAACTTTTTAAGTTTTTAACTGTGGTAAAATATACATAATGTAAAATTTTACCATGTTAACCATGTCCTTGAGGTTCACATGTGTTGTAGCCTATTTCAGAATTTCCTTCCTTTTTAAGGCTGAATAATATTCCATTGTGTGTATAGACCACATTTTGTTTATCCATTCATCTGTTGATGGACACTTGGTTACTTCCACCTTTTGGCTATTGTGAATAGTATGGCTATGAACATGATTGTACAAATATCTCTTCAAGACCCAACTTTTGATTCTTTTGGGTATATACTCAGAAGTGGAATTACTGAATCATATGATAATTCTATTTTTAATTTTCTGAGGAACCTCCATACTGGTTTCCAAAGCAGCTGCACATTTTACATTCCCATCAACAATGCACAAGTGTTCCGATCTCTTCACATCCTTGCCAACACTTGTTATTTCCTATTTTTTTGATAGTGGTCATTCTAATGTGTATAAGGAGGTATCTTGTTATGGTTTTGATTTGTATTTCCCTGACGATTAGTAATGTTGAGCATCTTTTCATGTGTGTATTGGCCATATGTATATCTTCTTTGGAGAAATGCATATTCAAGAACTTTGCTCATTTTTTAATCAGGTTGTTAGTTTTGTTGTTGAGCTTTAAGAGTTCTTTATAATATTCTGGATATTAACCCCTGATTATCATATCAGATATATGATTCTAAAATATTTTCTCCCATTATGTGGGCTGCCTTTTCATTCTGTTGACTGTGTCCTTTGATACACAGACGCTTTTAATTTTAATGTAGTCCAGTTTATCTATTTTTTCTTTTGTTGCTTATGCTTTTGGTGTCATATCCAAGAAATCATTGCCAAATCCAATATCATGAAGCTGTACCTTGTTAATTTTCTTAAAAACTTTATGAGGTATAATTTATACATCATAAAATCTGCTCATCACAAGTATACAGTTCAATGATCTTCATTAAATTTATACAGTTGTGCAACTATCACCCCAATCCAGTTTTAGAACATTTTCATCACCCCCAAAAGATCCTTTATGCCAGATTATAGTCAATCCCAGATCCCATCTCCAGCCCTAGGCAACCACTGATCTATTTTCTGTCTCTATAAGTTTGCCTGCACCTGACTAAATTTTAAAAGTTATTTTCAAGTAAAATTGAAAGAAAGAAAAGAAAGAAAAAAAGAAAGAAAGGAAGGAAGGAAGGAAGGAACTAAGGAAGGAAGGAAGAAAGAAAGAAAGAAAGAAAACCTAGCATTTCACAGAATTTGGTGGCAGGGGGAGTATCTCACATAATCCCCCATCATGCTTTTACACATTTCTTTTCACTCTTCACCATTTTGCTATCAGGTTTTATTTTTATTTTAATCTTTGTTAAAAGCAAATTTGAAAATCAATGTTGTTGGTAAGTGGCACACTTAAAATGTTATTAGAATGCTATTTAGTCCCTAGAGTGTATCTCCTATCACTGAATCTAATTTCCTTCTAAAATAAGGCATGACATTTCCACTAAGGCACCCAGGTGAGTTATATGCCTGTCCTAATCAACAGCCACCTGTCATGATCTAAACAGGTTTCTGGGTTGTTTATATTCCTTCTTCCTCCCTCCCGTCTCAAGCCTGAGCCTTTTACTCTTCAGTACCAATCACATGTACTCTTCACACACTACAGCCTGTACTGGGTGGAATTCAGAAGCCTCAGTTGAAAATTAAACATGCTGAAAGTGAATTCCTTGAGGCCTTGGTATGTGGAGGCCCACACCCATGTTATCTTTCACGTTGAATTTCTTCCAAAACAAGTTTTTTTCTAAACGTTAAGGAAGAAGGAAAAGGAATTTTTTTTTTTTAAATAGGAAGGTATTTTGGTTCATTTTGGTAAGCAAATAATGTCTCTGATACCCAAGTCAAATTCAGAAAAGCCTGATTTTTTTTTTTTTAAAAAGCACATGTAACACTGTAGAGACAGATTTTAAATTTAATTTCCTGAGGTGATAAGGTCAAATTCTGAGCTATGGGTTTTCTAAAAAGGTCAACTTCAGATTAAGAGCTTTGTGAAGCTAGTCCATGTGACATGTTGATGTTTTAGTGAGTTTCAATTGAGGATGATGTCTTTAATAGAGAGAAACCACTTCATTTTAGTGTCAGGGGAACAGGATTAGAACTTGAATTATATCACGTCAAAGCAAGATAGTAGTGTGGGAGGGTATTATTACAGAGCAGGTTATGTTTGTGGCTTGACAAGTTACCCCACATCCATATCATCTTTGTAGGCTCAACTCAAAGAAAACTAAGTAGGGAATAAATGCCTTTGGCTACAGGCCAGAGAGTCTCCAGGAAAAGAAAATACTTAAAACCCAAACCCTGATGAGTTTCACCATTATTTAAGGATCCTAACTGAGATCAATGAGTAGGTAAACCCTCCAGGGATGTTCTCCCAAAGGAGGAACTTACCTTAAGAGAGGGCGACAATGGGCCGGTGGTCTGGTCTCAACAGCATTACCTGAATAATTCTCAGGGGCATTCTTGACACAGTGTATAACTGAGATAAACAACCTCTCCTGGCCTAGGTCCTCCAGTACTACGGAAATGCTTTTATGAGCAGTTATGCCTCTTAATATAATGGTAAGCAGTTTCATTGAATTACCAGGCATAAAATGAGATAGAGTGATCATAGCCAAGTAGAGCAGTGCAGGGATACTTCTCTACCTCCCTCCCCTGCACACTGGTCCTGAGAAGTTACTGCCAAACCATTGCCATGAGGATATCAGGGGACTGTAAAAGGCTGCTTGTTTTCAACAGAGCCCCGTGAGATTGGCTTCTTCAGTTCTCTCTCTGGCAGCAAGCTTGGCAATGTTTCCTCTCTGGACTGTATACCAAAACACTTGTTTTTGCAATAAATAAAAAATAAATTATACAAGTTAAAACATTATGACATAGATTTTTATGTTTAGGTCATAACTAAAGAGGAACTCCTTTCACCATGCAAGAGATGAATTAACAAAAGCATGCACTCTTGTTCTAAGCATCTTTGATATAGCAGAGTGATCTCCAGGTGATAAGTTAACCTGTATTAGAATTTTTACTCTATATTAAAAAGTCTCCTATCCACGGAGTGGACAATTTATCAAGAAGGAGTAAAAGACATTCTATCTCCATTCCCAAGAAAGGGAAATGGACAGATTCTTACGCTTCTGAAGCCCAAGTCCTTCTTAATGGTCCTTTAAACTTCACTGTGGAAGAAGGTACCATTTATTTTAGAAAGATGAAGAAGGAAAGATGCCCTCACCCTAAGAAGATTCTAGAATTCAAAAAAGGGAGAGTGGTTGTCATCTCAGAAACAAGGAGATGCTTAGACATTCTTTGGTTGGGTGAAAGACCTTGTGGGAGCATGGATGTGCAGGTTCCTGAAAAGGTGAGTCTTAGTTAGTAGCCTTGGGACCTGAGCAAAGGGTTCTGATAGATGACAAAGCAAACTGTGTAAACCTTTGGTGCCACCTTTTTTTCAAAGTCCCATGCTGCTCAGCAGGAAACTGTATAAGCTGATGCATTGCTAATACCTGAAACAGCTGGGCCAGAGGTACAATGGAAAATTGATGACTCCAGCAAAGCCTAGACAGGGAAGGCACAGTGAACAGAGATTCACCAGGGCCCCTGGTCACTGGAGAGCGGAATTCTGGCAGACTATGATTTGTTGCTTAAGCCCCTAGGGATTGTGGATGATCCAAGAGAAGGAGGGAGGAAGTGTCTTTGTCTGTTCGGGCTGCTGTAACAAAAATACCATAAACTGAGTGACTGATAAACAACAGAAATTTATTTCTCACAGTTCTGGAGGCTGGGAAGTCCAAGATAAAGGCATCAGCATATTCAGTGTCTACTGAGGACACACTTCCTGATTCATAGAAGGCCATGCTTTCACTGTGTTCTCACATGTTGGAAGGGGTAAAGGAGCTCTCTGGAGTCCTTTTATAAAGGCACTAATCCCATTCATGAGGGCTCCACCCTCATGACCTAAGCACTGCCTAAAGGCCCCACCTACTAATACCATCACACTGGAGATTTGGTTTCAACATATGAATTGGGTTGGGTACACAAACATTCAATCTAGCAGGAAGGCAGAAGTATGATACTGGATCTCCCTTAATTCTGGCAGATGGGGCCTAGAGCCAGTTCCATTTTAATCTGAAAAGTAAGGAAATGTGGCATGATATTCATCATAGGTCATGAAGCATTTCATACCTTTTATATAAACCATAATGTTCAGACTTGGAGTTTCACAAACATGTTGCAATTTATTTCATCAATTATTTCTTCAATCAGCATCTAAGGAGGTGAAACAAAGATAAATGCAAAGACTCTCCGTGCTCTCAGGAGCTACTGGAGTTGACTGCCTTACAATAGGTGCTTACTATAATAAAAATGAGGTAAATTCTGCCATGAGACATTAACAGGGAGCTGCGGGAACACAGCATAGCAAGGTTCTAACTTGGCCAGGGGTGGGGTTTGGCGTCTTTCCAAAAAAGGTGGCATTTGATTTGAGTCTTGTTGCATGGGAAGGTGTTTGCTCTTTCTCCCACTGCCAGTCCTTTAATGGAGACACAAGCCAACACAAGTTCCCACCAGGAGCATGTCTGTGAAATTCTATTTCCCTCAATCGGACAAGCATCTCGCTCTCATCTTTTCTAGTTCTCCAGCCTCCATTTGACCCATTTACTTCAAGTGGCCCTTTAAGGTAAGAGATTTAGCTGGGACTAGAATGTCCCACTTAGGCAGCTGCCCAATAGTCACCTTTAGTCTTATCCCTTCCCACCTCCACATCCCCCACCCCCTATGGAATTGACCAGCCAGGTTCACTCTGCTGGGCCTCTTAATCAGAACAGAGGGATCAGACATTGTTAGGCAGAGGAAGTGAACTGGTAGGAAATATTAGTGCATCTATCACATTCCTGGAATCCATTCGTTCAACACTTTCTTATTATGACCTCTGAATCAATCATAATTCAGTTCAACTCACAGTCACTGAATATTCTTAGTAGATACTTCAGGTAGTATCTTAGACAGCTTCAGCCGCTATTTTAAAAAATATCATAGACTGAGTGGTTCAAACAACAAACATTTCCTTCTCACAGTTCTGGAGGCTAGAAGTCTGAGATCAAGGCCCTAGTAGACAGTCCACTTCCTGGTTGCAGGCTGCTGACTTCTTGATGTGTCTTCATATGGTGGGAGCTCTCTGGGGTCCTTTTTATAAGAACATTAATCCCATTCTTGAGGATTTCACCCTCATGACCTAATCACTTCCCAAAGGCCCCCACCTCCTAATAGTATCACCTTGGGGAGAGAGGGGGTGGTAAGATTTCAACATATGAATTTTGGAAGGACAGAAACATTCAGGCCATAACAAGCAGTGAAAGATCAAAAAGATGGACGCTATTTGACTATAGTGGCTTAGAACACAAGCTCAAAGCCAGGTTTAGGTTCAAATTCTATTTTCTCCAACAAATTCTCATGTTTCCCGCAACTTGCTTCCTCCAAACCAAGGAGAATGGGTCATTATACCACTTTTTAGGAGCTATTTCTAATGAGAATGTGGCATATCCCACAAATGTGTAAGGGTAAAATATATATTAAGAACCACTAAAATGATTATGGAAGGGTCTAGTACATGCCTGGTACCTTGTAAGAATAAATAAAAGGCTGGTTTAAGGACATGAAATATAAAATTTAAATGTGTGATTTTGGTAGCTGATCTTTCCTGCCTGGGATTTACTGGCTAGCATAATGAATGCTATACATGTGTTAGATTTGATTCAGATCTTCTCTATCCCTATACAAAAACACTTTGCTAAAAATACCAATTAATGATTTTTCATTTCTCAAACTGTTCCAAATCTAATACATTTCAAAAAATTTTACTTTTCCTCTATTTTTTATTCTAAACTCCTCCAAGCTATCAATTTTCAATATGGGCCTGCCATGATTAGCCATTTGCTTAGAGAAGAAATAAACTTCTTTTGTCATGAGACTAGAGCTCAGTTCACATCAGAGGTAGTTATTGTGAATTCCTCCCTAAAATATTCAAACTGAGCATATATGGAATTAAAATTGCTTTCACTCAAAAGTGAAATCCTTATATGAGAGTAGACTATAAACATGAGAAATACACCCCTGCTATTTTATGCCTCCCCCACAAATTGTTTCCATCCATGACTCAAGTGCCAGTTTGTTTTCATGAATTTCAATTATAACTGGCAACACAGAGCTGCTGGGAATAAGAGTTAGGCTGGGATGGAAGGGGGGCATTTTGACATCTGCAGAACCCCACAAAAGGTGTGAGATTTGCATTTCAGACTGGCTTCCGGAACACAGGAAGAAGCTAATGAGAAACCAGACTTTCTGGCCAGTCTAGTAGCAGATATCAAGTTCTGAGGTTTCCTCTTTGGATAAATATAAAAGGCAGAACTTCTGTAGTCAGGCTAAAATTGACAGAGGAAAAAGAGAACTACTGGAGTCAAATACTAACTTGATTAATAGAATACTGTGTTCTAATAGAGAAGAAATAAAAAGGGTTTTACTGCAAATGTAGCGACTGACAAGGGATTAATCTCCAAAACATACAAACAGCTCATGCAGCTCTGTATCAAAAAGAAACAACCCAATCAAAAAATTGGCAGATCTAAACAGACATTTCTCCAAAGAAGACATACGGAAGGCCAAACAACACATGAAAAATGCTCAACATCGCCAATTATTAGAGAAGTGCAAATCAAAACTGCAATGAGGTATCAGTTCACACCAGTCAGAATGGCCATCGTCGAAAAGTCTACAAACAATAAATGCTGGAGAGGGTGTGGAGAAAAGGGAACCCTCCTACAGAGTTGGTGGGAATGTAAGTTGGTACAACCACTACAGAGAACAGTATGGAGGTTCCTTAAAAGACTAAAAATAGAACTACCATATAATCCAGCAATACCACTGCTGAGCATATTCCTGGAGAAAACCATAATTCAAAAAGATACACGCTCCCCAATGTTCATTGCAGCACTATTTAAATACAATAGCCAAGACATGAAAGCAACCTAAATGTCCATCAACAGATGAATGAATAAAGATGTGGTACATATATACAATTGAATATTACTCAGCCATAAAAAAAGAATGAAATAATGCCATTTGCAGCAACATGGATAGACCTAGAGATTATCATACTAAGTGAAGTAAGTCAAAGACAAATATCATATGATATCACTTATATGTGGAATCTTTAAAAAAATGATACAAATGAACTTATTTACAAAACAGAAACAGACTCACAGTCTTCGAAAACAAGTTTACGGTTACAAAAGGGGAAACGTGCAGGGGAGGGATAAATTAGGAGTTTGGGATTAACATATACACACTACTATATATAAAATAATCAATAAGGACCTACTGTGTAGCACAGGGAACTACTCAATATTCTGTAATAACCTATATGAGAAAAGAATCTGAAAAAGAATGGATATATGTATATGTATAACTGAATCACTTTGCTGTACATCTAAAACTAACACAACATTGTAAATCAACCATACTCCAATATAAAATAAAAAATTAAATTTAGAAAAGAAAGGGGTTGGGGGTTAATGTCAGTGGTACTGTTTTGGAGACCACAGTTGTCCCCAGATGGGAAAATCTTTAAATGGACATAACCATTGAGACATGAAATTATAGATTTGCTTTGGCCAGAAAAGACACAGAGGAGATATCTCATTTAGAACAATTTTTGGTATGAAAGTGGGTTCTCGACAAATACCAAATAAATTTAAATGACTGAGGCAAAAATTTTCCTAAGGATTTATTGTTTTGACATAAAGTGAGCAAGGTCAATATCATCGAAACCTGCTTAACCCCAGAAAAACTGTGCCATCTCCAAACATACCCAATGTCTACAAAGTGCACCCATTATTTATATAAAAATCAATAAGATTCAATGAAATCTGTAATCATACAATAATTTCTCCAGGAAAAAAAGCAAACAGCATCAGGGGTGTCAATTAGCTTACTGTCTGTGGAAGGTACTACAAAAAGAAAATTTAGACATTAATATCCTTAGTACTTTAAGTAGCCAGAACTAATGGAAGACAACACTAATGTGGACAAATGTAAAATATGCAAGCAAGTATGTAACAATATGGAATAAATATTTATACAAAGGTACATACAGAGGAGTTATTGCAATTTGTTTCACTTTACCAAGCCTTCAGCAGGTTGAGAGAAGTTTGGTCAGAGGAGAGGTCAGGCAGAGATAAAACCCAAGACACTCAGTAAGAAGGCTGAACTCATACATCATTGTCTAAATCAGTGGCTTCTAAACTTTTTAATTGCATGCACCTATGAATAAAACATTTAAGTATATACCTTTGATGTGTTTGTGTATGTGTGTGTATATATATATACCAAAGGTATATGCTTAAATATACAAATATATAAAAATTACATGCATATACTATTATACTAACATATTATATACATAGTAAAATGTACACAAAATAGAAACTATAAAAGGATGAGATAAAGATAACATCAATAATAATTTATTTTATTTTTATTTTATTAATCTATAAGAAAATATGTTCCCACTTTAAAAAATCATTATTATTAAAAATTGTTTAAATAATGTGATTTAATATACTTAATTATTTTTGAAAATCTTGGCTTAACATTTGTGATTCAGTCCAACATTATGTTCATTATTTCTGTACTTGATTTTAATGACTGTCATGGCTGAAAAGTTATTTCCTAATGATAGAAGTATGTGAAAAGAAAAAGGACCTCATTATCTTGCTTACTAAATCATAGTACTTATTTTTTAAACCAATCCACCAACTATGCAAAAGTTTTGTCTAAATTTGACACAGTATTCAACTAGGGTGAGGTCTATAATGATAGAGGAAGTAAATCCATATTTCATTTATTCTCTTGATCATTTTCAAAATTCATCAGAATTTATGAATTTATCTTTTACTTCTTTGACTGCCAAAGAACTGTTTGCACAGGATTAAGAGAAATGTCAACTTTGCCATTTTTTCCCCACTTTAAGCAGTACATGAGTTATTATTTTCAATCTTAGATATCTCAGAAATATTTTTATCCATTTGTCCATTTTGTGCAGTAGATAATGAAATCCCTAAATCCACTTAACCAGGTACATATAAACTTCATTGTGTGTCAATACACTGAAATCAAGCAACAGAGAACCCTACCAGTCCTTTGGGATTGGGTAAGTGCTACTCTTCCCTTAAGAAACCCAAATGCCTTTCTGACAGTACATATGTGCAAGGACTAGTGCCAATCTGTATGAAATATCAGTAAAGCTAAACTTCTTTTCTCTATATATTAATGTGAAGCCATAAATTATAATATCTTTTTCCATACACCAATGAATGGTCTTGTTCACACCCTGATAAGCATGTCCTCCACTTTGAAATGAATGTCTCTCCATAAAAACTTGTCTCCTCTCTCCCTTTACAGTAGGTAAATGAGTGCTTTATGGCAAATGGCGTAATTCTAGGGGTGGGGTTACAGGTTAACAATTACCAACACTTCTAGTGACTTCAGGTTCCTGAGTTAATTTCTTTTTTTGTGGAGAGTCCAACTGAAAAACATCATCATTCATTTCATAGATATTTACTGAGATTCTATTATCTTACCACTTTCAAATTCCATATAAAAATTTTGAATAATTTAGAACCAAAGTGAATAATCTCTAAATAATCTATACCAGAGACCAGAAACTTTTTCTGTAAAGGACTAGATAGTAAATATTTTTGGCTTTGTTGTCCATACCAGTAGTTGTTGCTCCAATTTATTCAATTCTGCCAATGTAGAATGAAAGCAGCCATAGACAATATATAAAAGAAGGTGCATGGCTGTGATCCAACAAAATTTAATTTATGAAAATAGATAGCAGAAAGAATCTGGCTTGTGGACCATAGTTTGCCAACCCTCCATCTAGACAACTGCTTCACTTTCCCTATCTGACTTGACTACAGTGATATGAGTCGACACAATTTTACATATCTGACTCTTGAGTCATGCTATTTTCTTTTACCTGAATAAGTAAGAAAATTAGAGACAGCTAGTCGTTTTCTTGATGCATATTCAGATACTTGTCTTTACTTTTTCAGATATCCTCTTTAGTCTTTGTTCCCAGGTGCACTGACCAAATGAGTTGGTCCCTTATTCCTTACAAAATAGAAATAATTTAACATAGAGTCGAAAGGCACAATCTGGCCTATGAAAGAACAACAGTTGAACAATATCTGTTGGCTAAAAACTTCAAGATGGCTCTTGTTGGTTTTCGTTTGTGTGACAATACATATGTCAAATGCCACAGAAGCAGGAAAAGCAAAGTATGACTTGCCAGGAAGAGGGTTAACCTCCATTACAATAATTTAAAAACTGCATAGTGATGACTATATGTACTACTGCCAACTTAGAGTCCACTTCTCAGTGTACTCCAAGGTCTGTTCTACCTCAATACACACCCAATGGTGCTCAAACTTGAGTGTTCAAAAGTTTCACCTTGGAAGTTGGTGAAAATCCTAATTGTAGGTCTTCTGGAGTGGGATCCAGATATCTGTGACCTTGGGTTTCTGGTGATTCTAATGGGGCCAGTCAAAAGAAAACATAAAGGCTAAGAAGCACACAGTAAATTTGCTGAGTTCAAAAATCCCCCCTGCAAGGCTGGTGTGAAGATTAGTGAAAATATATCTGAAGCTCCTAAATCAGAACTTGGCGGATAGTACATGCTCCATAGAGCTAAATAATTGTATAATTATCATTACAGGATAATTATTATTATGATAAACTTATTATTTTATACACAAAGAGAGCTATGGAAACTGGAAGCATTTAAACTGTGATTAGGTAAAAAGGGAAGAAAGGGAATTTATAAATCCTCAATACCAAAAATGGATGCAGTATGAGAGGGTCAGAAACTGCAATAGTTAACAAGAAAGGTCATAAGTGCTGAATCATTAGGTAATCATTAAGCCAAACTAGAGACAAGTAATGAAGGAAAAAGGGGGAAAAGGCCTTAATGTCTACTTGCCCATCTGTCACAAAATTGAAGCAAAGACATGTTTATTATCTGGATCATCTGGGTCCTAGCTACAGTTCTCTGATTCTCTTTGCCTCAGTAAACCTGAATTTAAGGCAATAAAATCAAGAAAGCAGTGGGAGTTAGGAAAAAGGGCGATTTGCAAACTGTAGCTGATGTCAGAGAGCCATTCCAGTCTTAAAAGATCTTCGCTTTCCTCGATAAATCCCCAGAGACTGATAGTTTTGCCATTTGCTTTGCCCTTGGCAAAGAATACCTTAGACTGTACTCAGGGCAGTCCTGGTTCTTCCACTCAGTTTTTCATTCATTCATTGAACCAATATTTAAGCGCTCAGACCATGAGCCAAGGACCATTCTAGGCACTTGGGATACATAAGTAAACAAAACTATAGATAAAGATCCTTCCCCTCATAGAACTTACATTCTAGCAGAGAAACGGAATCAAAAATAAACATAATGACTAAGCAAGTTATATATTGATAATATAAAAAGCAAAGTAAGCAGGGAAAAGGAGAGCGTGGGGAGGTGAGAGGTGGTCAGGGTCGGTCTCACTGGGAAAGTAAGACTTGAGCAGAGACCTAAAGGAAGTGAGGGACTGGGGCCAGCAGCTAGGGGTGATAAAGCATTCCCAACGGAGAGAACAACAAAAGTCATAGGACAGGAGAGTGCCAGACTTTTTTTAAAGAATAACAGGAAGGCTAGTGTAGCTGGAGAAGAGTGAATGAGAGGAATAATCAGAAATGAGAGCAGTGAAATAACTGAGGGCTCAGATCATTGTAGAGCCTTATAGGCCATTTGCTGTAAGAACTTTGGCTTTTACTCCTAGTGAGATGAGCAGCCTTTGTGTGGTTTTGAGCACAGGAGTGACATGATCTCATCTAGGCTTTAAAAGGTTCAGTCTAGCTGCTGTGTTGAGAGTAAGAGGAGAGCAAGCATAGCTCATACCTGCAGTAATCCTGGCACATAGCTCATCACCTCCAGCAAAAGTGCTTTACACAGAGGGAACACTTCACTTGGAAGCATCTGCCACAAATACTGATGTCTGCTTATGCTTGGTCACTGACCCCTAACTGAAGGCTCTGACTTGCTAATCAGTTTTGACCTCTGGCCACCAGGCAATCAAATTACGTGGTCCCAGCCACCCTATTGTTCTCTGAACTTTGCCTTAGCTCCCACAAAAAGGTGCATAAAGTTCAATCTTTTTTATTCAATAACTTTCAGAGTCCCTTATTACATTAAAAATCAATTGGTAATTAGAAGCACTTGAACCTACTCTAAGGGATAATAAATATCATACTTTTAGTTTCTACTGTATGCCAGGTGCCGTGTTTTATGTATATGAACAGAGTTGATCTTCTTAACCCAGTGAGTTAGTATATTATTGTAATGTCTCAGTGGTAGAAACCATGCCTTGAAGACATTAAGTAATTAGTAAGAACACGAGGCAGGACCGAAACCAGGAAAATACTACTCCTACCCTATAACATGTAATAATTAGCTTTGAAATAAATATTTATACCTCAAAAGCCTAAAAAAAAAGTACTCTTCAGGATCTTATTCACACTATCTATTCGTATAGTATATCCTGTTAATGTTGAGAGAACAAAAGAAAGTTAGAAACTTTAGCCTGGCTCTGACTTCAGTATGACAAATTAGCGTAAATACCCTCTAAGGGACACGGTCAGGATTGGTAATTGTTGGGTTAATTAAAAAAGGAGTTAAAGCGAGGAAAGATAGGAAATTATACATGCATACTTAAATAATTTACTTTTCTTTCAACCATTTCTTTCTGTATTCATTCATCAATCATTTGTTGTAGAACATTTTCTTACAGTCATTGGTATTCTGTTTCTTTTTTGCATAAAGCATCATCTTTGACCTCCAATTTCAGTTTCTTTACAGTGGAATTAAAAAATAAGTTCAGCTGTGAAGAAACATAAAAATCAACTTTTCTAGATATTTATGAGTATTTTTTAATATTTTACAATGTTTTCTTATATTACACAGCTCCCCACACCTCCTCCCCCACAGATGCTCTCCAAAGCCTTTAGTTTAGTTCTCGTGGAAACAACTCTCTTCCTTTTCACATTCATATTTCTTTGGCTTTCATACTACTTAATAAATTGTGTAGTATCAATAATGAACACAACTGGCATAAAAAGATTTGGGAACAAACGTTAGCTGACTCTTGGTAAACATAAAACTCAACTGATGGGGGCAGAAATGCATGAATGTACTAGAGTAGTCTTCTGGCTACCAGTACTCCTCTGCAATGGGCATCGTCCAGCATGTTTTATTGAAGGAATAGAGTATGATTACTCTAGGGAGTCAGTTAAATGGACATTGATTAACTGAGCATCTATGGTATAGACTATTGATGTCAATAATGAAATCTTATTGGGAATTGCAGAACATAGGAACTCGAAGGAAAAAATAACAAAAAAATAACTAGCATAATCCAATCATTTAAGAGATGAGAAAATCCAGAACTTGAGAATTAGGTATCTTCCCAAAATCACTTCATCATTAGGAAGAGGAACAGATTTGACGTTTCTGTTCAGTGTCTCTTTCCACACTAAAGTGCTCCATTTTGTCACTACTTGGTAAAGTTACTGAAAATGACTGAATTTCCTCTTTTCTCTAGTCCTTCTGTTTTTCAAATAAAGTGCAAAGAAGTAATTCTCTCACCTGAGACTAACATATTACCTAAAAAATTAGAGATGTTTAATCTTGAGGTTTTCAATTAATAATACACTAGTTTTTTTTTTTTAATATGAGATTTCAATGTCAATTACATAAAAATTAGTTTGTCCCTTCCAAAACATGGAAACTCAGAACCAGATTTTTCCTATAACCCACTGAATTCACAAGGACTCACATTTGGGCATTGGTCAGGGACTAGAAAATAGCTTAGGGGGGAAAAAAAGCAACTGAAATACTAGAAAGACTGAATAAATTAACAAGAAACCAACCTTGCAGCTGACTTTTCCAGATACTTTGCCAAGATGACTAAGGTCACTGGTAAATACTCAGTTCTCCTGTAATACTATCAAAAATGGCTACCATAGAAAAAGATAAGAAATTATAATATTTACTTTGCAAAAAGTATAAGGCTTATGTGATGTGTACTCATGTATATTTATAAAAATGGGTTAAAATATAATGTAATAAAAGTCTAAAAAAGGAACTGGGAAATTAGAACCAGATTCCATATTCTGTTTATTTTTTCTTATTTTTTTTCTGCTAGAAAAACACCTACAAGAAAATTGATTTGGCATAATTAAATGTGTACACCTACTAACTCCACCTGCAACTCAAGTCCCAGGCTTCTGGCAATAATGAACTACTTTTAAGCTCTAAGTCTCATGATTACTTTCCCCAAAGATAAATGGGGGGATGCTTAAAGTCACCTGTTCGGGAGCATTGCTGCTCCCCTCTTGCTGGAAATCCTCACCCCCACCTCTCCCTCCCAAGGATCAGATTGGCACTGTCTTGGCAGTCACCTGAGTAATTGCTCTAGGTGAACTCTTAAATATTTACTCCAAAGCTTCCATGATACTGCACTCCACTCCCATGATACTGATCTCTGATTTTCGGTTTCCTCATAGATATTTTTCCTTCATTTTATCATTAAATATGGAATTCCCCAGGGTTCTAGACATAACCCATTGTTTTTCCTAGTCATCTTCTCTCCTAATTTATTTCATTCCCTCTCAGAGTCTTAACTATCACATGTCAGGGACCTTCAAATCTATGGATCCAGCACAGTCCCCTCACTAGCAAATAAGAGCCATGTCAAACTCCCACTGAATAGCTCTATCTGATGACCCTTGAACACTTCAAATTCATCTTACAAAAAACTGAACATCTGATCGCCTTTCCTCCCCACATGGCTCATGTGTCTCATGTGTTCTTTCTCTCACCTAGAAGAACCAATTACCCAATCTAGAAACTTCTGACAAAATCCTCAGCAATAATTCTTCAATTGGATTTTTGCCATTAAATTTGGATTTTTACTATGTGTGTAATCACAGGGTCTTAAGATAATGCTAGTCTTATTTAAATTAATAAATGTCTGTACTTCACAACGGTACAACCCAAAGTACGCTAATGAATTAGTCCACTAACAGCTTTTCCTAGGCACTACACAACCACCATCACTACCATCACCCCTGACTCTATCATGCCTGTTTTTCCTCCCGATTAAGGCTCTTTGAAGACTTACGGTTAAATTATGCACTGGAAATTCCTAATTTGGGTAATCTCATCAATATACAGCTATATAAATCAGCCAGCACCACAGACTGCATGTGTTTTATTTAAGAATACAAAAAACAACACAGATCCAATAGATCTTTTGAGTATCTAGGTACATATTCTCACTTCCTTTCATGTGTGTATATTTACATTTTTATTCTCCAGACTAAGAAATAAGGAAAGAGGGGGAAAATGCAAAAACATTTCCCTGAGAAAAAGTTCAAAAAAAAAGAAAAAGGTAGGGAGGGGAAAGAGATGAAAAAATACTGATACATTTTCCACTTACGCTAATTAAATCTAATCAAAGCTCACAACTAACTATTGTGTTGTGGGTTTATAATGTCAGCCTAAAGGCTTTGATCCTGATTAAATCAAGTACAAGCAGTACTGAAGGCACTAATGATAAAGCAAGCCCCGTTAGACTGTTAAAATATAACCGGGGTCCTCTTTCACAAATCAATGTATTTCTATTTAGCCAGAGCCTGCCACTCTGAAAATAAGTCAGTAATCATTCTTCTCTCTTTCTTGATCTTTTGCTACTTTCTCCAGGGCCTGCAGTCAACTGTGGAGGTGGAACATTGAAGTCTTGCATGTAGAAGAAAAAAAAGAAAACCCTCTGAGTGCAATGCTCTCTCTCCTTCTCTGTATCACTGTGAACATACCAAAAGAAACAAAAGGAAAAGATCAACCCTTTTTCCAGTGGTCAAAAAGTATTTTAGAAATAAAGGAAAAGGGTTTCCCTGGTGGCTCAGTGGTTAAGAATCTGCCTGCCAATGCAGGGAACATGGGTTCGAGCCCTGGTCCAGGAAGATCCCACATGCCGCGGAGCAAATAAGCCTGTGCGCCACAACTACTGAGCCTGCGCTCTAGAGACTGCAAGCCTCAACTACTGAGCCCGCATGCCACAACTACTGAAGCCTGCACACCTAAAGCCCGTGCACCGCAACAAAGAGAAGCCACCGCAATGAGAAGCCCGGGCACCGCAGCAAAGAGCAGCCCCCACTCACTGCAACTAGAGAAAGCCCGTGCGCAGCAAGGAAGACCCAACGCAGCCAAAAATAAATAAATAAAATAAATAGATTTAAAACAAAACAAAACAATGTAAAAAAAAAAAAGAAATAAAGGAAGAAATCCTTGAGAATGGCTTTGTGTCTGTCTTCCAATTGATTATCACTGATGGTATGCGTTCAACCTTTTTAATGTCAGGAATCCAAGTCCAGAGAAGGCATCTAAAGCACAAACTCCTGAAAAGCAATGAATGACATTTGGCTAAGACAACCAAGAGCCCTTGATGTTACAGAGAATTCTATAAGAAAAAACGTTGGCACCACTGAGCATTTTGAGTGCTTAGACAGACAAATGTAGACAAACCTCCTAAACTTGATCTTACTTATTGTTGACAAAACAATTTCAAAAGATAAGCAGTGAGATCTTGGAATTTACATTTAACTTCAGGGTCAGGAGAGAAGCCAAGTAAAATACAGGGAGCTTTGAAAGATTAGAGCCTACATTAGGTCAAGATCACAGCCATTCTCTGTTCTTCAGTTGAGAGTAAAAGCAAAGCCAGACTATTAAGAAAGAGAACTGGTGTGTGCAAAAGATCTAATCAGTGTGTTGCTTCTAATCTACAAACTACTCAAGAAGCAAGGGACTCAGGAGTCCTTGTTTCTGCTATTTTTCTAAAAGTACATTGTTCTCACTAAATCTTTTAGTCCAATAGATCTTTCTTTAACATAGTGTTTAAAGTTTTTAAATAACATTCCTTTATATTTGTGTAATACTTTATAAACAAAAGGGGTCTAGCAGAAATTATTCATCATTAACCCACTTCAACACAGGTAGGTATTATCCCAATTATTAATCAGCCAGGATGAGTGATATCAACTCAGCTTTGTAAATGGGGAGTCAGAGCATTATGGGAACTGAGAAGATTAGGCAAGCGTCTTATACTTTAGAATTAGCAGAGCCAGGACTAAGACCCAGTTCTTTGATGATTCAGCATTATGTTACCACATAAACAAATTATATTTAAATAACAAAGGAAGCTACATTTTATAAGAGGCAAGTAGGCAGTTTCAATTCAATTTAACTCATCATATACCAAAGCAAAAGCATTTGTCCAAGAATTTCAGCCACATAACCAATATTCAGCTAAATATGTTTGGAATGGAGGACCAATGCTACATGAATGACTACCCATTGATAAAGTTAATTGTTAACATCTTCATGCATTTTTAACTCAGGATCATACTGGGAAAGCAGGGACCCCCACTGAACCCCACTCTCCCAACACTTCAAGTGACAACAGCTAATATGGCTTTTTGGGGTTTTTTTTAACATCTTTATTGGAGTATAATTGCTTTACAATGGTGTGTTAGTATCTGCTTTATAACAAAAGTGAATCAGCTATACATATACGTATATCCCCATATGTCATCCCTCTTCCATCTCCCTCCCACCCTCCGTATCCCACCCCTCTAATAAATTTGTTTGGCTGCTCTACCCTGGAGGCTTATTTAGATGTGAAAACAAAGGAACTAGTCATTAAGATTTACTCTGTTCTGAATTTAGTTGAGAAAGCAGAAAGACACTAAAAAGACAGTTACATTTGGGGCATGAAGTGTATCTTTGGTATACTCTTAGTGTACCAATCAACTTTAAAGCACAATGCAATGAAGATTTTCTAGGTTCTATATGTTTTAATGTAACTAATATTCACTGAGCAGTTAGTATCCATAATGCATTATATAAAGTGAATAAAAAGTTATAAACTGGATTTGGGAAAAGATGGACAATGAATTGAACACACGAATCTAACTTTCCTCCCTCTAGAAACCCCTATAAAAACCACAATAAAGGGATGGATGGGTGAATAGATAAAGTTTTTAAAGGTATATATCCAAGAGTAAATGGAGATAATACAACAGCACAAACTTTAGGAAGGCAGGAAAGCACACAGATGAATGTTAACCAAGGGGCCTTGTAGACCTAAGGAGGCCAAATCTAACCAGCACTGAGGAAACCTGAAAACTGACCTAATCTTCACTTCAAATTCCTCAAGTCTTAGAAATGGACAGCATCAGACATGTCCAGAAATGGGAATTGAGGGAGATGGGGGGCAAAAAATAAGGAAGGTTGGTTTGAAGCTTTAATAAAAAGCAAGTGGATCTATTTCCCCACATTCTTCTGGCTATTCCACTGAGTTACTTCCCTTACCCCTCAATAGTAGATCAGAAAGGTTAAAACAGAGTCTGTTCTCTGGAAGAAGCCATGCACAGTTGAGGGTATGAGTACTAGTCTGAAAATGTGTGGATCAAATGAATAATTACTTGACTACCAGACTGCTAGCAGATAGGCCTTACACTTCAGGCCACAGATTAGAAGTTACTTCTTTAAGGAATCAGCCCAAGTGGAAAGATATGAATATCAGGGGTGCCTCCAACATTAGCCCAGCCAAATTACCCTACAGGGAAACTCAGCATTAACAAACCCACCCATGCCGTCAAGAGATTACAGACATTCTACTCAGGAAATCACATTCTCCCAGTCTGAATCATGAGCAGTCAAGCAAAGGTTACCAGAAATCAGAGGAAAATGTCTCATATGGAACACAGAGATGAGAATAAGCTGAATGAAACACTTGGAGAAAACAGCCTAAACAGAGAGAAGAAAACTTTAAAAAAATTCTCATTAATATCCCCAGAGAGTGGATTTTCATAGATGCAGATTGCTAACAGCTAACTAGCAACTATAAAAAAAGAATAAGATGGTATTTTAAAAATTCAGAGAGTAAAAAGAACTCTTGGAAAATAAAATTTGACAGCGGGGAGGTGGGGGAATGTCAACAGAAGTTTTGCAAAGAACCATTAAGGAAATCTTCAAGAAAATTAAAAGGTTGAGAGATCCCAGAATGAATGCAGAATATGACAAAACAATCTAACTGTATTATAAGTGTATAAAAAACCTCACTGAAGGGGACTGAAGGGAAAAGATGCTCACCTTAGCAACACTGGAAATGAATAAAGTTTGTGAAACTAAAGGCAAAAAAAAACATATACATAAACACTGAACTCTAGGTGATAAAGTTGTTTCCTATGAGAGTACCAGTTAATAATCTTGATACTGTGATACATATACTGGAATTGAACAATCAAGTAAGTGGATGGGGGATTGCAGGAGCCAGGTTTCTCTCTGTTAGGCTGGGATTTTATAGACAAGTAAGGAGAGACAGCTAGAATGATCCGTATGGTAATGGATTAGAGCTGGAGACATCAGTATGGACTTATATTTAGCTTAATATAGATACAGATGTTAAATATAGAAATATTTATAGATATATGTATATACCCAAGTTGGTATACACACATATGCTTTTGCTCTGTCAGCTGGGAGGGCCTAGATGCAACAATACTCCAGTAGCAACTAGCACACAGATTTTGGCTTTTAATACCATTCTCCAGTAGAAGGAATCAGATCTCCTTGGAGAAATGTCAGTCTAGGATTTAGGTAGGAAATATTCAAGATAAGCCTGGAGCATCTTACAGTGACAGAAAATAAGGAAATGTTAAAAAATAAATAAGTAAACACACAACTTTGGAGGTATGTCAAAGGGACAAAGGAGCCAACCAAAACCTCCCAATGGCCAAAGCTGGAAGAGTTTGAGCAACAAAATAAATAAAGTAGTATTTGATTGTAACCCAGAGTATAAAATAAATATTCATTAGTCCATACTGCCATAAATAAGTAACTGAATAAATAAATAAATGAGGGAGAAGAGAAAACTCTCCCATGCAGGAGAATTCCAAATAATTTATGTAGATACTCTGCCCTCTAGGAAGTGGAGCATAACTCCCCATCTAAGTATGAGCTACACATAGTGACATTTATCCAAAGAGTACAGTATGGAAAGGGAATAAAATAGTAATGTTACACTGCAAAAACCTGAGAAACACTACCTCAGCTAGGTGATGAGAAAGACATCAGAAAAATCCCAATTGAGGGACATTATACAAAATACCTGACCTGTACTATTCAAAATGGTCAGGGTCATGAAAAACAAGAAAAGTCTGCGAAACTATCACAGCTAAGAGGATCCTAAAGAGACGATTACTAAATGCAATGTGATATCTAGATGTGATCCTAAAACAGAAAAAAAAAAAAAAAACATTCAGGTAAAAACTAAAAAAATCTGAAAAAATACGGACTTTCATTAACAAGAATGTATCAGTATTGGTTTATTAGTTGTGGCAAATGTACCACACTAATGTAAGATGTTAATAAGAGAAACTAGGTGTGGAACACATGGGTAGTCTTTATACTGTCTTTGAAATTTTTCTATAAATCTAAAATTATGTTTAAATTAAAAGTCTATTAAAATATATTTTAAATTGGAAGAGCAAGGTAATAAAATACTTGAAAAATTAGAAAAAATTACAAAGATAGAAAATATGAGAGAAAAATAGTAGCAAAAACCATAGAAGGTCTAGACAAAATGTACAGTGTTCAACAAAAGGTATTCAGAAGGAGAGAAGAGAAAATAGAGAGGAAACAATTATCAAACTAAAAATAGAATTTTCTAGTACCAAGGAGACTTCAAATTGAAAAGGCCTATTGGGTATGTAACACAATGTATGGAGGGAAATAAAACGTACATTCACTCACATAATTTTAAGATATCAGAACTTAAAAGGTAAGATTCTAAAAGCTTCCACAAAGAGATAGATAAATAAAATAGGTCACTTCTAATGGAAAGACAGTTGGATGGCTTCAGCGTCACTGAATACTAGAAGACAAATCCTCAAGTAAAAATTTTTAGTTCTAGAATTTTTTTTTTAATTTTATTTATTTATTTTTGGCTGCGTTGGGTCTTTGCTGCTGCACGCGGGCTTTCTCTAGTTGAGGCAAGTGGGGGCTACTCTTCGTTGTGGTGCGTGGGCTTCTCATTGTGGTGGCTTCTCTTGCTGCGGAGCACAGGCTCTAGGCGCGCAGGCTTCGGTAGTTGTGGCGTGCGGGCTCAGTAGTTTTGGCTCACGGGCTCTGGAGCGCAGGCTCAGTAGTTGTGGCTCACAGGTTAGTTGCTCCGCAGCATGTGGGATCTTCCCGGACCAGGGCTCGAACCTGTGTCCCCTGCATTGGCAGGCGGATTCTTACCACCACACCACCAGGGAAGTCCCAATTCTAGAATTTTTAACCAAACCAAACTACTAATCAAGATAAGGGCATATACTTTTAGACATGCAAGGACTTAGAAAGTTTACCTCACATGTACTCTTTCTCAGATATTAACTTTTGGACTTTTTTCTGTAAAATGAATTAACCAAAAAGGAGGACAACAGTGGGTCTTGGACAGTGTAGATTCAACTCAAAAGAGTAATGAATGAAAGTCCCAGGACAACAGGTTTGTAGCCGTTCTAGAGAGCAACTAGCCCATGTTGAAACAGGAGGAGTCCAGGAAGGAGGTATTCAAGAAAAGAGAGAAATCCATTTTTGTGATCCCTGAGACATTGGAATAGTTAAAGATATGATAAAAGCAGACAATGAAAGAAAAAAAGGGCAATTACAAACCCTAGGAAAAGCAAAAATCTAAACAAGAAAGTAAATATGTTTGACTAGGCTGTGAACAATATTAATCATAATAACGGAAGCACTATTTACTATCCTTAGAACCTATCTATCAACACACAGAAGACTTAATTACAGTTCCATAAGAGAAAGTAAATATTATCAACCTTAACCATATAAAAGTATAAAGAAGTTAGAAAGTAAAAGGGGTGAGGAAAACTGACGAGAACAGTAGGTGTGATAATGTCCCAGTCTTACAGTGTAGAGAATCAAGAGATGCTACATATAATGGAAAGGAAAAAAGTAAAATATTTGTTTATTATTTAAAATTATAAAGTACACCAATAGAGGAATTAAAAAGACACAATTATTTGGGAAGCAGAGGTGGGATGGTAGTGTAAATAAGCTAAATCTTTTTCTGTTAAATAAGAACATAAATAATCCTTAAAACTTATTCAACAAAACTAAGTCAGGAAATAACGGTAAAAATAGACTTTTAGACAAACTGAGATGAAACTGGAATAGTTAAAATCCCAACCTGTTAAGAACTAGATATGTTTTCCTCTGGCGAGTAAGATTTGGGGTGGGGAAGGATGAGGCAGTTTCTCCTTTGTATTATTTGAAAATTTTAGCTAGCAAGTACATGTATTACTTTAATAAAGATAAAAATAAGAGTTACTTTTTTAATGACAAAGATGTCATTCCTGCCCTGAGGAGTCTTACAATCTAGTACAGAAAACTGGTAACTAAAATGTGCGGAACAGAGAAGGAAAGGAGGCAAAGAGGGAGGAAGGCAGAAAGGAAAGGAGGGAGGGAGGTAACAAAATATTTGAGGGTCTACCTTGTGCTGTGCATTTTGCTGGATGATTTACAGACACCATCTCATTTCAACTTTCTGCCTTTCCAGTGATTCCCCCCATTTTACTCTGAACAATGGAGGCTTGAAAAGGCAGACTATTTATTCAAGATCACACAGCTCCTATATACCAGAGCTAGGAGTCAAACCCAGGTCTAACAAAGTTTAAATTCATGTACTTTCTCTTATAGAAGGCAATCACCTAAGCACAAAAATTATTTGGATATCAGTAAGATTTCTAAGATAGAAGCTGCCTTCCTGCTAGAGGAAGTTATACTCAAGGGCAGACCAGTTATCATACAGATCTAGGACACAGCAGGACAAGGCAGGCTGTAGCCCCTTGGTGAGGTCTTCTCCAGAGGGCAGACTGCTGAGGGCCCTTTTTTGATGTTCATGTCTTATCTAATGCATTCAAAACTTTTGACAGCTGGAGAGATGAATGATTCATCTGAACTCATCCCAGGAGTCCTGAAACCTTTCTCTTTATTGCAATGAGACATAAGAATAACCAGGAAGAGAGATGGCTTCCTGAAAATCCCCGCCACAACTAACCCTCCCATCTCCTTGTTCTACTTCCCTGTCACTGACCTATGAGATTTGGGGCTCGACTAATTTGGTCATACTGTTCCTCAGCTGGCCCTCCCTCAGAAATTTTTTAGGTATTTTTGGCCACCAACTTATTCCTTTCCTTGGAATAATTTTGTTAAATTTCCACCACCTCCTTAAACTCTCAAGTCCCCTTCCTTTTTTTCCCTCCTCCCCCTCCTCCTCCTCCACTTTCTCCTCCATCCTCCTCTTCTTCTTCATCTCTCTCCCTGTCTCTGTCTGTCTGTCTGTCTGTCTCTGTGTCTCTCTCAGACCATAATTATGCCTACCATTTCTCTAGGAAACAGAGACCATCAGTCTTACAACTTATAAATCCAATCAACCTCCATCCTCATCCATTCTTCTTTTCTCCTGTGTCAGAAGAAGTAAAGCCCTTCTCCCAGGCAAAGCTAGCTCCTCTACTTTCATTTTTTTCTCCAGTTTGCTCTTACTTCTCCTGGAATTGGCACCATCACTTATCACTTCTTCTCTGTGCTTTCTACTCCTCCTTCTCCGTGGCACCTTTCCCTTATCCTAAAACACAGCTAAGCTTCTCCCACTGAGCAACATCGTTTCTTTCTTCTCAATTACACTCTTTCTTCCACAGATGTTTCTGAGCACCTGTTAAGTGCCCAACACTGCATTGAATGATGAGAATGCTTTAGGAAATGAAGCAGGCCTGCCCCCATGGAGCTTACAGTCTAATGGAGGAACAGACGATAAGTAAATAATAAATATAAAATTTAAATTTTCCACAAATCCTAGGAAGGAAACAAACAGGGCACAGTGATAACAAATAAAAGTGGGGCCGGGGTGGGGGGCGGTGATCCACTAAGTTAGGGTAGGCAGGAAAGGGCCCTTATTTTTCCATCATTTCCATTACTGGAGTTTAGGCTATCATTTTTCACCTGGGTCCCAATGAACTCTTAAACAAGTTCCCTGCTTACCAATTCCACCTTTTGGTCCTTCTCACATATTGCTACCATAGTTGAGTTTCTAAAGCAGATCAAACTTTCTCATTCCTCTGCTTCAGCCTCCAGTCATTTCTCAAGCTCTGATCCTTGAGCCCAGCGTTTTTAAATGCCTAGGTGATTAAGAAGTGACTTTGAGATCACCATATAAACAGCGACCAGTGCTGTGAGGAATGCTTTGTGCTGACTGGAATCTCCAGAACTCTCTTGGGCTTGTTATTTTTGCCAGTCAATCTCTGTTTTAATTTGTTCTGTTTAAGCAGCCATCCAATGGAAAAGCTAGTGCAGCAGCATTCTCCTCTATGACCACTAAGAAGTTTTAAGAGGAAGGTTGGGCTTTGGAGTCTGCAAAGTGGAGAAGGAAGTGACTGAGACTCTGAAGAAAGAAAGGGCCATCGAGATCAGAGAGAGCGGCTCTATAAGATGAGAAGCAGGAAGGAGACGTTGATGTGGGCTCCTAGACAAACATTTAATACAACTTCCTCTCTTTTGGCCCCTTTCCTCCAGCTGTTGCAAGAGACCAAATTTAGCATTTATCCGTAAAATGCTATTGGGAAAACTAGTCAATCAAAACAAAATAGAAATAAATTTGGTGAATTTCTCACTTGGTGAAATGAATTTCTGTGAACTGGTCGTTGAGTGAATTTGCTTCAGAAGTCTAGGGGAATTTGATATTCTGCTTATTTGACCAATTTTACCAGGGGGAAGTGAGTTATGTGGGTCAAGGTTAGTGCCATGGGTAGAGAAGCTTCTGCCCTGCTTCCTGTTTAGTATATGGGAGGGTATTGTGTCATTGGTTGCTTTTGCATCAACTTGTGGACAGCAGAGGGTTGGCCTAAATTTAGCTCTCTCAAGCTGCCCCTGAAAGGGAACACTGAACTTACCTGAGGATATGAATAGGAGCTTATCAGAAGCTGGACCAGAGCTGGCTAACCAGCTCAGAGAACTCACTGCTAAATTGTCAGAAATTTTGCAAGCCAGTTGTTTAACATGGCAATTCTTAAAAGTTAAATTACTTAAATTTGAAATTCAATAAATTATATTAAAAATAAAGATAATTAAATATGCAAAATTACCACTCCATAGTTATTTTATTACATTTTACTATTATCTGTGTTCTTGGGATTATTTATTTCTTTTGAATCTGTACAGTGCATCTCTTCCCAACTCTGCATTTGGTGACAACATATTGGTAGTTTGAAATACCTAGGTGGGACTATTTACACCACAGAAGTCTGCAAATACTGCAAATCAGAGCTTCTCCTGCCCAGAACTAACTGCTAAGTATTTTGCAGCACGCCACTGCCTATCTTCCATGCAGCAGGCTGAAACCTAGGGGACTTAACCCTGGACCTCTGCAGTGCCCACAAGGCAGAGCTGAGTCAGCAAAGTTGGGAACAGTCTGTGAATTATGCCAACTTCAGACACCAGCAAAGCACCCCAGGATGACACCAGTTCCCATCAGTGGTCACCAGTCCAGGGAGAAGCCCAGACCAGCCATGACACAGCAGAGACCAGCAAGGATCCAAAGAACACCAAGAACCCCCTACCGTCCTCTACCACCATTAGATCACTTAAATCTCACATTCAGATCCCATCTTGGAAAGAAACAGAGGGAGGTAGCAGAAATCTGAAAAACTGAGCTCTTTATCCAACAGAGATAAGAATTTACCTTAGGAAATGATTTTCTTCATAGAATTGAACAAAATTCGTCTGGTGGGACCGAAACTGACCCTATCCCTCAAGCTTAGCCACCTGGGTCAAAGGAAGTTGAGTGAGGGGGCTCTTTCATGAAGACAGACCAATTACAGAGGAAAGGAGCCATCCTTTGTTGTTGCACATTTAAGAGCAGTGTATATAAGTTTACATCCCTGCTGCAATGGTGATATTGAGCTTTTATTAAGTGGTAAATACTGTCAGTATCTTCTATATGCAGATGAAGAAATGAAGACTCAGAAAGTTTATGTAACTTGCACAAGGTCACACAGCTAGGAAGTAGAAGGAGGCAGGTTGGTATGTCTGCAGGGATTGAGCCCTTTTGTTCTACTGCCTGTCATCAACCCTCCTCAGGCCCTCCTTGGGTCCTTTTGGCTGTTAGGCACTGCAGAATGATTGGGACAAACCAGGAGGGAACCACCTCATAGGAAAGTATCTGGAATGGACAAGCTGAAAGCCAAGTCATGTCGGGAAAGCTATTACTTGAGAGGATGACCATATCTATTTCAGGACCTAGGAAAAAACTAAAATGTTACTGGAAAGGAAACTGAGATCAGAAGCTAAACACACAAATAATGAAGAAGGTAAATGAGCAATAGAGTTGGCAGCTAATAGAGCTGAGAGACTGAAGCAGTGACAGAGGTTGGCCTGTGTAGAACCAAACCCAGGAATAGTGAGCAATCATTCCTTTTATGCACTGCCCAGCTCATCTTGCCAGAGTAGCAGTAGCATCATAAAACAGCCAAACCAGGCATGAAACCAGCCTTTCTCCAAAGCGTGATTATTACTCATGCATTCCCTCCCACTGCCCTGCATGCCCCAAGACTATCTCCATCCTACTCTTATTTGTTTTGAAAAGTAAGTATTTTTAATAGTTTATCAAAGTAACTCATACAGATAATTTTAGAAATTCATATAATACAGAAGGGCTTATAAGAAAAAGCAGCAATCACCTGCACCGCCCCACCTCCTTTCCAAATCCAATTATCCACGCTTTGCACGCAACTTCTGTAAATTTCCAAATGCCCCATGTACTCCCACAGCTCTCACAGAACAAAACAAGCTGGAACCTGTCCCATTATTTCTCCCCTGGTTTTATTATCCCAGAAAGAGTGGGAGGAGCTGACCAAAAAGATCCCAACATATAGAGCCTTGGTGAATACAAATAGCCTGAGATCCAGAGTACGCACAGGAGGGAGGGGAGGGTGTCTACAGCCCCCCTTTGTTTCACTGATTTCCATGGACAGATGGATGGTTTGCCCCCCCGAGTCTGCTGTGTATTGTATACTTTGCCAGCTCAAGGGAATGAGTCAGCATCTCCCTCCTCCTTTGTTTTCCATCCACTTCTATTGTAGCTCTACAACCTTGTTGACTCCCTTTAAGGCTGAGAAGACCTTCAAACACAATTTGAATTCAAAGGCACATTTTTCCATCTCGGTAGCAGAAGTTTGTTCTGGGGTCTGGTGCTGCCTTATACTGGCCTTTTCATCTGACTTTCTCTCTAGGCCATTCTCAAGATGAGGGCATAGACTGCACATTAAACTGTGTCCACTGTACTGAGCGCATGCCTGGCACAGAGTGGATACACAGCAAATATTTGTTGAATGAATGAATATAGGAATGATGTCCTTTAGTACAGTAGACAAAGGAATTCATAAAATGAAAAGGCCACCATCTCTATACCTAGATATCCATAGACTAAATAAGAACCCTGCTCCAGCAGCCAGCCCTCTCCTGGTTCTCTGAGTCTGCTTGGTTCAGTTTTGCTGCTTCCAGAGGCCCAGTTCCAATATTTGTCATTCAAATGATTCCTTCCGGAGCACTCCAAGGCCCTGAAAGAAGCAGCAAAGTGCTTCTCAAAGCTACATTCCTACTGTTTCGAGAAACTATATGAAGGACAAAAGAAGCAGGACTGGAAGACACATGGAAATCCTCTGGAATTCCAGCCCGTCTCCCCCTGAAAGTCCACTTTGGTACTTTCATCCCTTCATCTAAGCACTTTGGTAACTATTAAGCTGATATTCACCCCAGAAAAATAATATTTGGGGTAAATAAGTTCCAAATTTTTAATTTTGATGTAAAAAACATAACACTGAAGGATAGAAAAGTGGAAACAATTGAGCAGAGAAAACCATCAGAGGGGAAAAGAGGCAGGGGAAAGAGGAGATAATAAAGGCAACAGGAGAAGGAGTGATTGAGCTAAAGAGAAGAGAAGGGATCTGGACAAGTGAGCACAGAAACGAAATGCCAAAACTAGAATCATTTAAATGGACAATTTTATGGGAAATGTATGTTAAAATATGTACTGAAAAGGGGCAAAGAAGACAAGAAGACAAGATAGTAAAGGATAGATGACACCATACTTGGTCCATAGAGAATCATTTTGGCTTTGGTTGATAAGACCAGCCAAAGACCAGGCAAATCTACCATTCCTCCCTGCTGTCTTCATTGTACAATTTCTTCCAGCTAACGCACAGCATCAGCACAGCTGCTCCAGCAGAGAACACACTTGTAACTATGCCAGGAATCACCTTTCCTAACTTGTTACATAGGGGGCAGTTCTGCTTGTTTTCACAACTAAAATTAAGTTTCTTCTAGCCTGCTTTTGTGAATTCCTTCTGAAGTTACTCCTCCACCTTCCCCGCCTCATATTCTTAGGGGAAACAATCAATTGTACAAAGAGTCCAATTATTCTCCATGTGTAGGAGAAAGGGACCACAGTAACTCTGAGAAATCATTTTCAGAATTAATTCATGGCATGAAAAATTCTACACATACACACACTCATACACACTACCTCTGGGATCCTTCATTTTGAAAGCAGTATTTCACTAACAATCCACTTAAAAGAGAAATCCAATATTAGCCTAGATGAGGACACTTTTCAACTGTCTGTTGGGTACACATTTAGGGTCTTTCTCTGTGTATTTCATCAATATAGAGCCCAACACGGAATTGTAGCTTAGTATTTTAGAGATCAACCCACTGGTGAGGAAAAGGTCTATTCAAATTGTTCACCCAGCATTGAGAAGTTTATCTTTCCAATTCAGAAAAAAAAATCAGAGGGGGAATTTTCTACTCATGTGTATCTCCTAACAAAAACAGAGAAGAAAATATTACTGTGCCTAGGAGTTTAGAATAAAGCTGATGACAACACACTCCGGAATTTTCTGAAGCACCACTGGGGACTACTTACAGACTTTCATTGTAAGTAGTAAATTTGGAAAACCATGTTACCCTGAAACCATTATTTATTTTTCTTCATTAGCTTTGGAAAGTATTGATTTGGAAATATGGATTTATTTGTCCACTGAGTCTTTTCGAAAACATATTCTGGTTCTCTTTATGATCTCAGCCTGTCTTCCTAGCTTTATAAGGAAGTTAATTTCTTTGAGCATTACACCCATTTCTTCATCTAATGCATATGTAAGGTTCAACTACATCTCTCTAGAGTTTCGCAAATACTCATACTGAGGCTTTCTGGAGAAGGATGAACTTTAACCCCATGTGGGAAAGGCTGGTTAATTAGAAGGATTGTTGGTCCCTTTAGCAAGAAATAAGGGGTCTTCCTTGAAGCAAGAGGGAGCTAGCTAAGCAAAAGCATGTTCAGGTATGCATTGAAGAGGAATTTTTTTGGCAGATACAATGCCTAACAAATTCTGAAACTTACTATCAAGGAATACTTATTATAGATGTTTAAAAGAATTATCCATGGATTTCTTTTGAATTATTTAAGTAGTAAGAGGTTTACAAATGATGCAAGTCCTAAACTACACTAGGAAGAAAAGCCACACTCAGAAATCATCTCTATTATAGAGCTTTACTGCAAAATATGTAAGCACGCAGGCTCCAGCAAGAAATCACTCATTAGCCACGTGACCACCCTAGGTACCAGCTCTTCTGATTGCAGGGATATAGCAGGCTTCAGAAGCTTAAAAGTAACTCAACATGTGAGACTGCACCCCAAGCTTGAAAAACCCATCTTCTTCTGTTCAATTAACATTTTTACTTCCCAAAAAGAAATTTGGGTGAATTTTCTGTCACTTGATATGAAATAGAGAATAGGCAAAGATGTCTCAGTATAGCAAACCACCTTCCTCCATATATAGACTTCCTAGTTAAATTGACTATGGCTAGGACAGTAAGGTTTGTTTGATTAAGAAACAATAATACATCAATTATTGTATCAGATTCTGCTGGAAAGAACCAGTTGGGGTCATTTTTCTTAAAAGGTTACTTTTCCACAATGATTGAAAAAGAAAAAATAATATAAAAGATACATGCAACACATGTGGCGAAGTATTCATACCCCTAATGTAAAAACTGCTCTAATAAAGAAGAAAAAATTGCGATTGAATAAATGAAGAAACGGCATTTGTCTTTTGGAAGGAGCTACCCAGCAACTTCATGTCCACCTAACACAGATATGTATTGGGGGAGAATAAGCCCCTACTTTTTACTACAGAAGCCAAAGGGTCCAAAGAATACCGTTCTTACACCACTGATTACTATAGTTCAGGCATGTGACCTAGGTCAATCAGGTGCTCCCACCTGGGCCTCTGAATCTTGAGAATGATGCAAAGACAAAGGGGAAATTGAGAATTTACTCACAGTAATGTTGAGAGTCTCAAGATAATGACAGTGGGTTGTGTAGAAGATGCCAGCAACAGAATATTAACTGTCCTGTTTTATGACAGTTAAATTTTTAGATTTATTGCATTCCCCCACTGCCCAGCCCTCCTTTACCAAGCCTATTTCTCCAACCACCTCACTGATTCTGTACGCTAACCCATATCCTTCTAGCAAGATCCGTTTCTATCTAGATTAACCAGAGCTGGCTACTGTTGCTTGTAACTAAGAGCCCTGATTGATAGAAGAAATGAATAGACAGTTTACAAATGAAGCAACATATGTGGAAAATAAACATAGAGAAAGATGTTCAACTTCACTAAGAATCAGGGAAGAGTAAATTAAGAGAATAAAATATGTCTTTTCATTAGATTAGCAACTATAAAAGAATTGTTAGGATCCAGTTTTGGCAAATGTGTAGAGAAACAAGCAATTTAATAAACCATTAATGTTAGTGGGAATATAAATTGATGCAACTTTTCCAGAAGGCAGACTGGAAATGTATATCAATATTTTAAATGTGTATACTCTTTGATCAGTAATTTCACAACTAACAATTTATCTTAAAGAGATAATCAGTTAGTCAAGACCTAGCATTAATATTTGTATGACAGCAATGTTTATAATAAGGAAATAACCTAAATATCTACCACTAGAGAAATTGTTAAATTATGATAAATCCTTTAAAAAGAATATGATTTAGCTATTTAAAAGGCCAGGTTATATCTAAATTTACTGAGAAATATCTTCACAGCTTTCATGGAAGAGAAGAAAAGTTTGCAGAAAAATAAATATTGTGTAATTTCATATAAAAACAGAGTGTTTTTCTACCTAAGATGGTAGGCAGAATTCTAAGATGTCCCCTAAGGTTTCTGTTCCTACTGTTATACCCATGATTATGTTACATTACATAGAAAAAGGGATTTCGCTGACATAATTAAGATTACTAACCAGCTGACTCTGAGTTAATCAAAAGGGAGTTTATCTAGTTGGGCCTGACCTAATCTCATGAACCCTTTAATAGCAGCGCTGGTGGCAGGAGGGGAACTCAGAAACTCAAAGCCCAAGGAGGACTCAGTATACCCTTACTAGCTTGAAGATGGAGGGGGCCACATGGAAAGGATCTGATGTAGCCTCCAAGAGCTGCGAATGACCCCACAGGCCATAGCCAACAAGAAAACAAAGACCTTAGTCTTATAACTGCAAGGAAATAAATTACAACAATAACATAAAAGAGCTTGTAAGTGGATTCTTCCCTGGAACCTCCAGATAACAGCCCAGCCTGGCTTACACCTTGACTTCAGCCTTGTGAGACCCTGAGCAAAGAACCTAGCTGAGACCACCAGACTTTTGATAATTGATTATATAGTAATAGAAAACTGATATAATAAACAAATACTAAAACTAATACATAAACTATATATATGTATATATAGACACATTTATATAAGACACATATATATGTTTAACTAGTTAACTAGACAACTATCACACCCATGTATCAAAGCAGGATGAGAACCTGAACACTAGGCTCTCATAATGTAATATATACGTCATTGTTGCCTCTGGGCAATGAGATTTTTGAGGGATAATGCTTAGTTTATTTTTTACACTAAAGCAATACTTTTTTAAAAGTATTGCTTACTTTTTCTTCACAAATATAATCAGAAATAAATATTTTAATATATAGACAAAATGGAAACCATGTAATATACCTGAAGTCATTTAAATCTCTATGGATCTCTTTCGAAGCTTACACAGAAGAGAAGCCTTCCCATTCCAATATCAGAGACCAGGAAAGTGAGGTTTTAGGTCCATTGCTTTTTTTTTTTTTCCTAACCCAAAATTACGAAAAATTTCAAGCATAGAAAAGAGACTACTTAGAATCAAGAAAGCTGGGTTCAAATACAATGTTGACAATCATCAGTTTTTCTAGACTTGTCTCCTTATTTGGGAAATGGAGACATAATAGTACCTAATGTAAAGTTGTTGCAAAGAGTAACCACAATAACATTTGTGAAAACATATAGTGCAGTGCCAAATGGATAATAATGGCCAACATTTATTGAGTATTTACAATTTGCCAGGAATTGTAAAGCACAATTGCTATGTGCTTTACATCCTTGCTACTGATAATGTGGTATAGCACAGGGATCACCAAGGAGCTTGTTAGGCATGTGGATTCTCAGACCCAGCCCACACCTACTGAATCAGAATCTGCATTTTTTTTTTTTTAACAGTATTTTATCTTTTTTTTTTTGGCTGCGTCGGGTCTTCGTTGCTGCGTTCGGGCTTTCTCTGGTTGCGGTGAACGGGGGCTACTCTTCATTGCAGTGCGTGGGCTTCTCACTGCGGTGGCTTCTCTTGTTGTGGAGCACAGGTTCTAAGTGCATGGGCTTCAGTAGTTGCAGCGCATGGGCTCAGTAGTTGTGGCCCATGGGCTCTAGAGTGCAGGCTCGGTAGTTGTGGCACACGGGCTTAGTTGCTCCGCGGCATAGCAGATCTTCCCAGACCAGGGCTCGAACCCATGTCCCCTGCATTGGCAGGCAGATTCCTAACCACTGTGCCACCAGGGAAATCCAGAATCTGCATTTTAACAGGATCCCCAGGTGATTCATGAGCATATTAAAGTTCGAAAAGTACAGCTCCATCTGTTATTTAATATTTATATTTATTCTAGGAAGAAGATGCTAAATCATTCCCATTTTACAGGTAAAGAAATTGAGTCTCAGGGTAATTTGCCCAAGGCTAGTAAGACACAATCTGCTTCCAGACAGTCTATGTCCAGAGTCCACAGGCTTAACCACTTTGTTTTACTGTCTCTCCTAGCAGGTTTCTGACCAAAAACAGTTGAATTCAAATATAATTCCACAGCCCTTACTGTCCAACTCAACACTGCGAGTGTAGGAATGGCCTGGACTTCATCTCCCAATTGCAAAGAAGAAAATGGGAAAAAATAACATTGTAAAGTCCTTTGGGTACTGAGACAAAACAGATTTAGAACAAGTCTTTGTAATATTTTATTCTCTGTTTTTCTCTTACCTTTTATTATTACCAAATGTGGTTTCCTATGTTAGTATTATTCTAAATATCTATATGCACTGTTCTTTCCTTCTTACTAAAAGGTCCTGCCCAGAGGGAGACACTTATGTTGATAGGAACCCCCATGCTCGGTGAAGTATATTTGGTACGTTCAATCTATAAGTAAGATCAAAGGTATATAAGAAATATTTGATTTAAACAGCAAGTTTAAGGTAGTGGTTTTTAAATCTTTGATTGCTAATAATAACTAACACTTGTATATCACCTTACATATTGGTTTTGGTACATATTATGTACCATAATCCTAACAATAACCCTGCAAGTAGGTATATTATTCCAGTCGTATAGATAGGAAAATGAGGCTTGGCTAGTAAGTGATAGAACTTGGGCTTGAACCTATGCTTGGAACACATCAACATCTATCATGTATATTACTATAAAACAGTGCATATTACTATAAAACAGCATTCCCCAATGATTATCTGTTAAAGTCCAATCCCAATAATTACAACCAACTGGGGGAAGACAAGTCTGAAATGCTGAATTCTGAATTTTAATTACATTTAAAGAAACATGGATTTTTCAAAGGTAATATGAGAATAATCTGCCCCCTGGTAGAGATATAAATATTGTCCCTCCATTTCTTTTTATATTATTAATATGCATAGCTAATTCTTTCTTCATACATTTTGCAGAAAAAAATGTCATTTGTGAAAGCAGCTGGCACATGGGAGAAATTGAGTAAACTTTATTTAAAATGGAAAACAAAAACTTCAATCCAGCACTTGTCCAACCCATCACAAATTCTATTTCTGAAACTAAATACAATGAAATCCTTTTGACATTACTTCAGAGGAAAAAAACTACCGTGTATTAAGTGGACTAAGAGTATTCAGATACACTTTAGCTACCGATAACTATATCTCTTTTGTGTCAGTATATGATACACAGTATAGGTGCAAATCAATGACATTAATAATGATGATCTACTATATTCTTCATTTCTTTTGTTAATGCCAATATCTTATCAAATCTACACAGGAAAAAAAAAAAAGAATTCTTTGCCCCCAAATGGTAACTTCTATTATTTTGAAAGGCACACCATGCTTCTGCAAGATTGCCAGGGCGGTACCCCTCTTTTGTCAATTGGGCATAAATGAAAATAGCCATTTCTGAAAGACTTCTCCAGGATAATGGATCTCTGAATAATTATCTGGATAGGATAATGGCCTATATGGACAGTGGGATGAGCGTACCCTTCTTTTCCTAGTTAAGGGAGAGTAGGTGGCAGAAGAGAAAATCCATCTGATCTTGTGAAGAGTACTGCCAATGACAGTTACTCTTCTCTGCTCGCTAATTCCAAAGGTTACTAATGCTCACTTAGGGAGAGGTTCTAATTTATTGATCTCAGTAAGTTAAGCAAAGAACAAATGGGGAGAAAGAACACTGACAAGTCCAGGGAAGAATCATAAGAACAAATACCTACCGAGGATTTACTATGGGCCAGGCTTTATAAATGCCAATAATAATAATAAAAACCACTAGCATCTACTAAGCACTTATTGTGTGCTAGTCACTATTATGTATGCTTTACATGTATTAACTTATTTAATTCTCACAACAATTTTACAAAGTAGGAACTGTGATTATCCTCATTTAATTATTCAGGAACCAGAAGCACAGAGAGGTTAAGAAACTTCCCCATGACTACACTGCCAATAGGTAGCTGGGGTAGGACTTGAATCCAGGCAGGTGGCTACAGAACCCGTGCTCATAACCTCTCTACCACTGTCTCACGTAATCCTCACAACATGCTCCATGATTTTTATAATCCCATTATTATTCTCATTAAAAAAAAAAAAAAAAAAACAGACTATGTCTTAGAGAGGTAAAGTGCTCTTTAAGATCAGTCAACTGGTAAATGAGATAAACTGGGGCTTAATCTCAGTCCCAACTGGCACCAAGCATCAGTACGTTAACCCCTTGACAATTCTATCACTACACTGAAAAATTAAAATCTTATAATCTATTGCCACATTAAGTGATCTGTGCATAGTGGTTAAAGGCAGAATATAATAAGGGAGAAAAAAATATGAAATTCATTGCTGGTAATTAGAAAAGACTAGCGATTACAGCCTGTGATCTTCTAAGCCAAAGCTTTAGCATTGGGCTTCTTCAGAGATCTGATAAAGTAAATGTGTAACCAAAGGAAATGCTTCTCACTTAGAACCAATGTCTGGCATCCCTAAAGACTAGTATTTACTCCAGAATCTAATATTCTCAGCCTTCAACAGAAATCTCTGTGGGAGTGGACAGATGCCACAGCGGGGAGATGGGGCATAGAAACAACATACCTGAAACAAAACCAGGTATTATAAACATATATTACATCTGGGTTTTTGTAGAAAGGCCGAGAGAGTTAGTAGTAACCTCCAAAAAGCTTGCTTGAGATAAAGGAGAACTAGAAGAGGTTAAAAAAAAAAAAATGAGAAGAAAATTCACCATGAATAGTTAAATTATAGGTGATTTTCTCCCTCTACTTTCTAATACTTTTCTGAATTTTCTGGGTTTTTTATAATAAGCATAATTATTTTTAAAATAAAAAATAAATTTGTAAACTTAAAAAAATTATCTGGTTGTAACTTTAAGATGAAAAAGAAAAAAGCACAGTTATGTAATGGAATTCTTTTACTTATCAACATGGTGCCCTAAAGAGAGTTGCTCATAGGTGCTTAAATTGCTCTTAAAGTAAATAAATGCCCAATTGGTTATAAGTTTCTAAGTAGGCCATGCTTAGGGCCACAGTGGAAGTTTTGCCGAGAAAAAATGAGATGAAGATGCTACTGGAAAGTAAGATCAGAAAACAGAGAGGGTGGATATTTCACTATCTTTCAAATGAAAACAGTAAGGTGAGTCTCTACATTAGGCCACCTTATATGGACTTTTCCCAAAGAGCCTCTCCTAGATGACATTTAAGTAAATATCATCAAGTGATTTTGGTTTAATCCTATCCTTAGAGATAGAATGTATGACTAGTTATGGTGCTCTACATTATGCTTCATTCCAAATAGTTTTCTTCACTTAATTATCTAATCATTTCACTTAATTATCTGATATTTTAAAAACTTCACCTCTTCAAACTTTGTATCTGTATTCCATTTCAGATGAAAATCTGTGGCACACTGTTTGCTTTAGATGTTTCCAAATACCAATTTAAATTTTAAAATCTGCTTGAATAAATATTTTGCTTTTTGAGAAAAATATGTAAATTAAAAATTTAACTTTCCAAGTTCTGTTATTGGTTACGTCCTACATTTCTCAGGGGAGCGAATCTCACTTAAGGTGAATAATAATACACTGGAAATTATGGGACTGGAAAGTAGGCCAAATCTTAACCTGATGAAATATTTCTTATCAGTAAGAAATAGGTACTCACATCCCCCCAAAAAGACACACACACACACACACACACACATACGCACCATCAAAAATGAGTATCTAATGCATTAGTTTGCTAGGACTGCCATAACAAAATAACATAGACTGGGTAGCTTATACAACAGAAATTTACTTTTCTCACAGTTCTAGAGGCTAGAATTCTAAGATTAAGGTGTTGGCAGGTTTGGTTTCTTCCTAGGCCTCCCTCCTTAGCTTGTAGGTGGCTGTCTTCCTGTGTGTCCTCACATGGCATTTATTCTCTATGTGCACATCACTGATGTCTCTCTGTGTGTTTTAATCTCCTCTTTTTTTAAAGACACCAGTCAGATTGGATTAGGGCCAACCCTAAAGACTTATTTTAATTTAATTACTTCTTTAAAGGCCCTATCTCCAAATAGTCATGTTCTGAGGAACTGGAGGTTAGAGCTTCAACATATGAATTTGAGGGGCAGGGGGATAGGACACTATTCAGCCCATAACATGTGAGAAACAGCAAACCAAACCTAATCTATCCCATTGTTGAGTCAGTGAGAAATATAACCTATGCAAATAGTGTTTCCATAATAAACTAATAGTGTGATTACTTGAAAGTATGGTTTCTCGACTTTGGCACTACTGATATTTTAGGCTGGATAGTTCTTTGTTGTGGGGGGCTGTCCTGTGTGTCCTAGGATGCTTAGCATCATCACTGGCCTCTATTCAGTTGAAGTTAGTATCACCATTCCACGCACCCCCAAGTTGTGGCAACCAAAATTTTCTTCAGACATTGACAAGTGTCCCCTGGGGAGAAAAACCACCTCCCGTTGAAAACCACTGCTTTAAAATGACTCAGTTATTCAGTCAGTGGTAATAAGAGAAAAGAAGGAGAAAACAAATGTTGATCACCCTCCTTCTATTGGCCAAGAACTGTGCCAAGGTGATTTCTCATGAACAATTTCAATAAATCTCCTTAACAACCATGAGAAATCGATGCTAGCGTCCCCATTTTCTAGAGTAGGAAATGAACCTGAAAGGATGAATGACTGGTCGAACTGATGATGTAGCTGGTAAGGTGTGGAGTAAAGATGTAAATCTAAATGGTTATCCCATCTACTAACAGGATCAAAAGAACACTGTCATGCACATACACAAAGATCACACAAAACACTCACAAAGAGAACAAGAACCCTGTCTTTGGGTTAAACAAAGTTCAACAGGCTACTTTACAGCAAAACTTCTCAGAGCCTCTAACTGCACTGGGGATTCTCCAAGGACTAGAGTTTGAGGACCATGCTCTGGGAATAACCCAATGGTGTTGTTGTCATTTTGGAGTCATGGGAGGCTGGATAGTTTAGGGGTTAATAGTTGAAAAAATTGGTGAAATCCCAACTCAGTTGCCAAGCAGCTATAAATTGGACAAGTAGCTTGAAATCTTTCTGCTTCCTCATCTATAATAATGTGTACATCATGGGGGTGTTGTAAGGATTGAATGTGATAATATATATTAACTGCTTAGCAGAATGCCTGGAACATAGTAGGGGGCTCAATATAATGGTTAGTTATTATCACTTATGTGTCAAGGCAAACAATTCCACTAAACGCAATTGCTATGACTTTCTATATAACCAAGTAACTAGTGTATTAGTTTCCTAGGCTGCCGTAACTGTATGATAAATTGGGTGGCTTAAAACAACACAAATTTATTCTCTCACAGTTCTAGAGGCCAGAAGTCCAAAATCAACACGTCAGCAGGGCCATATTCCCTCTGAGAGTCTGGATAGAATCCTTTTTTGCCTCTTCTTAGCCTCTGGTGTCGGCTATCAATCCTTGATGTTCCTTAGCTTACAACTCCATCATTCCAATCTCTGCCTATGTCTTCACATGGTGTTCTCTTCTGTGTGTCTGTGTCCAAATTTCCCTCATCTAATAAGGACACAATCCATATTGGATCCGGACCCATCCTAATCCAGTATGGCATCATCTTAACTAATTACACCTGCAATAACTCTATTTACAAATAAAGTCACATTCTGAAGTACTGCAACTTAGCACTTCAACATATCCTTTTGCGAGACACAATTCAACTCATATAACACTGGAGATATATAACATATAACAAACCTTCACTGAATATATTGAATATTTATTAATGCCCACCCTGTGCCTGTCATGGTTCTAAGTACCTAATTTATATCCATAAACAAACAGGCAAAGACCATTGACCTTTTGGAGACCAAATATTTCCATTATGGTCCAATTACCTATAAATATATAAAATTGCCATTTATTGCCATTTATTGGGCAATTATTCTATGTCAGGCACTGTTCTAAATGTTCTGCATGTATTACTTTTTTAAATCATCAGAATAATCTATAAAATAGATATTAATGAGATCTCTATTTTACCAAGGCAAGGGGAGTTAAGTAAGTTGACCAAAGTCACACAGCTAGTAAGACGAGCAAAACTAGAAAACAAACCAAGCAGGCTGACTCAGAACCCAGGCTCATAACTACTGTACCACACTACATCCTTTATGGATAAAGACATTGACAGAGTGGGAGGCACATACTGAAAGTTCTCCATTCTTATTCTTGTAACATTAAATATTCTTTAAATGTTGTCATTTTCCATAGTACCTTTCAACTTCAAAAGTCTAAACCTTTATCAGCAAGTATGTATATATGATAGATATTCTTGAGATGTTAGGTGTAAATCAAATGTCAATAAACTGAATCATATATCATGCTAGACATGTATATTTTCAGAGATCATTTCTCTTCATTTTCACATAATCTTTTGTTGACGATGGCTCCTAATTCTTAAATTTACTTGTTGACAGATAATTGACAAATAAATAAGGGATAAATAATTATGAATAATTCCTCCATAGCACCTCTCTCTCTCCCTGAGCAAAGGTTTAAACCCACTAAGAGAGATTGCTATTTAAAAGAACTACAAAGAGAGTGTTTTTGAAATAAGGGTGAATGGACTTTAAATTAGATATTATCTGGTATCAGGTTCTCATATGCAACACTGGCATAGAGTGAGAGCTATCAGCATTTATAGTGGCATAATTTAAAAGGAAATTCAGATCCAGTAAAGTTAATTTCCTTGGGTCCCACACCAAGGTCATGCTTGAGAGTGAAAACAAAAACATAGGTATTTTCTAAACACTTTTATGGAAAAATTGACTGTGTCTGGAGGGCAATTCCCACCCCAATCCCTGGGAATCCACAAACCTGGCAACTCTCTTCCAACTGTAATTAATTTTATACACTACTTAGAATGATTCAGTTCCCCAGTTAGGAGAGGAATGAGAGTCAAAAGATTAGAAAATCTTTCCCATTGTTTTTCTTTGCAAAATTTAGGGAAAGAACTTCATTGGCAAAACTGTTCACATGTGACGGATTTCTTCTCTCAACCTCTCACAACACAATGGCTGGGAGCTTGGAAAACCCTGGTTTTGGAGAAGCTGGAAAGAGAAGACAAGGGAATCTTGTTTTGGTCATAGTTGCATAATAATATTGAGACTCCTCATAAGAGTAAGGTCACGGCTTCCCTGGTGGTGCAGTGGTTAGGAATCCGCCTGCCAGTGCAGGGGACAAGGGTTCAAGCCCTGGTCCGGGAAGTTCCCACATGCCGTGGAGCAGCGAAGCCCATGCGCCACAACTACTAAGCCTGTGCTCTAGAGCCCGCGAGCCACAACTACTGAAGCCCGCGTGCCTAGAGCCCATGCTCCGCAACAGGAAAAGCCACCGCAATGAGAAGCCCACGCATCACGACAAGGAGTAGCCCTGGCTTGCCGAAACTAGAGAAAGCACGCACGCAGCAAGGAAGACCCAATGCAGCCAAAACTAAATAAATAAAATAAATACATAAATTTAAAAAAAAAAAAAGAATAAGGTCAAAAGATCACCCACATAGGAATTAATAGGAAATCTTCTCTACTTCTTGTCTGTATGCCCAATTTCCCAATCTTCATAGGAAGATCCTAAGGGTTCAAAACCTTGCTTTGTTTCTTTTACATCCTCAATTAGTGTCTACTCAGGGAGTAAATGGAACACTACTAATATCTTCAGGTCAAATTACTAAAATAGCTACATACATGAATAATAGAAATCATGTAGCATAACATAACATATAAAAATTATATAAAATACTATGCAGATGCATTAAGTTTATAAGTATTACAGGGAAGCAGTTATCATAGAGTGGAAAGACTATTAGCCTAGGCAAGTGCTTGAATCTCAGTCTGCAGTTCACCAGTTGTAGGATCCTTAGCAAATCCACTAACCTTTGAGCTAGAATGTCTTCATCATCATGTTATGGGATACATAATGGGGATATATAAAAATTTTAAACCGAAAACTTTGTCCTCTAAGTAGCTTCTGATCTAAGCACAGAAGAGACTTATAGATGTGAAGGGAAGATTAATTGCAAGATACATGTAAACAAGAGCATGATGTTTGATATACGGGTATAATAGTAACTATACTCACAGTATTATTTTGAGAAATAAATGCAATAATGTATGTGAGAGTACTTAATAGATAGTAAAACAAGTTTTGAAGATTCCATGCTATAAACTCATTTCCACTAGGCCAGGTTTTATTTTTATTGTTGTTGCACCATTTGACTAAAACATTTGCTATGTCATTCCAGTAACAGGTAGTGTTGGAATAGTCACACTCAAAATGTATGAATCCCAAAATGATTCGGGTAAGTACTCCTGTGCCCCCTGAGGAGGATTAAGTGACTCTCTCCACTCCTGCCTTCTACTTGTAATATCCAAGAATGTAGCATCATACTTGGGAGACTTTTACCACCAATACCTTCAGAGTAGAAATCTCTTCGTTATTACCAAAGAAAACACAAACTCAAATTTGGAAATTGGGATGACATATACACACTACTATATATAAAATAGATAAGTAATAAGAACCTGCTGTATAGCACAGGGAATTCTACTCAATACTCTGTAATGGCCTACATGGGAAAAGAATCTTTAAAAAAAGGAGTGAATATATATATATATATATGTATAACTGATTCACTTTGCTGAACACCTGAAACTAACACAACACTGTAAATCAACTATACTCCAATAAAAATTTTTTAAAAAACCACAAACTCAAAGTCTATGCTTGACTGAAATACCTTTTCCTTGATTAATTTCATCATAAAGTCCCTTTCATCCCCAATTATTTTTTGTCACCTCTACCATAAAGAACTTGTAGAATAAATGCTCTGAGCTTGGAAATCTTGTGGAATATTAACAAGGGAAAGTTATCAGATAACATAATACATGCAGTGAAACTGAGGTCTTCTAAAAGAACTATGCATGACCACAGCATGGGTTTTCTTTCTTCCAGTTATATGGGATTGTTTTAAATTTTATTCACCTTCCCTAAGCAAGCATAAGGCTGTACTGGATACACAGTGTGAATCTATCAAATTCCAAAGGACCTAGTTGCAGTTGGGCAGAAAAGTGAGTATGATGGATCTAATGGGCATCTCAGCTCACAGCTTTCGAGGATATAAACAGGGGATCACTTTTTTTGATTTTAAAATGGAAGAGCAGGCGAAAGCCTAATTGTAGAGGGTAAGTGCTGTGTCTTAAATAACCATAAAACAACAATCTGTGTCAGTTCATGGCAGGCAGAAAACAGATTAATTTTGGAACAAAGCATGGTAGAAAAGAATCCATTAATTCTCAAGACTTTTAAGCCCCCAAAGACTGCTGACGCCACTTTTCTGGTGCTGCAATCCTTCCCCCACTGTTGGGCAGCAGTATACAAATGCCAGCCATTTAAATGTTGCAGATGAAGTTTGCGGCTGAGAACTAGGAAGTCAGTATTGGGAGCAAAGGGATCCACAGTTCTTCAATGGCTCTGACCCCTAGTGTTCATTTAAATCCAAGTTCCGCATGCAGGTAGCTAACCAGAATAATAAGAGTCATTTCAGCTTTGAGGTTTGGGGTTCCACTCATAAGTATCATAAATAGGTTGAATGACAAAACTGTCTTTAATTACTGGCATCTCTGTGAAACAAAATTCCAAACTAAACTAAAAAATTGGCCATTAAAGGGCATAAAGGCCTTGATTAAAACATATACAAATAAAACATCAAATATAAGTAAAAGAATATAAACATTTAATAAGATTTAAAATTAATGAGTGCATGAATTCCACCAAAAACAAATATTTAGGTCAGGTCGCACATTGAGTATGCCTTACTTTCATGATTAATTAACCCTGCAAAATAAACAACTATAAAATATCAGCAGCAAAAAATATAAAGCATCTATTTTTCACTCCTGCACCTGCTGGGATTCAACTGATGTAGACTGGGCTCTAAGACCAACTGATGTAGGTCTTGTCTGTGTCTAGGTTCGGTTTCTCTCATCCTTCTTGGACCAGTACTCAAGACAGGCACAAGTATGTTTCAAGCCTTTGCTTATGACACATCTGCTAATATCCTGTTGGTCAAAGCAAGTCACATGACCAAACCTAAAGCCAAGGGGCAGAGAAACACACTTCGTCCACCCTAAGGCCCTGGTAAGGGTATGAATGTATAATACCACCATATCAGGAGAATAAAGAACTGCAACCAATAATTCAATCTACAACACCATGGATGTCACAAGGAGAAATGAACTACTTATGTCCATACTAGGCCTTTATATACCAGGAAAACTGTACACCAAAATAAGAAAGAAGAACTTAATAATCCTCAGAGCTGTAAAGAATCTTAGTCTCACAGTCTCACTTCACAGTTTAGGAAATTGAGATCTCAAGAGGAAGAATCTTCCCCATAGTCATGTGACTGTTTAGTGGCCTACTCAGTTTGGGCCAATTCACCTTCCAATACACAAAAGCATGACACACCAGAGGAAGGGGAGAATCCTTCTTCCCATGTAAAAGGGAGTCAGTTCCAGTAACAAAGCTTTCCCCTAAAGATGAAATTTTTTAATAAAATTGAAGTGTTTCACTAAAACACAGAAGTCTCAGGCCTCCTGGAAATGTCTATCAAGAATGCAATATTATATAAACAACTGTCAAACTCACAACTTCCATAACCAGCTATTATGCCTAATTTAACAAAAATAATGTCATCTGTATATAGTCTATAATCTTTATCCTTCCTCAGATGGAACCAGAAATACCATAAATCATTACTAAAATTGTTCTGGTTTGTTATCCTCCTTGATGGTGCTACCCAATTTGTCCTTACAAGTCTCTAATGTTTCCACTCAGTTGATCCACACCAAGAGGCTCAACACCTCTTCCAAGGTCCTCTCTCATGACACCCGAAACTACCTCATGTTCTTTTTTTCTCTACATCTTACCCTCAATCTTCGCAAAAGTATTTTTTCACTATCACGTGTTCCTCTTATTTTTAAGTTTTGGAGAGATAAATGATTTGTCCTTACAATTGAACACCAGGGCCTAGCCCGGGTCAAGCACAAAGCTGGTGTACTGAATGAATGAAACTGAATGATAAAATATTAAGACTGTGCAGAGGTGTGCTGACTGTTCCAAACAAATAAACCCTAAAACAAAGCATAATCATATCCTTCTGGGTTAACAGGGACAAATAAGCTCTCATATAAACGAACGCAAAGCCTGTTACATTTAGAAAATAAAATCTTGCATTTCTGCTGCAAATAGAAAAAGGAGGCTGGGGTATAGTAAGAGACTGTTCCAAAATCCTTCAGTTCTTCAGATATTTAAAGGTATGTCCATCAGAAGAAAGAAAAGTTGTGTTTGGTAGAGCTCCAGAAAACAGAACTAGGACAAGTAGGTGAAGTTAGGGAGAGAAATTATTTATGCTCAAAATATGGAATAACTGGGTAACAATTAGAGCTATCTAAAAATGGACTAAGCTGCCTCATGTGGCACCAAGTTCCAGGTCACCAGCAGCGTCTGAGAAGAAGCAAAGTGACAACTTATCAGGGATGACATTCAGGGGATTCTTTCTGGAGAGGCGGGGATAAGAGACGATGATGCTATGAGATGATCTTGACTCTGTGATGCCGATTCCCACCCTTTCACCCCCTCCTAGCTTCAATAAGGCCTCCTGGAAGGCAATAATAGTGAGGTGGTTAAGAAGGAGAGCCAGGGCAAGAAAACCTGGGTTCAAATACCACCCCTACCACTTATTAGCTGAGTGACCTTGAGTGAATCACTTAATATTTTTGAGTCTCCACTTCCTCACCTGTAAAATAGAGTTTTCTACTACTACTTGTTATGAGGAATAAATGAGGTATTACACGTGAAGTGCTTCAAACAGTGCCTGGCAAAGACTAAGTGCTCAACAAATATTAGTTGTTACAATGATTATTACGACTCAAAGTAGGAGAAAATTAGAGGAGACAGAGTCATATTGGAAAGGACGCCATGATGATATAACTACCAACTCTGGCTATGCAGGGTAAACGCACAGTGGTGGGATTGGTATAGACAGACAAAAGGCAAAGGGCCCACTCTGGTAGCCCCACTAGCATGCAAGGTTGCACGGCCAATGTCATGAACGATCATGGGATTTGGATACCTTTGCCTTTTTCATAGCACTCACTGACTCACTGCCAACCCCAGCATATACTGTGACTCTCCCCCCTTCACTATGGTCTCTTCTATCGGACTGACCAAATCTCCCTGGAAATATATATCCAGCTGCCCAGTCTCACCCATAGTCTTTAAAACAGACATGGAGAAAAGTGTGTTCACTGGAGCAGGTTGGAAAGAGAAACGTCTAAGGACTATTTGCAAATAACAAGGAATAAAGGAAATTATATCCAGTAGATTCTTTTTGAGCTGCTTCTTGGAATGTGGGCACACTTGACTCATCTCTGTGCGCCCTTTTGCCCCACATTTTCTATTTCATCCCACTGAGATATCTGGAGCACACTCTTCCTTCTGTCTTCCCAGCCTCAACTCATCCCAGCTTTGAACGGTTCATTTCCTACATCCTCAGCCCACAGCCCTAGCCTGACCTCTCCCATCATATCAGTCAATTATGCACTCCACTGCTATACTGTGTCGACTTGTTCAACAATGTTTAGGTCTGAGCTCCTTGGGGAAAGGACCTTGTCATTTCTACTTTCACTTTGCAAGGTACCACGGGTATTCCCGGCACTGTCTAAATAATAAGATCAGGTTAAAGGTGAATTTTCTATGTGTTCAAGTTGCTAAATGAAAAATGCCACCTTCTGTTCCTGATTTTAATGCCCTCACCTACTAACACTCATTTTATTTTCATATTTGGTGAAGAAAAGAAATATCTTATTTTAATTTAAATCTACTCTAGTGATCTTTTGAAATGAGTGAGGGCTGCCCTTGAGTTTAAATTTAAACACAAGGTCATCATGCAAAAATTTCAAAAGCCTATTTCTCCCAACAGTAACAGTGTATTTTAATTATACAGTGTTATCTTTACCAACATTTGATAAATGTTTGTTGAATGAATAAACGAATGAGACTCAATGAACCTTATGACAAGACTAGGAGATTAGCTGGGTTGGTGATGGTTTTCCCATCTTACTACCAAGGAATTAGAAGTTTTAAAACTGGTAAGTACCACAGTCAGGATTTGAATCCAGGTTTCCTGACTCTAAGTCCTAGCCAGATTTATTTGATGATCATTTCTCTACATTAGCATTTCTCAAACTATAGTAATTTGCATATCACCTTCAAGATTTTGCCATATCTACATACCATTTACACTATTGTTTGCTTTACATTTGTCTTTAAATTACTTCATTTTGATGTGTATTCCACTAGACAACTATATTTTTTGATGTTCATCCATGCATACCTTATATCAGCATACAAATGTTGACACAAGCCCCTGCCTAGCTCAGAACTTCCACTACCTCACCCTACCTCACAAACACCACCTCCCTGAACACATTGAAAACCTTCAGATTTAAAAGCAACTAATATAAGAAACAATTCTCTTTCATGCTTCTATCACTTTCCAGACCTTCTATTTGACATCCTCCCCTTTTGGCGGGGGGGCGTTGGAAAGGCTAAACAAGCACTGACTTCAGGCTCTCCTCATTCACTGAGATAAGGAAAACTACAGCATTTGAGGTTCTGGCTGCTGGGACTACCTGGGAGCCAGCAGTGGGAAGCTCTTTCCTCTGCCAGGATAGCTGGCAGTGGGCATTTGAATAAGCCTCTTAAAGAAAGTCCACAACTTCCTTTTCTCCCACCCATTTCTTTCTTTCCATTTTTACTGCACCCTACTTAATTAAGACCTTTATCCACTCATGCCTGGGTCCTTGTAAGAGAATCCTAACTGGTGTCCCGGTTTCCTGCCTTTCTGACCCTGTCCACATACCCCAGTCTTCTGCAAGCTATTTTGAGATCACTCTCCTGCTTACAACTTCTCAATCACCATTTCTCCCAGCCCTCACCCCACCTACCACCCCACTGTCCTGAAGAAAACAATTAAGACCTTAGTAAATCGAGGAAAGAGAGTCCCCACACTCTTCCTGCTCCTACTCTGAGTGTAACACACAGCTGGGAATCCCTTACCCATCCTAACTGATTGAGTTCAACCTTGGCAACAATTCCAAGAAAGTAAGACCAGGCTTAATGCACTCAGAATGGGTGGTTTAATTCCTCATATGTGTCCAAGATAAGACATTCAGCTGCTGTGTCCCAGAATGGCCATATTTGTTATCAAAATGTTGAAATACTTTTCTACCAGCTAGCAAATTGCCACTACTACTAGTCCTCCAGGTGTCCTTCCACTGCTCCAGTGGACCTGGTCCCGCTATCTCTAAACTAAAGCATAGCAGAGGGCTGCTGCAGCACCTGGCCCAACAGGTTCTTAAGTATTTTGAACATCACTATTATGAGCTAAACTGTGTAGCCCCAAAATTTATATGTTGAAGTCCTAATCCCCAGTACCCCAGACTGTTACTATTTGGGAAGATATTAAATTACTTAATTATAGTGCAAAAAGTAATTAAGGTAAAACGAGATCATATAAGTGGGCTCTAATCCAAAATGATTGGTATCTTTGTAAGAAGACGAGATTAGGACACACACACACACACATACATACACATATACACACACACAGAGAGGGAAGACCATGTGAAGATACAGTGAGAAGATGGCCAACTACAAGCCAAGGAAAGAGGTCTCAGAAGAAAGCAATCCTGCTGACAGCTGGATCTCAGACTTCTGGCCTCTAGGACTGTGAAAAAATTAATGTCTTTTGTGTAAGCCACCCAGTCTGTGGTACTTTGTTGTTGTTATTGTTTTTGAATTTTATTTCTTTTTTATACAGCAGGTTCTTATTAGTTATCTATTTTATACATATTAGTGCATATATGTCAATCCCAATCTCCCAATTCATCCCACCACCACCACCCCACCCCCCATCCCAGTCCATGGTACTTTGTTATGGCAGTCCTAGCAAACTAAAATACTCACCCTTGATCACAATCACAATTGATGAGGTAAGAACTGAAACTTAGAAGGTGGATGAGAAGTTGAGAGAGGCACTACTGACTTCCCAGGATGATTACTATGCATACTCCAATACAAGTTAGTGATTGTACAGAGTATTTAGAAAGAGCAAGCCTTTGAAGCCATGGCTGACTACAATTGATCTAATCATCTAGGAATTCTTTGAAGTTCCTATTATAGGAACTTCATATATATATATATGAAGGTATATATACCTATATATATGTAGGTTATATATACCTCTCACAATAGGAAGAACAATTATGGAGCCCCTCAATTCTAATTTTATGAGACGGCTTTTTCTCCTGTATTCCTTTGTCCATATTCTTCTGATAATGGTTCAAGAACCATCATCATATTGCTACCCTTCCAATTTTTTTTTTAATATTCTCTTTGTTGGAGCAGTTTCAGATGACGTAGAAAAGATTCACTTTTTGATAATACTTAAAAATGGTACTTGCCTCAATTATGATTTTATTAAACTTTTCAAATATATCAATTATTCTTACAAACAAAAAGGAAGATATTTAAGCAGGAGCCTTGGCATCAGGTAGACTTAGGTTCAGCGACTGGCTTTGCCACTGGTCATCTGTTTGAGCTCAGATGTAATACCTAACCTCTCCAGGTCTTCTGTAAAAAATCTCTATTTATTCAATACATATGTACTAAGCAAATCATATGTTCAAGCTTTTACCTGGGACTAGGGATGCAGTGGTGAACAAGACTTATAACCTTTCAAGGGAATAAACATCAAATAAATAATTACACACATGAGAATTTAATTGAAATTGAAACAAATGCCATGAAAGACAAAGTAATAAACAGAAGTTGAGTATAGATGACATGGCAACTGATCTAGTTGAATGGAGGATGGGAGGGAAGACAGAATTCTTCCTAGAAGCAGTGACTTTTAAGGTGAGATTTAAAGGCTGAGAAGTTGTCAGGAGAGGAAGGAAAAGAAAGAGAGGTTGTTAGCATAAGTAAAGATTTGGCATGGAAAGAACCTTAGTAGTATACATGAAATACTGAAAGAAGACCAACATGATAGAGAAAGAGAGGTTTCAGAGGAGACTGAAGACATAGGCAAGACTTATGTGAAGGCTTTGTTAAGAACTTTAGACTTCATCTAAGGGCAATGAGAAGCCATTGGTGGGTTTTAATCAGGGTCAAGTCAAGAAGAAATTTAAATTTAGGAATCTCATATGCCTCTGTGAGTATTTATAAAGTGTTTTGCTATTAATTACATAACAAATTCCAAGTTCTTTATTAGCATTGTCATTTATAACTGAAGAGTGATTTAGTCACCAACTCTATAGATGGAGTTTCTTCTGATCTGGAAGGAAGGAAGGAAGAAAGGAAAGAGAGAAAGAGAGAGAGGAAGAAAGAAAAGAAAAAGAAAGAAAGAAAGAAAGAAAGAAAGAAAGAAAGAAAGAAAGAAAGAAAGAAAGAAAGAAAGAAAGAAAGAGAGGGAGGGAGAGGGAGGGAGGGAGGGAGGGAGGAAGGAAGGAAGGAAGGAAGGAAGGAAGGAAGGAAGGAAGGAAGGAAGGAAGGAAGGGAGAAAGAGAGAGGGAGGGAGGGAGGGAGAGAGAGAGAGAGAAAGAAGGAAAGAAAGAAAGAAAGAAAGAAAGAAAGAAAGAAAGAAAGAAAGAAAGAAAGAAAGAAAGAAAGAAAGAAAGAAAGAAAGGAAGGAAGGAAGGAAGAAAGAAAGAAAGAAAGAGGGAGGGAGGGAGAGAGAAAGAAAGAAGAAAGAAAGAAAAAGAGAGAGAGAGGGAGGGAGGGAGGGAGGGGGAGAGAGAGAAAGAAAGAAAGAGAAAAAGATAGAGGGAGGGACGGAGAGAGAGAGAAAGAAAGGAAGAAAGAAAGAAAGAAGGGAGGGAGGGAGAGGGAGAGAGAGGGAGGGAGGGAGGAAGGAAGGAAGGGAGAAAGAAAGGAAAAGAGAAAGGAAGGAAGGAAGGAGGGAAGGAGGGAAGGGAGAGAAAGAGAGAGAGAAAGGAGAACAAAAAAGGGAAGGGGAAAAAAACTGCTCTAGACAGCCAAAACCAGTATTTTTGTTCCTCATTTTAAAGATAAAAGAAATTAAGAGGTCACAGAGATTAAGAAATTTGCCCTAGGCTACAAAATTAGGAAGTGGCAGCGTTGGGTCTAGAATGCAAGGGAATAGTTAAAAGATTGTGAAGGAGGGAGAGAAAAAGGAAAAGAAACAATTTTCCTAACAATACTGAGTATCTACTCTGTGCCATATGCTTTAAATATATTATGTTATTTAATCCTCAAAAAAAAAAAAAATCCATAAAAGTAGGTGTAAGTATGCCCATTTTCTAGGCGAGAAAACTGAGAGTGAAGAGATTAAATCTTATGCCCCAAATCTTCTGGCTCCCATTTTAGTGAACTTGCCATTACACTGGCACTGCTCCTTTCAGGGTAATACAAAGGTCCATTGGTCAATAACCAAACTCCAAAAACTGATTTCTTCATCCCGGATGGCAGGAAGAGGGGAGATAGGTGATAAAAGCATACGTTAAACCAGTGAATAAATCCCTTTTTCTTAAGGTTCCTCTGGGAAAAGGCAAGAGAGATTATAGAAGGATTGTTCACTTCCTTTATGCTTTCTAATCCCAGCCTGTTTGATTGCGGAATCTTCTTCTCCAACTCAGACCAAAAAAAGACTGATCAACAGATAGACATGTAGATAGATAATTTTAGAATCTTGCTGAGGACTGCCTGCTACCTCTTTTAAAATTCTGTTTATCTTTTTACTTTACTGGATGTTAAGTCTACAATTAAGAACATAATTTCATTATAGTATATGTAGCAGTGTGTAAAATGGCTTAAAACACAGTGTCAGGATTCAGACTGCCTAGGTTCAGATAGCCACCTTCACCATTTGGATACTGTGCCTCACTTCCTTTACCTGTAAAATGGACAGAACCCCTATTTCACAAAGTGATTAGAAAAATTAAATAAAATAATATGTCTTAAAAAAAATATGTCCTTAGCATAAAGTAAGCATGGCTATTACAATTTATCAAATACTGAATTTATACAATTATTTTCTTTCTGTTTCTAGGAGCTATGGCTAAGATAGGACTTTTAAAAAGTTAATTATATCAAGATCACAGCAGTCAATTTACTGTTCTGATTGAGTGTAGAAATTAGCTGCAAATAAAATCTTGATTTCATCCTTACAAATTATTCAATAATACTAAAATACAAGCACCAATGAGATTCTCTTAATAATATTTTAAATACATGCCCTGAATCGATACAAACAACAGAACAACATCACTAGAGTCTTTGATGCTTTGTACATGTGCCAGCAAAATTTTTAAAGCATCTTTATCTCTAGTTTTAATAACTGTAGCCTGAACTTTGACATATTTAAATTTGTTGAAATATTAAGTGTTCAGCCCTGCCCATCTGATTCTTAGTATCTATATTAGTTTTCTATTGATGCTGTATAAAATTACTACAAAGTTTATGGCCATACCACTCTGAATGCTCCCAATCTCATTGAATAACTATAGACTTCATGGCTTAAAACAACACAAATGTAGTAGTTTACAAATGTCTAGATCAGAAGTCTGAAATGGGCCTCACAGGGCTAAAGTCAAGGTGTCATCAGGGCTAAGTTCCTTTCTGAAGGATATGGAGAGAATTTGTTTCCTTGCCTTTTCCATTTTCTAGAGGCCACCTGATTTCCTTGGCTCATAGTCCCCTTCCTTTGTCTTCAAAGCCAGCAACGTTGGGCCAAGTCCTTCTCACATCCCATCTAGTTAGCTCGGGTTGCCACAACAAAATACTATAGGCCGGGTGGCTTAAACAACACACGTTTATTTTCCCACAGTTCTGGAGAATAGAAATTCCAAGATCAGGGTGCCAGCATGGATGGATGAAAGCTCTTTTCTTGACTTGCAGATGGCCACCTTCTCACTGTGTTCTCACATGGTAGAGAGAGCAAGCGCTCTGGTGTCTCTAATAAGAGATAATGGCACTAATTCCATCAGGAGGGGCCTACCCTCATGACCTCATCTAAACCTAATTACTTTCCAAAAGGCCCTATCACCAAATGCCATCACATTGGGGGTTAGGACTTCAACATATGAATTTTTGAAGTACGTGAGTCCATCCATAGTACATCTTATCACTCTGACCTCCTCTTCTGTCTCTCTCTTCCACATTTAAGGACCCTATGATCATAGGAGACACACTTGGATAGTCCCAGATAATCTCCTTATTTTAAGGTCAGTTGATAGGCAACCTTAATTCCATCTGCAACCTTAATTCCCCCTTTTCATGTAAGGTAACATATTCATAGGTTTCAGGATTAGGATGTGGACATCTTTGGGGGCCACTATTGTACCTACCACACTATCATATCAATCATAAATTCAAAGAATCTGGACAAGCCACATAAACTCAAATTGGAAGCAAGCATAAGGAGTCAAATTCAGTATCCCAATAGTTCCTTAAATTCCTGTGATTTCCAAGTCATACTGCCTTTAAATTTAAAAATGAAACTGGCAGAATTAAGCAAAGAGAAAGGCATTACATATCATACATACTTTTATTTATATACATATCTATATCTATACCTGTCTATAAATATTTGCATTTATACATCTATAGAGGTGTGATGGCCAATTTTATCTGTTAACTTGGCTAAGCTATGGTTGTTTGATCAAACACCAGTCTAGATGTTGCTTGTAAAGGTATTTTTTAGATGGGATTAATATCTAAATCGGTAGACTTTGAGTAAAGTGGATTTCTCTCCATAATGCGGGGGAGCGTCATCCAATCAGTTAAGGCCTTAAGAGCAAAGACTGAGGTCCCCCAAGGAAGAGTGAATTCTACCACCACACTGACTTCAGATTCAAGACTACAACACTGACTCCTGCTAGAATTTCTAGTCTACTGACAAGCCCTGCAAATTTCACTCTTGCTAGCCCCCACAATCGCATAAGCCAGCTAGACAGATAAGAGCAGTTTGTTGTTCCTGTTTCTCTGGAGAATTATCCATGTTAAAGTTGAGGGAAGCCTGAAATTATCATTATTAACAATGAGTGAGATAAAATCAGGGATAGAGGATATGTGCCTATAAGAACATCTCTCTCTCTCGCTCTCATAATCAGAATTTAATCTTGTTCAAGAGTAACAGTAAATGGACTTTCCTGGTGGCGCAGTGGTTAAGAATCCGCCTGCCAATGCAGGAGACACGGGTTCGAGCCCTGGTCCAGGAAGATCCCACATGCCGCAGAGCAACTAAGCTCGTGTGCCACAACTACTGAAGCCCACGCGCCTAGAGCCCATGCTCCGCAACAAAGAGAAGCCAACGCAATGAGAAGCCCGCGCACCACAACGAAGAGCAGCCCCCGCTCACCGCAACTAGAGAAAGCCCACGCGCAGCCCGCACGCAGCAACGAAGACCCAACGCAGCCAAAAATAAATAAATAAATAATAAATAAATTTACAAAGAGCTTCTAACATGAATGACAATGAAACTTCATATTCAAATGAGATGAGAAGATGAGAAGCCAGTACATGTGCATCGGGGATGGTTTAATTAGAAATAACTATAATAGTTTCAGCTGAGGAAAGGATACTTTACCTTCTCATCTCTAATAGTATGAAATTAATTTTTAGATATAGTGATGAAGTACAAGTTTCCACTCTTCAGGAAAATAATGGTCACAACGCACTAATCTTTTGTAAATCAAGAACTGGGCATTGCCGTGACAATCTGATTATCAAAGTGTATTCACTGACTGCCTCTTAATTATCTAAGAAAACACTCTGAGTGGTTTTGAATATGTTTGTAAGCTTAGGTGTGACTTGACATTTATCATCTATAATAGTAATAAATTAGAAATAGCTTAAATGTCCATTGGGAAAGGAATATATATTATGGTACAGCCATACAGTGGAATGTGGCCATTACAAAAGATTATTCTAAATCAATAGTCCTTGTTGAAAAAATAAAGAGATTTTTAAAAAGTAGTTTATAAAACAGCATTTATAGTTTGATCTCATTTACATAACGTCACATACATTAGGATTCTAACCAAAATTTTTTAAATGACTATTTCTGGACGACCACAGTTTGGGTCATTTGATTTTTACTGTCTTCTTTTCATTTTCTCTATTGTTTGAATTATTTTTACAGTGGGAATGTATTGGGTATTTGTTTAATCCTTAATAAATAAATATAGATTTTGGTAATCTATAAAGTTAAAAATGAGCAAAATTTTTATGACTAACAAATCATATGATTTATGATATATAAGTGATCATTTCAGTGGCAAAATTAGTAACAAGTACACAGAACTTGTCAGGGGTAGCAAGCTTTTACTCACACAGTGTGGATTTATCACAGCTATTGAAATTTACCCATAACATGAACTTTCTGAGAATGCCAATCCATTCCCACTATCCTTTCAGCAATACTCTTTCATTTGAAAACTTAGAAGAATACTGTGAGCCTTGCCTTCCTCTCCATGCCTATTGCTTTCTAGAAGCTCAGGATCCCAGCACTGGGAAGTTTAGAGATGAAGTCCAGCTCACTCATCCTACAAATAAATGAAGGAACTGAGACAGGGAGGTGACATGACCTGCCCAATGCCCCACAGCTAAAGCTTGTCAACACAATCTCTCTATCCCATCAATCACAGAAAGTTGTATACATTAAATATGTACGGCTTTTTAAAATGTGTAATTATACCTCAACAAAGTGGTTAAAAAATAAACAAATAGTCATCTTGACACCATCATCAAACTTCCTTGGTCTCCTGGAACTCCCACATGAACCCAAACTAAGCTTGAGCTGGGATTTGTGTCTTGCATGTATTCACAGAGCTCTGGAGTGTGCAAGGCTGGAAGGACAGGCAGTCGGAAGACCCAAGCATGCGTCTATGATGCTGATCTGGCAAAAGTGGAGAGGTGTGTAGACATGAGGGCTCTTAGAGGCAGGAATTTTAGGGGAAAGAAGCATTTACGTGTTATCCAGATACCCAGGCCTAGAAAACCTTGGATGCTTACACTGTGCAGTCAAAGAAGGATTCAGACATGGCATTTGCAGCCTCCTATCACCACAGAGGTGATGTTTGAAAGTAAAGGAGTAAATAGAATTCCACAATGTATGAAGAGGAGGGAACATAAACTTATGGATTAGGTGAAAGAAAATATTCAGTAAAAAGTAATTTAAGAAGCACTAATACCTATAATCTATTGAGAACCTACTATGTACTTTACATAAACTATCACCCCAAATTTTCATTACAACCCACAAACCTTGGCTCTTCAATTGATGCTACACTGCCTCCCTGACAAGATGGGTCAGAGCAGTAAGATGAGGGCTTTGGACATCACATCACAGAAGGTGATGGAGAAGACAATAATAAAGGGAAGGCTGTTCCTGTCAAGTGGTGCTCTGGAGTTTAGAAGGATGAAGACTGTGAAAAGCCATTGGGTATGGTGTTTAAGACATTTTCAAAATCCTTTCAGAGTTTTATCTCCCTCCTGTCATATTACTGTGAAATCTGACCCTACTTGGCTGACTGAATTTAATTACTAGGACTAAACTGAGTCTACAGTAAGTGTACTACTTTCTGGAAGTAAATTGATTCATCTGTATGAGGTAAAGGAAATTTTCCAGGAAGGTGAGCTGCTATATAGCAAATGCCTTCAGCTTATCAGAGCAGTGGTAGTCATTTATTGACACATATTAACTCACTCCTGCAGTGAGCCCAATCTATAAAGTCTATAAATATGCTTCATAAGCCATTCCTCGTTCCTTCCTCCTCTCCCATCCCTGCCTTCTTGCCTAAAGCTATTACAGGTAGTCTGCAGAAAGCTGCAGTTAAAATAATCAACCACTGCAAATGGGATGTGATTCCAGCATGTTTCCCTGAAGTGAGACTAGCTCTGAACTGCTTTTTGTCATGAGGAAGTTTGTATTCATGTACTTGTAAACCTGTTATCATTATTTATCTTCAAGTGTTTTAGTCATTCCCATTCTCCTGCTTTTCTCTTGTCTACAAAATATCTGAGTTTCTGATGATACTCATTCTATTAGATGATTCTTAAAATTGTAACATCTTCCACATCTGTATATAAGTTAATGAATGCACTTTTTCTAAAAGTGTGATTCACTGACATTGTGTCCTAGATCAGCACTGTCCAATAGAAATAGAATGCAGACCATATATGTAATTTAAAATTTTCTAGTTACCACATTAAAAAAATTAAAAAGGAAAAGGTAAAATAAACTTTCATAATATATTCTATTTAACCCAATATATCTAAAATACTATCACTTCAACATTGAATCAACAGTTTAAAATTGTTAAGGGGATGTTTTACATTTCTTTGTACTAAGTTTTCAAAATCCAGTGTGTATTTTACACTTACAGCACATTTCAATTCAGACTGGTCACATTTCGCGTGCTCAGTAGCCACACGTGGCTAGAAGCCGCCACATTGGGCAGCACGGGTCTAGATCCTGAATGAAGATATTAAATGAGATCAGACTTTTAGCTGAGTCCTCTGTTAAGGTCCTCTCCCTCCTTATCTCCTCACCACCACCACCACCCAATTTAGAAATATAGTTCTTTCTCAGGCCAATCTTCCCAACTAATTAGGAGCTATGTCTTAGACATTTCTGCCATCTCTCTCCCACCTTCCACTCTCCCTTATCGGCAAACCCTTCATGGGAAATGGTGCCCAGGGAGGCTGGCAATTGACTGGAGGTCAAATAGTGGGTAGGATCTAAATTCAGTCTTACTAATGACCAGACCAGAGCTCTTCTGACTTCCTTAAGCATCCAACCTCTTCCCTTCCCCTTATTTCTGCTTTAGAGCTCAGTCACTCTTCTTTTTAGACTCACCAAGAAAAGAATTCATCTTACTTACCCTTCTTCTCAGACATTACATTTAGAGGCCAAAGCTAAACTGATCCTCCAAGCACGACAGATGGATTCAGAGATTGTCCACTGGTAGCTGAGACCTGGCAACTTCTCTTTTTGGTTCTTTAAACATAAAGCTAATAAACCCTCCACCTAGGAAGGGAGGAGTGGTTATTCACTAGCTGATATTCTAAGCATTCTGCTACATGCATTCATTTATACTCAGAAGACTGGAAGATTAGATTCCAAAATGTTATTATGGTAATCTCTCCGGATGCCACTAGCAATTTGTTATTGCTGTTTATTTGTAGTTTGGGATTTTTCTGCAATGAATACATGTATTATTTTTGTGCAAACGAATAATATATGATAATAACAAATAAATGTCCCTACTGCCTTTTATAAAGAAAAGGTCTGATCATCCACTCCTGGTTTAATTTCCCCAGATGTACAAATAGAAGCTTTTCTTTTCAGATAATCAGCTAAATATTTTCCAGGGGTAGAAATGCAGACAGAATGCAGACTGAGGCCCCACTGTATAAAAATCACTCATCAGCATAAAATGACTTAACAGTAATTCAGGTTGAGCACCCAGAGTACTCCACTTAAATGTCTATCAGTGCAGAACATGACAACACTTGATCCCTTCAGCAGTGCTCAGGGTAAACATTTGCTGACCTCTCCTTTTCTCAACCACCAAAAAAAAAAAAAAAAAGAAGCAAAACAAGATAGGCTACAGTCAGCTCCTAATATTATACAGCCAAAGAAACTGAGAAAGAGTACATTTTATGCATTTAAAAAATATATATTCTTTTGTCTTAGGTAAATTTAAATAAAGACTTTTATTGATCATTTTCAACAGACAAAAAGTAAGATTCCCACACATATCTATCTATCTTGAATGGTTCGTACTTTAGCTTTCAACATACAATGTGAAGATGGGGAAAGGAGAAAACCTTGTATTTTCCTAAGATTTTCATGTTCACATTCCATGCTATAAGAAAATGAAGGCTGCATGTCTACAGGCCGATAGTACTTATAATTTGTAATTTTTTTCGAAAAGATGCACTATTTGATCCAAATCTGGTACAGAATGCACAACTACATTAAAACAGCGATGTTGGAGACCTTCAAGATGGCGGAGGAGTAAGACGTGGAGATCACCTTCCTCCCCACAAATACATCAAAAATACATCTACATGTGGAACAACTCCTACAGAACACCTACTGAACGCTGGCAGAAGACCTCAGACCTCCCAAAAGGCAAGAAACTCCCCACGTACCTGGGTAGGGCAAAAGAAAAAAGAAAAAACAGGGACAAAACAAGAGGGATGGGACTTGCACCTCTGAGAGGGAGCTGTGAAGGAGGAAAGGTTTCCACACACTAGGAAGCCCCTTCCCAGGCGGAGACAGGGGTGGCGGGGGGTAAGCTTCAGAGCCATGGAGGAGAGCGCAGCAACAGGGGTGCAAAGGGCAAAGTGGAGAGATTCCCGCACAGAGGATCGGTGCCAACCAGCACTCAGCAGCCCGAGAGGCTTGTCTGCTCACCCGCCGGGGCGGGCGGGGCTGGGAGCTGAGGCTCGGGCTTCGGAGGTCAGACCCCAGGGAGAGGACTGGGGTTGGCTGCGTGAACGCAGCCTGAAGGGGGCTAGTGCGCCACAGCTAGCCGGGAGGGAGTCCGGGAAAAAGTCTGGAGCTGCCTATGAGGCAAGAGACCATTGTTTCGGGGTGTGCGAGGAGAGGGGATTCAGAGCACCACCTAAACGAGTTCCAGAGACAGGCGCGAGCCGCAGATATCAGCGCAGACACCAGAGACGGGCATGGGACACTAAGGCTGCTGCTGCCGCCACCAAGAAGCCTGTGTGCAAGCACACGTCACTCTCCACACCTCCCCTCCCGGGAGCCCGTGCAGCCCGCCACTGCCAGGGTCCCGTGATTCAGGGACGACTTCCCCCGGAGAACACACGGCACGCCTCAGGCTGCTGCAATGTCACAGTGTCCTCTGCCTCTGCAGGCTCGCCCCGCATCCGTACCCCTCCCTCCCCCCCGCCTGAGTGAGCCAGAGCCCCCGAAGCAGCTGCTCCTTTAACCCCGTCCTGTCTGAGGGAAGAACAGACACCCTCAGGCGACCTACATGCAGAGGCGGGTCCAAATCCAAAGCTGAACCCCGGGAGCTGTGTGAACAAAGAAGAGAAATGGAAATATCTCCCAGCAGCCTCAGGAGAAGCAGATTATATCTCCACAATCAACCTGCTGTACCCTGCAACTCTGGAATACCTGAATAGACAACGAATCATCCCAAAATTGAGGCAGTGGACTTTGTGTGATTTTGTCTGCATAGCATTGCTTTTACCATTTGTCCTAGGGTTCTGTCGGTCCATTTATTTTTTTACTTTTTATTTTTTAGTATAGTTATTTAGCATTTGTTATCATTGGTGGATTTGTTTCTTGGTTTGGTTGCTCTCTTCTTTCTTTCTTTCTTTTTTTTTTAATTACTTTTCAATTTTTTTAATTTTTAATAACGTTTAATTTTTTATTTTAATAACTTTATTTTATTTTTCTCCTTCTTTCTTTCATTTTTTCTCCCTTTTCTTCTGAGTCATGTGGCTGACAGGGTCTTGGTGCTCCGACCGGGTGTCAGGCCTGTGCCTTTGAGGTGGGAGAGCCAAGTTCAGGACATTGGTCCCCCAGAGATCTCCCGGCTCCACATAATATCAAACAGCGAAAGCTCTCTCAGAGATCTCCATCTCAACGCTAAGATCCAGTTCCACTCAATGACCAGCAAACTGTAGTGTTGGACACCCTACGCCAAACAATTAGCAAGACAGGAACACAACCCAACCCTTTAGCAGAGAGGCTGCCTAAAATTATAATAAGGTCACAGACACCCCAAAACACACCACTGGACACGGTCCTGCCCACCAGAAAGAGAAGATCCAACCTCATCCACCAGAACACAGGCACCAGTCCCCTGCACCAGGAAGCCTACACAACCCACTGAACCAACCTTAGCCACTGGGGGCAGGCACCAAAAACAACGGGAACTACGAACCTGCAGCCTGCATAAAGGAGGCCCAAAACACAGTAAGTTAAGCAAAATGAGAAGACAGAGAAACACACAGCAGATGAATGAGCAAGGTAAAAACCCACCAGACCAAACAAATGAAGAGGAAATAGGCAATCTACCAGAAAAAGAATTCAAAGTAATGATACTAAAGATGATCCAAAATCTTAGAAATAGAATAGAGAAAATACAAGAAATGTTTAACAAGGACCTAGAGGAACTAAAGAGCAAACAAACAATGATGAACAACACAAAAAATAAAATTAAAAATTCTATAGAAGGAATCAATGGCAGAATAACTGAGGCAGAAGAACGGATAACTGACCTGGAAAATAAAATAGTGGAAATAACTACTGCAGAGCAGAATAAAGAAAAAAGAATGAAAAGAATTGAGGACAGTCTCAGAGACATCTGGGACAACATTAAATGCACCAACATTTGAATTATAGGGGTCCCAGAAGAAAAAGAGAAAAAGAAAGGGACTGAGGAAATATTTGAGGAGATTATAGTTGAAGACTTCTCTAATATGGGAAAGGAAATAGTCAAGTCCAAGAAGCGCAGAGAGTCCCATACTGGATAAATCCAAGGCAAAACATGCCAAGACACATATTAATCAAACAGTCATAAATTAAATACAAAGAAAAAATATTAAAAGCATCAAGGGAAAAACAACAACTAACATACAAGGGAATCCCCATAAGGTAAACTGCTGATCTTTCAGCAGAAACTCTGCAAGCCAGAAGGGAGTGGCAGTACATATTTAAAGTGATGAAAGGGAAAAACCAACAACCAAGATTAGTCTACCCAGCAAGGATCTCATTCAGATTCGACGGAGAAATTACAACCTTTACAGACAAGCAAAAGCTAAGAGAATTCAGCACCACCAAACCAGCTTTACAACAAATGCTAAAGGAACTTCTCTAGGCAGGAAACACAAGAGAAGGAAAAGACCTACAAAAACAAACCCAAAACGATTAAGAAAGTGGTAATAGGAACATACATATCGATAATTACCTTAAATGTAAATGGATTAAATGCTCCAACCAAAAGACACAGACTGGCTGAATGGATACATAAAACAAGAACCATACATATGCTGTCAATAAGAGACCCACTTCAGACCTAGGAACACTTACAGACTGAAAGTGAGGGGATGGAAAAAGATATTCCATGCAAATGGAAATCAAAAGAAAGCTGGAGTAGCAATTCTCATATCAGACAAAATAGATTTAAAATAAAGACTATTACAAGAGACAAATAAGCACACTACATAATGATCAAGGGATCAATCCAAGAACAAGATATAACTATTGTAAATATTTATGCACCCAACATAGAAGCACCTCAATACATAAGGCAAATGCTAACAGCCATAAAAGGGGAAATCGACAGTAACACAATCATAGTAGGGGACTTTAACACCCCACTTTCACCAATGAACAGATCATCCAAAATGAAAATAAATAGGGAAACACAAGCTTTAAATGATACAATAAACAAGATGGACTTAATTGTTATTTATAGACATTCCATCCAAAAACAACAGAATACACTTTCTTCTCAAGTGCTCATGGAACATTCTCCAGGATAGATCATATCTTGGGTCGCAAATCAAGCCACAGTAAATTTAAGAAAATTGAAACTGTATCAGGTATCTTTTCCGACCACAATGCTATAAGACTAGATATCAGTTACAGGAAAAAATCTGTAAAAAATACAAACACATGGAGGCTAAACAATACACTACTAAATATCCAAGAAATCACTGAAGAAATCAATGAGGAAATCAAAAACTACCTAGAAACAAACCACAATGAAAACACGACGACCCAAATCCTATGGCATGAAGCAAAAGCAGTGCTAAGAGGGAAGTTTACAGCAATACAGTCCTAACTCAAGAAACAACAAACATCTCAAATAAACAACCTAACCTTACACCTAAAGCAATTAGAGAAAGAAGAACAAAAAAAACCCAAAGTTAGCAGAAGAAATCATAAAGATCAGATCAGAAATAAATGAAAAACAAATGAAGGAAACAATAGCAAAGATCAATAAAACTAACTCTGGTTCTTTGAGAAGATATACAAAATTGATAAATCATTAGGCAGACTCATCAAGAAAAAAAGGAAGAAGACTCAAATCAACAGGATCAGAAATAAAAAAGCAGAAGTAACAACTGACACTGCAGAAATACAAAGGATCATGAGACATTACTACAAACAACTATATGCCAATAAAATGGAAAACCTGGAAGAAATGGACACATTCTTAGAAAAGCACAACCTTCCAAGACTGAATGAGGAAGAAATAGAAAACATAAACAGACCAATCACAAGCACTGAAATTGGAACTGTGATTAAAAATCTTCCAGCAAACAAAAGCCCAGGACCAGATGGTTTCACAGGCAAATTCTATCAAACATTTAGAGAAGAGCTAACACCAATCCTTCTCAAACTCTTCCAAAATATGGCAGAGGGAGGAATACTCCCAAACTCATTCTACGAGGCCACCATCACCCTGATACCAAAACCAGACAAAGACGTCACAAAGAAAGAAAACTACAGGCCAATATCACTGATGAACATTGATGCAAAAATCCTCAACAAAATACTAGCAAACAGAATCCAACAGCACGTTAAAAAGATTCATACACCATGATCAAGTGGGGTTTATCCCAGGAACGCAAGGATTCTTCAATATACGCAAATCAATCAAGGTGATACACCATATTAACAAACTGAAGGAGAAAAACCATATGATCATCTCAATGGATGCAGAAAAAGCTTTCAACAAAATTCAACACCCATTTATGATAAAAACTCTCCAGAAAGTGGGTATAGAGGGAATTTACCTCAACATAATAAAGGCCACATAGGACAAACCCACAGCCAACATCGTTCTCAATGGTGAAAAACTGAAGTCATTTCCTCTAAGATCAGGAACAACACGATGTTGTCCACTCTCACCACTATTATTCAACATAGTTTTGGAAGTTTTAGACACAGCAATCAGAGAAGAAAAAGAATAAAAGGAATCCAAATCGGAAAAGAAGAAGTAAAATTGTCACTGCTTGCAGATGACATGATAGTATACATAGAGAATGCTAAAGATGCTACCAGAAAACTACTAGAGCTAATCAATGAATCTGGTAAAGTAGCAGGATACAAAATTAATGCACAGAAATCTCTTGCATTCCTATACACTAATGATGAAAAATCTAAAAGAGAAATTAAGGAAACACTCCCATTTACCATTGCAACCAAAAGAATAAAATACCTAGGAATAAACCTACCTAAGGAGACAAAAGACCTGTATGCAGAAAACTATAAGACACTGATGAAAGAAATTAAAGATGATACAAACAGATGGAGAGATATATCATGTTCTTGGATTGGAAGAATCAACACTGTGAAAATGACTATACTACGCAAAACAATCTACAGATTCAATGCAATCCCTATCAATCTATCAATGGCATTTTTCACAAAACTAGAACAAAAAATTTCACAATTTGTATGGAAACACAGAAGACCCCGAATAGCCAAAGCAATCTTGAGAAAGAAAAATGGACCTGGAGGAATCAGGCTCCCAGACTTCAGACTATACTACAAAGTTATACTAATTAAGACAGTATGGTACTGGCACAAAAACAGAAATACAGATCAATGGAACAGGATAAAAACCCCAGAGGTAAACCCACGCACATATGGTCACCTTATTTTTGATAAAGGAGGCAAGAATATACAATGGAGATAAGACAGCCTCTTCAATAAGTGGTGCTGGGAAAAGTGGACAGCTACATGAATGAAATAAAAATAAATACAAAATATTTTTTAAAATAATTTAAAAAAATAAAAATAACAGAATGAAATTAGAACACTCCCTAACACCATACACAAAAATAAACTCAAAACGGATTAAATACCTAAATGTAAGGCCAGACACTATAAAACTCTTAGAGGAAAACATAGGCAGAACACTCTATGACATACATCACAGCAAGATTCTTTTTGACCCACCTCCTAGAGAAATGGAAATAAAAACAAAAAGAAACAAATGGGACCTAATGAAACTTAAAAGCTTTCGCACAGCAAAGGAAACCATAAATAAGACAAAAAGACAACCCTCAGAATGGGAGAAAATATTTGCAAATGAAGCAACTGACAAAGGATTAATCTTCAAAATTTACAAGCAGCTCATGCAGCTCAATATCAAAGAAACAAACAACCCAATCCAAAAATGGGCAGAAGACTAAATAGATATTTCTCCAACGAAGATATACAGATAGCCAACAAACACATGAAAGGATGCTCAACATCACTAATCATTAGAGAAATGCAAATCAAAACTACAATGAGGTATCACCTCACACCAGTCAGAATGGCCATCATCAAAAAATCTACAAACAATAAATGCTGGAGAGGGTGTGGAGAAAAGGGAACCCTCTTGCACTGTTAGTGGGAATGTAAACTGATACAGCCACTATGGAGAACAGTATGGAGGTTCCTTAAAAAGCTAAAAATAGAACTACCATATGACCCAGCAATCCCACTACTGGGCATGTATCCTGAGAAAACCATAATTCAAAAAGAGTCATGTACCACAATGTTCATTGCAGCACTATTTACAATAGCCAGGACATGGTAGCAACCTAAGTGTCTATCCACAAATGAATACATAAAGAAGATGTGGCACATATATACAATGGAATATTACTCAGCCATAGAAAGAAACGAAATTGAGTTATTTGTGGTGAGGTGGATGGACCTAGAGACTGTCATACAGAGTGAAGTAAGTCAGAAGGAGAAAAACAAATACCGTATGCTAACACATATATTTGGAATCTAAAAATAAAAAAATTGGTTCTGAAGAACCTAAGGGCAGGACAGGAATAAAGACGCAGACGTAGAAAATGGACTTGAGGACACAGGGAGGGGAAAGGGTAAGCTGGGATGAAGTCAGAGAGTGGCATGGACATATATACACTGCCAAATGTAAAACAGATAGCTAGTGGGAAGCAGCCACATAGCACAGGGAGATCAGCTCGGTGCTCTGTGACCACCCAGAGGGGTGGGATAGGGAGGGTGGGAGGGAGACGCAAGAGGAAGGAGATATGGGGATATATGTATATGTATAGCTGATTCACTTTGTTATAAAGCAGAAACTAACACATAATTATAAAGCAATTATACTCCAATAAAAATGTTTAAAAAAGTGGGAAAAAATAGCTATGTTACTGTTTCAGTTAAATTAAATTCCATAATATTTTAGGTTCACTAGTAGACTTTACAATATAAAGGATTAAAGGAGTAAATGTTTTTGCAATTCAAGTTTAAAAAACCAGGTTTTTATAGTTTTATGTATTTAGATGTACTTTTTTTAAATTTATTTCATTTATTTATTTTTGGCTGCGTTGGGTCTTCATTGCTGCGTGCAGGCTTTCTCTAGTTCCAGTGAGTAGGGGCTACTCTTCATTGCAGTTCACAGTCATCTCATTGTGGTGGCTTCTCTCGTTGCGGAGCACAGGCTCTAGGCCCGCAGGCTTCAGTAGTTGCACAACACTGGCTCAGTAGTTGTGGCATGCGGGCTCAGTAGTCGTGGCTCACGGACTCTAGAGCGCAGGCTCAGTAGTTGTGGCACACGGGCTTAGTTGCTCTGCGGCATGTGGGGTCTTCCCGGACCAGGGCTCGAACCCATGTCCCCTGCATTGGCAGGCAGATTCTTAACCACTGCGCCACCAGGGAAGCCCTAGATGTGCATTTTATTTCTCCTAAAATAGGGACAGACCTGTCGTTTAGAAGATGCCAAAAAGATACCGAAAAAAATCCTTACTAGCGATGGAATCAATCCCATTTCTCAGTAAACTGGTGTTTACAGATACAGATTTTGCTCTTTCTGTTGGGGAGTGGGCTGTGTGGCGGGGGAGCAGTGGAACTGAAGGATTTGCAAATAAACGTAGAACTAAGTGTTTTTGAAAAGAAACCTCGAGGATCACCCAGTCCAATGAAGTTTTTCTTCATTTGAGAGGTGACAGTAAGCATTTCAATTTCAGAGCAGAGTTCTTGCTATACCATACAGTATTCTCTAGTTTGCTAAGAGGTGGAACCCCCTAGAAGTCAATGTTTTTTGTGGAAACCTATTAAAATGCTGATATATTTATGTCTGCCCTGGGAACCAAAACTTTTACTTGTAAAAAATATGATTCTATTATATTCATATGTTATATTTAACCTCAACATATCCAGGGGGGGAAATGTTGTTAAACTAAACACAATGACTTATTTCAGAGGTTTTGTATGAACATTTGTATGCTGCCTACACATGTGGTTTCCTGAGCTCATCAGCCAATAAGCAGTATAAGATGGCAAAGATTTAAGAAAAATTTAGGATGTGAACTTAAATGTAGAAATTCCAAGTTTACTATATTTTTTTCTAAAACTAAGATGAGACCATACAAATATCTAGTCACTACATTGTATACCTGAAACTAATATAACATGTCAATTATAACTCAAGTTTAAAAAAAAAATGATGAGACCAACGTTACTTCATGCCAGCCTTGGTGAATCTGCACCCCCTTGAAGCCTAGTTCAGTTTTTTGAAATTCTAAGTTGGTTCTCATTTGGTATAGTAGAGATAAAACATTTGAATGACTATTTTTGTTTTGTTTTCAATCCACTGTGCTAAAATCATGTGGTTACTGCGTGTACCTTATGTTCTTTAAAAGATGGTTTTAAATGAAAATGTTTTGAGACTATAAGAAGTCTTAATGCTTTTGGGCAATTACCACAATAAAACTGATTTTGAAAAGTACTCGATTAAAAGACAATTGAGGGACTTCCCTCGTGGTGCAGTGGTTAAGAATCCACTTGCCAATGCAGGGGACACGGGTTAGAGCCCTGGTCCAGGAAGATCCCACATGCCACGGAGCAACTAAGCCTGTGTGCCACAACTACAGAGCCTGCACTCTAGAGCTGTCAAGCCACAACTACTGAAGCCCACGCGCCTAGAGCCCGTGCTCCGCAACGGGAGAGGCCACCTCAAGGAGAAGCCCGCACACCGCAACAAAGACCTAACACAGCCATAAATAAATAATTAATTAATTTTTTAAATAAATAAATTTATTTTAAAAAAATAAATAAAAGACAATTGAATGTGGGAAGTGACTGTTAAAAGGATATTTGAGTGGACATATTGACTCTTCTTGATTTCAAAAGTATTCTGTACGTATGAGAATTGTCTATGATATAATTCCGAGTAGAAAAATAATGCTGCAGATTTCATTTCACATGTGAACTTTTTTAAAAAAGAAAGAGAGCACTGGAACAAAATAAAATTTTTAAAACAACTTACTCCAGGTGGTAAGGGAAGAACTTTCAGTTTTTATTTTATAAACTTCCATATTATTTAACCATTTTGTGTGCCATATAAAGTGCCACGTAAAACATTGTTTACAAATAAAAAATTATATCAACTCGGTAGAGTGAATCTTTAAAAAGCTGTTGTTTGGTATTCTACTCTTGGATTACTTTCCCTTCATAATCAAACCTTTGCTTCTCACATGGTGGGTCCTCAATAAATACTTTTGAGATTGAACACTGGGTTGTTGTTTTTTTTTTTGCCTATAAAAATAGCAATTTTAGATATGCAACCTAATTGTAGCTGCTCAGTGAATAAACGACAATGTTGAAAAGAACAACTGAAAATGTAGGCCCCAGATTAGTGATGGCTCTGAATCCTAAAGGCAGTGCCTAAAATATCAAATGTCTCAACTAAAAGTAAGGACAAATTTGGGAACAAGCTAGAGAGCCTCTTAAAATTCCAGAGTATAAATTCCCAACTTATCTCCCTAGTTTTCAAATTTATAAATGAATATATTTTCAAAGTCTCTACAAGCTGAAGGATTCTAAATCTAGGCCAAATAACTGATTACAACAAAAAGAGTGTTGGTTAAATATGTTTTCTTTCCTTTTCTACTGAGGAACAAATAAGAGGACCTAAGCTAAATTTGTAACATTACAATTTTTTCAGAATGTGAGCCAAATAATAAGTTCTTAAAGAACAGATAGATTTTCAAGGCAAGTTGTGAATTCTCTTTCTCGCATCCCTTCAGAAGTAAGACAGAAGTGACTTTGTGTGGCTACATGACTTGGGGCCAGTTCTGCTTAGAAGCTGGTGGGAGAGATAACTGGTACTCTGAGGCTATAGTTGCTTAATGTGATGAGAAAGTTCTAGTGCATCTAATGCATCCATGCTGATTTTTCCCTCTACAAACCAGCATTTTAAGTCAGAGAGTGTCATTTTCACAAGCTTGAGCCAGCCTACATTTCCATTATTATGAATGCTCATAATTAAAACTGGAAAGAACATTTCAGTAAAAATTTTTAAAAATAAATTTAAAAGAATAAAATTGGGCTCATAATTTAAAAAACTGGAAAGAACAGTGGAAATGTAACATCTCAGAAGCATTATGCAATTGGGTAGAGTAAAAGGTAAGGAGGGTTCCTCGGGAAACTAAAAAGTGCTGGATTTTCTACCATTTCTGATATATAAATATAGTACTAGGAAGAAGAAGTATGAACACATAAGATACTCTAGGCCTGGTTTATTGATATAACATTAGGTTGACCTCTACAAAAATACTTATTAGGAATGTCATAATAATAATCATGGATATAATAACTGTTTACAGTTACAATTACAGGTTGGACCAATGCAACCTCCAGGCAAACAAAGATTTTGGAGCAGCATGATCCTCTCCACAAGCTGATATCATAGCATTTGTATGTGTTCAATGTTCAAATGGTTTGGGAACTTCATTTTCAAAAGGCAATTTCAAGACCTAAAATTGTGTTCCTCTATTTTAAAAAAAAAATATGTTTGAGAGAACCAGCTAGAGAGTTACCAACTAATTCACGTAGCAGGTATTTCTTTAAGTATTTACTTAAATACCAGTGCCTGGTACCATGATGAGCACTGGGACACAGAAATGGAAAAACAAACATGGTTTGATGATTATGCCAGCTCATATATAAAACATGTTCATTAATATGACACATTACCTATGGGGGGAAATAACATACTTTCAAAAGCGATTTTCTGCCTCTGGTTTAGCAGAAGGTGCTAAACCACAAAAATTCACAATTCTGTGCACACACAAAAATTCACAATTTCTTCAGTATGAGTGTGGAAATGTACATATATTTTGGCCTTTGAAAGAGAATTGTTATTAAAATTTTAATGATAATAACTACTGTTTATTGAGTACCATTATTGGGCCTGTATTTAATATTAACTCTTTTAAACAACCCTGAAAGTAGGTATTATTTCCATTTTATGGATGATTTATGTTGAGAAGCCCCTCCCAGAATAAGCCCATGATATTCTGAACAATTTACAGTTCCAGAGCAGCAGCTGCAGCTCATTTTAAAAGATGAAACAATAGTGACCATTTACTGAACATTTACTCTGTCCTTGCACTGTTCTAGGTCCTTTACATTTATTGTTTCATTGCATTCTCACGACAACCCTACACGATACATAATAATGTATAGATGTAGCAACCAAGGCTCAGAGAGGCTAAGCAATGTGCCCTAAATCACACAGCCAGTGAATGACCATCTAGCAGAGTTACCAACCTGGGGCTCTCTGACCCTCAAACACTTACTCTCTCCTCTCTAAAATATTCCCACACTCCACTGACATCCACTTCTCCAACCTCCTTTCATGCTCTGTCCTCTGCCTGAAATGGTCTCCTCTGCTTAACTCCCTCTCAGTCTTCAAGGTTAAATGCAGATATTCCCTTTTCAGTCCCAACCACCCCAGGCAAAATTTGTAATCATAGCACATGTTTTTGCTACTAGTCTAGCACTTACCACATATTATTGTAATTATTTGTATGTATTTCTCTCCCAGGGAGGTTAAGAAGACCTTGAGTGCAAAAAATTGTTTATTATTCATTTTTGAGTTCCCAACACATAGTAAACAGCTTGGCACATAGACTGACACCCTAAGTTATTAGGTGGCAGACCTAATAACTCACACAAGCCTGCTGTAAATTAAAAGAACCTCTAAAAAAGTGACAAAAACAATCCTCCTGCCTTTATCTGTGAACCATATTTTTTTTGTATGTTTTTATTTGTCTGTTTAAAAGACCCTCAGAAAAGTAAATGTCACCACCTCTCCACCCTCTCTATTTGTCATTCTCCTAACAGGTCGTTCTAGCCTGTTCCTGCATGTTTCTGCCCTCTGAGAAAATTGTGCCTTCTCCTACTTCAGAAAACACAAAATAGAATTTTCACAAAATCTGTCTTAATTTTGCCTGTTTCCTGGTTAACTAAGCTATACATGGCACAGACCTCCTCTCTGGATTCTCATCACAGCGACAGGCCTTTTTCTTGCCAGTGAGAAATGTGATGACCACAAGGGAGTCTACTAGTGCCAGAAGGAAGGAGCACACTGAAAAATGGTGCATGGCTTAGCCCTTCAAACAGAGCAAATGCATTTTTGTTTACCAACGTTTTATTTTCCTGTAAGGAGATAAGTAAATGTTTTGATTCCTGATTAACAGATTGGAAAGCAAAGATATAGAAAGAGTAAATTATTTGGCCTAAATCCTATTGTCCTAGAGTTTGGAATTTAATCCAAAAGTTTTTACCTTCCAGCCTGCACTCAAACTCAAGGCCAAATTTTCAGAAAATGGATTGTAGCTCTCTTATTTTCTTTATCAAGACAATCAGGTCATCCCTTTAAATAACTCCTTTCTGCTTTAGAAGTGATATTAATAGACAATTATCCTAAAAACTTATATGCAAAACAGGCTAATAAAAAGATCTGGCTTTTTTAAAAGTTTATACTGAATAGAAATATAGATAATTGGCAGCGCTGTCTGGACAAAGAGTTATAGCTTTGTGGTATAAACACATAGACTGCATGTCCAAATTAGCTCAAGAAATCTCCCATTTCTTAGAGGGCGGGCTGGCTGCCAGCTCTCTAAGAGAGAAAAACACACCCTCTTAGAACATGAATCATTACATAGCACATAAAGCAAGTGTGTGAACACACACACAAACACATACACACACAGAGGCATTTTAAATAATTGCGTGAGACTTTACAAAATATCCCTTCACCACATAAAAGGTACACATTTTATCAACCAAGATCAGGTTGTCCTTTTCTCATCCATGCTGTCATAAAGGGTAGGCTATTTACCAATAGCATTGCTACATAAGAAGGCTCAAGATGTGCTGTAAACAGGGGTGCCAAACACACAGAGCAGATGACTCAGAACTGATTTTAGAGTACACACTTGTAGGCTGAACTTAGTGCCTGCAGCTGGTTATTTGTCAACCCTGTTTTAAAAACAGGTTGGTTGACCTTTATGCCTAGAACTAGTTATCTTCTAAATCCCATACCTGAAGTGCAACCTTCTTAGAGAAAGAAGACCTAATCAATGCTTTTAGCATAGGTGCACTAAGATGACCATTCTTTGGAAATGTGGATTGAAATTTTGAACAAGGACAGAGGTGAGCTCCCCAAGCTGAAACACAACGGAAAACCAGAGGCAAGGTGACCAGAAACGACAGTCAGCATTTGGATGGCTCCCATCCATGTCATAAATGAGTGCAGTGAGTGTCCTTATTCTTTTTATTGTAAATATTCAAAAGTACTGACACATTACGATCAGATGGATAGCTTACAATTGAAACAAGGCCAAAATAGTTCCAAAATCCAAAGGCAAAGGAAGCCAGATATCTCAACATGCGTGCCTAAAAAGCAAGTGTAGAGCACACAATAAAATATAAAAAGAAAACTTACAAGAATAATAAATGTGCTTTTTAACTGCCTTGAGACAACAGATTCCTCACAACAATCAGTTCTACGTTAGCTAGCGAAAAGAGCTACTGCGTTGGACCAAAGATTTTTTTTCCCCTTTATAAAAATTTCTGATTTCATCATAAATGCTATGGTATCACTGTCCAAGGGTCTTGGAGTTTAATGCATATTTTTAGAAGTTAATTTAATAGGGTAAAACCACAACTTGCAAATTTCTTTTCTTTTAATATTGGAAGTATACTTGTCTATTTTATACTACTTTTTGAAAAGCTTTTTTTAATAAGGCATTTTTGGAAAGAATATTTTACATACTTTTTTCAGACTAACTCTACTTCTTTTTAATAAAAACTAATCCAAAAAAGGTAAATACAAACAAAGAATTAAAAAATAAATACGTTCCCTATATTAAAAGCAACTTTTTTCTTGCGTGGTTTACCAGTAAACTCAAAATACACTTAAGCTGATAATTAAAATGATCTATAATTGTCTTGTCTTCACTGTTAAAAAGTCCTAGGATAAAATAATGAGAACGTTTGATATTAAAAGCTGTGCTTCCACCCAAATACACTGCAACACCCCTGAAATGATAGGTAATGAGGACATTGTTTCCTTAGGTTGCTTCTTAGAAGCATCCATAATGCTGGGTTTTTGTAGAGGCGTAGACATTTTCTTTGTGTTTTTGGTTGGTGATGGTGGTGATAGCTGTTTATGAAAGCCATCAGATATGGTTATTTATTAATACAGAAGCCTTTAAAATGCAATGAAGTCAGGAAAGATAAAAAGCCATCTTACAAATACAAACTTAACTCTTCTATCACAGTCCTAAATAACTGTACAAAAAGTGACATTTGGCTATGGAAACAAAAAATCCTTGTCTCATTATTTCTATCCTTCTCAACGTTCCCACAAGTTATATGAAAAGTTACATGGAGAAAAGAAAGGATTTTTGACAATATTTTACTGAATACATAAAATAATTTTAATCAATATATAGGGTAATATAAAATAACTCACTCAAAAATTAAAATTCCTCAAATTAAGTTAACTCAGTCAATAAATGTATTTGTTTATAATCTGGGTGTCCAGTCATATAGATGTTTTTAAAATATAAGAATGTAAATATAATGTGATGGATTTTCTTGGTTATAAAATTAATAAGCATAAGCATAAAATAATCCATTATTTTTAAATGGAAAATACAGAATGGAAAACAATACTTTTACAGTTTGTTTTGGTTCTTATTTCTAAATAATATGTTTATCAATTTGGAGATTTTCTTATTAACTTCCTGTAACTGCAGAGGAGAACTGAGCTCATTACAAGACTCCACACCTCTCAATTTTCAGGATTATATCACTATTTTTAGTTTCACTATTCATTATCTTAAAATTTAAATAATTTCCTTATACCATGAATTTGTTTTTATTTAAATCTTTTTTTTTTTTTGGTTTGGTGTGTAAAATATGTCACACATTCAGAAAGTCATAAAGCATAGATGTATTCTGAAGCAAACATCCATTGGCTGCTCAGATCAAGAAGAGCAATACCAGCCCCAAGAAGCTCCCTCCGTACTTTCTATGTCACAGCTCACTCCCTTTTCCTTAAATGTAACTCTCTCCTGATTTTTTTGGTGTTCACTTCCTTGTTTTGGTGCTTTACATTTTTGCTATCTAAGAATACATCACTCAACATTACAGTCTAGCTTGTTTTTGAGTTTTAAATAAATGGAATTATGCATTATATATTCTTTTACATTAGCCTTTTCTAGCTCAATATAATGTTTATAAGATTAATTTATATTGTAGCATTCAGTTGTAGTTCATTTTCTTTGCTATATAGTATTTCATTGTATAATTATACCACAATTTATTAATACATTCTCCTGTCAATGGACATTTAGCTTGTTCCTATGTTGAAGCATATGAATAAAGCTGTTATAAACTTTCTTATACATGTCTCCTGGTACACATGGGCATAGATTCCAGTTGGATATACACCTAAGAGAGGAATTGCTAGGTCACAAGTACAGTATGTTTAGTTTTAGTAAATAAAGTCAAACTACTTTCTAAATTGGTTAAACTAGTTTCCATTCCCACCAGCAGTTGTATGAGAGTTCCAGGTGCTCTACTTCCTTGGCAATCCTCACTATTTTGTCTTTTTAATTTCAGCCATTCTGATGCATATGCAGGAGCATCTCTTTGCATTTTTAATTTGCATTTCTCTGATGACTAATGAGATTGGGCACCTTATCATACGTTTCTTTACCTATTAGATATTTCCTGTTTTAAAGTGGCTGTTGAGTCATTTGCCCATTTTTCTATTGAATTGTATTTTCTTACTGCGTTGTATGAGTTCTTCATATATTCTGGATATAGGCACTTTGTTAATTATATGTGTTCCAGATATCTCCTAATCTGCAGCTTGCCTTTTTACTATTTTAATTATTTTTAATAGTCTTATTTTTACTGTAATCAAATTAATCAATCCTTACCTTTAAGGTTGGTGCTTCTTAATGTCCAATATGCTTAAAAATCATTCTCTCACGTTGAGATCATGAATCTATTCTTCTATATTATCTTCTAAAGCTTTATTGTTTTGCCTTTCATAGTTAAAGGATCTACAATTTACCTAGAATTTATATTTTTTTTAAATTATTTATTTATTTATTTATGGCTGTGTTGGGTCTTCGTTTCCGTGCAAGGGCTTTCTCTAGTTGCGGCAAGCGGGGGCCACTCTTCATCGCGGTGCGCTGGCCTCTCACTGTCGCAGCCTCTCTTGTTGCGGAGCACAGGCTCCAGACGCGCAGGCTCAGTTAGTTGTGGCTCACAGGCCTAGTCGCTCCGCGGCATGTGGGATCTTCCCAGACCAGGGCTCGAACCCGTGTCGCCTACATTGGCAGGCAGATTCTCAACCACTGCGCCACCAGGGAAGCCCTAGAATTGATATTTTTGTGTACAGTGTGAGTGGCTTAAGTTGGGTTTTTTTCCCAGATAGAGCATCCTCTTTTCCAGTGCTCAGCAATGTCATTTTTGTCATCAATGTTTAATTTTTTTCGTTAATTTTCAACAGATTCTCTCGACTCCTTACTGTGTAAAATGAGGGTGTTCATACCCTTACAGTTGCTTCCCCTTCCCTGCCTACCTTTCATCTCCCAACATCTGTCAGCTAGAGCTTTACTTTAACATCATCAAAGCCGAGTGTTTATGTTCTGTTCTTAATCAAGATTAACTCCTCCATGCTTTGTGCATAAGTTTATTTTAAAAGCTGATAACCAATAAACAAATTTTTTTTTACTGCAAAGAAAATTTTATTTTACATATTACTAGTCACGAATTTGCCATTAATTATTACATAAATGCTGCCTAGTGCCATTAACCAAATGGCATGACCATTTTATGTCTACAATTCACTTCTGTATTTACAAACATAATTTTCATGACTCAATAAACAAATTTTATATTATTACAACTATTCATTACATTATTCATCATAGAGCTAGAAAGTGCTAAAAACTACATTCTCTTGCCTATGTTGCTGATGTCACAATCCTTGTGCCACTCAAAGGAAAATACACTAGTGCCAAGATTAGAGTCTCCTCTCTTACATTTTACCAATTGCTGAAAAAATAATCTTGTGTTAAACTGTTTTATATTTGGAACATGATGTTCTGGTAAAGTGTTTTGATCTACTTAGAGTTTCTGGTTATTCTTTTTTACTTTCTTAAGATTCATAGGCTTTTCCCACCATATCCTAATATCCTGCAACTTCTCATTAGCAGCAGCTATTATTTGAAAGCGATTCTTTTCTTTTCCCTGAAAACATTTTTCTGTAGGCCTGCCAATCTCTGTCCTAAAGTAGACCAGTTTTCTTCCTTGGCCTAGTACATAACTGTCATCCTTGGATATTGTTTCATTATTCTCCTAAACAAGTTTTTTTGTATAATATATGCCTGAGAAGAGGTAGACCAACTATAAGGTTAGAGGACGCACAACCCACACAGGACCACCCTCACGTGTGACATCGGTTGCAAGTTTGAGGGGTTCTCCAAATCATGCTCAGTTTTGATAATTCACTAGAAGGACTCACAGAACTCACTGAAAGCTATTATATTCATGGTTAAGAGTTATTGCAGAGAAAGAATACAGATTAAAGTCAGCCAAGGGAGGAAATACAGAGAGTAGAGTCTGGGGAAATACCCAGTGCAGAGCTTCCACTGTCCTTTCCCCATAGAGTCAAGACACATTACTTCTCCAGTATTGATTTTTGACAATAAGCACAGACGCTTGCCAACCAGGGAAGTTCATTAAAACCTCAGCATTTAGTTTTTACTGAGGCTCCATTACATAGGCATGATTGACTGCCCTCAAGGTCAATTTTAATCTCCAGTCTCCAGGCCCTCAAGGTGTGACTCAAAGTCCAACCTTGAACCACATCCATTACAGTTTGGCTGCGCCAAAGCCCCCAGGAAGACAATAACACCCTATCAGGCATGACATTCCAGGAGTTTAGAGATTACCTCCCTAAAGGTGGTGGCAAAGGCCAGACCTCTAGTGGGGTAAGGTTAAATTATTTATTAAACAATCCCACATCTTCCCCTTTCTTGGTTTTCACCCTTTTTTTTACTGGAGTACACCCTCAAGTAAAGGTTCATAGATGTAAATTCCCACTTTAAATCTTTAGTGTTCTGAGATTTCACAATGATATGTCTAAATACGGGCCTTTTTAAAATTTATCTGACTTGGCTTTTATGGACTGTTTGAATTTTAAAATCTCCCTTTAGCTCTGAAGATGTTATTTCTTTAACAATTCCTTCCCTCTACCATGAGTGCTTTGTCTTTCTAGAATACCTACTAGTTGGCTATTAGACATCTTGAACTGATTTCCAGTTCTGAGTCCAAAGCTTCTCCAGGGTTCTTCACGGCAGCTTAGTGACTTCTATCCTTGCAGTCCACTTCTCTCATATTCTAGGGTGTTGTTTTCTCCTCTTCTTCCTCTCTGCTCCACTATTAACTTGATAAAGCATGTTTACCTTCTTCTCATCTACTCATGACCACTTATAATTCTCCCCATCTTTGTGGACTACAAATCTTTTTTATTCTCCTAATATTATTTTAAATTATTTCTGTGAGAGATGAATAAATAAATGTGCTCACCTTGACACTGTGAACTAGAAACTGCCCTTATGAATTTAAAAAATATTTTAAAGACAGGTGGCTTTTATCTTCACAGTATGTTTCCTGTGACTATATCAGTGGCATGACACCCAGCAATGAATGCATTCCCTGAGCCTCGATTACACAATTCCAGGACAAGAGCGTCTTAGGAGAGGTATACACATAGAGCCTTATATGACACTTCTTCCTTTATCGTATTACATACACAAGATATCACATTATAAATATTAAAAGGAAAAAAAAATGACCTCAGTGACTTTATTTTTAAAATTTATTTTCAAAGCTGTTCCTATCTAAGAAAAACAACAGAAAAAAAGCATAAAACTCTTACCAAGTTCCAGATGGCAGCTGTGGTGTACAAGAAAGAATGCTGGCTTTGGCATCAGAAGACCTGGGTTTGAGGCCTGGCTCTGCTTCTGTTGTCTCAGTAACTTTAATCCAGTTACTAAACTTTTCTGAGTCACAAATTTCTCTTCCATAAACAGACATGTGTCTGTCTCACCACTGTTGTGAGGCTGAAAACAAACAACAGACATGAAGGAACTTTATAAATTTCAATGTAAACAGAAAATAAAATACACTTTCCAAATGACTATATTCTCCAAGGGAGGTTTTGTGCAGAACTCAACGGAATCTTTTAGGGGAAAAAAAAGGTCTACATCTCTGTGACCATCTTTTCTCAGACAAGGAAAAAAAAAAAAATCACTCAAAAATCACCTGAATTTTCCATGGGTTCCACCACATAGATAAACACGCCCACTGGAGATGATTGTAAACATAATTATAGACTCTAAAAATGGTATATAAAAACAAGTTCCTAATTCGGAGCTTATTCACTTACCCTGTCCTTCAGCAAACATACAATGAATGCCAACAATATTCCAAGCCCTTGAAACATTTTTTTAAAACATCAATTAAACCCACTACTTTCACTCACTCAGAAAGCTTCCTGTTTGTAGGGGAGATCATGTATGTACCCTTATACCCATAGTACAGTATTGGGTATAACAAGTTACATATGCCTGCCGCAAACTAATAAGAAATGATACTTCAGCCTTAAAAAATTAGTGGGTGATATTTCCCACCTATGAGAGTCACAAAATTCCAAAAGTGTGACAATATACACTACTGGAAACAATGTCGAGAAACAGGGTCTCCCAAACATTGCTGTTGAGAATGTAAGATGGTACAAACCTTATGGCAAAGAACCTGGCACTATTTAACAAAATTAGACATAACTTTATCTTGTATTGCTTAGACTCAGCAATCCCACCTCTTGGAATGTATCCAAGATTCACTATCAAAAAATGAAAAGACACATGCACAAGTCTAATCACTGCAGCCCTATGCATAATATCAAAAACTGGAAAAAACCCAAATGTCCATCAATAGGAAACTTGTTGAATAAAACATGGTCCAAAAAAATGGAATATCACACCACCAATTAAAATAAAGGGGGTGAGACTGAAGGTCTCTAGTACATGACCTCCAGAATATGTTGTTAAATGACAAAAGCTAGGTGAAGATACGCATTAGTATACTACCACTTGGGAAAGGGGAATGTATAAATAAATACATATATTTGCTTATTTTAAAATGGAGCAGGAGAAAGAATAGTCTTTTCAATAAATGCTGCTAGGAAAACTGTATACGTACATCCCAAAGAATGGAGTTGACCCTTATTATACCATATACAAAAATTAAAATGGTTCAAAGACATAAATATAAGACCTAAAACTACATATCTCTTAGAAGAAAACATAGGATAAAAGCTTCATGAAAAGAGAAAAAAAAAATTTTTTTAAAGAAAAAAAAAAAAAGTAGGCTTTCAATTGGCTAAAATAAGTAGAGGAACATCCCAAGAAAAGGGAACTAAGTTCACAAAGGTAACAGATATAGCAAAGTAACGCTTTGTTCTGGGAACTGCGAAAAGCTTGGATTGCCTGAAGAATGGGTTCTGTATAGAAGATATGAAGAATAGGCCATAAAGGAGAGGGCCTCTTATAACAGGTTAATGCATATGGACTTTATTCCATAGGCAATAAGTAACCTTGGAAGGTTTTCATTATCAAGGGGATATGTAATAAAATAGAGCTTAATACCAATAATATTTTACTTTCGTATTGATCTTTATTCTTTTTTTTTTTTTTTTTTAAGACCATGCCGCACAGCATGCAGGATCTTATTTCCCTGACCAGGGGTCAAACCCGAACCTCCTGCAGTGGAAGCATGGCATCTTAACCACTGGACCACGAGGGAAGTCCCTTGATCTTCATTCTTTACAAATTGCTTTTACATACATGATCTCATTTGATCCCTGCCATAATTCTATAGTGGAGGTGTTATTACTACTTGTCAGTAGAATAATCTTTAAACAAGACATAGGCCCAGGTCTTATATGATTTCAAATTCAATCTGCTTCAAATCTACTTCCATTGTAGGAAGACTGATGTTTTGAAGTTGTGTGCAAAATACACTAAAGCGAGAGGATACTGAAGGCAGTAGGGCAGCTCCTGAAGAACAAAGGAACTGCTGAGACAGAGCTGGCTTTTAGGAGCCAGCGTTTAGCCAAGTAATCGAAAACCAATGAGCAGGCTTCTTCTCTTCTAGAAAGTTTGACTCTGCCACGAAGGCAGCGGGAACAGGATTATGGAGATGATCTCAAATTTCTTTAAAATTCCCCCATGGTACTGAGCACTGTCCTAGGCACAGAGCGCTGCCAAATAGGTGCCTGGGGCATTCATTCCTCTCCGTGGGTACTAACACTACATGCCAAGGACCGGGAGAACCTTGGTCCCTACACTGTTCTGAACTGTACTACCTGCTTCCAATTGCCTACTGCAGACCCAGATCACATCACTCCAACAGAATGAAATCAGATGCCTCTTCCAACATGACAAAGATATGTTTGTTTAAATGACAACTGTAGGATTCCGCCAAGGACACGTGGGCCATGTGAAAACTGGAAGCACAGAGCTCACAGTTGTTCATTTCAACAGTCAAGAGTGGACAACTGGTAAGAATCCAAACAATTTTTTATTGTTTAAGTCTTAGGTGCTCTTGTTTTTCTAATAGCTTCCCTGCTACCGATGCAAATTTGATCTCTCAAAATAAGGATTTTTCAGGAAAACGTCTTGCATACGTTAACAAAGATGTGTTTGATTCGACTTCTCTAACACTGAAATATAAAGTGATTAAGATGAAAATTTCCTAACATCATATTACCTTTAAAGGTTATTCTAAAATAGTTAAAACATTAAACTCCAGCTTTGTTTCAAGGCCCCCTCCAGGTTCTGTCTTGGCGTAAGCTGAGCCTTCACAAGACTCCAGCGCTGACTCACTCACCTAGTTCAGACCTTTCTTCAGGGTCCCTGAGTAATGCTGATAGAAGTGTTAAAGCAAAGGATTAACATCCCTCATCCCAATTCCCTCAAACAGCAGTTTTCTTTTTTCTGCTTTTTGTTTGCTTATTGTATTTTAGCTCAAGAAATCCTATCTTTACAAGAAATCTTTTGTTTAAGTCCACTACATAAAACTGCTAAAAGCACAGTTGTAGTTGAAGGAGACAGGAAACGAGGTGAAACCTGATTATTTATCCTCCCTTGGGCCCAAAGCCTTTTGCTGGACACACAGTAAAACAGCTGACCTTAAAGATTTCTGAGGTTAACTTAGAATTTGAGGCATGATCTTCAAGATTTAGGAGCATAAAAACACTGAGTTAGACCAACCTCCTGGGTGTGAATAATAGAGCAGTCTACTTGATCGCTTCACTCATTCATTCTTCCCACAATTATTCACTGAATATTTATGAGGTGCCAGGCACTGTTCTTAGCGCAAGGGATATAGCAGGAAACAAAAGAGACTAATATTGTACCCTCATGGAGCTTACAAGATAGTTGGGGGAAGACACTTAATAAAGACATAAATAAAAGTATATATGTTTGATGTGATAGAAAATGGATATGAAGAAAAGTAAAATAGGATGAGGGATAGAAAAAGGGTATACACGTGTGAGTGTGCGTGTGTGTGTGTGTGCTCTTTTATGTGGTGAGTTGGGAAAGGCCTCCCTTGTGAGGCTGACCTTTAATCGGGGAGTCAATAAAGTGAAATATCTGGAACAAGAGCTATTCAGGTGGAAGAAAAAGTAAGTAGAAAAGCGCTGAAGCAAGCAAGTGCTTGGCATGTTTGAGGAAGACCGAGGAAGCCAGAGTGACAGGAGCAAAGCAATGAAGAGTGACAGCAGTAGAAGATGAGGTCAGGAGGATATCAGCTCCTCGGGGGAAGAGGCCAGATCACCCTCAATGTCGCTCTGCAGGGGCCAGCTGCAAGTTATGGAGTGGGTGGTCAACAAACACGTGTTGGAGAGAATCAGAAAGTCCATTGTTCTAATAAAAAGAACAAATTAAAGAGTATATATAATTTCTTAGTTCTTCCATGAGAAAGTCTGAGGTGGAAATTTTGTAATGTATTTGTCTGATTAGAGTCCAGAACATCTCCTCCCTCCCTAGTGACCCCTGCCTTGGAGACAAAGTGCCTTCAGTGTTTTCAGGGCCACATCTCCCACCAAAGTCAGTTTCTGATGTTCTTATTGCTCGGATTACATAGGATGGAATGTTCCAAGGAAAATGATGACTAGTGAAGGATAACAACATTAATAGATTAGATCCCCTGGCACATAGAAATCACTTTTAGATCAGAAAAGAAACACATTGTTGCAAAATCAATGGCCTTACACTGTAGCTCTGAGCTTCACAGAACTTCTGTCAAGTGTAGTTTTGGTCAACGATGTCACTCCCTCAGCCACTTAGAGCTGCATTAAGCACAATTCCAGAGCTAAACTGATATTATGAGGTAAAAATTGGTTGACTCTTTTTTTTTTTTTTTTGGTTGACTCTTTTACTTGTATTTCTGGGAGCAGGCCACTTTTAGCATAATTTCTTAAGAGGAGCAATTTTCAAATAAGGTTTTATGGCAGGCTTTGTCTTGTGTTTCTTTTTGTAAGGATAGCCATAGTCTCATCATTCCCTCTCTTGGGACCCACCATCCGCCAAGAAACATGACTGATTTCCTGGTTTCCTAATCCCCTTTGCAATTTGTGAGTGAGTTAATAACAGCAAAAAAGTCATTCTATTTGCAACTCTAAATATATCAAGATTGCCAGACTGTTCAAGAAAAAAAATGCAATCTTTGCTTTTAGATTTTTTCTTAAAGGGATATTTCATCTTTGTTGTAATGAAGTTAATTCCAGACCACACACCAAAAAAAGCCATAAATCTGTGCAACATAGATAATGAAGTAACTTAGACTGTTGACTGCAGGTGAAACAAGGAAGAGTAGAATATTTTGTAGGCATATTATGAGTAGAAGCAGGACATTACATTTAAACTGCATGACATTAAAAGTCAAAAAGGATAGGAACTTTTGCTGTTAGAGAGTTTGTTTGGTTTGGTTCCTCATCAGCACCCTTTGTGCCCGATATATTAGAATGCAAGCCAAGTGGTAGGCCTCTTATCCTTTTTACCTTTTCCTGTCTCACAGGGAAAGGTACTGACCCTGTGGATAGGGTTAAGTCAGCAGCTCTGACCTTACCATTTATACAGCTGGGTTTATGAAAAGATATTCACTGCCAGTAGTTCACAATGAAGGTCCTGCCAAACTCCTTGACGACCATGAGGCAGGTCATCCACTCACCTGCTCCAGGTATGATCTCCCTCACCTTTCCTCAAAATAAATAGTACTTGGACTAGGGTGACCAACCATCTAGGATTGCCCACAACTGAGGGATTGACTGGGACCTGGGACTTCTAGTGCTAAAACTGGGAAAGTCCCAGGCGAAGCAGAGGAGGTGCTCACCCTAAGTTGGATCCCCACAAAGTATGAAGCAGCTCTTGACTGGGAGCTGTGGACAGTGGGCCTTGGTGGAGTTGCACGGCTCCCTTTTACCACAACCAGGGTAAGGCCTCACTGTCCAGGCCTTTGAGGAACACCATGTAGAAGTCCTCTCATTTGTCCAGTACCACGGTGACCTCTGACAATTTCCACGTTAGCAAAATGGGGACAATAATTGTGCCTACTTCCTAATTCTTCTATGAGAATTAATTAATACTAATATGTATAAAGTGCTTACAGCAAAGCTTGGCACTTAATCAGTGCCTAACAAATGTTACCTACTGTCATCATGGTCATTAGTTTCTGGATGGGAGAGAAATGATGCAGGACTTCACACTGTAGTTGATTCTCTCCTAGTGAATCTTAACCAGCTTATGCATATTATCTTTTCAAAAGTGAAAAAAGAAAGAGAGAGGAAGGAAGGAAGAAAGAAAGGAAAGAAGGAAGGGAAGGTGGAAGGGAAGAAAGGAGGGAGGGAGGGAGGAAGGAGGGAAGGAAGGAAAGAAGGAGAGATTACGGTTAGTAAAGTCAGTTAAGATTTATCTGCTTTCTTAAAAAGTAATTCTACCCACAAGGACTGACATTTGAACAAGGTCAAAGTCCATATGAAAAATATTTTTAAAAATGGAAACAATTGGTATTAATACATGGCATTTTCAGAATAAGTTACTGCTCTTATCAACACTGTTTATCATAGTTTAGAAATGCAAACAATCTGACCATCCACCAGTAGGATAATGATTAACATAAATTATGTTACATCCGTACTCAAATTCTGTTAATTGAATTTGTTAAAATAAATAAGGTCAATATTTATGCACTGATATGGAAAAGATCCCCAAAGCATACTGTTGCAGAATAATATATACAGCACAATTCCATGTATGTAAACAAATCACAAAGATGTCTGTCTCTCTCTATATATAAATGTAAGCACATGAATGCATAGAATAAGGTTTGAAAGTATAGACACATAAGTACCTAAGGATTATCTTTGGGAAGAGGAGAATGGGTAGGGGGTTGCTTGAACAGGAGACTCATTTTTATGTTAAAATTGTGTGCTGCTTGAAATTTATTCTCCGAAGAGAATATATTCATATATTATTAATACTTTGTAATTTTTTTAAATAGCATAATAAAACAGATGTAGAATAGAATTCCACCCCAAAATTCTTTTGTTATTTTCTTCTTCTTTTTCCTTCATCCTCAATATACCTCCAAAATAGGAAAACAAATTTGCTGTAAATGGCAAAGCATCCAAGTTACTGCAGATGAGGTGTATGGCATATAATTCACTAACTGATAATGAGAGTTGACAATAGTAAAGAGCCCACAAAATTATACCCAAGTACAAACTGAAAGAAATAGCCACCCTGTTGAATATGTTTAGCAATAAGTTCTAAAAAATTGATGGCTGTTTTTAACCAATGGCATCTTAATAGTCATAGAATACAAAAATCGAAGACTAAAGTTACGTTTTTCTGAGGTCTTTGCAAACTAGGTAATGGTAATAATCTGGATTAAATCTTGTATCACGATTTTAGGGAGGTTGGGATGGGTTACTGTGTGAGCACATCCTTTTGTAGCATTAGCGGTATTAGCGCATAACCTGAATCCTGAAGATGCTGTCTAGAAGACTTCTGTGCTGGGTGGACAGCTGAAGAGGACCCTCTAAAAGTCTGTAACTATGACTAGTTTAGGAAAGGTATTACTGCATTGGAAAGGACTTGAGCCTCAAAGACTGACCTGGGTTTGACTTCACTCTTCAACTATATGATTTGAGATACATTACTTATCTCCTTGTACCTCTCCCCTACCTCTGTCAAAAAGCATAATCATCACTACTTCAAAGGATTATTGTAAAAATTAGAAATAAGGTATATAAAAGCACAAAGTAAGCACAAAATAAATACTAAATATATTTGCCTGAAACTTATATAGTTCCTTTAATCCTTATGCAGTCACACTGTTGTACTGGTTTTCATTTTTAAAAATAATTTATTATGAATTTCTGGCTTTTTACCCTTTTTAAAAATTCTACCTTAACTATAAGGTCAAGTGATTACAAAAGAATAAAGCTTTTAAAAACATTTAATGAACAGAAGTTTACTCATTCAAATATGCACTCAAAGAAATCATGGGGTCTTATAATTGCCAGGGGCTGAAGAAGTCATCTGGTTGAATCTAACTCCCATTGCATGAAACCTTTATTTCATACTCTACTCCTGAAGGCTACTCAAAAAGAAGCATGCTTCTTAACCTCTAAGCCAGAAAAAAACAGGGGGAGAGAAGTCTTTTTGAAAGGAAGAGCTGGACTAGAAGAGAAGCCACAAGTGTACCTGGAGTATCAGCACCTACCTCTTTCTAGGAGAACCACTGCACCAGGTGATAGCATTTACATCTATGGAAGTGAGTGAAATCGCTCTGAGAGTAGGTGTAGTAGAGAAACAAAGAGTGCTTGGGTGCTAGACTTAAGGAACGCCACATTTAGAAGTTGGATAGAGAGGTTAGAACCGGCAAACGAGACTTAGGAGTTGCCTGTTAGGTTGGAAGAAACTATCTAATCAGAGTTTCTATTGAGGTCACAGTTTTAGGTGAGATGAGTGATATACAAGATACACAAGGGTGGTTCACATTAGAACGGGAAAGATAATTATGACGTAAATTAAAAGAGGAAATGCTCCTGGAGAGGCAGCAGAACATTGAACCAAGGGACAGAAGGCTAGAGTTAAATTCCCAGCTCTGACTCTTACTAGATGTATTGGACAGGACACATGAGTTTGCCCTGAGCCTCAGTCAACTCCTCTGCAAAAGGAGAGATGATAATACCTATCTCAATGGGCTGCTGTAGGAGTTCACTGAATTAATGTATTCGAATATACACTGTAAATGAAAAAATGTCACACAAACTCTCTGCCTAGAACTTACATTCTTCCAGGACGAGGGCCCACCCTACCCATTTCTCCCTTACCAGTCTTCTGATTGAATCCTGACCTCCCTGATGGTAACTACCTGCTTTCTGTGATCTTTTTCTGTTGCCTGACAGCTAGGGCCTTAGTGCCAATTGCCACTGCCCGAGCTCTGTACCATTCTAGTTGCCGTGGGGCACTTGCCAAATCACTGACCCCATTCCTGACTGTCTTTCTGGCCCACCTACCACCTATGAGCCCAAGTTATGACATGCTCCAAAGTGTTGTTTCAGAGCCAACCCCACATATAACTACTGAGATTCAAATCACATACTTAACATCTATACCTAGATTGTTTGCTCAGTCACAAAGATTTCTTAAAGTTCTTGAGACCAAAGTACCTTGTGTCTTACAAAGGTGATATCCACAGCAATACATATATATATACACACACACACATAGATATTCATCAATTTCCTTCACCTTAGGTTAATTTGCATAAATAATAAAGGCTTTTGTTCATTTAAATAGTCATAAAAATTGTTTATGGTTATGATGAAAATATCTGGATTGGGTCTAAAAGTCTTCTCTAATTAGGTAAGCCATCCATGCCATTTATTTGAAGATTCTTTGATCAAGTTGTTTTCATTGAAAATAAGTATGGCTTTCACATTATCAAAAGGTCTACACAGTAATTAAATTGCTACTTGTTTTATCACTTCCCTGGGGAGAAATACTCAGCCAGTCACTTGTTGAGCTAGGTCTAAAACCAATCCATTATTGGACTCACTGATATTTTAATTACTATTTAATTACTAATTATTAGAGGAAAAATTTTTAATTAAATAATGGTATGTTCTACTCTTAATTTTTTAATTAGTTGATTTGCTCTAAATACAATATTATATCCTTTCAGCCAATCATTTTGAAAATAATAAAAATACAGTTGAATCTTGTTACCTTGATCTTTGAGATCTGGGAAGGGGATAAAGAAGGAGAGAGAAGAAGGGTACTACGTGAACATCAAATGACACCTAATGGTTTTTAAAACCCCAGCAAAGACTTTGTGCTTCACCAAGCTCTACTCAAGCACAGAGAAAAAATGTAATACCCATGACAGGGTGTTACAATCATGCCATACATAGAAGCAATTCTTATTCCATAATGGAAAGCTCCATGTCAAACTAAAATAACTCCAGGTCTTTTATATTTTACAGTGGACTAATAACCTTTATTGCTATTTTTAAAAGATGTTAGTTTCTACTTTCTAAGAAATTGAATTAATTTGCTCTTCTCCAATTATCAATCCCCTTTTTGGCTCATCCCTAGATTACAAAGAAAAATGTAAGTGAACCTGTAATGACTTTACCTGAATTCTTAAGCAGAATACAAACTGTTCCAACTTTCTCATATGACACGCCAGTTTGCCATAGTTAACTAATTTAAGGAAATAAGCCTAGTTCCACTGGTGATGGACATGACTGGCAATGGAACTCAGATTTGGGTGAGTTTTCAGCATCCATTGTCATTGGTTATATGCTCCCATAGCATTCTGTCTTTCTTTCAAAATATTTACCAGCTCATTACATATTTGCATGATAATATTGTTAACGTCCTTCTCCCTAATATGACAGTAAGATCCATGAGAACAAGGGTAAGATCAATTTTTTCCCACCAATGTACATTCCAGCACCCAGTTTAGTGGGTACCTAGAATGTAGCAAGTGTGCAAAACATTTTTATGGAAAAAAATGAATAAAAAAATAATTGAGTTAGTATTATTTTCAAGGAGTATTTAGGAATGGATCAGTACCAGTCACTTGGTATGTCCCATGTAATGAAATTCTACAAAAGGTATTTTTTGAACAATCAATAACACCACATTTCGAGCACACACCACTTTCTCTGTACTTTTTGCAGAGGCTGGTTTTAACCTTCTCTGATGACCATGGTGACAGCCCTTTTGCATACTATATTAAGAGCATTCTGCTATATATTTTTGTGTTCTATAGTTTGTCTTTACAGACCGACTGAAAATTTAGAACACCAAAACAAAAACAAAAACACTCCTTAGAAGCATATCCCCTAATCTGTTACACCAGAAATATGAGGGAAAAATTTCTTTTTAACTTTTTCCCTTCACATGGTGTGAACATCTGATTGAGAGATCTCTTACAGCATGGTGGGGTAAATCAATGGTTCTCAAACTTGAGCGTGCATCAGAATCACACGGAGAACCTGTTAAAACACAGATCACTGGACAAACCCTCAGAGTTTGTGATTCCACAGGTCTGGTGTGGGGGCCTGAGAATTTGTATTTCTAACAAGTGCCCAGGTGATGCTGATGCTGCTGGTCTGGGGACCACACTTTGAGAACGACTAGTGTAGGTGCTGGAAGGGTAACCTGCTAAAACTAGGTTCAATGCCAGGTATATTCCTGGTTGAAATAGTCTCATAGAGAAAATTATAAATGGTTGGTAGAGAAGACAAATTATCAGAAGGTGCTACATATTATGCAATACATTATTAAATAACCAGCTTGCCTTATTACTTAGCTGGGTTTTTTTTTTCTTTCAATTACACTTCTTCAGGAATTATCTTGTTTCACTTTTTAATAACTAAAATGGGAGGAGGGTGAAATCTCTAAGTTATTTTTGTCCTCAGTAAGAACCACCTCCATTCATTCCCTGTCCTTCAGTGCCTCAAGGGAGTCACTTATCCTCTTTAGTCATTATTCACTTATCTGTAAAAAATGGATATATAGTACCTATCTCAGTGCTGTGAGGATTAAATGAAACCCTAAATGAAAAATACTTAGCCTCCAAAATGGTCTGTAAATCGTAGCTGCTATGTTTTTACTAATTTGTCTACTCACTCAAGAAAGTAAATTTCAATGGTCCTGGGACCAGTGTCTGAAACTATCAATACTTATATTTCTAACACTTTAATTGCCTACAGCAGTAACTCTAAACTGTAAAGAAAAATGTTCAGTTATGTTCTAGGGATTCCACTCACTGTGGCAGAGAACTGTTTGATTTGGAAATTTTGGCACAGGGCACCAGGACAGCATTCTCCCAAATACACAAAATTATAAAGAAGAATCACCTGGAGCACTACTTAAATATTCAGGTTCCTGAGCTCCACCGCAGACTCCCAAAACTATCTCCAGGGGAAAGGCCTAGGTGATTATTTAAAAGTAGACAATTACTCCAGGTGATTTTTCTGATCACCAAGTTTGGGAAACAACGAAGGGACCTCTCACTCCAGTCTAATGGTGGCTATTAGAAGCCCTAAACATCGTTTCTATTTATTCATTAGGCCATTGTTTACTAGAAAATTTCGTAAGTCCTTTCTGTCTTACTACTTTTGTTTTTTGAGTTGAATTAAAGTCACCTGGAGAGGCCAGCTGCAAGTGGGTTTTTTTGCTGGTGCTTTGAAAAGCTTCTCAGCGTTTTTAGTTAACTCACCCTTTCAAACTAGTCGGGGCCTGTGCCTCATTTTTGAATCGCCCCCTTTTGAACTTCCTCCTGTCAACGTCTCCTTTTTGATCTCTCCCTCGGGTCTAGCTTGTTTGTCCCTTAACTTCATCTTGGGTAGAACATTTGGTGCTTTACCAGTTCACGAGGCTCTGCTGGAAGAGTCGATTTCCAGGGATTTTACAGGCTGGCCAAAACAATTTGTTCAGAACGGTGTCGCCGGCGCCGAAGACTGGCAGCAAGTCGGCGGAACACTTCCTGACTCTGCACAACCACCCGTGACCTTGCGCGAGCGAGCGGGCGGGCGGGCGAGTGAGCGGGCGAGCGCCGCCCGCCCCGCTCCTTCCCGGGAGCATCAGAGTAATGCTCAGGCTGGACTTTAGAACCGAAGGGGAGTGTGAGGGAACCGGACGGGGGAAACTTCATAAACAGGCGAGAAGACCCAGAAGCTAAACAGCAGTTCATTTTCTCTTCTCGAGCCGAATTCTTCTAACACGTTCTTGTTGGGTGGGGAGTAAGGAGGAAAGGGAAATGTCTGCCAAAGGCTTTAGACAAAGCGTGAGAACTCAGATGGCGAAAAGTCGGCTTGACTGAGAAAATCGGAAGGAGAGAGGCTGAGGGCGGACAATCGGGTTAAAAATAGAAACGCAACCTCCACAGGACTACTTCTTTCCAACTCCACCCTGGGGCCGGCAGCCGAGCCAGTGACTCGGCTCCGCGCAAAGGCAGCGCACTCAGGCTCGGCCCCGCCTCCCCGGCCGGGTGACTGGAGGCGGAGGTGCGGCGTCGAGCACGTGACGTCAACGCGCTCCCCGCCGCCGCCGTCGGGGTTTTCGCTGACGCACAGATCCCGCCCCCCCTCCCCTTTCCCTCACTGCCTGAGCGCCGGGTGGAGAGGACGCGTCAGTCGCCTGGAGCGCAGGCCTACGTGCATCTCCGTTTGGGATTCGTCGTTCCCTGGAGCCGCACACCTTCTCCGGCAGTAGCAAAGAGACAGAGAGCGCCATCCGCGGGCCCTTGTGGCGCCCAGGCCTAGCTGCGCGCGCCCCCCTCACCCTCGGAGTCGGCCAAACCCGCCGCCGGTGGAGGCGTGAGGCGACGACGGGCCGGCGCCGCGAGCAGCGTTAGCCGCCGCGGCCTTCGGCCCTCCCTCCGCCTCCTTCTCCGCCCCCCCTCACTTCCCTCCTCCCACTTCCCGAGCTCCGGCGTGTCCCGGCCACGCTCGGTGCTGCTGCGGGAACAAAGGAAGACCCCGCGGCGGCGGCGCCACCTCAGCCTGCGGCTCTGACCCGCTCCCGGCCCGCGGCGGCGGCGTCGGCGGCGGAGAATTCAGGGCTTCCGGCTCCCCCCTCCCTGAGGGCTCGGCCCGGTCCCACCGCGCCGGCGTCGCGCGCCAGCCCGGTTCCTGCCGCCGAAGGGTGAGTAGTACGGGGCTTGGGGAGGGCGCCCGGCTGCTCGTGCCCGGCCAGGGGTGGGAGTGAGGGATTCGGGCGCCGCGGGCCTCCGACGAAGGCCGAGCGGCCCGCGTATGGCGGTGTCTGGGGGAGGAGAGCCCGCCCGCCAGCTCAGGAAGCACAAAGACGGAGGCGGCATTCTGCCGTCGAGGCCGGAGGCCTGGTTCCCTGTGCCCCGGGCTCACTCGCACGCTCACGGTCGGGGAAACAATGCCCGGCGTGCGGTCTTCGGGGGTTCGAGCTCTGGGCCTGCCTCGAGTCGGTCGCGGCCGCCTTCCGCGGTGGCACCCAGCGTGGGCGGCCAAACCCGGAAAGACAAAGAGGCGGTCGCGGCGGCCGCGCCCCCAGCCCCTTGCCCATCGCACTCCCTATCTCCGCCTCTTCGGAGGGGCCGTTCAGGGTCGGGGGTCGGCGCGGGACCGGCAGTGTTAGGGGCCGGCTTGGCCTGCGGAGCTGCTGTTCTGCATGACTCAGTGGTTTTTGGAAAAGGCCTTGCAGTGCTTTCCTGAACGAGGCCTTTGCTTGAAAGGGCATGGCGGTAGGGATGGGGGACCAGTGGGACCCGAACTTGTTTTAAAATCCGCTGGAGTCTGTGGTGAGAGGGGTCTTCTCTGTGGTGTTTTAGTTTTACCGATGTCGCTGTGTTTCTCGCCCGAGATGCCTTTCATGAAGGAAATGGGGCACCTTCCCCTTTGTTTCGTGCATTTAGGCTGAGGAACGTGAAATTCTTTGCTCGCTTTCCACGCACACCGTGGAGCTGTGTTTTGGGAAAAGGTCCGGGTTGTCTTTATTGATTGAATGCCTTCTAATAATCTAGTCTAAGGACACATTAGGGTAAAGTAGTATATAGGTCATAGAGCGACTGTTCTTTAGCTTGGCCATTCAGGTAATTTACAGACTTTTAAAAAAATCTACATGAATTTTATTTTACTCCTTATTTTTAGAAGTAGGGTTTCAGAACTGAATTGGTGAAAATACTGCAATTTCATTTTTCAAGTTTTTTTTCTAAAAATGTCCCCCTCAAAAAAGATGTTTAATTCTTCCCTATTTTCTCTCTCTCAGGCCCGGTATTAAGCCTGAAAAGGAGCCTTTAAAATCACACTGATCTCCATGTAGCGAGAGGGAACTGAGGTCTGGAGAGTAAGGGCTTGCCCAAGGTCACTGGCTTAGAGGTAGATTAGAAACTAGAACTCTGGTCTCAACTCCAGGTGGGCAGGCATTCTTAAACGTCTTTTAACATTTTGTGCACCTGAGAGAAGTAAATTCCATAGGCATAAAAGCCTTTTTTATTCGTATTTGAGGCTGGAGAATTTTTCAGTTACATGCTCCTAACTTTTTGGTTTTGGTTTTGATTTTCCTATGAATTATAGGAAGCCACAAACTGTAAAAAATACACATTTCGGCTATAGAAACTATAAAAATAAATATTCTAGCTGTATCTGATAGAGCTGACATGATGAATGCTCAAGTTTGTAGCAACTTTAAAGGTAGTAAATAATAATGGTATTGTATTTTTCTAAAATACAAGTGGGGAAACACAGTACCTAATGGCACTTATCCCCACACCCACCTCAAAAAAAATTGCCACTAATCATGAGGATTCTTTCTGCCTTGATGCTCTTCGCTGTGCTTGGTTTTTATAGACACCCCTGACCATTTGGCTTCCTGAGTGATTAATGATGCTTGCATTTTCTAGATTTAATGTGAGATCATTCCCTGTGTTAGAAAAAAACTGTAGCAATCTTAATGGCATCTTTTTGTTTTGTTTTCTTGTTATATTAGATATGTGAGCGCTGCATCCTTAATTCTTGGGGTTGTGTAGGAGTTGGCAGGCTCTGAGATAAAAATAGAAGCTGATTTCAGAGGCTTCTGTTGACTAGGCTTTATGTGAGAGCCTCCATCCCGCTCACCCTGTCACATTGCAGCCTTGTGACAGGCTGAAGCGCCCGCCCATGTGATCTAAGCTTCTGAGAAATATTAAGGCAAGCTGTGCTCTTGTGATGGCATTTAAAAGCTGGCTTTCTAGGGGGGAAAAAATCTACAAGATGAGATGCCATGTAGAAGACTGATGTCCCAGTGTCTCTTGTGTTTCACAGTTTGGAGGCTATTTATCGTGACTTGAAGGTAGATGTGTTTTCTGAAGAAAGGTGGAATACTTTGCATGTGAAATCATTGGGTGAAATCCCCACCCCCATTTATATAAACAAAAGATTTTAAGAATCAGATTAATATTAACGTGGGTTGACTTTTAGGCCAATTTACTTTTAAAGCCACTGTCAGATGACACTAGAAGTTAGTATAGCAAGTGAGCTAGTGTAATTCTTAAGCTGGCTTCAAGGAATGACCCTGCTTTTTGCGTAGGGCAAAGATTCACATACTTTGCATGGTAGGCATGCAAATAAATGCACTGTTATTTGAAGCATTTTTTGCACATGTTATGCTCAAAATTTTAAAAACCCAGCTGAAAGTGTTTATTAATAAACTTCCTAAGTGATGTTGAAATGTTTACACTACCCTGATCCAAAATGAGTCAGCTAAATTCCACTTACTATTTAAAGAGATAGTGTCAACTAAATTAGTACTATTATCTGAAGTAAGTTGCAAGTATTGGTCACTTTCCATACAAGTTTGATTGGCTTGAGGTATTTTCAAGCTTGAAATATGATGGCTTTTTGCTAACAAAAGGAAAGATTACTGTCATTTAAATTGTTGGAGTAATTGTCAGGATTCGGACCAGGTCAAGTTTGGTTAGTCCTCTTCCCCCCTTTTTATAATTTTGGTAAAAAGTGTTAATACTTGTTAAAACATTGTTTTTAATAACTCACTAAAGAGTGTATCCTAGTATGTGGTGGTTGGAAAAAGCAGTATGAAATTGAAGGAAGTAACAAGCTCTAGCTGAAAGTACTTTCCTGCACTTACTTGAAAAGTTCATAACTTATAAGTCACCTTCATAGTCAACATTAAGGTACAGTTAAAGGACAATGACCAGAATTATCGCACATAATCTCTCCTTGATAAAATGCTCTGAAATACGCTTTTGGTACATTCATACATACTTTAAGGTGACATGGAAACCTTCCAGGTTTTTAAAAAATTTTTCTTATTTATATTCTGTTAACTCAGGAAATTTTACTAAATTTAGCAAAACATTACTGTGTTTGTGCTAATTTTAAGAAGGCTTCTGGAAAAGCAAGGGTATGCTTGCTATATAAAGCTCTTTCTGGTAACCTAGCATTAAATATTAACCATTACTAAAGGTTGTGTATATTGCTTTATTTTGCCATATTGAAATTGAGCTTGGAAGGGTTTCATTATTTTCTGTCATGAGGCAGACAAGCGCGTGTTAAAAGTTTTAATAGAGCCGTTGGCTGAGAAATCTGTGGCTGATAATTTGTACATTATAGGTTTCTAGGCATTGACTTTAAAGTATACTCAGACCCAGATTTCTCATATCAAATGTAGAACAAAAGGAATTTCCTAAGCAGCTTTTCCCTAAATTCTTAAAGAACTTCACTTTTTGGTGCCAAGGTAACAGGAAAAGCTAGGTGATCTACCAGCTCTCTTTTCAGTCTTCTGTAAAGGTGTTGCAGCATTTAAAAAGTACAGATGCTCTGCCCCATAGCAGAACTGAATTACTACAGGGCCCACGTATGTTCAGATGTTAGTTTTAAGAAAACTCTAGAGCTACATCCAATATACAGGTAGTTTAAAGAACCACTAGTAGATATGAAGAGTCAGTAGTTAATTGTGATTATTTGAAATGATCTGCCTGTAGTGTAGGAGAGCAGAAAGTGATTTAAAGATACCAATTGCCAAAATTGATTTAAACATAATTCTGGTATTGGGAAGGGTGACCTTTTCACGAATTACAGAAACAGTGACAGGTAAAATAATACATTTTAATGTTTAATGATAGAATTTTTTTGTCCTAAAATGAAGTCATAATAGTTCATTGTTTATCAAGCTAAAACAGTTTCATTCATGTCCCTTGTTTTATAAAGGCAACAAAATATTCATAATTTAGCCTACTCTATTTTAAAGATTAACACAATTTGGGGCTTTGTTAGAAACAGACTCAGTGTTTAGAAATGACAAAGGTACAATGACGACTATCATACTAATTTAGTGATTTTTTTTTTTTTGATTACATGTTATTATCTAAAATTTTGGTTTTGTTTTGTTTACAGCAGAAAAATGGCTCAAGAGACTAACCAGACCCCAGGGCCCATGCTGTGTAGTACAGGATGTGGCTTTTATGGGAATCCTAGGACAAATGGAATGTGTTCTGTTTGCTACAAAGAACATCTTCAGAGGCAGCAGAATAGTGGCAGAATGAGCCCAATGGGTAAGTTGGTTCCAAGAAATAACCCATTTGAAGACCTGGTGGACAGAAAATATAGAACCAAGAGTTGGGGCCTAAGACTGAGAATCAATCCTGAAAGTCCAAGGAGAGAAGACTTGAGAAAAGCTTGAAATTTAAAGCAATAATAGCCCAAGTACTTGGAATGACTACATGAGGAATGAGTGACTGTCTACAAGCATCTTCTAGCTTTTTCATTTTCGTTTTTGAGTACATGTACTCACTGGATATGACTTTTTAATATATTTTTTTTGTTGTTTGGATATCACTTAAGTGTAAGATTCTGCAGCACAGTGAAAGTACTTAAGTCACTAACCTAATTAAATGCAAGTATTTGTTACTTATTAATAGTTTTGGTAATGAGTGTTTGTAGTGTTGCTTTGTTTCTTACCAATCCTTTTTTCTAAATAGGGACAGCTAGTGGTTCCAACAGTCCTACCTCAGATTCTGCATCTGTACAAAGAACAGACGCTAGTTTAAACAACTGTGAAGGTGCTGCTGGCAGCACATCTGAAAAATCAAGGTAAGATTAAACATTTCTGGGTTTTTATAATAATACAGGGAGGAAATAAAGATAAATGATATAATTATGAATGTTAATAAAAAATGATGTATTACATCATACGTATTACATTATAATAAGGATGTTAATACATTAGATGCCCTTGGCTTTACATGTGTTGCACAATTGGTGATTATTCCAGTGTCTTTTAATATATGATCTTGTAGGTCATTGAGTAAAGATGTGTATTAACAACACACTCCTGAACAACCTCAAGGATACTGTGTTGAGAATGCTGTGCTTTTATTTCCTTGTAATTGAGGTGTAAGAATTGTAGAGAATGAGGCTCTGCAGACTATATTGTAATGCCACATAAGGCATTTTGGCAAAGCTACCCCTTTTGCCCTTAAACAAATTACAGGCACAGCTAAGAATTTCTAGTTGGCTATAATAGAACATCATAACCTATATAAATATGCAGGCTTGAATTGATGAGCCATTCATCAAATTGCTTTCCTTATTCTCAACCATTTGTGCTGGGCATCTTGTTCAGATTATTTAGCTCCATTTGATCACATTGGAAATAATATATGTTGAACTGACAACTTATTATCTTTCCAAGAAGTACCCTTAACATCTTTAAAAATGTTTGCTTGAACTCAAATAGAAATGTGCCTGTGGCTGCCTTGCCTGTAACTCAGCAAATGACAGAAATGAGCATTTCAAGAGAGGACAAAATAACTACCCCGAAAACAGAGGTGTCAGAGCCAGGTATGCTTTTTGTTTAATACTAGTTCAGTTCTGGATTTGGTAGTACAAGAAAGGGTTGGTGGAGGGATTCTTTCCTTCCCATTGAAGGACCAAAGAGGAGAGAGAACTATAAAATACAGGCCAAGCAAACCACTATCTTTAAAGTACCTTGAAGTGTAAAATAGTCACTCTTTAATCTCTTCTTCTCTGCCCATCCCCCCTTGCCCCTGCACCCACAAATCAGCAAAGTTTATAATATGAAGACTGAAAATGTCAGAATTTAATGAACTTAAAAGGTAGTTTACCAATATATTTTAAAAGTATCTAAATCATTAAAGAAGGTATTGTTCACAAACGGAGGAAATTATACGGACTAAATTCCAAAACTGTGGAGAAAAATTTAATAATCAAAAGCATTAACTATTCAGTCTTGATATTGTCAATACTGTAGAAAATACTCAAGCAAAAGAACATATTATACACTAAAAGAAGCTTGAAGAAGTGTGGGATCCCTATGGGAGTTTAAAAATTCAGTGTGGAAAGGCATTTTGGTTTTCATTAGATAGTGACTGAGTCTATGCTGAACTTACATAGCACAACCAGAAGTGCTTTAATGTTGCCAGAAGATTGACTTGTTTGATTTACCTGTGCTAGACCCTGGAACAATGATCTGTATACTCTATGGTGCACATAGTTCGTTTGATCAATTCATGATTTCCTGGTATAGTGTTGACAACACAATATAAAACTTTATTGTGAGAAAATAGTGTCAGTGGACATGTAATCTGCTTTGGAGGCTTGCTTTTGTACATAGCCGAGCTTATGTGAACCATATCACTCTTAATTGATACAGTTAAGATGAAAATTCTTAAGTTGGGCAGGTGAATCCATATTTGGTTATTTTTAAGTAAGTTCCATCCTTATGAAAAACTGACCAAATTAGTATTTGTGAGGCTTTTGTTCTGTTTCGTTTGTTATTGTTTTTTTAAAACACAAAATGACACTGACCTTGGAACAGTACTCTTTTGGATTAGTTCTGTAGCTATTCTGTGCATTTATTATTTCTTAGTAGCCTTTCTGTAGTTCGCTGCTCTGCCTTTTCTGTATCATTTTTCTCTTCTTGACTGAGCCCCGCCCCTCTTCCCTGTATGTTTTAGGAACCACTGTCCAATTTTCAGGTGTGGCCAAGGAAATATGGCAGTCACCTCCCCAGAACTATTCCACAGATAGTTCTTTACTGTTATACCATCAGGAAAAATTACATTAACGTTGCCATAGTAGATTATTAGGAATAAGTAGTAGCTAGAATATTACTGTTGGTCTAATATTAGACTGTTAATCTCACTGGATATATTACTAATGCAAATGAGTTATAAATTTGGAGGTAATTTTACAGTACTTATTAAACCAATTGGTTTGGATTTATGCTGATAGCATTAGTGTTGGCCCTATTGTTAGGCAATAATTTTAGTATTGTATACATTAATTTGCTATTGGGGTTTGGATTAATATTAAAACTCAGCTTACAGTGCTTCTGGTGTCGCTGAGTTTTATAAAAGTAGAACTAAATTTTGCTGTTTTGTTTTCAATAACCTGGTGGTAATGTGAACTTTAAAACAGTAATCTGCAATTTTATCTTTTATATTGACAAATTCCATTGATGTCATGAGTGAACTTAAAACTTAGATCTTTTAGGTGAAGAAACAGGGACTTTTAAAAGTAGGTTATATCTCTTACTGTCCAAATTTCATACCCATTTTAGATAAGTATCACAAAGTAAATTAAAGATGTGCTCTAAAAATTCTTGTTTTGCCTCTGGAATCCTTAATAGCCTAAAATCAAAGCTTCACAAGTACTTATGCTGTCCTAAAGACAACGTTGCTGATCTTACAAGTTTTTTGTGTTTTTTTTTTTAATCCTGCAGGTTTTCTATGTAAGACAATATAAAGCACTTATTAAAATGGCACAATAATTATTGTGAAATTTTGGAATCTAAAGTTAATTAGGGGATTAATGACTTGGGTTTTACTTGTCAAAATTTACTGGGTTTATGTACACAATTTTTCTTTTTTCTATCAGTATAAAAGCAGAATGACTTTATAGCTAATTACCTCAGAAGTTGGCAACCTTATTTCCTGAGTAGTAATGAATTTGAACTGCCCTAATTTAGAAGTTTGCATTTAGGCAATTGGAATATGGAAAAACTGAGCAGACCACATCTCTCAGGTCTTTAAAATTTAGAATTAGGATTTTGTTTCCCAGGACTAGAGTGAGTTTAAAGGAATTTGAGTGGAGTGATAATTTAATAAAATTTACAGGAGCAAGTGGTATTATGTTAATTGGCAAGACGTTCTCAGATTTGAAAGAAGTTCTGATATTAAAGTAGAAGATTGTATTTAAAGTACATGTTTTCAAGAAAGCCTTCTTAGACATTTTCAGGAAGAATCTTACTGTTTCTCTTGTTTTGTTTTGGTCTGGTCTTAGATAATTATCAGCCAAACAATTGACAGACTTCTAATTTTTACCCTTGTTTTTCAGTTGTCACTCAGCCCAGTCCATCAGTTTCTCAGCCCAGTACTTCTCAAAGTGAAGAAAAAGCCCCTGAGTTGCCCAAACCAAAGAAGAACAGATGTTTCATGTGCAGAAAGAAAGTTGGCCTTACAGGTATTCAGGGAGCTCCTAGTTACTCCCTAAGGGACTGGTCAGTCTTACACATAAAACAAAATGCCCGACTTTCAAGAATAGAAAGTTTCCAGAGTAGACTGGAAAGAGGACAGTGAAGAGAAGTTGAGTTTGATTTCCATTGGTTTGTCTAGTCATATGAAACCCTTTCCTAACTTCAGGCCTTCTGAATTACTTTCCTTTATCGGATTGATAAAAATTAATCCCTTTTGATTCTTTCCTTTGTTCTCCTGGGGAAAAGATAGCTGAATTAAACAGTAAGCACCTACTTTGAACCAGGCACAAAATGTTCTAGATACTTTTTAATTGTTTCCTTTAAATCTCAGAACTGTATGTGGTTGTCTTTTCCTAGCGTTCACTTGAGGAAACATTACCCAGTTAACATACGGTAGGACTAGAATTTAAATTCAAATCAGCCTGACTCCAGAGCCTGTGTAATTTCTACCCTGTTTGGTACCTACAGGAGTTTATGGAAGAATAGTTACTTGAATTTCTCACCATGTCAGCGGAGGTTAAGAGCACTTTCACAGTTTAAAGTGACAGACTCTTTAATGTTGCAAAGAGTCATGAAAATCTGCTTCCTTTTCTATATTGACTAATGCTTTTGTTTCTTTTAATTGCTACAATTTCCCAAGTGACTCTGCTTCCTCTTGTATGTACAGGGTTTGACTGCCGGTGTGGAAATTTGTTTTGTGGACTTCACCGTTACTCTGACAAGCACAACTGTCCATATGATTACAAAGCAGAAGCTGCAGCAAAAATCAGAAAAGAGAATCCAGTTGTTGTGGCTGAAAAAATCCAGAGAATATAAATTACTACTTGTGAAGAGACTGATAACTTTGTTCTTATTTTAATATATCGTAGGAAAACATTAAAGAGCAGATGCATGGCCATTTTCCTTTGATGTTCTCCAGAGTTTTACTTTACACTTGTCTGTCTTATAATTGATATTTTAGGATGTGTGGGTGTTTGTTACAGGCAGAATTGGATAGATACAGCCCTACAAAATGTATATGCCCTCCCCTGAATAAAATTGGATGAAAATCTGCACAGCAAGTTGAAAACACAGATAATAGGGACAAAATTTAGTTCCCTTGTGCCAAACAAAGTACGTGAAATATCTGCATGTTTGCAGCATATCTGCCTTTGAGAATGTAATCAAGGTATAATCTCTGGCTAGTGTTATGTGCCTGTATTTTTTTTTTTTTTTAAATGGTACACCAGAAAAGGACTGGCAGTCTACTTCTACCATAAACTTCACCCTGTTAATTTCCACATTTTCCTTGGAAGCGGGAAGAAAGCTATAAAGAAAGCTATCAGACCCCTCCGTGAAACCAGTGTTTTGGTGCCATATGTAAGCCTGGCTAATTGGTCTTCTAAAAGCTGTCAAATAAGACATTCTTTGGAAGGTACACATCGTAACTGGTTATAAAGAGTAAAACAGATCAGCCAGCAGGGTCTTGAGCTATCTTTGAAGCTTATCGTGCTGGCCTGCACCAGAAGATGTCTGCATTACTCTCATTGCTAACAATATTGTGTAGCACAGAACTGCACTAAGATTAATTTGTCTACAAGAAGAAATTAAAACTCTACGTTTGGTTTTCACATACAACAGCTCTATTGAGTAACATGCATCTGAATTTTAATTTGCAAGGGTATCTGAATAATTTTTCATGTGCATATTTTGTTGAATTGTTTTGGTTCAAGAAAGAATGTTTAAAGCTCTTTTAAAGACTTCAGTTCTTAATGTAACTGTACCCTTCTGCATGGAAAATCATAACCAACATGGCTGCGGTAGACTTCTTAGTGGTATCCAGCACCACTTGCAGAGGGCTGCTTTATCATATTAATTGTACTTGGGTGTAGGACTCTAGTGTTCTTGGGTGTATTGCATGGGCTGCATTATCTACAGCATTGTACAATAACAACTAGAAGAGGCAGTATACTTCACTGATGCTTGTCTGGTAATATCACTTCTGTGTTATAATGGAAGGTTTTTTGTGATGTATGAAACTTGTGTTTTTTATATATAAATGAGTATAGTTAGGTTAGTGTCGTGGTAATGCCTGTTTTCATCTGTAAATAGTTAAGTATGTACACGAGGCACTACTTCTGATTTATTGCAGTGTTCAGTCTTAGTTTTTACTTTTAAAGCATTCAGTTTTGCTTTCAATTTTATGTACCTTAGTTCTGAGTTAGATCTGCAGATGTGTACAGATAGTTCATATTTATGTATTGCACATAATCATGCTATTCAGCATTGATGCTGTATTGTATTATGTAAATAATAAAAGCCATGTACAGAGGGAAACTTCCACTTGTTCATTGGGTTTTTAAGCCATAGTTAGAAATTCTAAAGGGGGATAATTAGAAAATGTTTCATATTGAACGTTTTAGTTGCATTTGTAGACTTCGCATGGCTATATTGTAAATTTTTTTCCATTGGCATCCCTGAACATGATATATTCAAGTGAGAACCATGAGATGAGTGTTGTAAAACATCTTAAGTGTGGTACATAATAGGCAATTTAATTTTGAAGAAATGAATAGGCACTTTTAGGGTTAAAACAGTCTTAGAACTTATGCCATAATTTTTCAATCCTATCTCCCTTTTCCATTTTTTTTGCTTTATAAATGACACTTTAAGCATGACAGTGTGTTTACAACAACAGGCATAGTCTTGTTTGAAGTTTGGTTCTAATGTTGAGATGGACCCGTGGGCTTGGTCTTTGCAGGTGTCATGTGAGATAATAAAGAACAAGGGATAACAATGACATGCTGACTTCCAAAAAGCAGAACCATGACTTCTCAATGATGGGAGTTTGAAATGGAAATACCCAGATGATTCACTACCACCTGTCACAGTTTTTTGAGTGCTGCTACTTTTGCTTCAGGTGAGGGGAAATGTATACTATATGAAATATGATGAGGATAGTGTCTCCTGAAATATGAAGGATATTGAAGAATCAAAATTGAGTTGAAAATTATGGTATTCAGAAGGCAAACTTAATTTTTATTCAAAGTTTAAGACTTATTTTCCCTCAATGCTACCTCTGTCAGACATTTGCTTGATAAATTTTTAAATCTTAAGGTTTTGAAATCCAAGAGGTACGTTGGGGATAAAGAAGACTTACACGGTAAGATGATGGACCTTTCGACTTCATTCTGTAATGGTCTTTGAAATAAGTAGCATGAGATTGTGGTAATGTTTCCATAATCGTTTCTTATGAGGAACACTAATTTAGAACATATTTGGAGTTAAGGATTGGATTTGTCTGGAACATTGGGGAGAAGAGATCAAAGTGTGTAAGGCAGCTAGGAAGATTCAGTTCTACCTAGACACCTGTATTCAAACCTGAATGTTTCTCAGGCAAGACTAGAAGTGGGTTTTATCTTTGGAATGTACACTGAGATATAAAGCATATCAAGAACGTATAACGTTTCACTTTGCACATGCCCACTCCAGAAATGCTTTGAGAGGACAGACACTGATGACATGAATCAGCTACATGGCCTAGGACTAGTCTTTTTATTAAATCTGTTCTTCAGTGGGCTTTCTCTGCAAAACTAGGGCCTCTGGTTTGAGGGGAAGTGTTTCCCACAGCACGAATTTGCAAAGGAAAAAACTTGAGTGGAATGGCATATTGGTTAAGAAGATAGTGGACCCTAGGACCAAGCTTCATCTGTAAATAAGGATGGTAAAAATGCATGGCACATAGTGTTCGCTATTAAATTTTTTAAGGACTTAATTTTAGGTTCACAGCAAAACAGGTAAATACAGAGATTTCCCATGCACTCTCTTCCGCTACACATACATAGCTCCTCTATTACCAACATTTACCACTAGAATGGTACATATGTTAAAATTGATGAACCTATATTGACACCATAATCACCCAAAGTCCATAGTTTATAGTTCACTGTTGGTGTTTTCTATGGGTTTGGACAAATCTATAGTGACAAATCCATCATAGTATCATACAGAATATTTTCACTGCCCTAAAAATCTGCTCTGCCTATTCCAACACCCCAATCCCTGACAACTACTGATCTTTTTACTGCCTCCACAATTTTGCCTTTTCCAAAATGTCATACAGTATGTATGTAATCTTTTCAGATTGGCTTCTTAAACTTAATATTCACTTAAGTTTTCTCCATGCATTTTCATGGCTTGACACCTCATTTCTTTTTAGTGTTGAATAATCCCATTTTCTGGATGTGTCACAGTTCATATCCGTATACGTACTGAGGGATATCTTGGTTGCTTCCAAGTTAGGGCAATTATGAATAAAGTTGTTAAAAACATTGGTGAGCAGGATTTGTGTAGAATAAAGTTTTCAACTCCTTTGGGTAGATAGTGTGGTAAGAATATATTTGGTTTTGTAGGAAACCACCAAACTGCCTTCCAAAATGGCTGTACCATTTTGCACTCCCACCAGCAATGAATGAGTTTCTGTTGCTCCACATCTTCACCAGCATTTGGTGGTGTCAGTGTTCTGGATTTTGTCTATTCTAATAGGTGTGCAGTTAAATCTCGTCACAGTAACATGATGTGGAGCATCTTTAGTATTCTTAATTTGCCATCTATCTGTATATCTTCTTTGGTGAGGTGTCTGGTAAGGTCTTTGGCCTATTTTTAATCAGGTTTGTTTTCTTACTGAGCTTTAAGAGTTCTTTCTGTATTTTGGATAACAGTTCTTTATCAGATGTGTCTTGCAGTCTAATCTGTTCTCTTGGGCTATTATTAATTTTAATGTCCTAGAGTAATGATTTCTAGAACTTGAAAGAGAATTGTTTGATAACAGGATTGGTTACATTAAGTTGTATAATGAAAAGGTAAAGATCTGTAACTTAAAAACTTTCAGTTTAAAGTGATTAGAATCATTCTTTTCAGTTGCATTAAATGAAGTTCTTTGCCAGTAACAAAATGGGCAAACATCTACTAAGTAATATAATAGCAGCATATTAAGCATACTACTGTTATGATTGTATTTTTGAATTGGTAATACATTCACAGGGTTCAAAAGTGAATTTATTGATATACATTGAGAAACAAAGCCTTTCTCATCCTGTTGCATATGCCCCATTCCAAAGATACATTTTAGGTAACTGTCATAACTTGGAAAGTTTATCTCCTCCACATCATGTAAACATTTGTGTACAGAGACTTAATTTGACTCTCATTTGCTTAATTATTTGAATGCAAAGTTCTTATAGTGATATTTGTTCATAAATTTAGCTTATAATTTTGGAGAGAATGATGGGTGTGGTTTCTGATTGATTAGCAGTAAGATGATATAGCCTTAAACTACATAGATGGGTTTCCATGGGTGAAATAGCATGTTAATGAAAAGTAATCTGAAATTTGATAAAGCAGTTTCTTATGTTTGTACAGTCTGCTTTAAAGCAAATGTACGACAATACAAAAGTGTCATTTAATGCTTATTACTATTTTCACATGCAAGCTCTGGTTTTTAATTCATATAAAAGCAAAGAGCATTGTTTTGTGTTTTCCCCTAGAGTGCATTTCTGTTCTAGTCCTAGAAGTAAAAGTTAAACCATTTTGTGGCATAAATGTAAGACTCCATTTTGTCTACAACTAAGTGCTACTTTCCTTTTTAGTATACGTACTGACCTGCTATTGTACTTCACATGTGATGCTTAAGTGAACAGCAAGATGACAGAAGTTATATGTTATTTTCTAGTTGGTTAACAATCTGTTTTGAATATATTCTTTCCTGATGGTTTTGACTGAAATGATCACCACAGAACCTCAGATTGTATATATGTGAAATCATCGATAACACGAAGGCTATTCAGGAATTAGGGTAATCTATTAGTCTACTCAAAAATTAATAAATCTTTCTAACACATTTCTTAAATTTTAGTTGAATGCAAGAACTGTTCACAAAACAGCAGTTACTTAAGCCCTTATTCTTTTAGAGCTTACAAATCAGCCAGAAAAAAATATAACCAAACTAGCCTAGATGAGCTCAAACACTAGTGTCTGAGTAATTTCTCAGATTGATTTTGTGTGTATAATCCATGGCAAATTAAAAAATGGTAGCAAATTCTTCCTATGTTATATGTTTCTGTTCTCTCTTGCCTCCCCATTACTAAAAATGCATTCAAACATGAAAATTAGAATACCATGCAAATAAGTATGGTTTAGAATTTTTTAAAGCATTTCTTTTAAAACTTATGCACCCTGGTGTTCTCGTTCCATGTCCACCCCTATGAGAAAAGTACTTCCTTACTAGGGTGATGTTTGTTAAGGAACCCCTCCCCTAGACATAACCCCATGTACTTAGAAATATCACCCACATACTAAAAATATTTGGCTTCTAATGTTGTCTTGCACTAATTACTACTGTAAAAGTAATTCTGTAAAAATTATACTACTTAAATATGAATAGTTAATATGCCACCCCACCCATTACCCTTTAGCATCTGTGTTATATTTAAATGCCTGCTAAAATTATCCATGTTTGCACATTTTTCATTTTTAGCTATTCTGTGGCTTATTGGGTTGGAATGAAAATTAGATTGAGTATCTAGGACAGCATAACCAGTTTTTTCAGTGGCAAGATTGTATATCAGGTGACAAAAACATGAGACTTCAGAGATTTAACAAAGTAATAATACCTGTTAGAAAAAAAGTGCAGCCTACAGGCATCAAAATATCATGCATTCATATCCAGACATGGCCCTTTAGCATTCAGGTGTTAGGTATGTTAATTTGGGTCTTTGATTAAAAGAAAGTGAGGCTTTTAAAGTAGATTAAGGGCAGCACTTTTTACTTGGTTAATGGGGGACCAAGAATTCTCTAGACTCTTAAGAAAGGTGTCTTTAAGGACCCAAGACAAATTGTCACAGCTAACCAATGATCAAGTCTGCCCAGTGATGTATGGCCCTTACACAGAAGGCCCCAGATTGTACTGAACATAATACTTAGTACTGAATCACAGCATTTCAAACTTTGTAGTAAAGTTAATTGTTCAGTGTCATGTATTTGTAAGGCTTAAGGACCAATGGCTGCTTTTTACAATGGGCTGGATGTATGACATGTAGTAGAAACCAAATGAAACAGGTCCATTAAAGCTATTGCAAGAGGGTTGCATGGAAGACTATGTCATCCTCTACTGAGAACTGAGAGGAGCCCACAGCTTATATTTGACACTGAACTTCTGCCTATGGCTGAGGCATGCTGTGTGAACAGGAAAAGTGAGGCATACGTGGTCTCAGTTTTCAAGGAGCTTATGATCTAGTACAATAGATGATGATCTGAATTACTGTATTGGCCATGTTGATTCTACAGCTGAGAAAGTAAGTCTGAGTTTTAGGAGGATGGGTGATCAGAATTAATGTTGGATATCATCAGGTATACATCATGACTCAAAGCCTCTTCTCCCAGAAACAATACCCCTTTCAAAATTCGTCACTGTTGGAAGTGGAGAGTAAATTTTTCATTCCAAGGTGGGAAAACAGTTGAGTAGATGGTGGTTAGACAATAGCTTTAAAGTCAGTTCAGGTTTGTGACTCAAAAACTGTGACTCTGGAAAAGTTACTTAATCTTGAGTAACTGATGAGTGTCTTCTCCTGTGCAAACTTTAAAGATTAAAATGATGTTGACTGTAACACACTTAGTAATGTCAAACACATTGTAAGCGCTTGATACAGACTCGGTGTTTCAACATTACTTACACAGCTAATAACCCCTGAAGAAGTCTGTATTCACAGATGTTTAAGAGGCCAGATTCTGTGCAGTGTAACAGTCATTTTGCAATCAACTAAAATACATTTGGTGGAATGGAAACAAAATCAAACTGCTAGTTTTCTCTCTGCAAGTCTGACAGTTCTTAAGCTGTGATATACGTGTCCCTGAAATTGCGTGCAAAGTCTGTTGTCTGTGTTTCTTGGTAGGATTTTCAAATTGATCCATGACTCAAAGACAACTCAGGATCTAAATGGCCTTCCTGGGAAGATCCTTGAGTATTTTAAGAGGGAGCTAGCTATTATACAAGCCAGAAATACCAAATCTACCTTGTTCTGCCTCTCAGACAATATTAAAAGAAAAACAGTACCTTTTCTCTTGTTAGAAGCAGTAGCAAAGGCTCCATGGGCTGAAGGAGGAAATGAATTTGTGGGTTACAAACATAGTCCTCCAGTCTTTTAAAAAATAATCTTGCCTTGCCATTTTAGTTTGATTTTCCTGATACCCCTCTCCTACTCTTCTCAAAACCAGACCAGGGTCTATGATATCATGCTTTGCATGATACACACTCTTGCAAGCCAAGAAATGTGAGTTTCAAACATGTTATCTTACACAGTGATTGTCTTAACCTTGTAAGTCCAAATGTCCTCTCACAGCATTGGCTGAATTGTCAGGGTATTGTTATGTGTGTTGGAGAGAAACTAAAGCATCTCTATACTATTATTTTCCAGGCTAAAATAGTAGAGAAGTTGAAAGTAACTCTGAGTTCAGGACAACAGCACTTTATTACTGAGTGATCCCTCTTCTGGTGCATATTATCTCCCTGAACCCATATCCCAGCCTGTTATTGCTAGAAGAAATATCTTAGAATCAATCTTTGAAACTCTTCCAATGCATATTTCCCAATCCATTGATCCAGACACAGAAAATGGATGAGAGTTGCCTAAATCATGCCTAAGAGTAGCAAGGTAGCCTAAATCTTTTAGCAGTTATTCCCAAACCTGTGGATCACCAAAATCAACTGGTGAGCTAAAAACAACAACAGCAGCAGCAATAACAGATACTTGGGTCTCAATTCATTTTCACTAAATCAGAATATCTGGGAGAACCTGTATATATATATATATTTTTTGAGAACCTGTATTTTTGACAGCTCTCCCCTACATGATTTTGTTAATCAGATTTGGAAAACACTGTTCAGAATGTATGTCTCCTCCCACAAAGTAGGCCCATGCAGTATGAAGAGGGGTGAGCTTGGACAGTTTATTGTCTCACTCACTTGAACTATTGCAAATGGAGCTTTCTGTTTCTTTGTATTATCCCCACTTTAAAGCACTGGTATGTGTTGTCTCTTGTTAGAACTCTTGTATTTTCTATCCATGATTTCTAATACATTATTTTGCAAAATGCTAAGGTAGAAGCAGATCCATTTTGGTTGTAATCACATGGTTCCTTAACATATAGCTAGCTCAGACATTTCACCTGGAAAATCCTTCCCCAAAGTAACCACTTAATCGCATTGTTCTTTGGAGTTCAGTGAAACTCAACAATTAAACTCAATAAATGCTGTTGTTTTAAAGACTTTGGAGCCCATCTACCAATCTCACTTTAAAATTCATTGGTGGTACTTGCTCGCTTTTCTACAACTTCTCTGCCTGGGTACTCCACCCATTTTACCTACTTGTTCATTGATAACCTTTTATTTACCAACCAGCCTTGAAGAAAGGCTATTTAAAGCTGTAGTAGAAAAAAAAAAAAAAGTTTTAGTTGCATTTCCCCAGCTCTGGAGAAGAGTAAAGGAACAGCAGTGGGGATAAATATTTCATTAGTATCACTTTTCCTCTTCATTGTGTGAATTGTCGAGAAAAGGTTTAGCAAGAATCCAAGACAAGGAAATCAGACAGCTCCCAGCATACCTAGCCAGTGCTCCCTGGCACAACTTCAGAATCTTGTTCAAAAGCATTTTCAGAACAGTAGACACCCATTTATGTTAATGTAAGTACAGTAATCAAAAGATAGGTATGAGTATGAAGTTATTACCAAGGTCTTGGCTTCATCTCTCTAAATGCAATCCAGGGTCACATGAGCATATGCTAAGGGAATACAGAATGACTTTTTGGTCCCGAGAGATGGGACAGAGTCATTTAGAGAAGTGTGCCTTGTGATCTTCCCAGGAACAGAGGAAGGGCCTCAGGGCTGGAGTGAGGTAGAGGTGACCTTAACTGAAGAGGCTGGGCATCCTTAAATAATCGTGTCTCAAAAAGGAACGTAGTAGAAAAAAATCAAGGACTTTGAAATTAGACTCAAGTCTTTGCTTCAGTTCTTAATAGCAATGTAGTTTGGGGCAAGTTATTTAACCCCTATTTCTTCAGTGGGAAAGTGGGCCTAACAAGACAATTTTACAGGATTCTTGTCCCAATTAAATGAAACAAAATCAAAAGAGGTGAGCACAGCATTTAGCACAGAACTGATGCTGATGCCTAAAAATATTTGCACAGTTTCTCTGCCATCTCACCTTCACTCTGCCCACCACCATCAACCCAAACTATCTCAGCCAAGTTAAGAAAGACCAGAGCTGGAAAGGAGTGGAGGAGATATCAATGCCAAGCTCTCAATGATTATTATAAAAGCAGAATGGTTTATCTCCCTCCTGTGGAAGAGAAAGAGCTATAACCGTTGAGATGAACTCTGATAGTGAAACCCCTCAGATTAATACTTGTCTAAGCCAGATTACCTATGTTGCAAGAACAGTCATCAGCTGTAGCCCAAGATGGGCGGAGTTATGGGAGTCTAGGGAAGATACAGACCTCCGCAAGGTATTTAGAAGCATCCGTGAGGCCCCTCTTGCAAAGAGCAGCAGACTTCAAGAAGTGGTTCACATAGTGGCAAGTGTAGACAGAGTAGGCGGAATGACCATATGTGAGGCAATAAAGTTCTCTCTGAGATGTAATGACTTTGGGGACCTTCTGAGAGAAGGTAGGGATGAGCTACTGGGCAGTTTTCTCTTCTTGGTATCCTTTGACCTGAGTATCTGCTATGTGCTGGGCCATCTTGTAATTTAGGTTTATAGCACCTCCTTGGTGACCTGTGACTACAAATGAACTTCCGTGATACCTGTTGTTGTAAATTGTCTTTAGCTGACTCTCTATACTCCCATGAATGGAGTTGAACTAGATTTGACTTTATGTGCCAAACCAGAACCAACTTGTTAAAAAATTCCTCTTTATTTTTTCTCGCTTAGGGAACTGTATGACAGCACATAAATATTTGAACATGACGAATTTAATGTGGCATTTTCTACCTGTACTACCAAAATTGAGCCAATGAGATTCATTGAGGTCATTTTATTTAGTCCGTTAGAGAATCCTAGGACTTGAAAACAGCAGTTAATCATTTCTATAGCAAAGTTAGGTCAATAATGAAAACTTAAAAAGCCATGAGTTACACAGTCATGGAGTCTGGACCCCATTATAGTATCACAGTGGTTCTTCAGTAATGAACTGACAATGATTTGGTCTCACATTTAGCAGGTGTAACACAAAGGATAATTCCAAAAGCAGTCAGACGATCATCAGCATCATTATTTTTATGAGTGTACTTCCCAGCATGTACTCAGGGGTTTACTGACACTTGCTGTTCCTCATAAAATGATTTCTAGTTGGTGGTATTCCAAGTTGGACGTTCCATATCAAACACAAAACAACTGTTTTGTTTGGCATCAGAAATCAACCTGCTTCATGAAGAACTGGTTTTCACTTGCCCTTGTTTTTCTGATATGAAATGATTTCCAAGAATTATGGACTGCTGTATACTTTTTAGCTTGTAGCAAAACTCTAAAACATAAGTCTTAACAAATACCAAAACATCAAATAATCGTTTCCTTACAACTTCAGGATAAACAAATGGGATACCATAGCATTGTACAATATCAGTAATACACTTCATGTCTTAGAAGAGCACCTTTAAACCCAGACATCTGTTGAAATGAACTGGATGTTTTGACTATTGGAGGAGGAATAAGAAGGACAATGTAAAACATAATTTTTGATATTGTTAGCTTTTTTTAGTTGAAGATTCTAAAAGACAAAAATGTTTTCCCACAGTTGAATTCAAATATGTTTATTTGCATGTTTTTCACCTCCACTAATTTGCAAGCTCCTTATACCCACCTTTGTATCACCAATGTCTAACAGTACCTTGTACACAGTAGGAGCCTAAAGATGGTACCTCTCTCCTAAAGACCAGGTTCTTTGTAAATCAAGAGTACAAGTTTCCTAGGGCTACCATAACAAATTACCACAAACTTGGTGCCTTCAAACAATAGAAATTTATTCTCTCACAGTTCTTGAGGCTAGAAGTCTGAAACTGAGGTGTCAGCAAGACTGGTTCCTTCTGGAGGCTCTGATGGAGAATCCATTCCATGCCTCTCTCCTGGCTTCTGGTAGTTGTTGGCAATCCTTGACATTCCCTGTCTTGTAGCTGCATCACTCCAATCTCTGCCTCTGACTTCACATGGCCTGCCTTCTTCCTTTGTGTCTGTGTCTCTGTGTCCAAATTTCTCTCTCCTTTCTCTTATAAAAACAACAGTCATTGGATAGAGAGCCAATCCTAATCCAGAATTTCCTCGCCTTAACTTGATTATACCACAAAGACCCTATTTCCGAATAATTCACAGGTACCAGGGATTAGGACTTAAACGTGTCTTTTGGGGAGACACAATTCAACCCACTCCATAAAAAGTTTAGATTAGAATATGTTTCCAAGGAGTCTTGCTTTAACTATTACAATATGATGCAGAAAAAGCAATTATGTTGACTGTGATCCAGATACGTTTTTACATGAATATTAGTTATTGACTTTATTAACAATCTTCCCACAGATAAAAATTATATTAATGTATACTGTTCCCTTGACATGACAGATTCATAAAGAAACCAATAGCTCTCTTTGAGAAGTATCATGATGATCCTAAAAAACCTTCATTTCCTTCTTGTTGTGAGAAATATTGGCATTTATTTTCAATGTTGATACCTATTTTGAAGGATTCCAAAGAAAACGATCTCTGGCTACATGGCAGAAACAGTGCTCTAAGTGCTCACCACCCCAGTTCCTCTTCCCCAGCACATGGGAAGACAGTTATTCCCAAGGTTCCTTGCAGTTAGCCATGTGTCACAATCTGACCAACAAACTGGGCAGAACCGAAGTAGGCCGCTTCTCAATTTAGCCCTTGAAAGCATTCTGCTTAAGCCTCCTTCCTCCCCTTTCCCTGTTAGGGTGACTGGGACCACATTTTCCATTGGCATAGTTACCAGATGAAGGAGGGCTACCTGGACATATCACAGTGGGACAAGAGTAATGAATGAAGTTGTGCTACTGCCTCATGGCCCAGCTTGCTAATGCAACCTCTGGCTCATGCAGGGTTTTTTTTTGTTTGTTTCGTTTTGTTTGTTTTTGTTTTGTTTTGTCTCATGCAGGTATATAACATCATCTAACTAAAAGAAAACAGAGTTTGGTGCCTTTAAAGCCCTTGGCATACAAAGACTGACTGTGATGAATTCATCTTTGTATTTCCAGCATTTTTCACAGAGCCTGGTTCATCGTGATGTTTGTTTTTCTTTACATCAGGAATCGATCTCCTTCAAGAGCCAGTATGCGTATTTTTTCACCCTTCATAATGCTTCTAATGAAAACTCATTATTTGGCATCCTATAATTTTTAACTACTTAAAAGGAAGAGAAAGATAAGCAGCAACAACAAATGCAAAAACACAGTGAGTAGCTCCCGTGTCACCTCTCTCTCGTTAAATAGGTAGAACATATTTACTTTAGAGTACAATATAGTGACAGTGCACACTAGGTTTTGGAAACTAGCTAATAAAGTTCCCAAAACATCCTGCAATATCCACCAGGGAGTTATTAGTTATTTTATTAATGAAAAGGTTATCAATATATAGAAAATAAATTATCTAGAAGAAACATCACCGATTCATAAAATATTCTTAAAAGGATGAAAATTCGCCCCACTCTAGGCTGATCCAGCGCGGAAGCTGTTTTATGACTAACCAGATCCAGAATGAAGTAGGAGAATTTACAACTGGAAATCTTAGCAAATACCAAATCCAGTTGTGACAATTGGGACAACTGGCGGGGGAGAGGTTTGGTGTGCTGTGCAGGCAAGAATTTTAACCAAAATGAGTAGAGAAGTAAGAAGGACAATTATAACTGACAGATCTGAGCAGCCTGCTCAGATAAGCTAAAAATGAGTCAGACCTTCAGTCTGATGACAACTTTGACAAGAATTTTGGAAGTGACAACAAATGGAAAGCTTTATGCATCTAGATCAACACAACTGTTAATTAGAGCCCCCAAGGGTTTGATGCGTTTGGCAAATGATTGTTTTATGTACATTTTAACTTTCAAATGCTTCAATAAGTTGCTGATAAAAATAAAACCTCATTTTCATATTCTTGAAATGGAAGACACTTCTTTAGAGCTGGGTAAATCATTCCAAGTGTGAGTCTGGAGTTGGTGGAGGTGAGAATGGTTTGTGTCTGCTAAGTGGGGCAATAGTGCAGCAAAGGTTTCAAAGACTGTGTTCCATCTGCAAACAAATTTTGCAAATTCCTTTGGAAAAATAAAAAATAACTCCTATGCTGATTACAGTTCCTTCTTATCCAGCCCCCCATCTAATTTTTTTTAATCTATAAACTTGTTTGTTGCTAGTATGTTAGCTTAATTTTTTTCAAAATAATCGATAATTCAGTCGCCTTTTTTCTCTTTAGACAGATTGGTGAGGTTTTTAAATTATAGTTTTAGTAATATTCTGCTAATGTGTACAGGAATTTAAAAAATTAATTTGCATGTCCTTAGCATTCAAAACTAATATTATTAGAACTGGGAAATTTCATAGGATAACTGAGGGTGGGGATAAGAATAATGTGAAACATGGGGATGGGATCAGGAGCAGACCCTCTGAGAGTTTATGTGTCATCTAGCCATCCTCTAGAAATAAGACAGGATTTTATTAAAAAGAAAGAAACCTTTTAGTCAACAATCAAGATATAGTTTTGATAGAAATCTTAAATTCTTCGTTTTTAGTTAAGGATTTTAGTCCTCTTCCCCCACCCCTTGTAAGAACAGAGAATGGAGAATCCATATTCCCCCCCACCCCCCGTATGATGATTAGAAAATAAATGGTTCCCCAGACCAGTGTTAGAGGAAAAAAAATTTTCATGACACTTGTTAAAGAATGGCAAGGCAGACTTTATTCAGGACCATCATGATAGGTGTAGGGACCACTGCAATGGACTCAACTCAAAGTACAACAAGGAAAAGTGGGAATTTGTAGTCCAGCAGCAGAGTTGGGGGCGGAGGAGTGGTCAGTGAATAGAAATCACTAAGGGTAAGGGAAGATTCTGGCTAAACCAACCTAACAGGATTCTTGCTGAAAGGGAGGCCAGGGCGATCAGACAGAGTGTGAGATTTGGTTAAAATGATTTAGGATTCCTTACTAAAACTGGGCAATGCAGAGACAATCACAGAAGCCCAAAAGTCAAGGCCTATTTCAGAAGTGAGTTCAGAGAAGCCTGAATAGAGTTTGGTCAAGGAGAGAATCTCTATCACTGGACCGTAGTGAACTGGGTCTCGGGAAAATCACAGGGTGCTTCTGGGTCTGTTACGAAGCAGCTCCATGACCACAGACAGGTCATTTTATCTCTGGGCACCTGTAAAATGAAAGGTGTGTATTCACCTTCTTTCCAGCTTTAACATTTGGGGATTCCAGAAGGGGAGAAGAACTCTCATTCAGGCCTCATTTCCTCTTAAATAGAAGGATGGAGTTAGAGTTTGCAGGAAGTTAGAGGTTCAGCCACTAACTCTCTTCACTGACACTCTCCCCTCTTTGAACATCTGCTGGTCTTAAGGGTCACCATGAGGCATTCTTCCTGGCCACAGACATCTCTGTTTAGACTTTCCTGCACTATCCACCAGCAAAAAGAGTCTTTCATTTTGCTTCAAGCTTAACTGTGGGTCAGTTCAAATTCAAGTATATAATCTGACAATGCCTACACCTTTGTTTCTGGAACGAATCAGTAAACTTCGAGGGAGGAGGGTGAGAAGGGGAGCAAGTGGTAAATGCATGTGAGTGGGATCAATAGCTTCATTGACCTCATAAGTAGTCTATGAACTGAAAAGACAAAAATCTCCGCAGTCCCATTTCTCGATTGAAATTCTGTGGAAGGACCTGGATTCATAGAGGCTAGAAAAATAGATGAGTGAAATGAACTTCTGATAAATGATTCTGACAGAACCAAAGGAATCATGTCTTGAATGCCCTCTTTCTTCACAAAGGCCATGACTTCCTCACACAGGTTGTTTCACTGACAAACATTCGCTCTCCTCAGACACAGCTGAACCCCTCACATGTGAGAAGCCTCTTGCAATTGACTTTCTCAAGAGCACCACTTGGCTACCACACTTTTCTCTGAAGGGCAGGCAGCCTGCCTTTCCCTGGATGGACACAGCATGCTGCCTCTAAGAGGAGGTGGAATCCATTGTTCTCCTTCCCCCAGAGAGGTTTCTTGGGCTTTTAGCTTAATCAGTCTCCATTTCAAGAACTCAAGTTCTCTCTCCTCCTCATTTTCCCATCAATCCCCACAGCAAAACACATTCCTTTTCCAAATATCTCCAGCCTTTGATCACTGATCTTCCCATCAGCTGTCAGTGAGAGATCTATTAAATGTTTCAGTCTTGAAATCCTTCTGATGAAGAAAAATGAGAAATAAACTTGTGAAATAGCTCCTAGAACATTGATGTCTCTCAATTCTTTTTACTTTCTCCCTGCTCTGAGGCTTAGATATAGAATGGAGACTGGGTTTCAGTGACAGATGGCAGAGGATAATCTTTCATTTTGTCATAAGGTTAACCCTCAGAGGGGCTTGAAAAAGACCTTTCTGTTGGAAAATCAGTGGCTTCATATTTCCTTGCTTTTAATGGGGGTAGAAAAAGCATCTCCTTTCTGATTTTCAAGCTAGAGAACATGCCTTTCCTTTTAAGCTAACCCACCTCGAAAAATACTAAGTTGAGGCTTCCTTCTCCACTCTGTTTTATTTATGCTTTCTGTTAGTGCCTTGCGCATTTTAATTAATGATGATTTGACTGTGCTTGAGCCCTAACAATAAATAAGAAAATGGGACTATTAAAGATAATCCAATAAACAAACAGAAGAAAAGCTGTCTTCCAGTGTTATTTGTTGATATTTTTACAGAGGACAGAAGACTAAATGAAATACAACACTGAAATTAACTTTTAAGTTGGATAAAGACGATACATGTGATTTTAAAAATGTCTTTTAAATCTTATACTGGCTAAGAAATAACAGGTTTATATGCAGATGAAACATTTGTTTTATTCTCTGAACAAGTTCAGCCAAAGGGGGTTATGATTTAATGAGTGAACAATACTTGTACTAGGTGTTAGAACAAAGCAGAGAGAATATCACTGAGACCAGTAGCTTCTGATCTTAATTGGTAGAAGACAAAGAAGCCAAAGGCAAATTATCAACTGGGCAAGATCCTGGGTATTTCATGATTACCTAACAAAAAGGAGAGCTAAGGTGGTTCCAAACATGAAAGGAAGCAGATGGTTAGTTTAGTTTGAAGGGAATGTTGAAGGAAGACAATCTTAACCTGGGCTGACGGCTGGACCAAGTCACAACATGCTCAGGTAAAAGTCCTCACATTTGGGCTTTGGGGAAAAGTTGTAAAAGGGCACAAGAACACATAAAGGAGTATGGGCCTTTATATGGCTTTGAATAATAGTGATGCCTGTTTTCCTTCATGTGGCTTTGCATAATGGTAATGATTGGAAAACATATATATGCTATATGTAGGAAAACCTGGATTCCATTATAATCCAGAACAGGGCCAAACCATTTTTGCACAATCTCTCCCAAACTGCCTTCCTACATCGAAAGTCTGACTCCAGAGAGGCTGAAGAGCAAGAACCCTGTCAACTAAAAAAAACTGCATAACCTAAAAGTTGAGAATTATGTTTTATTCGGGAACCTTACAAGGACTGTAGCCTGGAGAATCAGCTTCTCAGCTCTGACAGTCTGTTCCAAAGAGGTAAGGGAAGAGCCAGGATATATAGGTGTTTTTGCTGAGAAAAAAATGTAGTCAAGCATCAAAAGATTACTGCTAATCACAAAAAAACAGACATCTCAGGTTAGTGATTTTAGTACTTTCCTGTGTATGGAAAGATACAAGAGTCTGGACTTATTGAAATCATTCCCTTGATATGCATCTTAACTACCGAGGGCCATTATCCTGTTTTTCTCCATCCTGAATTCCCCTCAGGGTGCACCGTCAGGCGTGGCTACAAGGGCTGTTGGCCCTATGGCCACAGCATCCCTTGTTTACTGAAATGGCAGGCAGCATTTTTTTGTCCACATCCCTTTGTAAGGAATGAGGGGGTGGAGAAGCTGGAAGGAGAGAAGACCAATGTTAAAACCTGGTTCTCTCACATCCCAAGCCAGTCCTATGACGAAGTAATTGCTTCTTCTACTCTGAAGGAACAGATACTTATCCCAGGCCCGGGGAATATTGGAATCATTATTAAAAAAGACAGGCAATCGAGGTAGCAACGAATAAGAAGGAAGAATTGGGGGGAAAGAAAAGCGCTTTAAAACCTGCAGCATGGGGTTTTCTCTAACAGACTGAGCATCACATCCCCGAAAGCTTTCTTTCTCTGAGCAGTGACCCAAGACTGGGGACACTCAACCTCCCATCTAAGTTTCATTACATAGTTGCCCGTTAAGAAAGGAGCTCACTCTTGGAACACAAGGACTTTTTTTTTTTTTTTTTTTGCTTCTAGACAGAAATGCAATGAAGGACAACATCTTACCATGTAAAAATAAACTCTACATACTCATCCACACATCCTTCAAATCTTTGAAAATGATGAGTTTTCACAGAGAAACTGTTAGGAATAGTGGTTGGGATCTATAATATCATGGATCAATTTTGCTACGGGTGAAATTGTCTTTTGAGTGCTATCATAAGGACCTGGCTACCATTTCCCACATTCCTCCCCCCCAACAAAATTACAAAAAAAAATCTCCAAATAACTGGTTTACAAATTTTGGAACCCACCAAAGTGGAAACTATCTGTACTCATATTTAACAACGTTATAGGTACGGGTGACAGAAGTGAAGCAGACAGCAGCTCAGACTAACTCAGGAACAGAACATGACCCAAACCCATTTCCTCAAAAATAAATTAGAGGAAGATGATTTCTTGAAAGACAAAAAGGCTGACCCTTGAGTTACTCATGTAAAGTATTTAACATGATGTCTGTCCCATAGGAAGTGCTCAAGCAATCTTCATTAACAAAAAGGAGTCTTAGGACGCACCATCCCAGGGTGTGTCAGGAGAGTCGAGGATGGCCCCAAAAAAGGAGTAAAGAATTTTGAGGAGGTGACCATGCCCAGTCATCTCAGGTGATACAGAATCAATTAAGATGAGGATTGAGAAAGGGTCTCTATATCTGGCAAGGAGTTCATTAGTGACCTTGAAGATAACAATGAGTTATTGAGGTTGGAATCAGAGTCCAGTGGGCTAAGAGAAAGAATGAAGGCATGAAGGGAAATTTTGCAGGAAGGGGAAATCAAGACAGATCAAGGTAAAATTCTTTAGGATGGGGCAGAATTAAGCTAAGGAAACAGAGTTACTATGGTAACAATATAAAGAAACAATGGGGGACTTCCCTGGTGGCGTAGTGGTTAAGAATCCACCTGCCAATGCAGGGGACACGGGTTCGATCCCTGGTCCGGAAAGATCCCACATGCCGCGGAGCAACTAAGCCCGTGTGCCACAACTACTGAGCCCTCGTGCCACAACTACTGAAGCCCGTGCGCTTAGAGCCTGTGCTCCACAACAAGAGAAGCCACCGCAATGAGAAGCCCGCGCACCACAACGAAGAGTAGCCCCCGCTCACTGCAACTAGAGAAAGCCCGTGCACAGCAACAAAGACCCAACGCAGCCAAAAAAAAAAAAAAAAAGACACAATGGTATTAAAAGTTGGTTGGAAGGGCTAACGCATTTAGTTCTACCATCATCTCAAGAATATATAAGCTTGGGACTTCCAAGGAATCAAAATCTGCAGTCTGGGTTTATGGTTCTGTAATGAATTTGCTATGCCAGCCTAGACAACTAATTCACTTTCCCTGGGTCTCAGTCCATCAGCAAATAATACCAAACATAAAGAGTGTATAAGACTGTAGTCCATAACCATTACCATAAAAGTTTGTGTATAGTAATGCATACATATATAATCTATATCAAGAAGATATAAAATGCTTTGAAAGTAAGAGTAGTAGACGGTGGTAAGGAAGTGCTAAGTGTTATTAGCAAAATGAGTGTTACAATGACTGCTACTATGTGCTACTCTCTACTGATGATATCATACATTCTGGTTTTTCAAATTTCAAATGCTGGGGCTATGGGACCTCGTTTATACAGGTCTAGGGAAAAATTGGTATTCTTACCAGTGTGTCATCTTTGAAGCAAAGGAGTGATTTTAGGAATAAAAAGTTCACAGTAGAAGCAGCAGAATAATAATGCCTCAATAATCAGTGAAATTATCTTGAGGTAATGAATGCTTCTAGGAGGCAGCAGGAGTGGGGGATGAGAGGAATTAAGTGATGAAAATGGCCTTAACTAGATTTTCCTATAATGGAGTTATGAAATAATCTGTATTATTTGGGTTAGTATACAGGGTAAAGATTTTAATTTTGGCCATGTAAAAATCTCTCTTCTCTGAAAGCATCTTTTATTTTGTAATTCTCTTTTAAAAGAGAGTTTGTGTCAGCTCTGGACATTCTTACTTTTATTCTTTTCAACTTATTTTTAACCTTCAGATAGTTACGCAAAAGCTAATGAAGTAGCAGAGTCACACCTAGTAAAAGAGAAATTGAGAACCAGTGGTGGAGGATGGTGAAAGGAAAGGCAGTGAGTTAAAATACCCTTCACTCCTTCCAAGGCTTCAATATAAACAATTTAATCACCAGCACTCTGATAGTACTGGGTGCTTTCGTGTGCCAGCTTCTTACATGACCATTACCTATGAAATAGGTACTATCATCGTCCCACTTCTCAGATGAAAAAACTAAGACTTGAGCTCAGTTGGCCCAGGTCACACAGCTGGTGTGTGACGATACCAAGACACTCAAATCTAGACTCAACTGCACTCATGCTTTTAAACACTGTGCTGTCTGGCTTCCCTAGTGGATCCTAACTGTGGGTCACTGTGTATCGCTGGCATTGATGCACAGAGCCTTTTCCTACGGCCGGTCTCGGTGGCAGCTGGGCACTTTGCTCCCCCTGACTCACCCAGCAACAGCCTAATGTTTCCATTGCTGGCATCTTCCCAGTGCTGCCTGGAGTTGTGTTTCCTCGTATTTATTTTCCTTAATGGAAACTAGAAGCCAAGATTGTTAAATGCATTCAAATAGGGCTGCTTAGGGAAACAGACTTTTGAAGGCCTGTGAAGGCCATACCTTTTAAAAAGCGATCAGAAACCATTGTTTTCCCTCTGAAAATCAGAGAGAGAAGGGGGGAAGGAAGGAAAGAGAGAGAGAGAGCTGAGCAGCATACTATCGTATCCTTGCTCATCAAGAATGAGCTGCTGGGGGGCTTCCCTGGTGGCGCAGTGGTTGAGAATGGTTCGAGCCCTGGTCTGGGAAGATCCCACATGCCGCGGAGCAACTAGGCCCGTGAGCCACAACTACTGAGCCTGCGCGTCTGGAGCCCGTGCTCCGCAAGAAGAGAGGCCACGATAGTGAGAGGCCCGCGCTCCGCGATGAAGAGTGGCCCCCGCTTGCCGCAACTAGAGAAAGCCCTAGCACAGAAACGAAGACCCAACATAGCAATCAATCAATCGATCAATCTTTAAAAAAAAAAAAAAAGAGCTGCTGGGCTTATTGCAAATACTAAAAATTTTTCTTGAAATTTGGGGGATAAATGTACATTTATTTTTATATAATCTTTAGCAAGATAAAAATTCTATGTAAAAATTTTAAAATATATTTTTTATTTTAGTGGAATTATCTGGTGTTTCTTATCACAGGTGAGATAATACAAAATTATTTAATGCAGAACAAGAAAAAAATTACATGTAAAAATTTTTAAATATGTTTTATTTTATTGAAATTATCTGGTGTTTCTTATCACAGGTAAGATAATACAAAATTATTTAATGCCAAGAAAAAAAAACAAAAGAAAAAAGAATGGGTTGCTGGTATAGTAGAAATCAAGTTTGAGGAATTTCATCCCCCAAAGAAGGAAACCATTAACCAATATTTCCCCCATCTTTTTTAGGATATGTGAAATATCAGAAGAATAATTAGGAAGACTCTCACAGATGATACAGTGATTAAGAGGAGGGGACTCTGAAGTCAGATCAGCTGGGTTCAATTCTGGTTCCATCACTTACTAGCTGAGTGCCTCTTTATGTAGGTTACTTGACTTCTCTGAATGTTAGTTTTCTCATCTGTACAAGGGATAAGGATAATGCCAAATTCAACAGATAGCTGTGAATATTTAATATAATAATCTGTGTAAAGCTGCATGTAATAAATGCTAAATAAATAATAGCTATTTCTATATTAACTCAACTTGGAGAAGGAGGTTGTTATAGCTTCTGAGCTTTGTCATAGCAATTAGAACAAACTGGGTGGCTTAAAACAATAGAAGTGTATTTTCTCACAGTTCTGGAGCCAAAAGACCAAAACTGAGGTGTCAGCAGGGCTGTACTCCCTCTGGGGGCTCAAAGGGCGACTCCTTCCTTGCCTCTTCAAGCTTCTGGTGGCAATGGCGATCTTTGTGTCTACCTCACTCCAATCTCTGCCTTGTCCTCAATGGCCCTCTCTTCTGTGTGTCTTCTTCTCTCTCTTATAAGGACATTTGTCATTGGACTTAAGACCCATTTGGGTAATCCAGGATAATCTCATCTCAAGATCCTCAATTTAATTGCATCTGAAAAGATCCTTTTCCAAATAAGGTCACATTCACAGGATCCAGGTATTAGAAGGTGGACATATCGTTTTAGGGGCCACCATTCAACCCTCTACAAGTGTTAAGCACACCTTTCACTTCTCTTTCAACTTTATTTTTATTCCACTCTTATATTGTTTCCTAAATGCTAATGGTGCTGCCTTTTTTTTTTAGGCCGTGCCATGTGGCTTTCCAGATCTTAGTACCCTGACCAGGGATCGAACCCGTGCCCCCTGCAGTAGAAGCGCAGAGTCCTAACCACTGGACTGCCAGGGAATTCCCTAATGGTGCTGCCTTGACTCAAGAAACATTTATGAGCGTTAACTCTATGTTAAGTTCAGTACCATGGAGGATAAAAAAATAAAGCATCTTGGACCACGAAGTAATGCAGATCAGAAATGATTGAGGCTATCAGAGAGGTACAGACGAAGGCACTGAAGAGTATGAGCAGTTACTTTGGAAGGGAGAGAGTAATTGAACCAGGTTATGAGTACAATATGGAAGCGTAGGGACAGGAAAATAACATTCTAAGTAGAAGAAACAGCAGGAGCAGTGGAATAGCATAGGATACGTATTTACAATAGCAAGTGGTTTTTGCTTAGAAAGAGTCTACAAACTACGACCCGACCAGCCTGCCGTCTGTTTTCGTATGACCCCCGATCTAAGGATGGTTTTTATATTTTTAAATGGCTGTGGGAAAAAACCCCAAAGATTGAAGAAGAGTTTTCAGCATGTACAAATTATATAAAATTCAAATTTCTGGGTCCATAACTAAAGTTCTATTGAAATACAGCTACACATTCATTTACATATTGTCTATGGCTTCTTTTGTACTATAATGGCAGATTTGAGTAGTTGTGACAGAGACCATAATGGCTAAAGAACTTAAATATTTACTATCTGACTCTTGACAGAAAAAGTTTGTAGACGCCTGCTTTAGCAGAAGCATAAGGAGCCTAAAGGCGAATAGTGGAAGAAGAAAACCTGCTGGTTCGGGTTGCCCACTCAGCCCTTTGTAATAGCCCATATTCTTGACTTTGCCTCGTCTTTTTCTACCCATTTAGATATACTGTTCTAAATCTTACTCTCTCGAGGCTTTATGTGGTTATTTGCAAAACTGCCTGATAGCTAAGTTTGCAATTCTCTTTAAGCTGTGGTTGAAATAAAAGTTTAATGTATAACTTACTATACCTTGTAGGTAACATGTTTGCAATTTAGGAGAACCCAAGCCACAGAATTGCCCCCCTGGCATACTGGTGGGACACAGATACTGGCAAATATGAGCCTTTCTTCAACCTTCATGATGCACCATATAGGCAGCCAATTCTTCTACCAACCAAAACCAAATTTATTTGGTTGTTAGTTTTATTTTCTTTTCAATTGGTTAAATTAGTAGTGGGACATTTTCTGCTAAACTGCCCCTTGGGGGAGGGAAAAATGGCAAGAATTACCTTGCAATAATCACCAACAATTGAGAGTTGAGTCTCTGTGCCCCCTTTAGTTAATAAGGCAGCCCTGGGTAGCAATCATTAAAATGGAGATTTTTCCATGAAGGAGAAAACAGCTCCCTGTTGAATTGGAATCTGTGGGTCTTCAATGGAACTCAGGACTATGCAGTAAAGATTTAAAGAGGGGGAAAACAAAGGATCCAAACTGCACTCTGCAAAGAAATTTTTATATTTGTTCTTTACTTTCCCCACGAATCCCTAAGTTGTTATGCTTACATGTATGTTCTTACATATAGCAAGAATAAAATAGGAAGGGGCATCATTTTGAAAAATTTTCCTATTCTCTCATTCTGCTTAACTAATCTTATTTATTTATTTAAATATAAATTGGTTCCTAGTCTAATTAAAAAATAACTTGACCCAGAGAAGGGCTGGGTCTTTGAAGGCAGTTATACATATAATGGAATATTATTCAGCCTTAAAAAGGGCAATTCTGCCATCCGTGACAGCAGAGATGAACCTTAAGAACATTATGCTAAATGAAATAAGCCAGTCACAGAATGAGGCAATGAACTCTCTCCTTGATAAAATAGTTGCATGCTCTCCCAGCCATGGTATTCTACTTTAGATTCAAATTGCACAGGAAGAGCTGTTTATTCTAAGTTGGTCACATGCTCTCCCTAGGCTACAACTGACGGCCAGGGTGTTCTATTGTCACTTTATTAAACAGACTTTGAAGATAGGGTTCATGTCTATTTCATCCTGGAATTCTCTGAAGTACTTGCTCTAGTGCCTTGCACATAGCACATATGCAAATATTGGTTGAATGAATAACACAATGAAACACCAGCTCTTCGGGACTTATCTTGACCTTTATCTCTGTGCCTTATTTTGTAATTATAGCCTGTGGTTGTGTTGTTTCTGTGGCAGATTTAACCTAAGCATTATGTGGCAAAACCTTTTTTAAAAAGTTAAAGTTCAGGTTCAGAAATATGTATTATTAAACTAATTTTCAGACCTTCCCTCTTTATAATAAAAAATGAACAGAGTGTTCAGAAGGAACAAGACTATGATTTAAACCCAGATATACATAGTGTATTAAATAAATCAACAAAAGAAATTAATACAATTCATAGTTTATCAGTCTGGGCTCGCTACATACTTTCATTCAACCTAGTAAATATTCTCAGTTTTCTTGAATTATAGCAAACCACAGCCCATAGATTAAAGCTGGTCCACTGCTTTTTTCATTGGAACATGACGATGCTCTTTTCCTTACTGTTTTGTCTGTGGCTGCTTTGGTACTACAATGGCAGAGTTGAGTACTCACAATAGCAATCTTGTGGCCGGCAACATTAAAATGTTTACTATCTGGCTTTTTACAGAAATGTTTGCTGATTCCTGATTTAGACTCTACAACTCTCTTTACTGGCAATGTACTCTCAACAAAAAGCTCAAGAAACTACTCTCACCCTCTTTTCTCACTCCAATAGGAGAGGATTGTGATCTGAATCAAAGACAGGTGAAGGGCACACAGAGATTACAGTGGAGCTTTTGTTGGGAGGAGAAAGGAGCCAGACTCTTTTCCTATTCATGATTTATGCTGTACTGTATCCTGCTGTCTTTGGAGATAGATTGCAGAAACAAAGTGGGACCATGATGGGTACTGGGAAAGAGTCATGCAGTTGCTGAGGGCAGATTTAGGTTTAAGTTTCCAGAGAGAAAGGTGCAAGCAGCGTGTATGCAGTTTTCATGTGGCCCAGCCCAGCTGACCCAGGCCGGCACTGGGGCAGGGCTGGGAATAAAGAGTGAGCCTAAAATCAGCATAATCACCATGTCATTTTCTAGCTCTGTTCCATTATGGGAGACGTTAAAATATTACAAAGTTTTCTTCTCTCAGTGAACAGAAATTCTCTTCATTGGTATTGTTTCGTTCTTCTAGAGCCTTCTTTGTGATGTGGGCTGAATTGTGTGTCCTCCCCCTGCCCCCCCGCCCGGCAAATTCATATGTTGAAGTACTAATCTTCAGTACCTCAGAACATGGTATCTTCCTTGAAACTAGGGTCTTTAAAGAGGTAATTAAATTAAAATGAGGTTTTTAGAGTGACCCTAATCCAATCTGTCTGATGTCCTTGTAAGAAGAGGAAACTAGGACACAGACATACACAGAGGAAAGGCCATGTGAAGATACAAGAAGAAGACCATCCATAAGTCAAGGAGAGAACCCTCAGTGAGCCCTGCTAACTCCTTGATCTTGGATTTCTAGCCTCTAAAATTGTGAGAAAATAAATTTCTATTGTTTAAGCCACCTAGTCTGTGGTGCTAGCAGACTAATACATTGAATACCACGTATCAACCTTCACATATGAGTAGACAACTATCATCTCTTCTGTTCACCTGTTGAATATCTCCTCTTCCCTCACACAGTTTGGTTTACTAACTGGGTACCATCTCTGGTATATTTAATTGTTTAAATATGTATAGGTTTTCCGAATGTTTCTATTTATTGGTTCAGCAATTCTACCTCCAGGAATTTTCTGTATTAAGGAAATCATTCTACAGAAGCACAGTGCTTTATGCACAAAGATTTGCATCCCAGTGATGCATTTTATTTTCTTCAACTTAGAAAAATGGTCTATATATATACTACTTTACTTAATTTTTTTTTTAAGGATTTTTAAAAAAAATTTATTTATTTATTCATTTATGGCTGTGTTGGGTCTTCGTTTCTGTGCGAGGGCTTTCTCTAGTTGTGGCAAGTGGGGACCACTCTTCATCGCGGTGCGCGGGCCTCTCACTATCGCGGCCTCTCTTGTTGCGGAGCACAGGCTCCAGACGCGCAGGCTCAGCAATTGTGGCTCACGGGCCCAGTTGCTCCGCGGCATGTGGGATCTTCCCAGACCAGGGCTCGAACCCGCGTCTCCTGCATTGGCAGGCAGATTCTCAACAACTGCCACCAGGGAAGCCCCTACTTTACTTATTTTACAAAAAAAATTTTAACCCAAAGTACACGTCTGGCGAAATTTTCAAAAAATACGAAAATTTGTAAGTAAAAAGTAAAAATCTCCCCTTACGTTTCCCACAAACGCACTCTCCAGAGATAACTATGGGAGTGTATCAACTTCACTTATGATTATAAACATATACGTCACACATATCTTTAAACAGAAATGGGAAAACTATTGTACATAATATTAGAATTTTTTCACTTATGATAGCATGGAGAGCTTCGTATGGTAATTCAATTCCTCATCCTTCCTTCGCTCACTGCCTTCATAACTGCTGTCCAGCTTTAAAGAGTCTGGTTTTTGTCTTCCTCTTCTTCCCTAGTGCTCTAAGTGTCCTTTCTTTAGGCGCTTATAGTGCCCTGAGCACAGTTAATTACCTTGCCCAACATATATGACCATAGTTAAGAATAATGGCTCTAGAAGTCAAACTGCCAGGGTTTGAATCCTAGTGTTTTCATTTCCAATGGCTGCTATAACAAGTTATCACAAACTTGTTCTGGGGATTAGGAGGTGGACATCTTCAAGGAGCTATTATTCTACCTAGAAATACCATCTTGTTAGCGAGATGTGCCTCAGTCTTTGACAGCTATTGAAAGAGTAGAGAGATTGTCCCTACTCATAAGGTTGCTAAGAGAATTCAGTGAGTTCATTCATGTGAATAGTGCCTGGAACACAGTCTATGTTCAGTAGTGTTAGCTATTATAACCATACAGTTATCTATGTGCCTTATTTTCCCTATACTAGACTGCTAGTTCCTTGAAGAAAAGAACAGTATTATATATTATGTGCTCAATAAATGTTTGTTAAACTGAATTGCTCCACCTAAAAGACTATTATTTAGCCAGTAAAAATGACAGAGAATTTGAAATGTTGTGAAAAACATCATCATATTTTGTTGTCACATTAAGTGACAAATGCAAAATAAAATATGCATAGACAATCACAGCTGTTTTAAATGCGCAGAACTAAAAATTATACATAAAAATACACTGGGAGGAAATATGCCCAAATGTTAACAGTTGGTGGTCTTGGAATGGTGGAATGACGGGTAATTTTTTTATTCCTATTTTTACTTTCAGACTTTATTGAGATTTATTTTTAAGATGTAAAAATAATTCACATCTGATTTACACACACATGCACACGCACGCTCACACACACTTCTTGCTTGTTAAACATTAGAGGTGACATTATACAGAGTCAGGACTCAGGTTTTGAGTTACTACCTGGGTTACAGTTCTGGTCCATCATTTAAGAGCCCTGAGTGCATGGAGGCAAGCTGCTGTTGTGAATGTTGTTATTGCTGTAGTTGTGTTTCTGCTTCACTGCCCTCACCTGAGAGCCAAGGAGAGTGATCCTCCACCCAGAGGGCTGCAGTGGTTCCAGTGAGATAATGCATGAAAACTCCCAGCACGTCACGTGACACACAACAGACCCTGAATAAATGTTAGCTACTCTTCCCAGGGTTATGATTCCTGAGAGGATGATGCTGATCCGATCACACATTTAAAGAGTAATAAAGAGACATTTGTTCAGAGGAGGGAAGCAGAGAAAACTGAGAACAAAACCAGCTTGCTGGATCTCAGGATCTATAAGACTTATTTCATTTAAACCCCTCTTGTGTAAGGAGGTACCAAATCTGATACTACAAGAATGTTTTTCAAACATTCTGTTTTTAGCAACAGAACTCTCCCCACCCGCCAAATCTCATGCAGGTCCTCCAGATTTAAAACAGATCAAAACCACTGCTCTGGTAAAATGGGGGTCAGGTCATGCGTTCTGAGCTCTACGTTGGTCTTACAGAGCTGAGGCTTCTCAGAGAATAATGTGGAAAATGCTCTTCCAGCATAAACCTAACTGGTTCACAAATGGTACCTTGCCAGCTTCTTCTGGGAGAGGGGACATGGTGTTCCGGGTACTCTCTTGTGGTGTGAGGGGTAGCAGGAGGCAGAGGGTGCATTAGGAACAGCTGCACCCAGGCTCCTGAACTAGTTGGCAGGGCATTTATGCATGTCTCAAGCCTGTTCCTTAGGAGCTGTACCCTTATTTGAGCCAGAACTACACAAAGGCATTGTCTTCAAACACTGGGGCTCCTCTTTCTTGACGGGCCCTTGTTTACCCATTCATCAGCAGGTGGTGGCTGGAACATTCCCCTTTGATTTTGTGGCTCAGGAGCAGCGGGCTAAAACCTAAGCTGAATAAACATCATATCATTTGGCACTGGCAGCATTCCTGGTAGCCCGGGTCAGGCGAGGTTTAAGGAGGATTAGGTTTAGATTAGAAAAGGGGCTGAGTTATTTTTTTCCCCTGTGGTCTCTCTTAAGTGCCTTAGGGTTTTGTAAGAGGAAAGTGGGCTGAGAGCCTGGGCTCATTTGCTCCAGAAATAAAAGTGGTGAGCTCGGTGTTCTTTTCTGGAAGACAGGGGTATGTTCTTCTCCCGAATATGGTTTCTCCCATGAGGGTCAAGAGCTCTTCAAATTTGCTCAAAGCTCTAGACCTTTTCTCTAGAAACCTGTGGGCCTTTGTGCGCGCGCGCCCACGTGGACGCACACACGGGCACGCCCACACCGGTGCGTGGACGCACACACGGGCGCGCGCACACACAATTTGACTTCTTCCCGGGGGTTCCTGAAACACTCAGGCTAGAGGAATTTTAAGAGCCTACACAACTCACTAATGGGAGAGACCTCACTCTTCTCCAAGGTGAGCCTTGAGGGGTGGGGTGTTGCCCCGCCTGGTTGTCCTCCCCAGAGTGGCTCCTCGGTGACCACTGGCCGTGCGGCATGGCCGGCCCTTGCTGTCACAACGCCAGGTTTCCTTGGCAGTCCGGCCCTGGAGAGGCTGGCCGGGGGCTCTGGCACTTGCTCTTGTTTATAGCACAGAGGCTTGCTCCACTCCCTGGCGACGGCTTGCAAACCCACACTAGCGACACACAGGTTAGTGGGTAGTGGGGGAGGGGAGCAGTACCGCGGCGAACACCTTTTGAAGGCACACCTTCTCCTTAGGTCCCCGGGAAGATTGTCCTTTCACCCCGGCGTCTGCCAGCTCCGGCTTTGCTTCTGGGGCAATTGTGGTTGGCTCTGCCCTCCAGGGAAAGAAACTGCAGACTGAATTTTTCCTCTTTGTTCTTCTCTTTCTCAGTGGCGTCCTCCCCACCACCAGCATTTTTTTTTTTTTAAGGGTGAGACTAACATGTTTTTTTCTCAAATAAATGGATGCCCCACTTACAGTTAAACACCAGAGTGCCCAGGCTGCCGTTTACTTGTTGTGTAACGGAGCAAGTCTCTTAACCTCTCTGAGCCTCAGTTTTAACCAGGGATTAAAACAATACCTGCGGTATGGGGCAGTCATGAAAAATCAACATGGGTCAAGTTATTAGCGATTCTCTCACTCTAAGTGAATATTTGGGAATGGCTTACCCTTAATGTTATAAGCAGATTCATGGAACATGATTTTCTCTCTAGAAACAACCTTCTAGAGCCTGAAACGCAAGCCTAGGCTTTCTCTAATTTCGCACAGGGAATTTCCATTTGCCACTTCTAGGATGAGCAACTACTCAGGTGGCATCATTTTAGGGGCTGCTGAAGATTCGAATCTCAAATAGTACTCTTAGCGTGAAGGTAAGGGAACTTAGTGGTCCAACCTAGTCTACTGTGTAGTAATAAATATATTTTAAAACATTCAAACTCTGCTTTTCATTTTTACACCACTGTCATGTAAGTAGAGAAGACCATTCTGGTTTCTATAAGAGTTAACATTTGAGCACTTTCCATGTCCTAGTAGATGTCCTAAGCACTTTAACTAGTTTAATCCTTGCCATAACACTCCAAATAGGTCCTATTATTATCATTTTATAAATGGAAACAGAGGCTCAGAGAGGTTAAGTAAATGGTCCAGGGTCACAGAGCTTGTAAGTATCAGAACTGGTGGTAAATCTTCAGCCTCCTGCTGCTTTGATCGCTCCAAATTTTTATGAGAATGTGTTGCCTCGCCTTACACTCCCTAAAATAATAATTTTCAGTTGAGAAGTTCATCCTTGCTCTCTTTGATAGGCCTGACAGTCTCCGCCTAGCAAAAATCTCAGATGGCTTAACGCTGTCCAGAGCTTCAGATTTATTAACGCAGCCTTCACATTGTTTGTAAAGCTGCTGGATAATTTATTTTTTAACCTCCATGCTGAAGAAAATTATGTAAGTGCACACATGCTTCAGTGCTCATCAGTAAGGGGGGAAGAAGTAATAGTGTTTGTTTATATCATCCAAAATGTTTGCTACTAAACATAAATAGTTGTGAAAGCCATACACAGACTCATGTGGTGGAGCTTATAGAACTTACAACATGATTGCCAGCTTATCCTCTCATTTTTCTTGAGCAAGTTTTGGATATGAACTAAACTTCTTTATGTGATTTTTTTTCTGATTATAAAAGTGATATATGTCCCTTGTAGGAAATTCAGAAAATATGGAAGAGTATAAAGAAGCCAGTAAAATAGGGCTAAATTTCTTAGTGTGTGATCTGGGCCCAGAACCAAAGCTCTTTTGGGTTTAGTGAATACCTGTGCAGTTATTTTTGTGAAGAACTACAGAGAAAAGCCCTTTGATTCTAGGGCAATTTTAAGGTATTTTACCATAAGTCATTTTAAAGCAATCAAGTGAGAAAAAAGAAAATTTTCTCTGCTTCTCATTGTTACAGATGAGTCTGTAGAGAATTGTTGAATGGGGGGAAAAGTAAGCTTATCACATCCCCGAATGCTGTGTATAATATGGCAGACTGGATTCTTGCTTTCTTTAAACATCCAAAATGATCTGGAATCTTGAGTTTCCAAAGCTGTGAGTTAAAAATATTTAACTAGAAACGTGATTTCCTGCTCTCCATTTCTCCCCATTTTCCTTCCTATTTATAAAAGATTAAAACACTATACTTTAAAAAAGAAAATTCACGAAAATCAAGTTTTCCATATTTGCAGTACTTAATATTTACATCTCACCTGAATATGAGTCAAAGAATGAGTTACCCCCACATATATTTCTCTCTCAGTATACTGGCCGTCAAATATTTTAAAATATTTAAAAGTTATTTTTATGCACTGCCTGCACATGAACACATAATAGAAAAAGATCAGGCCATTTACTTATCCATGTTCTCAGATCAACTATCCTGAACTGATACTGTGTGTTCAGAATGTCTCCAGTGGTATATAAAAAATTAGGTAGATCGGAACCTTATTTTCTTCTTTGGTAGAGAGGAGTTGATTTCATGCTAAACAGCATCGCTTCCCATGTTGTCTATAGGCCTGGGTCCTGTAAAGCAATTAGTGTTCTCAAATTTACAGTACACAGTTTCAGAGGCATTACTTGCTTGTGTAATCGCTTACTTATGTAATATTTATTTACTTATCACTTCATCTGAGAGCCTCAATGTGATTTGTAAACATTAACATATTGTAATTATGTTTCATCACAAGGAAAATATGATGTACAGTCAGTAGTAGTTTTATACCATTATTAGCTTTGTAGTTGACCTAGAAAGCTGACATTTAGATTTGTGGTTGTGGCTTCTCTCTAACTTATAGTAAATCTTTCTTCTCTTTGTGTCAGTGATTTGCTACCATGTATTGAAAGAAGTCGGGATGATGCCAAATTCCCAAGGGATACCAGAAGAACTCAATGTAAGTTTACTCTTTCTACTGTAAGATTTTCAGTGTTTTGCCCTTAAGATGTTAGGAACATCTTTAACTAAGCACATGAGATTTAGGGTCCTCTAAATAACTGATATCACACTTCCTAGAGTGACCTTTGAAAACCAGCCAAACAAACAAAAAGCTTAGTATTATCAGCACCACATTCACCAGGATGAAAAACAATAAACGAGCAAACCAACGTTACTATGACACCTAGTTAGTCTGTCTGGGCTTGTGACCCTTCCCCCCTTTGCCTTTCCCTCTGAACCCTCTGAACGTTTTGCCCTTTTTCTTCCGAACTTCTTAGGATGGTGGAGCCCCATGTTGTGAATTATGATTTATAATCTCTTGTCTTGCGTTTATGACATTCTGCTTCTTTCCAACATGATTTATTGCTGACCTTGTTTTTAACATTTGGACATAATGCTTTTATATTTCAAAGCTGAACGTTGATCTTTGTGTGTTATGTTTGGTTAATCTTGAGCAATGGATCTGGAGAACCACAGATGAGAAGCAGTAACAAAAAAAAAAAAAGGTCCCAGAAATGCAGTAGTAGCTGCTATGGTTCAACAGCAGGGATGTGAAAGCTGCAATGCACACAGCCACTCAGAGTAGGAACTTGTTTGGACTGTAAATCTGAGTAACTCCCTGACCCAGTAATACTTTCCAGGGCCTCTGAGTCTAGGATAAGGATCATCTTTGACTTTATAGTGACTAACAATGTCTGCTTTTCCAAAAGAATGACGAAGGATGGAAGGGGAAGGCACTATTATCTACTTTTAATTATACATTTTTCCTAGCAATATGCTAATTTAATAAACAAATACCTGAATATAGCTCAACGTGTCAATAATATTAGTCATGTGCATGTTAGCATATTTAAATGTTGATAACTTGTATCATTCTAGCCATTTGGGTTTGCAAACTTATAATACAGATGTGCCCCCATGAGGACATACTGAGATGGTCTTCTCAAATTTTTCAATTTTACACTTAAATTAATATTAAAAGAAGTAATTACATTATAAAATTAGTTTCCCAAAAGGCTTCTGAGTCCAGGTTCTTACTGTCCTGGAAGGTGGCAATTATTGGTCTTGGATCTTAGACACTGTAATTTTCATTAAGGCTAATTCTTTTAATTGCTTGGTGATCCATCCTTACACTGAATAACCCACTTTCTAGGATACCTTCTTTATAAGTAATAGAAGTTCCTATTGAAGCAATCTAAGACTGGCATTTTATAAATTATTATTATTCTTGGGCAGTCCTCAGTAGAAGTAAAGTGACCGTTTTTCTTCCTTTGTTCCTTCCTTCCTGATTTACACTCTAGTTAAAAGGAAATATTTGAATCCTGTACAGAAACCATGTGGCTAGCAAGTCAGTATTCTGTTACCAAAGCTTATGTCTTATCTTTACCTGGTTGGAGATCCACCGAACTCTACCAGATAAGGGCCTCTGAAGAATATCTTTTGGAAAAAGCACAAGCATTATTAGATTTAAATGCATCCCTATCCAAATATGTCTCTTCCATGTAACTTACCATGTGACCTTGGACAAGTTAACACACATGTAAAAGGAAGAAAACAATAGCAAACTCGTAGAAGGATTAAATTAGATAAAAGTATAAGTTAAGTACCTAAAATTATGCTTTCTACTTGCTAGACACTTTGTACATAGACCTGAGGTAGTGAACTAATCTGTAAAATGTTCTTACAACTCTCATTAAATCTCCTTTCTCATAATTCTCTGCAGAAGCTTATGAAAAACAGTAAGCTTTTCCTTATGTAAGAATAATCCCACCTTTCAAAAAGAAAATTGCCACTTTCTCTGTACCAACAGTTATTCCTTATTCATCTTACTTGTACAATCAGAGAAGTATACAATGATTGAAACAGATGAAGAGAAATCAAGAGCTGTCCTTACTCAGGTTGGCCACAGTTGACAATGAAATTTCAAAGAGGAATAATATTGTAAGCAGAATGAATTAGAAGATTGAACTGCAAAAGATCTAGAAAGATAAGAAGCCATATAGATACAGCATCTGAAAAATGTAAGATGAAATTCAAGCAAGGTGTTCTAATGTATTGGAAAATGGAAGGGGTTGCTGGACCAACCCCTTGAATCACTTAACCTTAGAAGTAATTATGAAGGAAAAATCCATTCGAAGAAGATAAGTTCAAAAGAGGCACTGAAAAAAAATGTGATTAATCCTATCAAAAACAGTTGGTAGGGGGGATCAGAATAATAATAAGACTTAACCATTTCATGAAGACCTTTTGTGCATGCCGTCTCTGTTTCTCAGAGCAGCCTTGGAAGAGGGGAACCTCACTTATTATTTTACAGATGTGGAACTGAAGCTCAGGCACAAGCAAGTGACTTGCCCAAAGTCATATAGGTAGTACAGGATTCAAAGTCCATTATAATCTGCTCTGAGGGAAAATCTGATGTGTTTGTTTCACTAAGGACTAATGACTTTGATTAACTCTATTTCTGATAGAAGACAAACTATTTTTCTGCCTTGAATATGTTAACCTGAATAATTTAGGAAAATATTTAGAAGCCTTAATTATAGACATTATCTTTCAGGTTATCTTCAGCCTCTAAATGTTTATGTAAATATACTAAGATATATATATATATAGGATTTCCTATCCTGGTGACCTCAGCTAAGCTATGTCTTCACCTCCGGGTGAATAAGGCTTAGTATAAAGGCAGACTGAAGATAAGAGGCTTGATTGCACTCCAAATCACACTGGACATTTGTTGGTCATCTTGCAGAAAATTAAAAAATAAAATTAACTGAAGTGTAATAACACGTATATGGTAAAATACACAAACCTTAAGTGTACTTCTTGAAGTTTTACATTTGTATACACCCGTGTAAATTACTACCATCAAGACATGGAACATTTCTGGCGCCTGCAGGCCTTTTTAGAGTATCTGTAAAAATGAACTCTCCTTCTCTAAACTATCAATGGGTAGACAGATGGCCTTTGTCTACAGACTTAATTGAGCAGGTAATTATTTTAAAACTGCAGGGAGTCCTCAGATATTCAGAGGGATGCCTAAGCTGACTGTGCGGGTGCATCAGGCGTTTACTGGATCTTGATGTTTCCGGCTGTTGCGCTGTGATGTTTCACCTTTCCGTGTCTCTCGTAACTGGTTTCCTTCTGAGGAGCCAGTCACTCCTTCCATGTGGTTTGGACATTTCTTTCCTTTTTTTTGGCCGAGCTGTGGGGCTTGTGGGATCTTAGTTCCCCCAATCAGGGATCGAAGCCGGACCCTCAGCAGTGAAAGTAGTCCTAACCATTGGACCGCCAGGGAATTCCCTTTCCACGTGGTTTGAATCAGACTAATCCTACCCCTGGAGCTCCCGGGTTGGATGAGGGGAAGTAGGCTTAAGCCAATGAGTACACTGCATTCCCCTACCCACAGTGATAGGCTGAGGGATCGGCACGTGATTCACTCGCGCCAGTGCAATGCAGTGAGACTGCTGAGACTTCTGGGGTTGAGGCAGGCTCACCCTTTCAGTTGGTGTTGAATGCTGAAACATGTGAAAAGTTAGTACAGTAATCTTGCAACAATGAGCAAAAGATATATGAGAGAGAGTCAGTACTAGGGAGAATGGAGCCGACGGACTGAAAGAAGGAAAGCTGATCTGCAAGCAGGGCAGAGTTCCCATATCCAACCATACCTGAAATAAGTTCTAGTCCTGGACTTTTATTATAAGACTCAACAGATTCTCTTGCATAAACCAGTTTGAATTGGGTTTTCTGTCACTTGCAGTCAAAATGACCTAATACGTGTCTGTTAGGGCTGAATTATTCTCTATAAGAGAATGAGGGGATTTTTTTTTCTTCTTTTAAAAGAGAGTGCGCACACAGGGAGGGAGGAATGAAGAGAGGGAGGCTGGAGTGCCAATTGTTGCAGAAAAGGATGGAAGACGTTTTTAAAAAGCAAGGATGACGAATATCATATGCATGTTTTTGCAATCTTCGTAAAGTAACTTTCATCTTTTCAAAACTCTAGTAAAGTTGGCTACATACAAGAATGCCTTGTGTGGACTGTATGTGTGTGAGAGAGAGGGAGGAAGGAAGAAAGACTGGGTTCTACATTGTGTTGACATGGTACGAAATAAGGAAAACAGGAGGTGATGAGAAGATCAATTCCAAACTCAACAAATTCAACAGAATAGGAACTTGGAGTCAGAACTGACACTGAGAATATAAGCCCTCCAGAAATTGGTAGAATTGTTGAGGAATGCCTTGGACTTTCCACATGGGATAAAGGGTTGAGCCTATCTCCCCTGGATCTTAAGGGGTAAGATGACACCAACTAATTATGGCTTACATTATTCCTAAGTCTATTTGTTTGACAATAACATTACTTACTAGTAATAATTTTCTTTACTAATTCTAACTTTGGATCAATTAAACAAATCCAAAAGGCTAACATATAAAATTCTGTGTGCAGAGTGGAAAACAGATAATGGGAAGACATTTTCCAAAAATTTCTTGAAATAAGGAATTTAAAAATCAACAAACTATTCACTTCACTGCTTTGCAAAGTCAGTTTCCCCAACCCCAAACGTACCCAAAGGGAAACAATATGCAGGCACTTCCCAGTGTTTAATGTAGCTGCCTGTGCATAATGCTAGCCCCAAATGAATTTAACTCACTTGCAGTCCCCTGAAGTTACTAGTTAGCCCCAAATAAGATATTTACCACTTATTGTGAGTAATAATACTTACCACCCCACCCTACCCTGGAGCTTCTTCTGTTCAGTGAACATTCATTAAATTGTAACTGTATTTGATTTTCAGCAAGTATAGAGTAGTATAAGTAGTATAAAGTAGGCAGTATCTACACCCTCAGAAATTCCATGTGGAAATCATACATATATATGATTAACACATCCTCCACTGGCTAATTACAACTGCAAGAAAGTGATAGTATGTCGTATAAGGTAAGGAAAAGGGTAGGCCAGATATTGCATGTTGGTTCTCCAGGAAATGGACTCTGAGGTGGAAATTAGTATGCAAATTGTTTATTCGGGAGTGCTTTAAGGATCAAAACTTGTAGAAGGAAGGGAACAGGAAGGAAGCGGGATTAGGAAAGGAAATCATTAGTGTTGTAATGTTGTCTAAATCAAGGTCTAGGGGACCCCACAGGGAGCACTGAAGCCGGGATGGCTTTTCAGAGTTGTTCTTATTTGAGAGGAGGAAGCATGGACCAATCATTGGATGCTGGCTGCCCCAGGAAGGGATGTGACATTGGGTGGAACAGCCCTGAGGACCGTCAGTTGACATCCTTCCCAGAAACAGCTAGACAAATAAATCCTTCAGTCCTAGCAGGGGGATCTGTGGCATGACACACAGCATCCATACCACCAGAAATTATTTAAGGTTTTGAAATTCAATTAATCTAGTTATGCTCTAGACATATTAAACCCCCAGGGCTTTTGGGGGGTCAGAGTGACTCTCCTGGACAGATTCTCCTTGAGCACTAAGCTTCTTCATTCTTAGCCACCTTATTAATCCATCTAATAAGAACATTTTCCCAGAGGGGGGAACATGTTAGCCACAAGATAACTTTGCTTGGGATAAGAAAGAAATTACTGACATTAGAGCAAAGTGGTTTGGAGTTGATTCTGGAGTCAGACAGAGTGATAGTTCTGTCACTGGAGTGGTCTAAAAGCTTTGCATACTGTTAACTTACTTAGATCTTTGTGTGTATGGGGGCACCAAATGGTTGATAATGTCTGTCATGGGAAGGCAGCTGAGATGCTGCTCAGTTCCTACTATTTGCAACTTAAACATGTGCTGTCAATGAAGAGAGAAAGTAACCAAGCTTGTGAAGATGCCCTGAGTTCAGTGCTATTAGCTACCAGCTGTGACTTCATATTTTCAAGTGCATTATTAATGTTTGGTTGACTATCTGCAGACACGCAAGAAACATGGAAATAACTGCTGCATCTACTGATTTCACGGACGTGGCTGGAATGTGTCCCATTTCAGGATAATGGGAATGGGCTGTCTGCATTACTGCTCAATTAATTAATTAACATAATGGTCCCATTATGTATTATAATGGTCACATTATAAAGTCCAGCACCTCACAGATGATTGGCTTTGTGTAGCAGAAGCGAGTGAAAATAATACAGGAGAGACAGTTGTGGCTAGGCCTTGTGCTAATTCAATTCATAATCACTTAAAACATAAGAAACATCAAATGCTCTTAATCAGAGATTTTCTCTTCATTAGAGAAATATGCCTTGCCATATTTTTGTCTAAGAACCACTGTGGAGTTACAGGGAGCTTAGGGACAGCTCTGAGCAAAGTTAATCATAGCCTGCTTATTTGATTATAGTATGCTTTCTGTTTGCTTGTCATGTGAGTAGAGAGAGCGTCAACTGCCTGACACAAAAGGACTGGACATGCCAGAGAATTATGTATTGTGTTATTTGTTAAACTTTAGAAATGAGACCAAGGCTTAATGCGGAAAACCTCTAATCAGCATTGGATTGTTCAGACTCAAAGCTGTGTTTATAATAATAGCAGATAGTAGGATGGAGGTATCTTCCATTTGCAAGTTACATAGAAACATTGTAATTGAAAGCTCATTAAAATTTTCCCAGATAGAGTTAAAAATTAATAATAACTTGATGACTTTACTGAAAAAAGAGGAAAAACTATTTGTTAAACTTTTTGAGTTGCTAGAAGCATCTCTGTCCCCAATGAACATTGGGTGGGTAGCAACACAAAGTAACTCACCCTAATTTATTACATTCTTCATACTAATAGATAAATAACATCTAAGAAAAAAACAAGATTATTTTAGCTACCACACTAATAATTGTAATATGCCAAGGTAAGGTGAAAAAAACACTTCTTTTGTCCTGCAAATGTTGATAACATTCAGATGTTATCAAAATCTGAATAGAGTACACAGGAATTTTTGCATTTTATTATAGTAAAGGGTACTAAAGTAAAGTGTTGGTTTTAGAATAGTACCTAAAAACTTTAAGGACATCTCGCTTTGTTTTCCCCTGTTCATAAGCTTTCTAGCCACTTTTTTTGATTAGCGTGTGGAAGAGGGGGTATCTTTTATATTATTTATTTTTTTTAGCAGATAATTTTTTAAATAGACTTAGTGTTTTTGAGCAGTTTTAGGTTCACAGAAAAATTGAGCACAGAAAAATTGAGAGGAAGGTACAGAGATTTTCCATATACCCTCTGCCCCCATACACGCACAACCCCCCTCATTATCAGCATCACCCGCCAGAGTGGTACATTTGTAATATCTGATGAATCCACATTGACATGTCATTATCCTAGAGTTCAGAGTTTACATTAGGGTTCACTCTTGGTGTTGTACATTCTATGGGTTTGGACAAATGTATAATGACATGTACCCACCACTATAGTATCATACAGAATAGTTTCACTGCCCTAAAAATCCTCTGTGCTCTGCCTATTAGATAATTATTTTTAATAACATAATAACAGCAAGCTCTGAAGACAGCTCTTAAAAATCATCAGCCTGAAGAAATTCTATCCAGCTCACAAGATTTGGATGACTGTGGCCTATATTTACCATTGTATTCCGTTTTCTGAGCTATCAGCATCTCTGATTGTAGTTCACCATACACAGGCCAAAAACATCCACCTGAAACAAATATATCCGAGCTCACCCACTGAGGCAGTGGGGTGAAGTTGATTTCCAAGATGACTGTAAAGGGTGACAAGGAGACACATTTTCATTTATACTATTCAAATATGCAGGCAGGAACCCCTTTTTTGCCCTGCTTTGGTCTATGGCTTAATTCTTCTGTCTAATCTTTACTTCCCTTTTAAGTTACATCTTATTTGATTAAGTGAAACAGAAAGTAAATTAGGAAAAGCCCAAAATACTTTGACAAATTTAGGTCATTGAAAAGGCCTAAGGATTTTTTTCTTCTTATTAAGGGGTTGAGTTCATTCATTTGTTTGCTCATTTGTTCAGTCATTCAACAAGCATACATTGAAAGTCGTGTATTCCAAGCCCCGTAAGGCCCTAGGGGTACAACGATGAGAACATAGTCTTTGAGAAATGGAGGGAAATCCCTATCTTCTCTCCTCCCTGTCCCATTTCCTTTATTTCCCCTGGTTGCCCAATACACACATACTTGGGAATAGGCCTGTGGATCTAGTTACCTCCTCAGGCTCCACTCGACATCATTTTAATAGAATCATTTTATGGCAGGGAGCAGCAATTATTTAGGATTTTTTTTCTTTTTAGTGTTTTTGAAAAATCAAATATTCCTTTGCTAGCAGATCTTTCTGGATTTTATGTTACCACACAGTCAATTGCAGTGAATTCTTAAATGAAGGACCAGTTTTCTTTGCATCATCAGGGCAGTAGGAGATGTGCCAGTCCTGTTAATCACTTAGTGATTAGTATGTGGGTAAAACACATCACGGTTGAGAGCAATGTCACATAGAGTACGAATTGGGGAGTCACAAGGACCTGGATTTGAATCCAGGCTCCATCACTTAGGAGCTCTGTGATCCTGGGCAGGCTATTTACCTTTTCTGAACCTTGGTTTCCTACTTTGTAAAAATGAGTGATACTGCCTGCCTCGCATATGGTGAGAGTTAAATGTGGGTCTACTTCAAGTTGCCCCAGGTCTTGCCAGCCTGAGGGCATGAAACTGATCGTCTTAGGGATCATGTATGAGTTTGCTTGGTCTGCCATAACAAAATACCACAGACTGGGTAGCTTAAACAGTGGAAATTTATTTTCTCAAAGTTCTGGAAGCTGGAAATCCAAGATCAATGTGCTGGCAGGGTTGATTTCCTCAGGGCCTCTCTCCTTGGCTTGTGGATGGCCATCTTCTTGCTGCCTCTTCATGTGGTTGCCCCTTTATGCAAGTGCACCCCTGGCGTCTCTTCCTTTTCTTGTAAGGTCACCAGTCATGTTGGATTAAGTTCCACCCTAACAGATTCATTTTAACTTAATCACCTCTTTTAAAGGCCTTAGCTCCAAATGTTGAGGTCCTGGGAGTTGGACTTCAACATACAAATTTACGGGGTTACAGTTCAGCCCATAAGAGATAGTAACTTGGATTTTACTGTGTTGCATTTATCTATGTAATGCTGGAGTGTAGCTCAATATAAATCCCAGAAGGTACCTTATAGGTGTTCATGGCTTTCCAGTTCTTCCACTCTTGCTCTGCCCAGGAAGCCACTTTGAGGAACCTCTCCACCACCGCTCCTGCCTGAGCCCTCAGTGAGGACAAGATGTCTGCCCCCAAGGTGCCCTGCCTGGTGCTGAGGATGCCCGGGCAGCACAGCCAGGCCCTAACTGTGGGGAGAACACCACTCACCCTGCTCTGCATCACGGCCTGTCACCAGGCCTGCAGCCAGGTTGCTCATACCTCTGTGTCTCAGCTTCCCTTGTGAAAACAGCTGTTTCATCATCTGTCTGCAGCCTCTTGCGCAAGAGGCTTCAGACAGTATGGAATCAAATGCCATGCTCTGTTCCCTTCCCTAGTCTCTCAACATCAGGCACCAAGTCACGCCACCCCTCCCACTCCAGGTTCAGCCAAAAACCTCATTGACGTTGGCTTCTGGCGACCCTCCCTACCAGGTTGTTCACCGGCTCAGACAACTCTGAATCCCATTTCCAGTTTAGGGCACAGGACTGCTTTACATGTAAACTCTTGCACTTTCCCAACATGTTTATTCAGCAAGTGGCTTAAAGGGGGCAATGCCATTAGTTTCTGATTCTGCTGTCTTTGCCATTGGCATCCTATAGTGATTAAGAAGGTGGGCTCTGCAGTCAGATTGCCTGGACTTCAAATCCTCTTCTGTGACCTTGGGCTGGAAACTTATCTTCCTTAAGCCTCGGTTTTCCTATCTGTAAAATAGGTATAGTAACAGTTCTTACTTCATAGGATTATAGTAAGAACTAAATTGGTAAGACATGTAAAGAATTCATCCCCATGCCTCGAACACTATGATTCTTATCATTGTCATCTAATATTCTCTGAATATTAATTCTTCTAGGTATTGCTTTCAGGTATTATGACATTTCATTCTCAAACAATCCCATGAGGGAAGTCCCCTTCTGATCGTGATTTTACAGATGAGGAAACAGTTGTCAGTAGCCCGAGGTGGCACAGTTAATAAGGATTCAGTCCAGTTCATTCGGACTCTTCACAGACTCAGCTCTAAGCACTGTGCTCAGTAAGTGATATTTATTATTACTGTAGTCATGATCAGTTAGTCAACAGATTTTATATAGATGCTAAATGCACTTCAGTAGGTGGAGTGAGAAATACAAAACTTTAGTATTTTCTTTCAAGGATCTATAATCTCATTGGGAAGACTGGAACTATGTATGTAAAAGCAGAACTGAAATAACAAGGTGCTGTGTGTAAATAAATAGTGGGGATAATATACATTATGAGTCTCAAAGAGGGAGAGGGAGAGTTTGTGGCCGACCAGTGTGGTCAAGGAAGGCTTCATGGAGAAGCTGGAACTATGAGCTTGGTAACTGTTTGATGATTGAATAACTTAGGAAGACATTGAGAAATAAGTGGGACTGGGAGAAATTAAGAGGAGGAGGAAGGAAAAGCATTTCAGAAGATTAAGGTGAGTGAGTAAACTGCTAAATTGGAGGAAATGCCAATATTGTTTAGATTAGTAACTTAGAGTGACCCTGAATACGTGTATCCCCAGATACATTCAAAGTGAAACAACTTTTGTAAAGCTACCAAAACCTCTTTAACTTCAGGGCATATTTAGAAAATGGTAAGATATTGATGACACATTGGGGTAAATGAATGAGGCTTCTAGAAAATGGAACCAGCAGTCACAGGCTAGGCCAAGCTCTAGCCGCCAGGCCTCACCAGCTGCCCGAGGGCTGAAGGGAATCAGTATCTTGGTTCTAGGCCCCATTCTAAACAGCTTAAAAAATAGTTGGAGAGAATAGAAATGTACCAGTATTTCTTAGTGTGTTTTTACATAATTACCACCTGATAGTGTCTAAAACGATAAGCTACACGTTACCAAAGCAAACAGAGAAATGTGCAATTAATTTTACATTAACCTAATGGTGAAGCTAGTCCAAAAGTTTCAAAATGAGACAGGAGAAAGGAAGCCAGCCATGATGGATGAAAACAAATTAAGACCTAGTGGTTTCTGGGTTTAAACACTCCACCAGCAAAAGTCAAACAATAAAAATGACAGTTAAAAAGCACATTTTTATTAGGTGATGTCTGACCACACAGAATGCTGGGAACTGGGTTTTATTTATTTAGTCCACCCGAAACAGCAGGATAACACATGCATGGTTGCACATTTTGGGTGGTGGCACATCAGTTCCTGCCTCCAAGGCTAGTTGAAAGAGAACATTCTGTGCATTTTGCATGATTAGTAAATTGGAGTGGACACCAGGACACGTAAGTATCACTCTTAGACCTAGGCAAGAGGAGCCCTGACCTGGGACACATAATTTAGACGGTTCTGCACTGGCTTCCCACATGAGGCATCCCTGCTTATGGGGCGAGGAATCCATGGGGCCAAAGGGCTGTGCCCATCTGGAATCCAGCAGTCCCCTCCCCACCTTGACCAATGGCTTCCTGCCACTTTTGAGGGCTTCTGCAGACCTCATCCCCAAGTCTATCCTTGGGGGAGTAAATGGCACCACTGGTGGGAAAACCCCTGGCCATAGGGTAACCAAGGACCAGCTGGGCAGTTGGGTTGTCCACACTGTTGGCATAAAGCCCCTCAGAGTTGAGGACAGGGCCAGGGTGGGTGGTAGAATTGGGCAAGTGTCAGGGCCCAGCTCTCCCTATGCCACTGTATTCCAATGAGGAGGTTTGGGGAGTCTGAAAATTCTAAATTCCAGCCTGGCCCTCTAGGTCATTATAAAGGTACATTTGTCAAGGTATGCCATTTATCTGATTGTCCACTTGACTTATAACTTTTAAATACTTAGACATAAGGTATGTGGATCTCCTTTGTATTCTTACCGTGGGCCCACAAATGTTTGTGGTGGACCCAGCACACACAAGAGTCTGACAGAAAGCACAACAGGATAAGGACATAGAAATTCTGAGTCCCATCTCCTCTTAATCCAGGGCTAGGAAGTCCGTGGCATAAATTTGGCCTGTGGGTGCTGTGTGTACCACCAACTCCATGTCTTTCTGTTCTCTTTCTTTTTTTTTTTTACTTTCTTCCTCATGATCCGACGTGTCCCTTGTACAGACTGGAAGATCAGCCAGTGTCCACCTTGGGCACCGCATAGGTGATCACCAACAGGTACACGAAGATAAAACACAGTCACTCAGAATTACAAAAATGTGAATTACTTACCCAGCAACACATCCCCCCATGGGCATAAATGCCTAGCTCTGTGTCACATTCAAAACCAGCCCATGCATTGTTCTAGTTCTCTTTTCCTAAAGCTGGCCACTCCTAGCCTTTTGGAGTAGTTTGCTTAATGTTTTATTTTAATGGATTATCAATGCTTTTGTTTGCTTTCAGATCATATCTGCTACCTCAGTCTGTATTAGTATCTCCTTTAAATAGAAATTAAGCCAGAATCAGTGTTAAAAGTTCTTCACCTTAACATAGCTTTCATTGTAGAGTGGAAGAAATTCCCATTCCTATCCTTCTTATATTAATGCGTTTTTGTAGCTTAAGTTAGAAATGAAGGTAAATCACTCAAAGTAGACTTTGAGTGTAGTTTGTACCAGAGGTGTTAATTATTGATTTCATTAACCTTTAGACTCTAGGATTCAGGAATTTACACAAACTTTAAAGGAGAAAATATTCTAGTTGCCTTCATCTGCCTAATAACTATGAAAAGTTTCTTGACAGGCTGACTTTGGGCATGCTTAACAAGGAGGTATTGAACACCAAAGTCAGGTGATATTGTCTGATTTTCTCTTTTTCTAAAGAGAAAGAAAAGAGATGGCCTTGAGGAAAGGTCTAGAGATCTGAACACAGAAAATGAGTTTGAATCCCAGCAGTGCCTCTCATTAGCTGCGCAACTTTGAGTAGGTTACTTACTGTCTCTGAATCTTAGTTTCCTCAATTGCAAAGCAGAAGTAGCATCTATGGGTGGGATTGCTGGTTGTCTCAAAAGAGACTATGTGTGATAAAATTTTTTGTAAACTAAAAATCACTGTAAAAATATTAGTTATTATTAAATGCCTGTTACAAGGCTGTTTGCTTTCAAATCTCTGTAAGAAGAGGTTTCAGAAAAAAATAGAGAAAAATAAATGGGAAAAATGATGCAGACTAAACTAGAAACCACTTTAAGTATTTAATTTCTACCTGTTAGACTCTGTTTGCAGTGGGTGCTGAATAAATAGTATTGACCATAAACAAAACTGAATTTTTTATTTTTTATTTTTTTATTGAAGTATAGTTGATTTACAATGTTATGTTAGTTTCTGGTGTACAGCAAAGTGATTCATATATATATGTATTCTTTTTCATATTCTTTTCCATTATGGTTTATTACAAGATATTGAATATAGTTCCCTGTGGTATACAGTAGGCCCTTGTTGTTTATCTATTTTATATATAGTAGTTTGTATCTGCTAACCCCAAACGCCTAATTTATCCCTCCCCCACCCCTTTCCCCTTTGGTAACCATAAGCTTGTTTTCTATGTCTGTGAATCTGTTTCTGTTTTGTAAATAAGTTCATTTGTATCATATTTTAGATTCCACATGTAACTGATATCACATGGTTTTTGTCCTTGTCTGATTTACTTCACTTGATATGATAATCCATCCATGTTGCCGCAAATGGCATTATTTCATTCTTTTTTTATGACTGAGTGATATTCCATTGTATATATGTACCACATCTTCTTTATCCATTCCTCTGTCAATGGACATTTAGGTTGCTTCCATGTCCTGGCTATAAATAGTGCTGCAGTGAACACTGGGGTGCCTGTATCTTTTCGATTATGGTTTTCTCCCGATATATGCCCAGGAGTGGGATTGCTGGATAAAACTGAATTCTTCATGAAATTTCCCTCAAGGGTAAGATGAAATTAAATAAAAACATTGATTTTATTTTTAGGATGCAGAAATTTGGTCATCATTTCTAGAGAAATGAAAATGCCAACTTCCCTTAAAATATTTCTATATCCTATTAAATGAGCAAACAAAAACCTTAGTAACTGTTGCCCCACACAGAAATGGAAGCTCCAACACAACAGAGATTTTTGTCTTATTTTATTCACTGAGAATCCCCTGTGTCTAACCCAGTGCCTGGCACAGAGCAAGTGCTCAATATATATTTGTTAAATAAAATGAATTAATATGTATATCTAAGTCAGTGCTGCAATGTGGGAGCTAGTTTCCGCAGATAATTTACTTTTTTTTTTTTTATAGCCAATTATCATGTTAGAATCAGCTCCATGTTCAGGAATTTATTTTGCATTACTTCATAATATAGACATTTTATATATAATTGTTAACATTGTACTTATTCCAGGCAGCTGGGTTTCCCTATAATAAAGGCTTTTTTTTTTTTTAATTTATTTATTTATTTATTTATTTTTGGCTGTGTTGGGTCTTCGTTTCTGTGCGAGGGCTTTCTCTAGTTGCGGCAAGCGGGGGCCACTCTTCATCGCGGTGCGCGGGCCGCTCACTATCGCGGCCTCTCTCGTTGCGGAGCACAGGCTCCAGACGCGCAGGCTCAGTAGTTGTGGCTCACGGGCCTAGTTGCTCCGCGGCATGTGGGATCTTCCCAGACCAGGGCTCGAAACCCGTATCTCCTGCATTGGCAGGCAGATTCTCAACCACTGCGCCACCAGGGAAGCCCAAAGATAATTTACTTTTAGGACAATCACTAATGAGGCCATGCTTACCATTCCAATGAGAAAAAGTCTTTTGTTAGCATCAGACCCTGTGCCTCAGTGATTAAGGTTTTTACATGAAAATTGTGAATGAAGCTGGCCTCTCTCTCGGTAAAAGGTAAGGCTCTGGAACTCACACAGACTTTCTGCCTTTGAATATATGGTCTTCTACAGTCAGGAGGAGAGTTGTAAAACCAAGTGTTTCTTGTTTTAAAAATTAACTTGCACGCAGCTTAATTGTTTTAAAAGGCTATTTTATATGTGTTATCCTTGATTAGCTCAACAACACACTGAGGCAGGCAAATGATAGTCTCTATTTTGTGCAAAATGAGACCTAAAGAAGGGAAGTGATTAGACTAGCAAGGGGCGGGTGGGAGACAAAAATAGAAGTTGGGTCCCTTGAGTCCTTGTCTAATGACCTACTTAACCCAGCATGATGTATGCATGCAGTCATAATTAATAGACTGCTCATTTGTTGTTTATCAATGCAAAGATGTTTAAAAGGTGAAAAAATGTAAACAATTGTTTGGACTAAGTTAAAGCACCTTCAGTTGAACATAAATGTTCCCAAAATGTTTTAAAAAGGCATTCTTTTTGTCTCTGCTTTCTGAGTAGTTGCTTTGTCTTCATTTTATCCTGCATGCTTGAACAGTCTTTGTTGCTGGTTCCATAAAACTAAGTGCTCATTACCACCTATTTTCATTGTTTTAAAGTGTTCTATGACTTCTTGTTGTTTTGTGATTTAAGGATTAATCTCATTTTAAATAACTTCTATTTCCTGTACCCTAAGAAAATTATGGTAGAGATAAATGCACAAAAATTAAAGTCCATGAACCAAAAGTAAAAAGGTTATGGAATCTTATTTGTGAAGGTGCTTAATTTTAAAAGCTTGCCCCCTGCTGGAGTAGTGTTGACATAACAACTGGAAATAAAACTGGGAGGAACTGTGCAGTTATGTTGAAGGCCCAATCTGACACCCATAAGACTTTAATTATCTTTTAAAGACCCTAAAATTACAGGTCTTGCTGCCTGTTCAGATTAACTTCAATCACATACTCAGTCCAGAAAATTCAGAGTTCAGGAATAAGATAAGACCACACTACTGAGTTCTCTGTCTGTATAAAATTCTATCTTAAACTAAGGGATTTTCTTTCGTAAATTATTTATGAGAACACTTTAGAAGCAAATTTTTAAAATTACCTCTTGAAAATTTTAAAATAAAAACTCAGAGACAAACACAGTGGCAGAAATAGAGAAAAATATCTCTTTTTACCCTGCTTCTGTAGCTGACAAACTCCTATTCACAGGACCCAGCTCAAATGGCTTCTTTCCTTTAAGCTTAATCATACTCCCTTAAAGACGATTAGCTATTTTCTTTTCTGTGCTACTATAAATAAGTTTTGCGTTTATCATACTATATTGAAATCATCGATATATTTTTCTCCCCCAAAGCTCTAGAGACATCAAATGAGAACTACAAAAACATGTAAAATGTTCTCCTTTTTTTTGGCTGCACCAGGCAGCTTGTGGAATCTTAGTTCCCGGACCAGGGATTAAACCTGGTTCCCGGCAGTGAAAGCGCCGAGTCCTAACCACCAGACAGCCAGGGAGTTCCCAAAATGTTCTCCTTAAAAATGAATTTCACATGGTATTTTAGAGAATCATAGATTATTAGAACTAAAAGGTATCTGAGAGATTATTAGTTCAAATACACCCCTTCCCCAAGCTTTCTCCGCCCCCCCCAACTTCCATTATATAGATGAAGAAACAGAGCCTATCTAAATAAGATAACGATACAAGTTCTCTCATCCAGGAATTATCAAAGTAAAGCTATCATCCCTATCTTTCTTTTCAATTTTTTTTTTTTTGACCTATAGTTGATTTACAGTGTCATGCTAATTTCTGTTATACAGCTAAGTGACTCAGTTATACTCAGAATATATACCTTCTTTTTTTATATTCTTTTCCACTATGGTTTATCCCAGGAGATTGGATATAGTTCCCTGTGCTATACAGTAAGACCTTGTTGTTTATCCATTCTAGATGTAATAGTTTGCATCTGCTAATCCCAAACTCCTAGTCCATCCCTCTCCCTTCCCCTCTCCCCCTTGGCAACCACAAGTCTGTTCTCTATGTCTGTGAGTCTGTTTCTTTCTTGTAGATAGGTTCATTTGTGCCGTATTTTAGATTCCACATATAAGTGATATCATACGGTATTCATCTTTCTCTTTTTTTTTTTAAATTTATTCATTAATTTTTGGCTGCGTTGGGTCTTTGTTGCTGAGCACAGGCTTTCTGTAGTTGTGGCAAGTGCGGGCTACTCTTTGTTGCGGTGCACGGGCTTTACATTGTGGTGGCTTCTCTTGTTGTGGAGCACAGGCTCTAGGCGTGCGGGCTTCAGTAGTTGTGGCACGTGGGCTCAGTAGTTGTGGCTTGCAGGCTCTAGAGTGCCGGCTCAGTAGTTGTGGCACACGGGCTTAGTTGCTCGGCGGCATGTGGGATCTTCCCGGACCAGGGCTCGAACCCGTGTCCCCTGCACTGGCAGGCAGATTCTTAACCACTGTGCCACCAGGGAAGTCCTGTCTTTCTTTTTGTGACTTACTTCACTTAGCATGATAATCTCTAGTTGCATCCATGTTGCTGCAAATGGCATTATTTTTTCTTTTTTATGGCTGAGTAGTATTCCATTGTATATATGTACCACATCTTCTTTATCCATTCATCTGTCAGTGGACATTTAGGTTGTTTCCATGTCTTCGCTATTGTGAATAGTGCTGCTATGAACATACGGGTGCGTGTATCTTTTTGAATTACAGTTTTGTCTGGGTATACGCCCAGGAGTGGGATTGCTGGATCATATGGTAGTTCTATTTTTAGTTTTCTGAGGAACATCCATACTGTTTTCCATAGTGGCTACACCAACTTACATTCCCACCAGCAGTGTAGGAGTGTTCCCTTTTCTTTACACCCTTTCCAGCATTTGTTATTTGTAGACTTTTTAAATGATGGCCATTCTGACCAGTGTGAGGTGGTACCTCATTGTAGTTTTGATTTACGTTTCTCTAATAATTAGTGATGTTGAGCATCTTTTCATGTGCCTACTGGCCATCTGTATGTCTTCTTTGGAGAAATGTCTATTAGGGTCTTCTGCCCCTTTTTTGATTGGGTTGTTTGGTTTTTTTGTCATTGTTGAGTTGTATGAGCTGTTTATATATTTTGGAGATTAAGCCCTTGTCTGTTGCATCATTTGCAAATATTTTCTCCCATTCCATAGGTTGTCTTTTTTTTTTTTTTTTTTTTTAATGGTTTCCTTTGCTGTGCAAAAGCTTGTAAGTTTGATTAGGTCCCATTTGTTTATTTTTGTTTTTATTTCTATTGCCTTGGGAGACAGACCTATGAAAACATTGGTACGATTTATGTCAGAGAATGTTTTGCCTGTGATCTCTTATAGGAATTTTATGGTGCCATGTCTTATGTTTAAGTCTTTAAGCCATTTTGAGTTTATTTTTGTGTATGGTGTGAGGGTGTGTTCTAAATTCATTGATTTATGTGCAGCTGTCCAACTTTACTAGCACCACTTGCTGAAGAGACTTTTTTCCCATTTTATATTCTTGCCTCCATTATCCCTGTCTTTTGATTCCAGTATTACCATCTCCTTTCCACATGGTGATCCTGCAATAATATATCCTGCCAAACTCTTCAGAGGTACTAATTTTGTATCCTTGAATCTCCTAAAATCATGTGCAAAATTTGTGTGCATGTATTTTAGGGCCTGCCTCTATGAGGGATGCCTTCCCTCTCTAAACATTCATTCACTTATGCATGCATGCATTCAGTCAACACATATTTATCAAAGACACTATGTGCAATCCTCAGCAAAATACAAACTGAAACCAGCAACATATAAAAGGGATTATACACCATGACTAAGTGTGATTTTTTTCCCCAGGAATGCAACATTGATGTAACATTTGAAAATCAATCTTGTAATATACCATAGTGATACAATAAAGGACAAAAATCACACAATCATCTTAATAGATACAAAAAGTATTTGACAAAATTCAACACCATTGCATGATAAGAACACTCCACAGACTAGAAATACAAGGGAACTCCTAAACCTGGTAAAAGGCATCTGTGAAAAGCTTACAATTAACATCACACTCAATGGGGAAAGAGTGAATGTTTTCCTCCTAAGATCAGGAACATGACAATGCTGTCCTGTGTCACCAGTTTTTTAACATTGTACTTGCAGTTCTAGCCAAGAAAAAGAAATAAAGCGCATCTAGTTTGTAAAGGAAAAATTAAAGCTATCTCAATTTGCAAAAGACATGATCTTTTATATTAAAAATCATGAGTAATAGACACACACACAAAACTATTAGACCTAATCAACAAGTTCAGCAAGGTTGCAGGACATAAGATCAATATGCAAAATGCAGTTGTATTCCTATATATTAGCAATGAACAATCTGAAAAAGAAATGAAAAAAATAATTTCATTTACAATAGCACCAAAAAGAATAAAATATATAGGGATAAATTTAACCAGAAAGTTGCAAGACTTGTACACTGAAAACTACAAAACATTGTTGAGAGGAATTAAAGTATTAATAGGTCCCAATAAATGGAAATAAATGTAAACATATCCCATGTTCTTAGATTGGAAGACTTACTGTTAAGATGGCAATACTTTCCAAATTGATCTACAGATTCAATGCAAACCCCATCAAAATCCTAGCTGCATTTTTTGCAGAAATTGATGAACTTATCCTAAAATTCGTATGGAAATCAGGGGACCCAGTATAGACAAAACAATATTGAAAAAGGACAATTTATAGCTTTAGCACTTTCATTTCAGTCTAGGATCCAATTTGAGTTAATTGTTGTATGTGGTGTAAGTTAAGGGGTTCAGCTTCATTCTTTTACATGTGGTTTTCCACTTGCATGGGCCTGAGAATTCTCTGAGAGTTGACGAAGATTTTATCAACTCAGGTTACATATAACACCTCAAAGTTAAATCAAGTTCAACATTTGAATTTATACTTTGGACTAGATATTCTAATTTCTGAATCAAGAGTAGGTTTGGCTTCTGAATGACAGTGGGTCTAATTGTTGCTTAAGAGTGAGCTGTGAAGGCATGGTCCTGGCAGGAACTAGGGATGATCACCCCCATGCAATAATCTTGCAGGAATGCAGGAGAGTTAAATAAAGTTGTGTTTTGATTGTGCCATGACCCAGGCTTGTTCAGCATACTGTTTACATATGTAGACATGTGTTGGAGAAGAAGTCTGTCTTAATGACGAAAGTGAAACACCGGAGTCTAAGGGCATGTGGTCACCAGCCCTCAAGATGGCCCTCAGTGGTCCTACCTCTCTGTATTCATGCCCTTGTGTAGTCTTCTCACACATTGAATAGGGCTGATTTGTGTAACCAATAGGATATTGTAGAAATTATGGAGTGTGACTTCTGAAACTATGTCATAGGAGACATTGCAGCTTCTGCATTACTCTCTCTCGGATCCCTGGCTCTGAGGGAAACTCACTGCTGTATCATGAAGATACTCAAGCAGCTTATGAAGCTGTCCATGTGGTGAGGAACTGAGGCCTCCTGCCAACAACCATGTGAGTGAAAATCTTGGAAGCGATTCTCTAACCAGTCAAGATGATGAAAGCCCAAGGAGACATTTTGAAGAGACCTGAACCAAAATCACCCAGCTAAGCTGCTCTTGGATTCCTGATCCATAGAAAGTATGTGAGATAATAAATGTTTGTTATTGTTTTAGGCCATTAAACTTTTAGCTAATTTGTTATGCAGCAGTAGCTAACTAATCCAGGATAAGGAAGGGCAGCAGTTCTGGGTATAGGAGAGATACCTGAGAGCAGAGGGACCAGGTCCTGACCCTGCCACAGGGTGGCTATTCATCAGTCCACATCTTGACAAACTGGTAATTTGACCTTACCTGGTGGGGCCTGTGGGGCCAGCCGTAAGCAGTGATATTGAATGGAGACCCTGATGAGCTCAAGGCAAAAGAGAGAAGTAGATCAAGTTTATTTCCAAAACTATTTTGAGTCTTCCTACTGCTTTATAGCTCCTCCAAGATCCCCATCCTGACATCTCAGCTTACTGTCTCCTGCTACATCACTGCTCCTCCTTTCTTTAACTAGTTCTGTAAACTACTTCAAGTCAACATATACTGAGGGTTTGCTATGTGCAAGGCCCGCAAAGATGAATAAACCCCTATCCTTCTCCTAACAGAAGAAGCCTGAGATTCTGCCTTTTCAGGAAGCTCCCAGCTGATGTTGCTGCTGCTGGTCCTGGGACCACACTCTGAGCACAGGGCTCTAAAAACTCTGCAAGCATAGGGATGGAAGATAGTGCAGCATGCCCAGCAAATGCTTGAACTCTCACAATGGAGGATACTCACTGCCTGCAAATCCAACCATGTATACGGTTCTGGCTCAACTTACATCCGAGGTCCGTCACAGTCACCATGAATGAAACATGAGAAAGAGACTGTGATAGAAGAAGTCAAAATTTTTACTCCTTTTCTTTCACAGCCCACCAAGATCTCCCTGCCCTAATCTTATAGCTCCATACATGTTCTTCAACTTGACGAGCACACCTGATCGTGTTGGAGTAAACGGCCTTGGGCGCCCTCTAGAGGCCAATAGTAATAAAGGCAAAGAGAACAGATTGGTAATTGAAAGTGAAGAGGAAAGAGGGTGAAGTGGTAGAAAGGGCTTGTTAACTAACCCCCGGGTGGGTGGGGAGGGGGGTGTCACAGACTCTGCAGCGTTCTAGAGCAGGAGTTCTCGAAGTGTGGCTTGGCGACCCCGAGGGGGTCCATGAAGTCAAAACTGTTTTCATAAAAATTTGCCTTTTTTACTCTCGTTCTTGCATGAGCATAGCGAGGAAATTTCCAGGGGATGCATGACATACTGAAGTCTCAACAGATTGAATACAGAAGCAGATTTGAGAATCTTACTGTCTTCTATTAAGCTGGACATTAAAGAGATCTGCAAACATGTGCTACTCTTCTGATTTTTTTTTGAAAATACAGCTATTTTTCATAAAAATGTTATTTATGTTAACATAATGGGCTTATTACTGCTGTTATTTTTAAGTAAATTAATACATAAAATTTTTATATTTTAATTTCTAACACAACAAATATCTACAGATAAAAATCCTCATAAATAAGAACACTTCAGGGGTCCCAATGATGTTGAAGAATGATAAGGTTCTGAGGTAAAAAAGTTTGAGAATCAATGCTCTCAACCTTGGCTGCATATTGGAGTCAATCTAGGAACCGGGAAAAAGTACTGATGCCTGGGTTCCATGCCCAGAGAGCCTTATGTAATTGGTCTGGGGTACAGCCAAGGTATTGGGATTTCTAAACGCTTTCAGGCAATTCTAATGAACAGACAAGGTTGAGAACCACTGCTCTAGGCTAAAGGCTTTTACTGGATGTCAAAACAAGCACAGCCATGGCCAAATAACGGGAAAGCAAATACAATTCTTAATAGTGAGTGGCGGGAGAAAAGCAACAAGTAATCACTCTATCACATTATCCCCAAAAGTACAACAGGACAAGGGGGATATTTTGCACCTCTAGCAATCAGACAAAAAGCTTTTTCTCTTGCCAAGAATGCGACAAAGGAGAATACGTTAACATATGACCTGGTGAGGATTTGAGCAGCTTTCAGGGACATAAAGTAATAAAATCTATCCACAGAGCTGTCCCCAAAGAATAGGAATCAAACCAAAGAAGTCAGCAGGATGCTATTCTGATTCCAAAGAAGCCAGGTAACAGCCATGGGAGTGGGGATCGAGAGAGGGATTCAAGCCCACAAGGAAGCACTCTCTTTGCCACCCCCTGACCCTGTGGGATGAACACAGGTGAGTTGGTACAAGCTCCAGAAGCTCTCAGGTGATCATTACTTACCATGACCAGGGTGGTGCCAGGAGAGGAGAAAAGTATAGCTAAGCCCTCCAAGCAGGGATGGTTTGAACTGGATGCAGAGCTATGAATGCAGTGATATTCATACCACAGCTCTTGAGCTGAGAGAGCTCTCAAGCTTTCAGGTAACCTGCTGCTCTTCAAAAACGTAAATTTTACACTAGGTTATTTAATTCAGATAGAGAGCAATCTCAAGCTCTTTTGGTAATGTGGTCAGTAATGATTGTAAATTTGTGTATGGCTTCTGTGAGGATGGTTTGCCACTGAGTAGAAGGAAGAGAAGAGGCTAGTAACAATAATAATAACTAATATTTATTAAGCATTTACTATACCAAGCAATGTTTTAAGAACTTCATGTACATTATCTCATTTAATCTTCTTAACAACCCAATGTGATTGTCCTATAATTATTCCCAGTGATAAGCAAACTGAGGCTAAGTGGAAGCCAACCTCCAAGATGACCCCAGTAATCCTCTCTTCCTGGAATTCATGCCCTCATGTAGTCTCTTCCATATTGAATCAGAGCTCGTCTGTGTGACTGATAGCATATGGAGGAATAGACCATGTGTGACTCTCAAGGCTACATCATGAAACGTACCACACATTCCATTTTGGTCTCTTGGATCACTTGCTTTGGGGAAGCCAGCTGCCATGCTGTGAGGATGCTCAAGCAGCCCTGTGGAGAGCCTCAACTGACATCTAATGGCAACCTTGCGAAAGACTGCCAGCCAGAACAGCCCAGCCAAGCTGCTCCCAAATTCCCTATCCACAGAAACTGTATGCTTTTCAGTGTTCCCAACAGGACTGAGCCCACACTGCTCATGATAGTAACCTTGATAATGCACCCTTATATTTGCTTTTCTCCCTTCCCTGTCTCACACTCACACTCCTAGTTCCTTCACTCCTGCTTCCTGGGTCACCTTTCAATAAACTTCTTATACCCATGTTCTTTTCTCAGGCTCTGTTTTTAGGGAAAACCCAAACTTACACAAACATCATGATGAGCTTGGCCTTTACAGATTCAAATGATGTTCTATTAAAAACATATTAAGCAAGGAGTTTAAATGTAGGAATGTAGGGAAGAAGTACTCTTCACTCATAGAGCTGGGGTTTTTTGGGTTTTGTTTTTATTTTTTCCAGTCAGAAAGAAAATAGATTCAGGAACACCTGAAAATATGAACCTTCCCCCAAATTGATTTGCATGACTTGGAAGGCTTTGAGTTTGGTTTCATTGGTGTTAGCAGTTTCCAGCCATGAGTCTTTCCCACCTGAAGAGCTGACCTTGAAATTTTGTTGATGACAAAATTTCCCACAAGACTTGAAGCGCAGCTGCCCTGCCAACCGGGCTCTTGGCCAGCATTGTCTCACCAGCCTGCTTGCAATGAATTTTGACCAGGAACCAGGAACAATCAAACTTTTTAAAAAATACATTTATTTAATTTATTTATTTTTGGCTGCGTTGTGTCTTCATTGCTGCGTGCGGGCTTTCTCTAGTTGTGGTGAGCGGGGGCTACTCTTCGTTGCAGGGCTTCTCATTGTGGTGTTGCAGAGCACAGGCTCTAGGTGTGCGGGCTTCAGTAGCTGTGGCTCACAGGCTCTAGAGTGCAGGCTCAGTAGTTGTGGTGCACAGGCTTAGTTGCTCCACGGCATGTGGGATCTTCCCAGACAAGGGATCGAACCCATGTCCCCTGCATTGGCAGGTGGATTCTTAACCACTGTGCAACCAGGGAAGTCCCCAGAAATAATCAAACTTTTAATGAAAAATTTCTAAAGAAAGACGCTAACCATTTGTTGGCTCTTAAGCCACTATAAAATGTTCCTTTGACTCAGCCAAGTCATGGATAATCTCTTATATCCTTGGTACCCTAGGTTTGGCCTCTATAAAATATTCCTGAACATTAAGACTTCCAGTGAAAGCTGTCAGAAAATCATATTAAGATATCCATGTCTGCCCCATTTACAAGCCAGATCACACTGTATAGATGAACCAAATAGTTTCCAACAGGCTGGTGCCAAAGTTTGTATTCACTAAGGTAATTTGAAATTGTTTGGAGTGCAGAATGTATTTTCCCATAGAAACAGCTATTCTTAAGGTGATCCACTAATTGAGGTTAGCTGGGGGCTTTTCCAGTTTTAGCACTGATAGTTCCACATCCTAGGAACACCCTCAGTCCTGGGAAACCAAGACAACTGGTTACTCTACTTATTTCTGATGGTTATGATTCCAGATTAGTACACAGAAGCCTATTTAACCCTTGGCAGAGTTGAAATTTAGTCCTGATCTTGGAGGAGTTCTGAATAATGGATAAGATAAGGTAAGGTGCTATGGTGTATCTGAGAATCGCAGGGCTGATCAAGGAAAAGCCAGGACCAGGAGATGGTAGTATTGGACAATATGCTTGTTGGGCAGTTCTAGGACAGGGCTACATGAGAGGGGACGTCCCTAACAGTAGAAGATCTTCCAGAGGCACTGGTGCAAGGCCACCACCCAGAAGGGGAAAGGACCAGGGGACTCTCGGGGAGAGGGGAATTGGAGAAGGGGCTATGTGTCTAGGCTGTGTCACTCAGCAGCAAGGCAGGGATCTCTGGGTCAGAGAGCTCTGAAGGGCAGCAGGGACCAAGACCGTTTGGAATCTTTTATAGCTGTGGGTTTTATCCTCTATGTGGTTAGCACAGTGTTTGGTGCAGTTTCATGAGGTGTGCAAAGCAGGCAGGTTCTAGATTGCAAAAATAGGCTTAGTTGGGCTATACACACACACACACACACATTTTTAAATTTATTTTATGTTTTCTTAACTGTGACTTCTAAAAATTTTTTATTTTATATTGGAGTATAGTTGATTAACAATGTTCTATTAGTTTCAGGTGTACAACAAAGTGATTCAGTTATACATATACATGTGTCTATTCTTTTTCAAGTTCTTTTCCTATTTAGATTATTACAGAATCTTGAGCAGAGTTCCCTGTGCTATATAGTAGGTCCTTGTTGGTTATCTGTTTTAAATATAGCAGTGTGTACATGTCAATCCCAACCTCCCAATCTATCCCCTGCACCTTTCCCCCTGGTAACCACAAGTTTGTTCTCTAAGTCTGTGAGTCTTTTTCTGTTTTGTAAACAAGTTCATCTGTATCATTTTTTTAAAAATTCTGCATATAAGTGATATCATATGATATTTGTCTTTCTCTGTCTGACTTACTTCACTTAGTATGATGATCTCCAGGTCCATCCATGTTGCTGCAAATGGCATTATTTCATTCTTTTTAATGGCTGAGTAATATTCCATTGTATATATGTACCACATCTTCTTTATCCATTCATCTGTTGATGGACATTTAAGTTGCTTCCATGTCTTGGCTATTGTAAACAGTGCTGCAGTGAACATTGGGGTGCATGTTATCCTTTGGAACCGTGGTTTCCTCCAGATATATGCCAGGAGTGGGATTGCTGAATCATATGGTAGTTCTATTTTTAGTTTTTTAAGGAACCTCCATACTGTTGTCCATAGTGGCTATACCAATTTACATTCCCACCAACAGTGTAGGAGGGTTCCCTTTTCTCCACACCCTCTCCAGCATTTATTGTTTGTAGACTTTTTGATGATGGCCTTTCTGACTGGTGTGAAGTGATATCTCATTGTAGTTTTGATTTGCATTTCTCTAATAATTAGTGAGGTCGAGCATCTTTTCATGGGCCTCTTGGCCATCTGTATATCTTCTTTGTAGAAAAGTCTATTTAGGTCTTCTGCCCATTTTTTGATTGGGTTGTTGGGTTTTTTTATATTGAGCCACATGAGCTGTTGGTAAATTTTGGAGATTAATCCCTTGTCGGCCGCTTCGTTTCCAAATATTTTCTCCCATTCTATGGGTTGTCTTTTCATTTTTTTATGGTTTCCTTTGCTGTGCAAAAGCTTTTGAGTTTAATTAGGTCCCATTTGTTTATTTTTGCTTTATTTCCATCACTCTAGGAGATGGATTGAAAAAGATATTGCTGAGATTTATGTCAAAGTGTGTTCTGCCTATGTTTTCCTCTAAAAGTTTTATAGTATCCGGTCTTACATTTAGGTCTTCAATCCATTTTGAGTTTATTTTTGTGTATGACGTTAAAGAAAATGTTCTAATTTCATTTTTTTACATGTAGCTGTCCAGTTTCCCCAGCACCATTTATTGAAGAGACTGTCTTTTCTCCATTGTATAGTCTTGCCTCCTTTGTCATAGAATAATTCACCATAGGTACGTGGGTTTATTTCTGAGCTTTCTGTCCTGTTCCATTGATCTATATGTCTGTTTTTGTGCCAGTATCATACTGTTTTGATGACTGTAGCTTTGTAGTATAGTCTGAAGTCAGGGAGCCTGATTCCTCCAGCTCTGTTTTTCTTTCTCGGGATTATTTTGGCTATTTGGAGTCTTTTGTGTTTCCATACAAATTGTGAAATTTTTTGTTCTAGTTCTGTGAAAAATGCCGTTGGTAGTTTGATAAGGATTACATTGAATCTGTAGATTGCTTTGGGTAGTATATTCATTTTCACAATGTTGATTCTTCCAATCCAAGAACATTGTATATCTTTCCATCTGTTTGTGTCATCTTCAATTTCTATCATCAGCATCCTACAGTTTTCAGAGTACAGGTCTTTTGCCTCCTTAGGGAGGTTTATTCCTAGGTATTTTGTTGTTTTTGATGTGATGGTAAATGGGATTGTTTCCTTAATTTCTCCTTCTGATCTCTTGTTGTTAGTGTATAGAAATGCAACAGATTTCTGTGTATTAATTTTGTATCCTGCAACTTTACTGAATTCACTGGTGAGCTCTAATAGTTTTCTGGTAGCATCTTTATGATTTTTTATGTATAGTATTATGTCATCTGCAAATACTGCCAATTATACTTCTTCATTTCCAATTTGGATTCCTTTTATTTATTTTTCTTCTCTGATTGCCATGGCTAGGACTTCCAAAACTATGTTGAATAAAAGTGGTGAGAGTGGACATCCTTGACTTGCTCCTGATCTTAGAGGAAATGCTTTCAGCTTTCCCTATTGAGTATGATGCTAGCTGTAGGTTTGTCATCTATGACCTTTATTATGTTGAGTTTTGTTCCCTCTATGCCCACTTTCTGGAGAGATTTTTATCATGAATGCATATTGAATTTGGTCAAAAGCTTTTTCTGCATATATTGAGATGATAATATGGTTTTTATTCTTCAATTTGTTGACATGGTGTATCACACTGATTGATTTGTGGATGTTGAAAAATATTTGCATCCCTGGGATAAATCCCACTTGATCATGGTGTATGATCCTTTTAATGTATTGTTGGATTTGGTTTGTGCATATTTTGTTGAGGATTTTTACGTCTATGTTCATCAGTGATATTAGCCTGTAATTTTCTTTTTTTTGTGGTATCTTTGTCCAGTTTTGGTATCAAGGTGATGGTGGCCTAATAGAGTGGGTTCAGAAGTGTTCCTTCCTCTGCAGTTTTTTAGAATAGTTTCAGAAGGATAGATGTTAACTCTTCTAAAAATGTTTGGTAGAATTCACCTGTGAAGCCATCTGGTCCTGGACTTCTGTTTGTTGGGAGTTTTTAAATCACAGATTCAATTTCAGTGCTTGTGATTGGTCTGTTCATATTTTCTGTTTCTTCCTGGTTCAGACTTGGGAGATTGTACCTTTCTAAGAATTTGTCCATTTCTTCCAGGTTGTCCACTTTATTTGGGATATAGTTGCTTGTAGTAGTCTCTAATGATCTTTTGTGTTTCTGTGGTGTCCATTATAACTTCTTCTTTTTCATTTCTAATTTTATTGATTTCAGCCCTCTCTTTTTCTTGATGACTCTGACTAAAGGTTTATCAATTTTGTTTATCTTTTCAAAGAACCAGCTTTTAGCTTCATTAATCTTTTCTCTTTTTTTCATCTCCATGTCATTTATTTCTGCTCTGATCTTTATGATTTCTTTCCTTCTACTAACTTCGGGTTTTGTTTGTTCTTCTTTTTCTAGTTGCTTTAGGTGTAAGGTAAGGTTTTTTTGTGTGTCTTCCTTCCACCCTCTCTCCCTTCCCTCCTTCCTTTCTTCCTTTCTTTCTTCCTTCCTTCCTTCCTACCTTCCACAGCTTTAATGGAGTATAATTGCTTTGCATTGTTGTGTTAGTTTCTGCTGTATAACAAAGTGAATCAGCTATATGCATACGTATATCCCCACATCCCCTCCCTCTTGCATCTCCCTCCCACCCTCCTTATCCCACCCCTCTAGGTGATTGCAAAGCACCGAGCTGATCTCCCTGTGCTATGCAGCTGCTTCCCACTAGCTATCTGTTTTACATTTGGAAGTGTATAAATGTTAATGCTACTCTCTCACATCATCCAAGCTTACCCTTCCCCCTCTCCATGTCCTCAAGTCCATTTTCTACGTCTGCATCTTTATTCCTGTCCTTCCACTAGGTTCATCAGAACCATTTTTTTTTTTTTAGATTCCATATATATGTGTTAGCATACAGTATTTGTTTTTCTCTTTCTGACTAACTTCACTCTGTGTGACAGTCTCGAGGTCCATCTACCTCACTACAAACAACTCAATTTCGTTTCTTTTTATGGCTGAGTAATATTCCATTGTATATATGTGCCATATCTTCTTTATCCATTCATCTGTCGATGGACACTTAGGTTGCTTCCATGTCCTGACTATTGTAAATAGTGCTGCAGTGAACATTTTAGTACATGACTCTTTTTGAATTATGGTTTTCTCAGGGTATATGCCCAGTAGTGGGATCGCTTGGTCATATGGTAGTTCTATTTTTAGTTTTTTAAGGAACCTCCATACTGTTCTTCATAGTGGCTGTATCAATTTACATTCCCACCAACAGTGCAAGTGGGTTCCCTTTTCTCCACACCCTGTCCAGCATTTATTGTTTGTAGATTTTTTGATGATGGCCATTCTGACTGGTGTGAGGTGATACCTCATTGTAGTTTTGATTTGCATTTCTCTAATGATTAGTGATGTTGAGCATCCTTTCATGTGTTTGTTGGCAATCTGTATATCTTCTTTGGAGAAATGTCTATTTAGGTCTTCTGCCCATTTTTGGATTGGGTTGTTTGTCTTTTTGATATTGAGCTGCATGAGCTACTTGTATATTATGGAGATTAATCCCTTGTCAGTTGCTTCGTTTGCAAATATTTTCTCCCATTCTGAGAGTTGTCTTTTCGCCTTGTTTGTGGTTTCCTTTCCTGTGCAAAAGCTTTTAAGTTTCATTAGGTCCCTTTTTTTTTTTTTTATTCCATTTCTCTAGGAGGTGGGTCAGAAAGGATCTTGCTGTGATTTATGTCATAGAGTGTTCTGCTTATGTTTTCCTCTAAGAGTTTTATAGTGTCTGGCCTTACATTTAGGTCTTTAATCCATTTTGAGTTTATTTTTGTGTATGGTGTTAGGGAGTGGTCTAATTTCCTTCTTTTACATGTAGCTGTCCAGTTTTCCCAGCACCACTTATTGAAGAGGCTGTCTTTTCTCCACTGTACTCTTGCCTCCTTTATCAAAGACAAGGTGACCATATGTGTGTGGGTTTATCTCTGGGCTTTCTATCCTGTTCCATTGATCTATATTTCTGTTTTTGTGCCAGTACCATACTGTCTTGATTACTGTAGCTTTGTAGTATAGTCTGAAGTCCGGGAGCCTGATACCTCCAGCTCCGTTTTTCTTTCTCAAGATTGCTTTGGCTATTCTGGGTCTTTTCTGTTTCCATAGAAACTGTGCAGTTTTTTGTCCTAGTTCTATGAAAAATGCCATTGGTAGTTTGATAGGGATTGCATTGAATGTGTAGATTGCTTTGGGTAGTATAGTCATTTTCACAATGTTGGTTCTTCCAGTCCAAGAACATGGTATATCTCTCCATCTATTTGTATCATCTTTAATTTCTTTCATCAGTGTTTTATAGTTTTCTGCATACAGGTCTTTTGTCTCCTTAGGTAGGTTTATTCCTAGGTATTTTATTCTTTTTGTTGCAGTGGTGAATGGGATTGTTTCCTTAATTTCTCTTTCTGATCTTTTGTTATTAGTGTATAGGAATGCAAGAGATTTCTGTGCATTAATTTTGTATCCTGCTACTTTACTAAATTCATTGATTAGCTCTAGTATTTGTCTGGTGGCATCTTTAGGATTCTCTATGTATAGTATCATGTCATCTGCAAACAGTGACATCTTTACTTCTTCTTTTCCGATTTGGTTTCCTTTTATTTCTCTTTCTTCTCTGATTGCTGTGGCTAAAACTGCCAAACCTATGTTGAATAATAGTGCTGAGGGTGGGCACCCTTGTATTATTCCTGATCTTAGAGGAAATGGTTTCAGTTTTTCACCATTGAGAACAGTGTTGGCTGTGGTTTGTCATATATGGCCTTTATTATGTTGAAGTGGGTTTCCTCTATGCCTGCTTCTGGAGAGTTTTGTCATAAATTGGTGTTGAATTTTGTCAAAAGCTTTTTCTGCATCTCTTGAGATTATCATATGGTTTTTGTTCTTCAGTTTGTTAACATGGTGTATCACACTGAATGGGTATATTGAAGAATCCTTGCATTCCTGGGATAAACCCCACTTGATCATGGTGTATGATCCTTTTAATCTGCTGTTGGATTCTGTTTGCTAGTATTTTGTTGAGGAGTTTTGCATCTATGTTCATCAGTGATATTGGCCTGTAGTTTTCTTTCTTTGTGATATCTTTGTCTGGTTTTGGTATCAGGGTTATGGTGGCCTTTTAGAATGAGTTTGGGATTGTTCCTCCCTCTGCTATATTTTGGATTAGTTTGAGAAGGATAGGTGTTAGCTCTTCTCTAAATGTTTGATAGAATTCACCTGTGAAGCCATCTGGTCTTGGGCTTTTGTTTGTTGGAAGATTTTTTATCACAGTCTCAATTTCAAGTTTGTGATTGTCTGTTCATATTTTCTATTTCTTCCTGGTTCAGCCTTGGAAGTTTGTGCTTTTGTAAGAATTTGTCCATTTCTTCCAAGTTGTCCATTTTATTGGCATAGAGTTGCTTGTAGTAATCTCTCATGATCCTTTGTATTTCTGCAGTGTCAGTTGTTACTTCTCCTTTTTCATTTCTTATTCTGTTGATTTGAGTCTTCTCCCTTTTTTTCTTGATGAGTCTGGCTAATGGTTTATCAGTTTTGTTTATCGTCTCAAAGAACCGGCTTTTAGTTTTATTGATCTTTGCTATTGTTTTCTTCATTTCTTTTTCTTTTATTTCTGATCTGATCTTTATGATTTCTTTTCTTCTGCTCTCTTTGGGTTTTTGTTGTTGTTGTTGTTGTTGTTGTTCCTCTTTCTCTTATTGCTTTAGGTTTAAGGTTAGGTTGTTTATTTGAGATGTTTCTTGTTTCTTGTTAAGGTAGGAATGTATTGCTATAAACTTCCCCTTAGAACTGTTTTTACTGCATCCCATAGGTTTTGGGTCATCGTGTTTTCATTGTCGTTTGTTTCTAGGTACTTTTTTATTTCCTCTTTGATTTCTACAGTGATCTCTTGGTTTTTTAGTAGTGTATTGTTTAGCCTCCATGTGTTTGTATTTTTTACATTTTTTTCCCTGTAATTGATACCTAGTCTCATAGTGTTCTGCTCGGAAAAGATACTTGATACAATTTCAGTTTTCTTAAATTTACCAAGGCTTGATTTGTGACCCAAGATGTGGTCTATCCTGGAGAATGTTCCATGAGCACTTGAGAAGAAAGTGTATTCTGTTGTTTTTGGATTGAATGTCATATAAATATCAATTAAGTCCATGTTTTTTAATGTGTCATTTAAAGCTTGTGTTTCCTTATTTATTTTCATTTTGGTTGATCTGTCCATTGGTGAAAGTGGGGTGTTAAAGTCCCCTACTATGATTGTGTTACTCTTGATTTCCTCTTTTATGGCTGTTAGCATTTGCCTTATATATTGAGGTGCTCCTCTGTTGGGTGCGTAAATATTTGCAATTGTTATATCTTCTTTTTGGATTGATCCCTTGATCATTATGTAGTGTCCTTCTTTGTCTCTTGTAATAGTCTTTATTTTAAAGTCTCTTTTGTCTGATATGAGAATTGCTACTTCAGCTTTCTTTTGATTTCCATTTGCATGGAATATCTTTTTCCATCCCCTCACTTTCAGTCTGTATGTGTCCCTGCGTCTGAAGTGGGTCTCTTGTAGACAGCATATGTACGGGTCTAGTTTTTGTATCCATTCAGCCAGTCTGTGTCTTTTGTTTGGAACATTTAATCCATTTACAAATAAGATAATTATCGATATGTATGTTCCTGTTACCATTTTCGTAATTGTTTTGGGTTTGTTTTTGTAGGTCTTTTCCTTCTCTTGTGTTTCCTGCCTAGAGAAGTTCCTTTAGCATTTGTTTTAAAGCTCGTTTATTGGTGCTGAATTATCTTAACTTTTGCTTATCTGTAAAGGTTTTAATGAGATCATTGCTGGGTAGAGTAATCTTGGTTGTTGTTTTTTCCCTTTCATCACTTTAAATATGTGCTGCCACTCCCTTCTGACTTGCAGAGTTTCTGCTGAAAAATCATCTGTTAACCTTATGGGGATTCCGTTGTATGTTATTTGTTGCTTTTCCCTTGCTGCTTTTAGTATTTTTTCTTTATATTTAATTTTTGATAGTTTGAATAATATGTGTCTCGGTTTGTTTCTCTTTGGGTTTATCCTGTATGGTACTCTCTGTGCTTCCTGGACTTGAATGACTCTTTTCCTTTCCCATGTTAGGGAAGTTTTCGACTATAATCTCTTTAAGTATTTTCTCTCCCTTTCTTTTTCTCTTCTTCTTCTGGGACCCCTATAATTTGAATATTGGTGCATTTAATGTTGTCCCAGAGGTCTCTGAGACTGTCCCCAATTCTTTTCATTTTTTTTCTTTATTTTGCTCCCTGACAGTTATTTCCACCATTTTATCTTCCAGCTCACATCCATTCTTCTGCCTCAGTTATTCTCTTGTTGATTCCTTGTAGAGTATTTTTAATTTCAGTAATTGTGCTGTTCATCACTGTTTGTTTGCTCTTTAGTTCTTCTGGATCCTTGTCAAATGTTTCTTGTATTTTCTCCATTCTGTTTCTGAGATTTTTGGATCACCTTTATTATCATTACTCTGAGTTCTTTTTCAGGTAGGTTGCCTATTTCGTCTTCATTTATTTGGTCTTGTAGGCTTTTACCTTGCTCCTTTGTCTGTCACGTATTTTTTTTGTCATTTCACTTTGTTTTTGATAGGTGGAGCTGTATTCCTGTCTTACTGGTTGTTTGGCCTGGGACGTCCAACACTAGAGTTTGCAGGCAGTTGGATAGAGCTGGGTCTTGGGGCTGAGGTGAGGACCTCTGGGAGACTTCACTCTGATTGATATTCCCTGGGGTCTGAGGTTCTCTGTTATTCTAGAGGTTTGGACTCAGAGCTCCCACCACAGGAGCTCGGGCCAGACCTACGGCCTGGGAACCAGGATCCCGCAAGCTTCATGGCACGGTAAAAAAAAAAAAAAAAAAGAAGGAAGAAAGAAAAAAACGAGCAGTACAATATCAAAGAATAAAAAACAAAATAAAATTAGAAAGATAAAAAATATATTAGGAAAAATAAAACTATAATCGAAACAAATGCAACAAGGTAAAATAAAACCACAACAGAAAAAAGAAAAAGAAGGGGGGATGGGGACAAGCCTAAAGGAGAGAACAATAGCAAAGTATAAAGAATAAAATAAAATTAGAAAAATAAAAGATTTATTAGGAAAAATAAAAATATAAAAAATCAACAACAATGGATCAACAAGGTAAAACAGAACCCCCATTTAAAAGAGGAAAAAAGAAAAAAAAAAAAGCCTTGGTTATGGGGGTGGAATTTAGGCGGGGGTGGAACTTAGGAAGTGTGGGGTGGGACCTAGGCAGGTTGGGGGGTGACGTTTGAGCGTGAGGCGGGGCGACGTTCAAGCATGGGGTGGGGCCTCTGCTTAGGACCTGCGCAGAAAAGGAGAGGCAACACGTTGAAAGGAGGGCCTCTGGAGTGTGGAGTTCTGGAGTTTGGAGGTAGGGCCCTGAGTGAGGGTGTGTGGGTGGGGTTTAGGTCCAGCTTATTGGAGGGGGTCTCCGAGTGTAGAGGTAGGGCCCTGGGTGTGGGGTAGGTGCAGGGCTTGCGCTCTGCATGGCAGGAGGGAGGCTCCGAGGGCAGAGAATTAGGCCCGGGAGCCCAACAGGCTTCCTGGTGCCTAAGTGGACAGGGAAAGCACTGGCCCTGTTCCCTTCCATTCCTTTGTGCCACTCCCCCACCGTCTCTCCCAAGGTCTCCCCCATCGCTGCTGGGCCCCTAACCATGGGTGGGTCCCGCTGGGTGTAGGAATTCCTCCCCTCTCCCAGCTAACCCTTGGGGGTGCCAGTCCAGGAAGTCCGGCCTTTAATTTTACTCCCCCTTCCCTCCTTCCCACTCCCTCAGGGCCCACATGGCTGGAGGGGGCCTAGGTAGGCAGAGGATCAGGCCCGGGATCTCAGCAGGTTCCTGGGTGCCCAAGTGGGCAGGGGAAACATGGCCACGCTCCCTTTTGATCCTCTGCCCTCCCAATGGTTCCCCAGTTTCCCCCTTTGGGCGTGGGATCCCTTCCCCTCCCCTAGCCACCCCTCAGGGTCGCCAGTCCCATCCCACCTCCACTTCTCTTCCCCATTTCACTCTCCCCACGCCCCACATCCTACCCGGTGGCTGGGGGTTCCTCCCGTCCCCTTAGGTGTCCGTGGTCCCCCACAGGTGCCTGGTAGGTGCTCTAGTTGTGAGGAGACACAAATTGTGCATCCTCCTAGTATGCCATCTTGACTCTGCCCCCCTACGTAAGGTTTATTTGAGATTTTTCTTGTTTTCTGAGGTAAGATTGTATCACTATAAACTTCCCTCTTAGAACTGCTTTTGCTGCATCCCATAGATTTAGGATCACTGTGCTTTCATTTTCATTTGTCTCTAGGTATTTTTTGATTTTCTCTTTGATTTTTTCATTGACCCATTGGTTGCTTAGTACCATATTGTTTAGCCTCCAAATGTTTTGGTTTTTTTTTTTTTTTACAGTTTTTTTTTCTTGTAGTTGATTTCTAATCTCATAGCTTTGTGTCAGAAAAGATGCTTGATATAATTTCAGTTTTCTTAAATTTACTGAGCTTTGCTTTGTGGCCCAGGATGTGATCTATCCTGGAGAATGTTCCATGTGCACTTGAAAAGAATGTGTATTCCGCTGCTTTTGGATGGAATGCTCTATAAATATCAAGTAAGTTCATGTGATCTAATGTGTCATTTAAGGCCTGTGTTTCCTTATTGATTTTCTGTCTGGACGATCTGTCCATTGATGAAAGTGGGGTGTTAAAGTCCCCCACTATTATTGTGTTACTGTCAGTTTCTCCTTTTATGGCTGTTAGCATTTGCCTTATATATTGAGGTGCTCCTATATTAGGTGCATATATGTGTACAATTGCTATATCTTCTTATTGGATTGCTCCCTTGATCATTATGTAGTGTCCTTCTTTGTCTCTTGTAACAGTCTTTATTTTGAAGTCTATTTTGTCTGATATGAGTATTGCTACTCCAGCTTTCTTTTGATTTCCATTTGCATGGAATATCTTTTTCCATCCCCTCACTTTCAGTCTGTATATGTCCCTAGGTCTGAAGTGAGTCTCTTGTAGACAGCGTATATATATATGGGTCTCGTTTTTGTGTCCATTCAGCCAATCTGTGTCTTCGTTGGAGCATTTAATCCATTTATGTTCAAGGTAATTATTGTTGTGTATGTTCTTACTGCCATTTTGTTAATTGTTTAAGATTTGTTTTTGTAGGTCTTTTTTCTTTCCTTCCTCATTTTTTCTTTTCTCTTGTGATTTGATGTCTAACTTTAGTGTTGTGTTTGGATTCGTTTTTCTTGCTTGTATATCTACTGTAGATTTTTGCTTTGTGGTTACCATGTGGTTTTGATATAGCAGTCTATGTATAAACAAGATTGTTTCAAGTTGCTGGCCTTTTAATTTCAAATGCATTTCCAATATCCTGCATTTGTACTCTCCTCACGATTGCTGGTTTTTTGTTTTTTGTTTTTAAATCATATATCTTACTATTGTAATAAAAATAAATATAAATGGATGAACTTTGCTAATGAAAGAAGAGGTATAGCATATGAACTATAATAATGATGATTATGATGATAATAATAAACCTAGCTAATTGCTGTTTATAGCAGAAGCACCTCAGCATAGGACAAAGTAAACAGATTTTAAAAGCTATGTCCAATTGCTGGTTTTGATATCATATTTGTGTGTGGATGATTTCCTACCTTTACTCTATGTTTGCCTTTACCATTGAGCTTTTCCATTCATAATTTTCTTGTTTCTAGTTGTGGCCTTTTCTGCTTAGTGAACTTCCTTTAGCATTTGTTGCAAAGCTGGTCTGGTGGTGCTGAATTCTCTGAACTTTTGCTTGTCTGTAAAGCTTTTGATTCCTCCCTTGAATATAAATGAGAGCCTTGCTGGGTAGAGTATTCTTGGTTGTAGGTTATTCCCTTTCATCACTTTAAATGTATCATACCACTCCCTGCTGGCCTGCAAAGTTTCTGCTGAGACATCAGCTGATAACTTTATGGGAATTCCCTTATATGTTATTTATAGCTTTTCCCTTGTTGCTTTGAATATTTTCTCTTTGTCTTTCATTTTTTTTCATTTTTATTACTCTGTGTCTAGGCATGTTCCTCCTTGGATTTATCCTGCCTGGGACTCTCTGTGCTTCCTGGACTTGGGTGACCATTTCCTTTCCCACATTAGGGAAGTTGTCAGCTATTATCTCTTCAAATATTTTCTCAGGTCCTTTCCCTCTCTCTTCTCCTTCTGGGACCCCTATAATGTGAATGTTGATGCATTTAATGTTGTCCCAGAGGTCTCTTAGGCTGTTCTCATTTCTTTTCATTCTTTTTTTTTATTCTATTCCATGGCAGTGATTTCCACCATGCTGTCTTCCAGCTCACTTATCCGTTCTTCTGCCCCAGTTATTCTGCTATTGATTCCTTCTAGTGTATTTTTCATTTCAGTTATTGTATTGTTCATCTCTGTTTGTTTTTTCTTTAGTTCTTCTAAGTCTTTGTTAAACATTTCTTCTATCTTCTCAATCTGTGCCTCCATTCTTTTTTCCGAGGTCTTGGATCATCTTTACTATCATTACTCTGAATTCTTTTTCAGGTAGATTGCCTATCTTCACTTCACTTAGTTGTTCTTCTGGGATTTCATCTTGTTCCTTCATCTGGGACATATTCCTTTGCTGTCTCATTTTGTCTGACCTTCTGTGGTTGCAGTTTCCATTCCACAGGCTGTAGAGTTGTAGTTCTTTTTGCTTCTGCTCTCTGCCCCCTGGTGGATGAGGCTGTCTAAGAAACTTGTGCAGGCTTCCTGGTGGGAGGGACTGGTGTCTGCCCACTTGTGGGTGGAGCTGGGTCTTGTCCCTCTGGTGGGCAGGGCAGTGACAAGGATTGTGTTTACCAGGCCACTGTGTGCTCAGGAAAACTTTAAGCAGCCTGTCTGCTGATGGGTGGCGCTGTGTTCCTGCCTTGTGGTTGTTTGGCCTGAAGCATCCCAGCACTGGAGACTACAGGCTGTTGGGTGGGACCAGGTCTTGATGAGAAGATGGTGGCCTCCAGGAGGGCTCATGCCAATGAGTACTCCCCAGAACTACTGCTGCCAGTGTCTTTGTCTCTGCAGTAATCCATAGCTGCCCCCCACCTCCACAGGAGACCCTCCAATACTAGCAGGTAGGTCTGGCCCAGGCTCTTATGAGGTCACTGCTTTTTCCCCTGGGTCCTGGTGTACACAAGACCTTGTGTGCACCCTTTAAGAGTAGAATCTTTGTTTCCCCCAGTCCTGTGGAATTCCTGTAATCAAAACCGGCTGGCTTTCAAAGTCTGATTCTCTGGGGGCTCCTTCTCCTGTTCCAGACTCCCCAGGCTGGGGAGCCTGCCGCAGGGCTCAGAACATTCACTCCTGTAGGAGAACTTCTGTGGTATAATTATTTTCCAGTTTGTGGGTTGCCCACCTGAGGGGTATGGGATTTGATTTTGTTGCATTGCGCCCCTCCAACTGTCTCATCGTGGCTTCTTCTTTGTCTCTGGATGTAGGGTGTCTTTTTTGGTAGGTTCCAGCATTTTTTAAAATCAATGTTTGTTCAGCAGTTAATTGTGATTTTGGTGTTTTCGTAAGAAAAGTTGAGCTCACGTCCTTCTACACTGCCATCTTGTCTCCATCCTTAGTTGGGCTATATTTAAAGCAATTGGATGTGTAAATGTTTGAGTTTGGTGCTGGTGGGCTTTGGGCTAATAGTCCTTACCTGCTATGAAGAAGTAAACACAGGGCCAATGTGCAGAGCTCAACTTTGGCCCATTTGTATAACACATGCATTCAGATTTCTAACAATGGGTATCAGAACACACATTACTCCTGCTGTAGCTCTGACAGTGAGAACAAGGACTGTCCTGGGCAAATGACCTTCTGCCTCTGCCTCCTCCCCTTTTTGTTTATCCTTCTTCAAACACTAGTGAGGAGTGTCTCTCGTGACCTGGGAAGAAAGATCTAACATAAAATGGAAGGAAATGGTAGTGATGGTGGGGGGGGCGGTGCGTAAAACTACTGGTGGATCAGGAGTTCTGAGGCTTAGGCAGGAAGCAGGAACTGAGGCAGGGCATTTGATATGAGGAATAAAAATATTGCTCTGGGAGATATGAACTTTAATGGGACTTGTAGTCAGAACTTGCCTGTACCATAGAAATAAATATTGTAGGCAGTTTTTACTTTATCCAGACTGTCCCCACATCTCCCTTTTTTATTTGTAAGAATCCTTCATTCAGTGTGGTGTATCCCAACCTCACTGAGGAAACTCAGGATGAAGTCTTCCTACTTATGCCCCTTAGAGAGGTAGGGGCACATGACCCAAGCTGGCCCATCAAATGCCCAGGAACAAAGTAGAAGGGCAGTTAGAATCATTCACCTTGGTGGTGTTCCACAATGGCAAGAGGACCCAGTGGTGTTCAGCATTGGCACTGTCCACTGAAAGTGGTGTCAGCAGGGCCCTGAACAGACCGCTCCTATTTGATTGTGATTCCAGCAAGTCAGACTCATGTAGGACAGTGCCTGATTTCTAAGCCTGATTCTTCAGCCTCCACGATGAGTTTTTAAGCAGCTATTCTTAAATTAGCCCAGGTCAGTTTCTGTTGCTTACAACAAAGAATCCTGATCGATACAAATGTCATAGTCTCTTTTTGATCCAGAAGTTGTAAATGTCTGCACCTCTAGGCAAACCCACATCTGTCCTCAGAGTCTTAAAACACAGATCAGGTACATTTTCTTTTTTCCCTTAAAGACAAATCCTTTCCAAGATTATCAAGCCTCGAAATGTAATGAGCAATTTCCATTACAGTAAGTAAATAGTATACAGTTGTCCCTCGTATCTGAAGGTATTGGTTCCATGACCCCCACAGATACCAAAACCCATGGATGCTCAAGTCCCTTATATAAAATTGCTAGTACATTTGGCCCCCTGTATCCCTGTGGTTCCACATCCTCGGATACAAAGGGCTGACTATATGTATCAAAGTCTTCTCTTCGTGGATGGAAAAAAAATATGAATTAGCCAATGTGAAAACATTTTTATTGAACTGAAGGTACAGTAATTTTAGGAAAGTGAAATAGCTGACATTATTTTCAATTATTGTCACAGCAAGATGCCTGTGAAATTCTTATAATTAGACTGAGTAGCACTGTTAATGACACTTGAGATATGTACAAAGCTAGTCATACACTTTAAAATTCACAGAGACAAATCAACTTAATATGCTGTATTCACTTTCTGGTTTGAACATTGGGTTATATCCCAGTTGAATAAAACATCTGATGTGCTCTGATTTGCATTTTTGCCCACAACATACTTTCCAATTCTACCTCATTCACATCACTATTTAGTTTTGTGTCAATTGTTTCTTAGACAGGAGGACATTAGTTGCATTCATTATCAGCTGAATAATTTGACCCAAAGGGTAATAATGAATCATGCTCAACTTAGACAATTGAAATATCAGAATTTTTAACTGTGGCCTACTTAGCTCAGGCAAAAGACCCTTGGTCCTTGTTATTCTAATTGTTCCTTCCTTTCAGGGAACACAGTATAAGACACATTGGGAAGTGTTACTCTACATCCTCTCTGTTAAATTAGTATGTATGGAAGATTATGTATATCTGATTTAGTAATAGAATATGGATTTGTGTATGATCTCTAATGAACAGCTTATATGTGATCATAAAAACAAAAATCTACAGAAACGTGTGTCAGTGACAAGCCAAAGAGAGGCCTTGAAATTTTGGATCAGTTTGAAGCCCAAATCAGGGTGTTCACTGCTGCCTACCAGCAATTCAAACAATATAGAAGCATATAAAGTAAAATTCAGTAACCAACCTGTCTGCCTCCGATCTTCCTTCCTTGAAATAAGCAAATATTCACAGCGTGTGTGTGTGTGTGTGTGTGTGTGTCTCTCTCTCTCTCTCTCTATATATATATACATATATGTATATATGTATATATATATAAGCTGTGGGTCTGAGGAAAGCATGTGGGAAGCAGCCCAGGCTGGGATGTAGATCTGCACTGTCTGGGACTGCTAGCCACATCACCACAGCCTGAGTCAAGAGCTGGAGAAAATAATTGGTCCCAACTGTGGGGAGAGTTGTGCCCCACAGGCGTCTAGCTCTGGAAAGAAATCCCTCTAGTGAGGAACTGGGGAACCCTTCCTCTTAGAATGTCTCTCCAGTGCCCTCTACCGATGAAGCTTAATATTGTGTCAGCTGCCAAAGGAAGAATGTTTAAAGGGCCAGTTGCATTCTTATAGATCCGGCAACAAAAGATGAATTTAAGGTTGACAGGCAACAAATTGATAACTGCCATGACACTGTACGTATTACCCTGCCTATCTGAGTTATCTATTGGACTGTAAAAAAATATTCCCAGATAGAATGGCTTAAAAGAACCATCATTTTATTTTCTCTCATGATTCTGAGGGTTAATGAGGCTCAGCTGGGGAGTTCTCCTATTCTGTGATGGCATCTGGGCTATGGTCATCTGGAGGCTCACCTGGGCTAGAACAGCCAAGGTGGTTTGCTTACATGTATGGCATCTGGCAGAGATGACTGGAAGGCTCAGTTGGGATGCTGGAAAAGCTGAGTCTCTCTCTCTCTTACTCTCTCCATGTAATCTTAGGACTTCTTTATCTCCATGTGCCCTCTCTGTGTGGTCATTCCAAATGGCTGCTTTACCAGACTTCTTAAATTGTGGCTCAGAACTCCCAAAAAGCACAAAAGCAGAAGTTTCCAGGCTTCCATAAGGCATGCCCAGAACCAGCACACCATCACTTCTGCTGAATTTTGTTGATCAAAGTGAGTCAAAGGTCCAGCCCAGACTCAGTATATACGAGTACTCTACAAAGGCATGAATACAGGGAGGCATGGTTCATTAAGGTCCACCTTCGGAGACTAGCTTGGCCACCTGATTTTTTTTTTTTTTTATAAATGGGATTAATATTGCCTGACTCTCAATTATCATCACTTTCGAAGCATCATCACCTAGTAACAAGGTTGTAAAGATGAAATAAGGCATGGGAAAATCTCTGGTGACTGCCTGCTCTGGATGAAAGGAAGCAGGCTCATCAATTTGAAGATGGTATAAAACTGGTATGCATAGTAAATTCTGGATCCAAAGACTAAAAGGTTGAAAAGGTGGACGGACTCTAGCACCATGCAGTTCAGTAGGGGTTGAGGAAAAGTCCAGCAGCTGGATCTAAAACTCCAGTGGGAAAAAAAAAATTGATGATGAGAAGACATATGATGTAACAGAGCAGTTTGAAAGAGAATGAAAAGTTTAGGTGGATAATAAAGCTCAATATGCATCTATAGTGTCATGTGGTCAAATACCAAAAAGTGGTCATACCCCCATGGATTAAAGTCCTGTATCTAAAAAACTTTTTTGCAAAACGTCCCCAAATATTACTGGGATATTAATAGGTATCTTATGGTGAAAAATGACTGGAAGGTGGTTCTGTAGCCTAATAATTTTAGAACTAATGTGTAAAACAAAGCTAGACAAAATTATTAGCCACAGAATCACCTTCCAACCATGTTGAAGAACTCCTCAAAATCAATAGTGTGCTACTATAGATAGTGAATCTTCAGGGGAAGGGGGATATGGAAAAAGGATGCAATATTTCCCAAATTTATTTGGCCACAGAAACTTTTTTTCATGAGACATCTCCCAGAACCTGTATTCTGGGGAACATACTTTGAGAAACATTGGTCCAGAATTAAGGATTTGTATCTTTCTTTGCTGGCCACCCAAGTTTAAAAACTTACCTTTAATCCATGGCAACATATTTAGAGGGAGTAATGGACTATCTGGGTATTGTTCGGGGAGAAGAGGTCTTAATGATGAAAAGATGAAGAACAGTGAGATATAAAGTACTGGGGATGCTTCATCTGGAGAAGAAAGTGCTTCAGTAGGACATAGTAGGTATCGTCAAATATGTGAAGACTGTCACATGCAGATGGAGTAGACTTGTTCTTGTAAGGGTTAACAATGGGATGGGGTAGGGTAAGAGATTGTAAGATTTTGTCTCCTCAAGAAAGGATTTTCCAATTTGGTGGTTCAAGAATGGAAAGAGCTTTGAGACATAGCCTTGAGCTCCCCATCACTTTCAGGGCTTAAACAAATTTGGGTATTCATTGTTGGAAATGTTAAAGAAGGGATTTAGGCATCAGCGTTCTGGCCAGACAAGATGATCTTTATTTTTTTATTTTTTTTTAAACATCTTTTTGGAGTATAATTGCTTTGCAATGGTGTGTTAGTTTTGGCTTTATAACAAAGTGAATCACCTATACATATACATATATCCCCATATCTCCTCCCTCTTTGTCTCTCTGCCACCCTTCCTATCCCACCCCTCTAGGTGGTCACAAAGCACCAAGCTGATCTCCCTGTGCTATGCGGCTGCTTCCCACTGGCTATCTATTTTACATGCCACAAGTCCATGCCACTCTCTCACTTCGTCCCAGCTTACCCTTCCCCCTCCCCGTGTCCTCAAATCCATTCTCTACATTGGTGTCTTTAATCCTGTACAGTCCCTAGGTTCTTCAGAACCTTTTTTTTTTTTAGATTCCATATGTATGTGTTAGCATACGGTATTTGTTTTTCTCTTTCTGATTTACTTCACTCTGTATGACAAACTCTAGTTCCATCCACCTCACTACAAATAACTCAATTTCGTTTCTTTTTATGGCTGAGTAATATTCCATTGTATATACATACCACATCTTTTTTATCCATTTGTCTGTTGATGGACACTTAGGTTGCTTCCATGTCCTGGCTATTGTAAAGAGAGCTGCAGTGAACATTGTGGCACATGATTCTTTTTGAATTATGGTTTTCTCAGGGTATATGCCCAGTAGTGGGATTGCTGGGTCATGGTAGTTCTATTTTTAGTTTTTTAAGGAACCTCCATACAGTTCTCCATAGTGGCTCTATCAACTTACATTCCCACCAACAGTGCAAAAGGGTTCCCTTTTCTCCACACCCTCTCCAGCATTTATTGTTTGTAGATGATTTTCATGATGACCATTCTGAATGGTGTGAGGTGATACCTCATTGTAGTTTTAATTTGCATTTCTCTAATGATTAGTGATGTTGAGCATCCTTTCAAATGTTTGTTGGCAATATGTATATCTTCTTTGGAGAAATGTCTATTTAGGTCTTCTCCCCATTTTTGAATTGGGTTGTTTGTTTTTTTGATATTGAGCTGCATGAGCTACTTGTATATTTTGGAGATTAATCCTTTGTCAGTTGCTTCATTTGCAAATATTTTCTCCCATTCTGAGGGTTGTCTTTTCGTCTTGTTTATGGATTCCTGTGCTGTGCAAAAGCTTTTAAGTTTCATTAGGTCCCATTTGTTTATTTTTGTTTTTATTTCCATTTCTCTAGGAGGTGGGTCAAAAAGGATCTTGCTGTGATTTATGTCATGAAGTGTTCTGCCTATGTTTTCCTCTGAGAGTTTTATAGTATCTGGTCTTACATTGAGGTCTTTAATCCATTCTGAGTTTATTTTTGTGTATGCTGTTAGAGAGTGTTCTAATTTCATTCTTTTACATGTTGCTGTCCAGTTTTCCCAGCAACACTTATTGAAGAGGCTGTCTTTTCTCCATTCTGTATTCTTGCCTCCTTTGTCGTAGATTAATCTACCGTCAGTGTGTGGGTTTATTTCTGGTCTTTCTATCCTGTTCCATTGATCTGTATTTGTTTTTGTGCCAGCACCATACTGTTTTGATGGCTGTAGCTTTGTAGTATAGTCTGAAGTCAGGGAGCCTGATTCCTCCAGCTCTGTTTTTCTTTCTCAGGATTGCTTTGGCTACTTAGGGTCTTTTGTGTCTCCATACAAATTAAAAAATTTTTTGTTCTAGTTCTGTGAAAAATGTCTTTGGCAGTTTGACAGGGATTGCATTAAATCTGTAGATTGTTTTGGGTAGTATAGTCATTTTGACAGTATTGACTCTTCCAATCCAAGAACACGGTATATCTTTCCATCTGTTTGTGCCATCTTCGATTTCTTCCTCAGCATTGTGTAGTTTTCAGAGTGGCTCCTTAGGGAGATTTTATTCAGAGGTATTTTATTCTTTTTGATGCAGTGGTAAATGGGATTATTTCCTTAATTTCTCTTTCTGATCTTTCATTGTTAGTGTATAGAAATGCAACAGATTTCTGCATATTAATTTTGTATCCTGCAACCTTACCAAATTCATTGATGAGCTCTAGTAGTTTTCTGGTAGCATCTTTAGGATTTTCTCTGTATAGTGTCATGTCATCTGCAGATAGTGACAGTTTTATGTCTTCTTTTCCAATTTGGATTCCTTTTATTTCTTTTTCTTCTCTGATTGCTGTAGCTAGGACTTCCAAAACTATGTTGAATAAAACTGGTGAGAGTGGACATCCTTGTCTTGTTCCTGATCTTAGAGGAAATGCTTTCAGCTTTTCACCATTGATTATGATGTTAGCTGTAGGTTTGTCATATATGGCCTTTATTATGTTGAGGTATGTTCCCTCTATTCCCACTCTGGAGAGTTTTTATCATAAATGAATGTGAAATTTTATCAGTGGCTTTTTCTGCATCTATTGAGATGATCATATTGTTTTTATTCTTTAATTTGTTAACGTGGTGTATCACACTGATTGATCTGTGGATATTGAAAAATTCTCGCAACCCTGCGATAAATCCCACTTGATCATGGTGTATGATCCTTTTAATGTATGCTTGGATTCGATTTGCGACTATTTTGTTGAGGATTTTTGCGTCTATATTCATCAGTGATATTGGCCTGTAATTTTCTTTTTTTGTGGTATCTTTGTCAGGTTTTGGCATCAAAGTGATGGTAGCCTCATAGAATGAGTTCGAAAGTGTTCCTTCCTCTGCAATTTTTTGGAATAGTTTCAGAAGGATAGGTGTTAACTCTTCCTAAATGTTTGGTAGAATTCACCTGTGAAGCCTTCTGGTCCTGGACTTTTGTTTGTTGGGAGTTTTTAAATCACAGACTCAATTTCAGTACTTGTGATTGGTCTGTTCATGTTTTCTGTTTCTTCCTGGTTCAGTCTTGGGAGATTGTACCTTTCTAAGAATTTGTCCATTTCTTCTAGGTTGGTCCATTTTATTGGCATATAGTTACTTGTAGTAGTCTCTTATGGTCCTTTGTATTTCTGTGGTGTTGGTTGTAACTTCTTTTTCATTTCCAGTTTTATTGATTTGGGCCCTCTCCCTTTTTTTTCTTGATGAGTCTGGCTAGAGGTTTATCAATTTTGTTTATCTTTTCAACGACCCAGATTTTAGTCTCATTGATCTTTTCTATTGTTTTCTTCATCTGTGTTTCATTTATTTCTGCTCTGATTTTTTATTATTTCTTTATACTGACTTTGGGTTTTGTTTGTTCTTTAGATGTAAGGTTAGGTTATTTATTAGAGATTTTTCTTGTTTCCTGAGGCAAGCTTGTATTACTATAAACTTTCCTCTTAGAACTGATTTTGCTGCGTCCCATAGGTTTTGGATTGTCCTGTTTTCATTTTCATTTGTCTCTAGGTATTTTGATTTCCTCTTTGATTTCTTCAGTGATTCACTGGTTGATTAGTAGCATATTCTTTAGCCTCCACGTTTGTGTGTGTGTGTGTGTTTAGTTTTTTTTTCTTGTAGTTGATTTCTAATATCATAGTGTTGTGTTTGGAAAAGATGCTTGATACGATTTCAATTTTCTTAAATTACCAAGACTTGTTTTGTGGCCCAGCCTGTGATCTGTCCTGGAGAGTGTTCCATGTGCAATTGAAAAGAATGTGTATTCTGCTGCTTTTGGATGGAATGCTCTGTAAATATCAATTAAGTCCATCTTATCTAATGTGTCATTTAAGGCCTGTGTTTCCTTATTGATGTTCTGTCTGGATAATCTGTCCATTTTGAAAGTGGAGTGTTAAAGTCCCTCACTATTATTGTGTTACTCTCAATTTCTCCTTTTATGGCTGTTAGCATTTGCCTTATGTATTGAGGTGCTCCTATGTTGGGTGTATGTATAATTACAATTGTTATATCTTCTTCTTAGATTGATTCCTTGATCATTATGTAGTGTCCTTCTTTGTCTTTTGTAACAGTCTTTAAAGTCTATTTTGTCTGATATGTGTATTGCTATTCCAGCTTTCTTTTGATTTCCATTTGCATGGAATACCTTTTCCATCCCCTCACTTTCAGTCTGTATGTGTCCCTAGATCTGAAGTGGGTCTCTTGTAGACAGCATATATATGGGTCTTGTTCTTGTATCTATTCAGCCAGTCTATGTCTTTTCATTGGAGCATTTAATCCGTTTAAGGTAATTATTGATATGTATGTTCTTATTGCTGTTTGTTTCTGTAGGTCATTTTTTCCCTGTCCTCTTTTGTTCTCTTGTGATTTGATGACTGTCTTTAGTGTTAGGCAGCCTGTCTGCTGATGGGTGGGTCTGTTTTCTTGTCCTGTTGGTTGTTTGGCCTGAGGCGTCCCAGCTCTGGAGCCTACAGGCCATTGGGTGAGGCCAGGTCTTGTTGCTAATGATCCAAGCAGTATGTCTGCCTCTAGGAAGAGTTAAAGTAGATGTGCACTCCCTGCTATTTCCGCCACCATATTTTACGACCCCAGAGAGATCCATAGCCGCCACCCCACCCCACCTCCCCAGCAGGCCCTGCAAGACCAGCAGATAAGTCTGGCCCAGGCTCCTGTGAAGTCACTGCTTTTGCTCTGGGTCCTGATGTGCACGAGACCTTGTGTGCACCCGCCTTGAGTGGAGTCTCTGTTTCCCCCAGTCCTGTGGAGCTCCTACAATCAAGCCCCACTGGCCTTCAAAGCCAAATGCTCTGGGGGCTCCTCCTCCCGATGCCGGACCCCTCGGCTGGGGAGCCTAATGTGGGACTCAGAGCTCTCAGTCCTGTGGGAGATCTTCTGCAATATAATTATTCCCCAGTTTGTGGGTCGCCCAGCCAGGTGGTATGGGATTTGATTATATTGCGTCTCTTGTGGTTTCTTCTTATGTCTTTGGATGTAGAATATCTTTTTGTAGTAGGTTTGTCTTTTTTTTATTGATGGTTGTTCAGCAGTTAGTTGTGATTTTGGTGTGCTCATGAGAGGAGGTGAGCCAATTCTGATTTCCTTTAGAATCAATTATGCCATGTTAAATGGTCTACAGTACCACAAATGACATTAAATGAAGGTTGTATATGCATTTATGTTGACTTCTTACCTGGGCATTAATTTTATAGGGAACATGAAGATTTTGTACAGGTTTTTTCATAATGGTGTCTTTTTCCCCCTATAAGTTACAGTAAATAATCCACTCAAAGGAGATTGTGCAATTGTCCTGGACATCAACAGATCACTGAGCTTAAAACAACAACCGCAAACAACCCAAACTCCATAGCTTCTCTTTTACATGCACACTACCAAAACTTTGCCATGAGATTTTACTGAGTGCATACTGTGCCATTGCACCAGGCAGGGACATGTTTGTGATGCTAAAGGGTTTGTTGTGGTTACATGAATTAATCCAGAATACATAATTTTCAAAGCCCGATTCATCTTTCATAGTTCAGCCAGGAGGAGAGTGTTCATGAATCGAAAGAAGTATGTGTGCTGCTTTTTCTGAGCCTCTTTGAAGGCTCTTTATCCTTTGAAATAACAGAAGCCTCTCATGTCTTTATCTGTTCATGTGCTTCAGTCAATGTTTTCAAAGTGCTTTCCAAGCACAAAGACATCTCTGCATGTATTCCCCAGCTCAGGTGTGGATGGAATCAACTCTTGCAGAAAGAGAAAGAAAACATCAAAGCTCTTTAAGGTCTCTCAAGTGCTCCAGGAAGCAAATTTAGTCATGAAAAAAATCAAGAGTAAAATTCTTCCTTGGTTTACTCATTTATGGATCGTGGCTTTATTTGACAGCAGTAAAACAAAAGCCTGATGTGGAGACTATCCAGGATTAAAAGGACAGAAATTAACTTCACAGTGAAGCTTCAAGTTTAGGTTTTTAAGCAAGTGCATGAGAACCTCTTATCATCTGAATAAATGGTAATCTTTCTAGGGCCTTTATTTCTCTTATGTTAGATTTTACTGCTATGACTTTGTGCTTTCTTTCTACAAATAGGGAAACAAATGTTTGCTTAATTCCCTAGGGGTGAGCAGAATCTAGGCAATTGAGGAGGGCCCCAGTGACTTGAGAAATTCCATATCTGTTCATATTTTAGCACTTTTTACCTTGGGGCAAAAATGTTTTATTTTTTTCTGAGTTACCACTGAAAAATTTCTCTACAAAGTTTTTGCCATGGAGAATGTTTTTTTAGCCACCTCTCTCTCTCTTTCCAGGCTGAAATATAGATCTTACTAATAAAGAAGCATGAAAAAATTCAAGGAGTATGACAAATTTAATGTAATGTAACTTTACAATGATAGTGTAGGCAGCCTTGATGGTAAAAGGATATGAGTCTGAATTAGTGAAAAAAAGTTAATTATACTTTAAAATAATATTCTATCATTTCAAAGAACAGAGAATACTTTGCTTATCCCATTTAAAAACAGGGTTTGAAAAAAAACCCTACTCCTTGTTAGTGATAACTAACTGCTTGTGGGCCCAGTTCCTTTGAGTGCCTTTTCATGGAGTCTTAAAATACCCTACTACAGGCTCTTTTTGCTACTGGCAGTTATATATATTTCATGTCTAAACCTTATTTTATTTAAATCCTGAATTGAGTACCATGCAGTAATTTGTTTTTGTCTATTAAGTACCCATTACAGAACTCTGGCCTACAAAGTGCAAATTAAATTAGGCAGACTTTATTGCTATACATAATGCACATGAACATTCTCTTCTGGGTATTTTGACTAAGTTGTTCCTTGGGAGAAAAAAAAAAGATGCTTAGTAAGTTGCTCAGAACATTGAGGGAGAATTTATAGACCAAATCTACTACTCTCATAGGCTTCTTGTTATAAATAAAAAATAATGAACATAGTGCCGAATAGTGCCGGAAAAAATCAGATTTAATCCTTACAGAATATTTTTATGTACAGAGAGATCCTTAACACCACTTGATTTCAATTCTAAAAACTAAACTGAGAAAAACACATTTTAAATTATTTTTATTTCTGTTCAGTTTGTATTCATTTTAAAAATAATAACTACCATACAGTGAGCACTCACTTTGCTCCAGCTGCTATCTTAAGTGCTGGCTATGTATTATTTTATTTAATCCTCATGATCCTAAGGCAGGCCCTCATGTCATGGCCAAATCACAGAATGAAGTCATGGAGACTTAAAGTATACAGCTCAAATGACACTGGAAACTGCTTCCTCACTGCTGGTGATAACCCAATAGAGGTTCAAGAAACCAAGTGGGAAATTCGCTATCAGCATTTAAAAAATTACAGAGAATAGAATAGAATGAGAAATAGCCCAGGGTATCACAGACAGGGAAAGTATCATTTTGTGAGACTTTTGTTTTAAATGCTCATGCACATTTGTATGTGTGAACTAATTCTTGATGTTAAAGTGCATGTCTCACTCTGGGTTGCGGCTTAAAAAATAAGAAATATCAACTATGCTTAAATCAAAGGCAACGGTAATCTGATTCTAAAGAGCTGAACATTATAGCTATAGCCTAATTTTTAAAAGTTGTGTATAGTGACTGTTATAGAAGATACATGTTGGCCCACAGCTAAATATTCTATTTTTTTTCAGTCTTATGATATTTTTTTTCTTATTGAGATAGCATTGGTTTATAACATTATATAAGTTTCATGTGTACAACATTATATTTCTACTTCTGTATACACTACAGCATGCTCACCACCAAAAATTTTAGTTTCCATCCATCACCAGACAGTTGACCCCCTTCAATCTTAAAATTCACGTTAAAAGGAGAAACCACTTTAAGATTAATCCCCCTTCTATCAGATTGATAGAACTCACAACAACAAAAACACATAAACACAAAATCTCGTTTATTTTCGTCTGAAGCACAAAGGAGCTCACTCAGCACAGGAACAATAAGCAAATCATACAAATATTGAGAAAAAATGTTCCCATGAATACATATGTATATATATTCTTAAGAGCAGTGATCAGAAGTTTAATACAATGTAAGGTGGTTTTCAATAAAGAATGCTTTCTGACAGGCTTTTGAGTAGGAAGTGAACACATAAATCACTGCCACATAATAGCTGTTACTCAAGTTACTTGAATCCGGTGGACCGTGGAAACCATCTTGGAATTTACATTTAGTTTCATCATTGGCCTGTTCAACTTTTGCATTTCACTCAATTTGTACCAGATTTACAAATTAACTCCTCACCTCTTGATCTCTCACACTCAGGACTGTAGGAGGGAAAGGAAGGAGGGGCTGGGCATGAAAACATGCATGGGACCAATGCCAGGGTTTCTAATACATGTCTGTTCATTTCTGCACTTCTTTCCATGCTTTAGAGACATTAAAAAAGTGTCAGGGTCCAAAGTCATACCTAAAGTGGCTAAGTAGACCTGGAATTGCAAAGAAAAAACTTAAAAATTCACAAAAATCCACCAGTTTAAAAATTTCTTCAAGACGTTGCCCATGACATATTTTGTAGTCTACCTTTTAATAACTCAGAACACTCTTTAAAAGAAAAAAAAAAGCATGTGATTGCTTCCGGCATCATCACCTCTGTCCAGCAGGCTACAGGAGACTCCAACTCGGGATGTCTTCCATGTATAGCACACGTGTAGAATTGATACAATGTGCCTTCCAGCTTGTCTTTAAAGCTTTCCATATGTCTGGTTCTGAGGTGAAAAAATTAAAAATAGGAAGAGTCTGGAAGGGAATGAAGATTCAAAATACATTGCTGGATCTCACAGCCATTGTTTCCCTTCTGAGATCTCAACTGTAGCTGCCAACAGGGATATTCAAGGGCATATTTCAAATCAGCTAAGCATAACAGGGGTGTTTCCCCACTGCCTTCCTTTCTTGACTGTGCAGAATTCTCACAAAAATTAAAAGAGATGCAATGGGGTTCAATGCTTATAATATTAATTTAGAAAGACCTCCTCCTAGCATGAAGGAAGCTTATTCCAAGATATTCTCTTGGATTCTAAAACCTTTGACAATTAAATCAGAAGAAGCTGGGAGAATAAATAAGGGGACAGAGTTTCTTTGGTCTCAGTTTACAATTACTAGGACAACCTTTCCTGTTCTAATCCTACATTTTACTCTCTTTTGAAAATTAAATTCATGTTGGCTGATTAGCCTGCTTTTGTGTTCTGGTTGCAAAAATATTTTTAAATGTATGATAGTCACTACTACTGAATACGTTTTTACCTGTTAAAGTGTATTCCATTAAAAATGTCATGAAACCTGAGGCAAATAGTGCAGAGTAGGGTGAGGGGGCTGAGAAGATGTTTTAATTCTTCCTTTCCTGTCAGAAAGCAAAATATTCAAACATAAAGTGACAAATAGGATTGGCTTGGAATACTGCCTTTCCGCAATTCAGAAGGTCAACCCACATTAAGCAAAGGCAACATTTCAAAGTGCAGAACATCTGGGCACGTGTATGGCTAATGCCTGCAGTACTGCAAAAAGCAGGTGCAACATTCAGCAACACTGCACTCTGGGAAATAAAACACAAGTTATAAGTGATGCAGGGAGATCAAAGTACATGTAAACATTTCAACACATTCTATTCGTACTAGAAAAGATATTCAGGTCTTAACATATTATCAGGGCTAAAAACATTTGACAGATTGGTTGTATATGGCCATTATTCCTGCTTCTGATGCCACACTTATTTATATTTACTGCATGTAAGTCCTAAATCTAAATGAAAGTTGATGTTCAACATCAAAATGTACACCCTTACGGAAGGTAAAAGTGTAGGATCTTGCAAAGGCTAAGTATAGCTGCTGCCTATTACTGGATCTTGCACATGTCATTCCAAATTCCTAAGCCCACTCATGTGGGTTAGAAACTAGGTAACCAAGTTCCTTTGGCAGGGACTGGGGAGATAGAGCAGAAAATACCTACCAGCACTATAGAGAAATGGAAAGAAATTTGGTGGGGCATCTTTGACATGGCTCAGGAACTAGGAATTCTAGAAATGCAGAGACTGAGACTGGAAACTGGGTTTACTGAGTTACTTAATACCTCACAACACAAACTGTTTTTTGTTTCTGTTTTTTAAGTAAGACCAAAAATTTGTTCTACCTTTAGGTGTAGGTTATACCCAAGTCTAGAAGTGTTTCTGCAGGGGTGAGGGGCCAGAGACTGAGCAAATTACTGCTGAATTAGCATGATTATATAAGAATGAAATTTATAGTACTAGAGAACAAATTTTCTTCTTCATTCTGCAGATATGGAGTTCGCTATATTACACAAAGTTCTTTACTATAAGGTGATAATAAGGAGTCAGCCCTAAGCCCTAAGACCTAGGTATGAGTGTTATGATATATTAAGAAAACTACTCCTTTTCCTTGTTGGTTTATAGGATTTGGAGTTAACTGAGAAAACTATAATATTTAAATAATATTCATGTCAATATTTCTTAAGGATTTATCATGAAGTCATAATTTGTTTTTAATTCCAGGTTATGGGAAAGCACACTATATTAGGAAACATAAAAACACTCTTTGCTTTGTTTAATGTTTCTAGATGTCTAGTACAGATTAAGTCCTATTAATATAAACAGTAGTGGGACATCTAAATATTCTTCATTATCCTAAAATTCTAATGTCCTGAAAATTATTAGGAATGAAAAAGACAAGATAAAATTGAAAAATAGAGTACTTACAATATGCAAGGTTTAAAGACTTTTAATAATATTTATCTAGTAGGATTTGTCCTTCATTTAAAGTTCTAACAGATTGATATCTGAGTATGAAATTTCCAGCAACTATGGAATAGTTCTTTGAGAGAACGGGTCATTGCAATGAAACCCTTCCTTTTAGTATTGACAGCTCCTGGATGTCCAGCACTTGCCCCAGTATATGAAAGACTCCAATCTACACAACAGTGGAGTATGAAATTTGTTTCTTTTCTAATAAAACTGAAGCAATAATAGCATCACACAATTATACATTAAGGTGATTTTAAAGTACACAAAAGTATAGCTATTTATGCCATGTAGTTATATGAATAATATTCCTAAGAAACTTTAAATCTTTAATACCCAACTTCTGTCAAACACTTTGAAGCACAGAACTATATTAAGAAAGCATGTGGCATTCAATTTCTGACATTTCATCCCCAAAGAAGGCAAAGCACAACAATAACATATCTCTGAAATGCAAATTCCATTAAGTGCATATTTCCAGAACACAAGGTCAATCTAGAAACACATTTTAAAATTCAACAAGTTCTCTTTTTAAATTAGTATGCTCAGTATATAATTTTCAAACACAATCTGAAGTCATTTTCCAACGCGTGTTCGTAGTCTAATTTTTTCTCCCTCAAAAATATACTCACTGGTTCATTTTCTGTTTCCTAATTTTCACATTTACTAGCTCAAAATATCTAACCTTATAAGAATATCTTTTCTCTCCACATGTCCAAATGTGAAATAGATTTTATTTAAATCTCATAATAAGAACACCACCAGTAATAACATTCCCTTATGTTTGAGCTTTAAAGTAAATCTAAACAGCTCAAAAAGGCAAAATTTTTAATCCTCCCAACCAGAGAGTTGAGAATTAGTGCAACTTCCTTCGAAAGATTTGTCAAGTGAATACTGTAACTAGACACAGAAGGAGATAGTCATCCCAAGAACAAGGTACTGTTTTTTTGACTTCCTAACTCCGCCTGGGCACAAGAAAACACAGAACTGTGTTACCCCAGGAGAACTCGTAGATGCAGAGGGTCTTACACTGAGCTCGAAAAGGGAACCACCTGCTTTCCACCCACATACACCTCTTCAATATTTCGGTCATCTCCTGAAAGAAAAATCAAGGAATCATTGTTTATAATCTGAACAGGTAGATATGACCAAAAGAAGATGCTGCACCTAATTTGAGGATTAGAGTCTGAAATACACGCCTAAAGCAGAAGTCACATAAAATTAAATCAACCCCCAATCACCCTTCTTTCAGCTGAAGTGAGTGGTTTCCTTTTCCAGCCCCAAGTGTAAAAGAAATACTTATCTTTACACCCCAGAATCATACGCAGCATGGTGAGATGAAGGGCCTGCAAGAACTGAGCTTTTTAAAGAAATACCACATGTGGCTCTCCCACCCCAAATTCACTCAGAACTCAGAGCTCACTCAACGGAGTGGGAGGAAGAGTAGAATCTTCTGCACTATTTATTTCTCTCTCTCAGTGAATAGAATTGAATGTGAGTACGTTAAAAAGCACGTGTGGCAAGACTCCACCACAATCACAAATACAACGTGCTAGGGCAGACCTGGGGGTACAGAACGAGTGTAGGAAGAAGGTACAGGATGATCTCTTCTCTTTGGCCTGCCATTCCTCAGTTTAGGATTTATGACTATGTTCTAGAGGAGCATATTGATTTCAAATAGTGCCTTTAAATATTGTGCCATAAATGGGCTCAATGCCAAGGAATGTTCAAAAATATAATGAATCAAAGCAAATGATCACACATAAGGCTTAACATAAATGCAGAGAGCATACCCAAGAGACAAAGAAAGATTTTATTTAGCATAGAGATATATATACCTACCTAGATAGAGGAACTTCTGGATAACAGCCTAAAATGAAAAATAAGAAGAAAGAATATTTTGTGCATTTAGAAAAGCAAATTTATAGCCAATAGTGGTTGGCAAAATCCAGAAATATAAATTTATTTCTCAATGGCAAAAATCTATTTTTATTTTTTTCTAAACACAGACTTTTTTCTTTTGTAAATATATATATTACTGAAATTATGGCTAAACCCACAAAGGAGAAAAATGTGTTAGTTGTACATTTCAGTGCCGAAACTTATTTATATATTTACATAAAAGATGCTATCTTGATTAATCAATGTCTGTTTGCACTTCCACATGTGAATTTCTTTAGTCTTGCATTCCATATCAAAGAGTTACAGTGAAAATATTTTGAATTTAAACCCGAAAAAGGTCTTGAGATAAGACACATAATCCATCCATTTAAAAGGTATTTCTCTCTGTTGTGTACATTAGCCTGGCTGGAACTTGGTCCCAGAAATGGATACACTGATGGCTATTCCAATAACAGAGTTAGGCAGGAAGGGTAAAGGGGAAGAATTATTTGTCACCAACAATCCAGTATCCCAAGTCAAAATGCTAATCTATGCCCCAAAAGACCTAACTCTACTCATAGGAGTTGGCTTCTATGGCTAACAATCACTGTCTCACCTAAGCTGGCATCGACTGAACATCCCAAAATCTACTTTTATTAATGAAAAAGAAATGGTCTTTTGCCTAAAAAAAAAAGTACTGACTATTAACAAATGTTTCCCATTGCCTGAAAGTTCTTAACATAGAACCTTGAAATCTTCAGAGGAAAGTGTTAACAAAAATTAAAGAATTTAATTTAATATAATAATTTAAATATTTCAAAAGGTGTATAATACAAGAAAAATGACTGGATGAATGGGTCTGAGCCCTATTCCCAGAAACTCACTCTAATAAAAAACTAAAAGAATAAGTAATATGTAAATAACTAATGGTATCAACTTCAAATAATCCAGCACCTTTCTTCAAAAAACCTCAGTATGTTACATTTAGTATCACATTTAACTCTCATAAATGGATCAATTTATAAATGGCAATAGTTAATTTTTAAGGAAAAACTGTCTCAACAAGAATTGTTATTAAAGTAAGAAGAACTAGTTTATTTTATACATAGAAAAACATGATAAGAGGAACAAAGTAATAAAACTCATTTTCTTATAATTAAGAGAATCCATGTAGCATTGTGATCAAGAGCTCAGACTTCAGAAGTCAGAAAGCCCTGGGATGGAATCCAAACTCTGTCTACTAATTACTAGCCATGAGTTCTTAGGTAAACCATTTAACCTCCCTTAAGCCTCACTGCCCCATAAACGACATGGTAATATTAATAGCACCTGGCTGTCATAATAGTTGTTCTGATAATTAAACAAAAATGATGTATTAATCCCATGCCATCTAGCACATAGCAAGTGTGTTCAATAAGTGGTAGCTATATTATGGCTTCTTATAGCCATATACCTTCAAATATACAAATATATTCAAAATACAAATGTTTCTTAAATACCATTATTGCCATGAAATTATAATAACTTAAAAGGGTCTAGATTCCAAACTAGGAACTCCAGTAGGAAGAGCCGGGTGCGAGGCCTCTGCACGTGACCCCCTGTGAGCAAGTGAAACCTGACTAAGCACAAAGGAAAAAAAAAAAAGCCATCTCAGAGCTGTGACTATTTTCAAGGGGACTGTTTTTCTCTGTGGAACACTGCCTTTGGGGCAAAACAAGGAAGAAGCAGGTGATTCTAATGTGCAGCGCAGAAGGAGAGCCACTGCAAGCCAGCTTCTCCAACTCTGAAGGCACTCCAGCCGTGTGGCTAACAGGGTCTGGTGCTCCAGCCGGGTGTCAGGCCTGAGTCTCTGAGGTGGGAGAGCCGAGTTCAGGACATTGGACCACCAGAGACCTCCTGGCCCCATATAATAATCAATCAGCGAGAGCTCTCCCAGAGAGCTCCGTCTCAAAGCTAAGACCCGGCTCCATTCAGCAACCAGCAAGCTCCAGTGCTGGACACTCCATGCCAAACAACTAGCAAGAAAGGAACACAACCCCACCCATCAGCAGAGAGGCTGCCTAAAATCATAATAAGGTCACAGACAACCCAAAACACACCACCGGACGCGGTCCTGCCCAGCAGAAAGACAAGATCCAGCCTCATCGACTGGAACACAGGCACGAGCCCCCTCCACCAGGAAGCCTACACAACCCACAGAACAAACCTTACCCACTGGGGGCAGACACCAAAAACAACGAGAACTACGAACCTGCAGCCTGAGAAAAGGAGACCCCAAATACAGTAAGTTAAGCAAAATGAGAAGACAGAGAAATATGCAGCAGATGAAGAAGCAAAGTAAAAACCCACGAGACCAAACAAATGAAGAGGAAATAGGCAGTCTACCTGAAAAAGAATTCAGAGTAATGACAGTGAAGATGATCCAAAATCTTGGAAACAGAATGAAGAAAGTACAAGAAACATTTAACAAGGAACTAGAAGAACTACAGAGCAAATAAACAACACAATAAATGAAATTAAAAATTCTCTAGAAGGAATCAATAGCAGAATAACTGAGGCAGAAGAACGGATAAGTGACCTGGAAGATAAAACAGTAGAAATAACTACCGCAGAGCAGAGTAAAGAAAAAAGAATGAAAAGAATCGAGGACAGTCTCAGAGACCTCTGGGACAACACTAAACGCACCAACATTCGAATTATAGGGGTCCCAGAGAAAAAGAAAGGGACTGAGAAAATATTTGAAGAGATTATAGATGAAAAACTTCCCTAATATGGGAAAGGAAATAATCAAGTCCAGGAAGCACAGAGAGTCCCATACAGGATAAATCCAAGGAGAAACATGCCAAGACACATATTAGTCAAACTATCAAAAATTAAATACAAAGAAAAAATATTAAAAGGAGCAAGGGAAAAGCAACAAATAATATACAAGGGAATCCCCATAAGGTTAACAGCTGATTTTTCAGCAGAAACTCTGCAAGCCAGAAGGGAGTGGCAGGACATATTTAAAGTGATGAAAGGGGAAAACCTACAACGAATATTAATTACCCAGAAAGGATCTCATTCAGATTCGATGGAGAAATTACAACCTTTACAGACAAGAAAAAGCTAAGAGAATTCAGCACCACCAAACCAGCTTTACAACAAATGCTAAAGGAACTTCCCTAGGCAGGAAACACAGAGAAGGAAAAGACCTACAAAAACAAACCCAAAACAATTAAGAAAATGGTAATAGGAACATACACATCGATAATTACCTTAAATGTAAATGGACTAAATGCTCCAACCAAAGGACACAGACTGGCTGAATGGATACAAAAATAAGACTTGTATATATGCTGTCTACAAGCGACCCACTTCAGACCTAGGGACACATACAGACTGAAAGTGAGGGGATGGAAAAAGATATTCCATGCAAATGGAAATCAAAAGAAAGCTGGAGTAGCAATTCTCATATCAGATAAAATAGACTTTAAAATAAAGACTGTTACAAGAGACAAGGAAGGACACTACATAATGATCAAGGGATCAATCCTAGAAGAAGATACAACAATTGTAGATATTTATGTACCCAACAGAGGAGCACCTCAATACATAAGGCAAATGCTAACAGCCATAAAAGGGGAGATCGACAGTAACACAATCATGGTAGGGGACTTTAACACCCCACTTTCACCAATGGGCAATTCTTCCAAAATGAAATTAAAGAAGGAAACACAAGCTTTAAATGACACATTAAACTAGATGGACTTAACTGATATTTATACGACATTCCATCCAAAAAAAACAGAATACATTTTCTTCTCAAGTGCTCATGGAGCATTCTCCAGGATATGTCGTATCTTGGGTCACAAATCAAGCCATGGTAAAATTAAGAAAATTGAAATAGTATCAAGTATTTTCTCCAACCACAACGCTATAAGACTAGATATCAATTAAGGAAAAAAAATGTAAAAAATACAAACACATGGAGGCTAAACAATACACTAGTAAATAACCAAGAGATCACTGAATAAATCAAAGAGGAAATCAAAAAATACCTAGAAACAAATGACAGTGAAAACACGACGACCCAAAACCTATGGGATGCAGCAAAAGCAGTTCTAAGAGGGAAGTTTTTAGCAATACAGTCCTACCTCAGGAAACAAAAAACATCTCAAATAAACAACCTAACCTTACACCTAAAGCAATTAGAGAAAGAAGAACAAAAAAACACGGAAGTTAGCAGCAGGAAAGAAATCATAAAGATCAGATCAGAAATAAATGGAAAAGAAATGAAGGAAACAATAGCAAAGATCAATAAAACTAAAAGCTGGTTCTTTGAGAAGATAAACAAAATTGATAAACCATTAGCCAGCCTCATCAAGAAAAAAAGGGAGAAGACAAGTCAACAGGATTAGAAATGAAAAAGCAGAAGTAACAACTGACACTGCAGAAATACAAAGGATCATGAGACATTACTACAAACAACTATATGCCAATAAAGTGGACAACCTGGAAGAAATAGACAATTTCTTAGAAAAGCACAACTTTCCAAGACTGAACCAGGAAGAAATAGGAAATATAAACAGACCAATCACAAGCACTGAAATTGCAGCTGTGATTAAAAATCTTCCAACAAACAAAAGCCCAGGACCAGATGGCTTTACAGGCGAATTCTATCAAACATTTAGAGAAGAGCTAACACCCCTCCTTCTCAAACTCTTCCAAAATATAGCAGAGGGAGGAACACTCCCCAACTCATTCTACGAGGCCACCATCACCCTGATACAAAACCAGACAAAGATGTCACAAAGAAAGAAAACTACAGGCCAATATCACTGATGAACACAGATGCAAAAATCCTCAACAAAATACTAGCAAACACAATCCAACAGCACATTAAAAGGATCATACACCATGATCAAGTGAGGTTTATCCCAGGAATGCAAGGATTCCTCAATATATGCAAATCAATCAGTGTGATACACCATATTAACAAATTGAAGTAGAAATACCATATGATAATAGATGCAGAAAAAATTTTTGACAAAATTCAACACCCATTTATGATAAAAACCCTCCAGAAAGTAGGCATAGAGGGAACTTACCTCAACATAATAAAGGCCATATATGGCAAACCCACAGCCAACATCATCCTCAATGGTGAAAAACTGAAATCATTTCCACTAAGATCAGGAACAAGACAAGGCTGCCCACTCTCACCACTATTATTCAACATAGTTTTGGAAGTTTTAGCCACAACAATCAGAGAGGAAAAAGAAATTAAAAGGAATCCAAATTGGAAAAGAAGTAAAGCTGTCACTGTTTGCAGATGACATGATACTATACAAAGAGAATCCTAAAGATGCTACCAGAAAACCACTAGAGCTAATCAATGAATTTGGTAAAGTAGCAGGATACAAAATTAATGCACAGAAATCTCTTGCATTCCTATACACTAATGATGAAAAATCTGAAAGACAAATTAAGGAAACACTCCCATTTACCATTGCAACAAAAAGAATAAAATACCTAGGAATAAACCTACCTAAGGAGACAAAAGACCCGTATGCAGAAAACTATAAGACACTGATGAAAGAAATTAAAGATGATACAAACAGATGGAGAGATATACCATGTTCTTGGGTTGGAAGAATCAACATTGTGAAAATGATTATACTACCCAAAGCAATCTACAGATTCAATGCAATCCCTATCAAACTACCAATGGCATTTTTCACAGAACTAGAACAAGAAATTTCACAATTTGTATGGAAACACAAAAGACCCCGAATAGCCAAAGCAATCTTGAGAAAGAAAAACGGAGCTGGAGGAACAGGCTCCCGGACTTCAGACTATACTACAAAGCTACAGTAATCAAGATAGTATGGTACTGGCACAAAAACAGAAATATAGATCAATGGAACAGGACATAAATCCCAGAGATAAATCCATGCACATATGGTCACCTTATCTCTGATAAAGGAGAATATACAATGGAGTAAAGACAGCCTCTTCAATAAGTGGTGCTGGGAAAACTGGACAGCTACATGTAAAAGAATGAAATTAGAACACTCCCTAACACCATACACAAAAATAAACTCAAAATGGATTAAAGACCTAAATTTAAGGCCAGACACTATCAAACTCTTAGAGGAAAACATAGGCAGGACACTCTATGACATGAATCACAGCAAGATCCTTTTTGACGCACCTCCTAGAGAAATGGAAATAAAAACAAAAATAAACAAATGGGACCTAATGAAACTTAAAAGCTTTTGCACAGCAAAGGAAACCAAAAACAAGACGAAAAGACAGCCCTCACAGTGGGAGAAAGTATTTGCAAACAAAGCAACTGACAAAGGATTAATCTCCAAAATATACAAGCAGCTCATGCATTTCAATATCAAAAAAGCAAACAACCCAATCCAAAAATGGGCAGAAGACCTAAATAGATATTTCTCCAAAGAAGACATACAGATTGCCAACAAACACTTGAAAGGATGCTCCACATCACTAATTATTAGAGAAATGCAAATCAAAACTACAATGAGGTATCACCTCACACCAGTTAGAATGGGCATCATCCAAAAAATCTACAAACAATAAATGGTGGAGAGGGTGTGGAGAAAAGGGAACCCTCTTGCACTGCTGATGGGAATGTAAATTGATACAGCCACTATGGAGAACAGTATGGAGGTTCCTTAAAAAACTGAAAATAGAATTACCATATGACCCAGCAATCCCACTACTGGGCATATACCCAGAGAAAACCATAATTCAAAGAGTCATGTACCACAGTGTTCACTGCAGCACTATTTACAACAGCCAGGACAGGGAAGCAACCTACGTGTCCACTGACAGATGAATGGATAAAGAAGATGTGGCACATATATACAATGGAATATTACTCAGCCATAAAAAGAAATGAAATGGAGTTATTTGTAGTGAGGTGGATGGACCTAGAGTCTGTCGTACAGAGTGAAGTAAGTCAGAAAGAGAAAAACAAATACCATATGCTAACAGATATATATGGAATCTAAAAAAAAAAAAAAAAAGGTTCTGAAGAACCTAGGGGCAGGACAGGAATAGAGACGCAGACGTAGAGAATGGACTTGAGGACACGGGGAGGGAGAGGGGTAAGATGAGGCGAAGTGAGAGAGTGGCAGTGACTTGTATACACTACCAGGTGTGGGATAGATAGCTAGTGGGAAGCAGTCGCATAGCACAGGGAAGTCAGCTCGTGCTTTGTGACCACCTAGAGGGGTGGAATAGGGAGGATGGGAGGGAGACGCAAGAGGGAGGGGATATGGGGATATATGTATACGTATAGCTGATTCACTGTTATACAGCAGCAACTAACACATCAATGTAAAGCAATTATACTCCAATAAAGATGTTCAAAAAAAAAAAGGATCTAGCTTCCCTTAGAAGATTCTCCTGCACTCCATTAAAATATTTCAGTGTCTATTTTTTTTCTATAGGGAAGCTGTTCTGACTGACTAGTTCATGAAATAAATGCTTTTTGATCGACTTCCTTTTACATACCTCAGAAACATCACCAACAAAATCCCCATAAAACAGGTCAATGGGAGAGTCAGATGCTTTGAGGTTGATCAGGAGGGCATCAAATTCCTTGCCCACTTCAAAGTTTCCAATCTGTCTATCCAGCCCCAGGGCTACAGGATGGAATAAATTAATAAACAGTTAGTATTTTTAGCCATCGGACCATGCAAATATCCCAATTTGCAAGGACAGAATCTGCCAGTGTGTCACTAGAAAAAAATTAGTATTTTAATAGTGAAGCATTCCAATAGGTCGCAAGATTTTGACTTACAGAAGGCAGAGTAAGCACAGGGAAAGCAAAATCTGAGAATAAAAAGAGTTCTCTTCAACACCATGATCATAATTCTGATGTTGTCTGTTTCAGCTCTATCAGTTCACTTCACAGTCCAACTGGTCTGTGATTTCCATTCACCTCTCTAACAGACATGATGATGGACATAATATCTTTCTCTTTCCCTCCTATTCTCCTTCCAACATTCCAACTCTTTTCCTTGTCCTTTTTGTTCTTTTTGTTCTATGAAATAGCTGACAAGATCTATTTTTGTGGCAGTGAAATGAACTTCAAATAAGTAAAAAATAATTATCTTTTTGCATATTTGTCAATGCAGGCATATCCATCCTAAGTTCCTTAGTTTAAATCCTTTGAATAGAAAAAATTCACTTCTGAAAGTAAATAGATTTTCATAACTCAAGAGTCCCAATGCTTTTGAAAGCAGACTAATTTCTCTGTAACCTTAAAGATTTTCTGGTTGCCAGAGAAGAATGGTTCTCTAAAATAGGGCATAGGTCAATAATGTCTATTGACTTGATCCATCTCCCAGCTAGAATTCCTGTTCCATGAATAGTGGATGTTGAGGAAGAACATCTCTCATTTTTATGGTTTAGTTTCAGAAGATGAGGGTAGTTGGTTTTCCTGGTCAATGAAGGTATTGAATTTAAAGCTCCTTAAAGCCAGAATCTGGATAGAGTGTTCCAAATAGAAGCATGCATGAAAGAAAGGTCAACTGGAGTGCAGCATTACTTAATTGAATTTTTACATGTATTTGTTGTATTCTGTCACTGTCAGAATACAGTCGTATGTGAAAATATTAGACACCATATTCCTGTTAGACAATACCCACTACGTTATATTTCTAGGTATGGATATCCAGAAGTCTTTTGGCAATGCTCTAAGCACAGATTTAGAAATCTTGCTTGTTCTTAAATGGTTATTTAAAGGGCAACTCTTTTATTCTCAGAAAAGAAAAAGATTTTTTTAGCTAAAGAGTTCTTAAAGAGGCGCAAACATAATTAGAAACGTTAAAAGTGGTTAGGTGACTTCCACTGATTATGGGGGGAAGAACTGAATGTAATAGAAAATCACTGGAAATTTTCTCCTCCTCCATCGATTACACTCTACTTCGTTTTTCCCTTGACAAACAGCATGACAAACATGAGTTTTTGATGACTGTATTCAACATAAAACTGTGTTTAATAGGCCAGATAACCAGGTTCATTTGCCAGGAATTGATGGTATTATATATATATAAACTAACTGGACTATTTGTTAGAACCTGGAGAGTTCAGGTATGAACTAACCAAAAAAACACAACTACTGTCAGTGAATTGTAAATTGATCTAAATTCACATTATTTCAGAGAGGCCTAGCTGGGCTGGTAAGCAACTCAAATGCATTTTAGGAAACGCAGTTTTACTGTCTTTGGAGTAAATGTTGGCTCTGTGAAGGTGATTTATGCACATCTTGATCTTGAGAGTGAATGTAAAGCGGGGAAGATGCCAACTTTAAACAGGGATGCATTCATCTCATTCACTCAGACTCTTGTAGAGACACAAGCTAAGGAGAAGAAATTTCATAACAGCGGCCCAGAAAATAGATTTGAAAGCTATACATTAAGGTAGAAATGATTTGGTAAGCACCCCATGCCGGCCTGGTCAGATACAGGATCCTGATGAAACAACTCACAGAGAGCCTAGAATAAAAAAAGCACTATTTAAATACAAGTCATTTGCACCATGAAAATAAGATGGTAGGACAACTCAGATGTGAAAACGGGGGTGGGGTAGGGAGTGTGACACTTGCTAAAAGAACAGAACTTTTAAAACTTGGAACTTCAGAAAATGAAACCATAAGACTGGGGGAAATGCAAAGCGCATGACCTTTGCTTTCTTTCTTGAAATGTTCTTTATGGCATTCATCATAGCCCAGAACATTCAGAGAAGAGCCAGGAAGTTTCTCTTCCCAGGATACCCTGGCCTCCATCATACTTCATTTATAAGATCTAGGGTATATATCATAAATATAAAAATATTAAAATATATTAAAAATATACACCTGTCTCAAGATCTACGTTTTTCTCACTAGCTACCTAAGGTTTCATGATATGTTCACTATCATCCATCCAGATTATACTATAATACTTAAAGTGACAGAAAGCAATACAGTTACCAATTTCTATTTTTTCAGTAAAAATACAGTTACATGTGAGAACTGGGAAAAGGTGATGAACAATATTTGCCTATCAATCAACTATACTTCTCCATCTTTCTCCTTTGAAAGAGGCTTGGGTAATTAGTGTACTTAAGTATATAAACAAAATACATAGTCTAAACTAAGATTTATACAGGAAGATATTGCAGTGGAAGGCGGTGGGTAACACCCTGCACTCTCGCATCAGATTTTCTGGATTCAAATCATGGCACACTGTAGCTTGACAGGTGTGTAAGCCTCACGCAGGTACCTTGTTGGTAAAATGGAATTAATAACAGTGGTTCTGAGGATTAAATAACAGCATCCATAAAGCATGTTGCATAGTGCCTATCACATGGTAAGGGCCCAATAAGTCTTGGCTATTATTATTATTATTACTACTTAGGCCAATAGAGAGCATGTTACTTGACTCAATGGAAAAAAACTGATTATTTTAAAGAACTCGTATGCATGTGACCAATGCCAAGTATCCATTAAAACAATTAATATGATAATTGCCTACTGAACATCTCTTCTGCCAAAAACAGGGAACTTGCTAAAAGAATGATGCCTCCACCACATGCTTGAACATGTACTTGCTAAGTTTTGGTTATATTATATGAGATGCAACAGTCATGAATATGGGGGTGCCTGCTGATGCCACTATCACGAGCCTTCACACTGCAGCGAAGGACACAGATTGGCATGGTTGTACATCATGTGAGAAATAAAATGCTCATTACCTTGGCTGCCTCCAAGAGTAGCTAGTCTGAAGACCTCTTTGAGGGTGAGGCTTTTTGCATTTATCTTACTAACTGAAAGCATGTTGGAAACCATCACTGCTCTTCTGATGGCATCAAGCACGGAAGATGAATAACCACCAGCCACATCTGTGGTAGATAAAATAAAGCCAAAACAGTAACTTTATGAGATAAATGGAATGTTAGGTATATAGGATTTTTTCTGTTTTTAATGACAGATATTCACTCTTTAATATACTTCAAAGAAAAAAAAGATCTTATCTATAAACACAGAATAGACACAGACTAACATTTAAAGAAATTCAAAACCTGCAGTTAGTATCAAATGTATACTTGTATTAGTTTTCTAGGGCTGCTGCAACAAATTACCACAGATGTGGTAGTTTAAAACAGCAGAAATTCATTCTCACACAGTTTTGGAGGGCAGAAGTCTTAAAGTGTTGGCAGGGCCACCAACCCTACAAAGGCTCTAGGGAAGAATCTTTCCTAGTTTCGTCCAGTTTCTGGCAGCTCCTGGCGTTCCTTGGCTTGTGGCAGTGTAACTCCAATGTCTGCCTCCATCTTCAGATGGCCTTCTTCCCTCTGTGTCTTTATGTACCTCTCATTGTCTGTCTCTTATAAGGACATTCGTTATTGGATTCACCTTAATTCAGAATGACTTCATCTTGAGATCCTTACCTTACATCTGCAAAGACCTTTATTCCAAATAAGGCTACATTTACATGTTCCTGGTAGACATCTCTTTTTTGGGGAGGTGGTAGGGGGAGCACAGTTCAACCCAGTACAATGCCCAAATGTTTAATAAAGTTAAGAGAAAAAACATCTCTGAATATTCCCTAAACTCAAATAAATAAAAATAATGTAAAATAATCTCACAGCTCTATGCTCTGAAAACTTGACCTAACTCTATTTTAATTCTGATGAGAACTTTGAGAATTAAAAAGCTGCTTTATGATATTTTTTTCAGGAAGAGCTTTTAGAATGACCTATATATTCTGGAAAATTGGTGTAATAAATGAACAATGCTGATGTAGACAGCTTTATATTTGTCACTGGCATCATTAGATGAGGAATTAGATTTTTATAGTGATTTAAATAAATCCCTAATCATAATTAAATTGAAATACTACCTTTGACAAGAATGAATATAGAAGTTATTTAATGAGTTTGTATAAATAAATGTCAAGTAAGTTTACATGTTTTATTAGAGGAAAAGTACATCTATAGCTTATAAAATACACTTTATATTTCAAGGGTTCCTTCTGTCATGTCTAGGAAGATATATATGTTAGTGCCTATATATATTGCAAAGATCAAAAGTAATAGCCTATTAAGTAATAATCCTAGATTGCAGTTTAATTTTATGTTCAACTGTCTTACATGTCTTTAGATAAACTTGTATGACTTGTTTTTTTGGAAAATACTTTTTTTTAGCCAGAATAGTATTGCCAGAAGATCATCCAGTTCCATGACAACTTTTATTCATCTACTTAGTTAGTTCACTTTCATATACAGTAACCATCAATTAGCTTTTCATTTTATCATAGCATCAAACTAAGAAAACAAATACGATTTGGGAATAATGCACATTAAGCTTTGAAATACTTTGTCTACTGATTCTTTATTACCAGAACAAAGAAAATGTTCAGTCTAAAAGCAGAATAAAATGCTATCACTGCATGGTATGGAAATATGTAAAGATTGAATATATATTTCAAAATATGTGGGTGAAGAGTGGAAGGAAACAGAAAAACAAAAGCAATGCTGTTAGGATGGTGTGAACATGGAAGATTTAAATACTTGCAGTTATAAAAACAGGTTTTATAAAATATGACAGAAAGTAGTCTTTTCCTCCGTATCTAACCAGAACTATCCATTTAGAAAGAATAAGGATAGATTAGGAAATAATGCTATGTAATTTATTGAGAAAATTTTGAGAGCCGTCTTATGTTGCTGAATTATAAGATGACTTAATCATCCTATATTCTTCTGGATGTTGTTAATGAAGTAGCTTCCAACACGGAACAATACTGGGCAGATGAAAGAATGAACCCTGGACCACACAAACGATGATATTTAGTCAGAACCATATGTGTAAGAGTAAAGCTTTTCTTCGAAGAATTTCCAGCATGATACTAACTTCCCGATCCCTGCCCTGCCCAGTGAGCTAAGCCCGGGAGGCTTCTTCTTCCCTCTACAGCACATGTAATGTAGGTAGAATCCCCGCTTTATCTGTAACAAGAGGCAGAGTGATAGGGTGGAAAAAGAAACAGTGAACTTCCACATTTTACCGACCTGGTTTTAAACTGTGGATTTGGACTGTTTTTTGCTTTGTTGACCTTTGATTGTTACTCAGTACCTATGACCCTCAATTTTCTCAGAAAATAGAAATAACATCATTTATCTTAACAGTTGCTGAGAAAATCCACTTAAATAATATAAGTGCTGGGGAATGAGGACCAAAGGGTAGAAATTGCATGGGAGAATGGTGGAGGGAAGAAAATGGGTGCTTTTTCTCAGAAAATCTGTTCCCTAACCCCATGCCACCTCTACTATCATGAAAAAGAGTGGCACTATCACTTCCTTGCTAGAGTCAATATAGGGACATTATTTATTACAAGAAGAAGCTAAGAAAACTGTATAAGAGTAAAAACTTGAGCAAGAGGGCAACAGAAAAATAAAAGGAAGTAATTTTATATGTGTGTGTTCATCTTATGCGTTCATCCATTTACTGACAGATTTACTAAACACCTTCTATGTGCCTGATTTATTTAAGCACTCATAAATGAAAGTTACAGGTTCCACATGAGCTTAGTATCTAGTGGAGGATAAGGAAAAGAGACATAAACAAACAAATATTAACTATAAACTGTGTTCAGTTAATGATAAAGAAAATGGAGGTAGAAAGCCCATTTATTTTTCAAATAGGTAAATAAACAAATTTTATTTTCTACAGTAATTTTTTTTTCCAACATCTTTATTGGAGTACAATTGCTATACAATGTTGTATTAGTTTCTGCTGTACAACAAAGTAAATCAGCTATATGCACACACATATCCCCATATCCCCTCCCTCTTGAGCCTCCCTCCCACCCTCCTTATCCTACCCCTCTAGGTGGTCACAGAACACCGAGCTGATCTCCCTGTGCCATGCAGCTGTTTCCCACTAGCTATCTGTTTTACACTTGGTAGTGTATATATATCAATGCTACTCTCTCACTTTGTCCCAGCTTACCCTTCCCCCTCCCCGTGTCCTCAAGTCCATTCTCTACATCTGCATCTTTATTCCTGTCCTTCCCCTAGGTTCTTCAGAACCATTTTTTTCCTCTTTAGATTCCATATATATGTGTTAGCAAACGGTATTTGTTTTTCTCTTTCTGACTTACTTCACACTGTATGACAGACTCTAGGTCCATCCACCTCACTACAAATAACTCAATTTCATTTCTTTTTATGGCTGAGTAATATTCCATGTGCCACATCTTCTTTATCCAGTCATCTGTCGGTGGACACTTAGGTTGCTTCCATGTCCTGGCTATTGTAAATAGTGTTGCAACGAACGTTGTGGTACATGACTCTTTTTGAATTATGGTTTTCTCAGGGTATATGCCCAATAGTGGGATTGCTGGGTCATATGGTAGTTCTATTTTTAGTTTTTAAAGGACCCTCCATACTGTTCTCCATAGTGGCTGTATCAATGTACATTCCCACCAACAGTGTAAGAGGGTTTACTTTTCTCCACACCTTCTCCAGCATTTATGGTTTGTAGATTTTTTGATGATGGCCATTATGACTGGTGTGAGGTGATGATACCTCATTGTGGTTTTGATTTGCATTTCTTTAATGATTAGTGATGTTGAGCATCCTTTCATGTGTTTTTTGGCAATCTGTATATCTTCTTTGGAGAAATGTCTATTTAGGTCTTCTGCCCATTTTTGGATTGGGTTGTTTGTTTTTTTGATATTGAGCTGCATGAGCTGCTTGTATATTTTGGAGATTAATCCCTTGTCAGTTGCTTCGTTTGCAAATATTTTCTCCCATTGAGAGTTTTGTCTTTTCGTCTTGCTTATGGTTTCCTTTGCTGTGCAAAAGCGTTTAAGTTTCATTAGGTCCCATTTGTTTATTTTTGTTTTTATTTCCATTTGTCTAGGAGGTGGGTCATAAAGGATCTTGCTGTGATTCATGTCATAGAGTGTTCTGCCTATGTTTTCCTCTAAGAGTTTTATAGTGTCTGGCCTTACATTTAGGTCTTTCATCCATTTTGAGTTTATTTTTGTGTATGGTGTTAGGGAGTGTTCTAATTTCCTTCTTTTACATGTAGCTGTCCACTTTTCCTAGCACCACTTATTGAAGAGACCGTCTTTTCTCCATTGTATATTCTCCTTTATCAAACATAAGGTGACCACATGTGTGTGGATTTATCTTTCTATCCTGTTCCATTGATCTATATTTCTGTTTTTGTGCCAGTACCATACTGTCTTGATTACTGTAGCTTTGTAGTATAGTCTGAAGTCAGGGAGCGTAATTCCTCTGGCTCCGATTTGTTTCTCAAGATAGCTTTGGCTATTTGGGTCTTTTGTGTTTCCATACAAATTGTGAAAATTTTTGTTCTAGTTCTGTGAAAAATGCCATTGGTAATTTGATAGGGTTGCATTGAATCTGTAGATTGCTTTGGGTACTATAGTCATTTTCACAATGTTGATTCTTGCAATCCAGGAACTTGGTATATCTCTCCATCTGTTTGTATCATCTTTAATTTCTTTCATCAGTGTCTTATAGTTTTCTGCATACAGGCCTTTTGTCTGCCTAGGTAGGTTTATTCCTAGGTATTTTATTCTTTTTGTTGCAATGGTAAATGGGAGTGTTTCCTTAATTCTTTTTCAGAGTTTTCATCATTAGTGTATAGGAATGCAAGAGATTTCTGTGCATTAATTTTGTATCCTGCTACTTTACCAAATTCATGGATTAGCTCTAGTAGTTTTCTGGTAGCATCTTTAGGATTCTCTATGTATAGTATCATGTCATCTGCAAACAGTGACAGCTTTACTCCTTTTCTGATTTGGATTCCTTTTATTTCTTTTTCTTCTCTGATTGCTGTGGCTAAAACTTTCAAAACTATGTTGAATAACAGTGGTGAGAGTGGGCAACCTTGTCTTGTTACTGATCTTAGTGGACATGGTTTCAGTTTTTCACCATTGAGAACGATGTTGGCTGTGGGTTTGTCATATATGGCCTGTATTATGTTGAGGTAAGTTCCCTCTATGCCTACTTTCTGGAGGATTTTTATCATAAATGGGTGTTGAATTTTGTTGAAAGCTTTTTCTGCATCTATTGAGATGATCATATGGTTTTTCTCCTTCAATTTGTTAATACAGTGTATTGCATTGATTGATTTGCGTATATTGAAGAAACCTTGCAATCCTGGGATAAACCCCACTTGATCATGGTGTATGATCCTTTTAATGTGCTGCTGGATTCTGTTTGCTAGTATTTTGTTGAGGATTTTTGCATCTATGTTCATCAGTGATATTGGCCTGTAGTTTTCTTTCTTTGTGACATCTTTGTCTGGTTTTGGTATCAGGGTGATGGTGGCCTCGTAGAATGAGTTTGGGAGTGTTCCTCCCTCTGCAATATTTTGGAAGAGTTTGAGAAGGATAGGTGTAAGCTCTTCTCTAAATGTTTGATAGAATTCCCCTGTGAAGCCATCTGGTCCTGGGCTTTTGTTTGTTGGAAGATTTTTAATCACAGTTTCAATTTCAGTGCTTATGATTGGTCTGTTTATATTTTCTATTGCTTCCTGGTTCAGTCTCAGAAGGTTGTGCTTTTCTAAGAAATTGTCCATTTCTTCCAGGTTGTCCACTTTATTGGCATATAGTTGCCTGTAGTAATCTCTCATGATCCTTTGTATTTCTGCAGTGTCAGTTGTTGCTTCTGCTTTTTCATTTCTAGTTCTGTTGATTTGAGTCTTCTCCCTTTTATTCTTGATGAGTCTGGCTAATGGTTTATCAATTTTGTTTATCTTCTCAAAGAACCAGCTTTTCATTTTATTGATTTTTGCTATTGTTTCCTTCTTTCTTTTTCATTTATTTCTGATATGATCTTCATGATTTTTTTCTTTCTGCTAACTTTGGGTTTTCTTTTGTTCCTCTTTCTCTAATTGCTTTAGGTGTAAGGTTAGGTTGTTTATTTGAGATTTTTCTTGTCTCTTAAGGTAGGAATATATTGCTATAAACTTCCCTCTTAGAACTGCTTTTGCTGCATCCCATAGGTTTTGGGTCATTGTGTTTTCATTGTCATTTGTTTCTAGGTTTTTTTTTGATTTCCTCTTTGGTTTATTCAGTGATCACTTGGTTATTTACTAGTGTATTGTTTAGCCTCCATGTGTTTGTATTTTTTACAGATTTTTCCTGTAACTGATATCTAGTCTCATAGCATTGTGGTCATAAAAGATACTTGATACGATTTCAATTTTCTTAAAATTTACCAAGGCTTGATTTGAGACCCAAGATATGATCTATCCTGGAGAACGTTCCATGAGCACTTGAGAATAAAGTGTATTCTGTTGTTTTGGGATGGAATGTCCTATAAATATCAATTAAGTCCATCTTGTTTAATGTGTCATTAAAAGCTTGTGTTTACTTATTTATTTTCATCTTGGATGATCTGTTCATTGGTGAAAGTGGGGTGTTAAAGTCCCCTACTATGATTGTGTTACTGTCGATTTCCCCTTTTATGGCTGTTAGCATTTGCCTTATGTATTGGGGTGCTCCTATGTTGGGTGCATAAATATTTACCATTGTTATATCTTCTTCCTGGATTGATCTTTTGATCATTATATAGTGTTCTTCTTTGTCTCTTGTAATAATCTTTATTTTGAAGTCTATTTTGTCTGATATGAGAATTGCTACTTCAGCTTTCTTTTGATTTCCATTTGTATGGAATATCTTTTTCCATCCCCTCATTTGCAGTGTGTATGTGTCCCTAGGTCTGAAGTGGGTCTCTTTTAGACAGCATATATATGGGTCTTGTTTTTGTATCCATTCAGCCAGTCTGTGTCTTTTGGTTGGAGCATTTAATCCACTTACATTTCTGGTAATTATCAATATGTATGTTCCTATTACCACTTCCATAATTGTTTTGGGTTTGTTTTTGTAGGTCTTTTCCTTCTCTTGTGTTTCCTGCCTAGAGAAGTTCCTTTAGCATTTGTTGTAAAGCTGGTTTGGTGGTGCTGAATTCTCTTAGCTTTTTCTTGTCTGTAAAGGTTTTAATTTCTCCGTCGAATCTGAATGAGATCCTCTCTGGGTAATATTGGTTTTAGGATTTCCCCTTTCATCACTTTAAATATGTCTTGCCACTCCCTTCTGGCTTGCAGAGTTTCTGCTGAAAAATCAGCTGTTAACCTTATGGGGATTCCCTTGTATATTATTTGTTGCTTTTCCCTTGCTCCTTTTAATATTTTTTCTTTGTATTTAATTTTTGATAGTTTGACTAATATGTGTCTTGGCATGTTTCTCCTTGGATTTATCCTGTATGGGACTCTCTGCACTTCCTGGAGTTGTTTGACTATTTCTTTTCCCATATTAGGGAAGTTTTCAACTATAATCTTTTCATATATTTTCTCTGTCCCTTTCTTTTTCTCCTCTTTTCCTGGGACCCCTAGAATTCAAATGTTGGTGCATTTAGTGTTGTCCCAGAGGTCTCTGAGACTGTCCACAGTTCTTTTCATTCTTTTTTCTTTATTTTGCTCTGTGGTAGTTATTTCCACTATTTTATCTTCCAGGTCACTTATCCGTTCTTCTTCCTCAGTTATTCTGCTATTGATTCCTTCTAGAGAATTTTAAATTTCATTTATTGTGTTGTTCATCACTGTTTGTTTGTTCTTTAGTTCTTCTAGGTTCTTGTTAAACATTTCTTGTATTTTCTCCATTCTATTTACAAGATTTTGGATCATCTTTACTGTCATTACTCTGAATTCTTTTTCAGGTAGACTGCCTATTTCCTCTTCATTTGTTTGGTCTCGTGGGTTTCTACTTTGCTCCTTTATCTTCTGCGTATTTCTTTTTCTTCTCATTTTGCTTCACTGTGTTTGGGGTCTCCTTTTCGCAGGCTGCAGGTTCGTAGTTCCCGTCGTTTTTGGTGTCTGCCCCCAGTTGGTAAGGTTGGTTCTGTGGGTTGTGTACGCTTCCTGGTGGAGGGGACTGGTGCCTGTGTTCCAGTCGATGAGGCTGGATCTTGTCTTTCTGGTGGGCAGGACCGTGTCTGGTGGTGTGTTTTGGGGTGTCTGTGACCTTATTATGATTTTAGGCAGCCTCTATGGTAATGGGTGGGGTTGTGTTCCTGTCTTACTAGTTGTTTTGCATGGAGTGTCCAGCACTGGAGCTTGCTGGTTGTTGAGTGGAGCTGGGTCTTAACATTGAGACGGAGCTCTCTGGGAGAGCTCTCGTCGATTGATATTACGTGGAGCTGGGAGGCCTCTGGTGGTCCAGTGTGCTGAACTCAGCTCTCCCACCTCAGAGGCCCAGGCCTGACAGCTGGCTGGAGCACCATGGCCCTGTTAGGCACACGGCTTAGAAGAAAAGTGAGAAAATGAGAGAGAGAGAGAGAGAGAGAGAGAGAGGGAGGGAGGGAGAGGGAGGGAGGGGGAGAGAGAGAAGGAGGGAGGGAGGGAGGGGGGAGAGAGAGAGAGAGAGAGAGAAATAGGTAGGGCTTCTGATTGTTTCTATTTTCTGAAAGATTTATGAGATAAGGCCATTAGCTGGAAGTGAGGAGGGTATGATTTGGGATTAAAAGTTTAGGAAGAAATGAGATAAGTCTGTCTTGGAATATGGGGACATATTAGAGGCACATAATTGTCTATTTGGGTAGGGCTAAGGAACACTTAGGATTTGAGAGCAACATTTAAAATGAAACCACTAGAAAATATTTTTCCAGCAACATCCAGCTGCTCAGCTGTAAACACTGAGAAGGGGAATAGTTGAGACAACCAAGGGGGTTGGGCTTTTTGAAAGTGAATACAAAGAAAAACAAGAGGGACATGAGAAATACGAGGAAGTTCCAAGGGAATGATTGTAGTGAGTACTCTGGCATCTAAGATACGTAAATTAGGAAGGGAATAATGGATTGTGAAAAAGCATGTAAACATTGGACTGGAGTCTACAAGTTCATCAAAGAATGTTGCTTTGGGATTAACTGAAGTAAGTTAGAAGGATAGGAATTTGTCCCTAGAAAGTGGAATCCTGGCTCCATATATGTTGTTTTGATGAATTTGTAGGTCTTGTTGATATAAACTTGTTCCATTTTTTTTTTCAGGTTACTGTTTTTTTGGTAATTTGTTATGTCTTTTTTTTTCTGAGACAAAGAATTTTATACACTTATAATTTTGCTCCCACTTGCCAAATATATCTTCATCCTCTCAACCTTACACATAAACTACAACTTCTCAGTTTCTGTTAAGAAAATCAGAAAGTAGAATAATTTTTAGTACTTGGAAGGTTCTTCTTGCAGCCCGTATATTATTTTAAAATTTTATGATAAAATATTGAAGACGTTCAAATGATACAGGGAAAATACCAAAACGGAAGGACCTGACATGCAGTTTCAAAAATAGCATCATACATACACACTACTATATATAAAATAGATAACTAATAAGGACCTACTGTATAGCAAAGGGAACTCTACTCAATGCTCTAATAGCCTATATGGGAAAAGAATCTGAAAAAGTGGATATATGTATAACTGATTCACTTTGCTGTACACCTGAAACCAGCACAACATTATAAATCAACTATACTCCAATAAAAAATTTTTTTAAAGAAGCATCATATATTCAGGTCCCAGGAACCTCTGCCCAAACAGAGGGAAACACCTTCTTGATTTATGTTGCCATTTTGATTTATTTAAATGTTTTGTTGTTGTTTATTAAGACTTTGTTTTTAGAGCAGTTTAAGACTCATAGTCTGATAGTTTTTTAAAAAGGATATTACTTTTAACATTGTGTGTATTCTCTCTTGAAATACATTGAGTTTTACTATCATTTTTTAAACTCCTTTACAATATTTTTTCTTATTCCTGTTTTAAATGATTTTAGCTTTCCCTGACATTCTGTTGTACCATTACTCCTCTATACCATGACCCTTCATTTTGCCTCATCACTCATTGAATGATAAAGATTTTCAACTAATTTCTTCAAAGGGTTCATGGGGAGAATATTTTCCAAATCTTTGTACATCTGAGAATTTTGTTGCCTTCACACATGAGGGAGAATATGGTCCAGTATAATATTCTTGAATAACAACCACTTTGTCTCCAAACTCCTGTTCTTGATATTTTGTGGGCCAACAAAAACAACTGTAACCAAATTGGTTTTTGTTTTATTGATAACTGACTTTTCCCCCTGCCTCAATGTTTTAGAACTTTTTTTCTTTTTCTTTATAATTCAAATATTTTGCCATAATGAGTTCGATTACGGTTTAGCCTAGAACAGGGTAAGTTCTTGCAATATGATACTTGGTTCTTTCTTAACTTCAGAAAAGATTTATCCTTCAGAGCTCTTACTATTGCTTCTGTTCCATTAGCTCTGGAACCTTGGTCAGGAAAATCTCGTGTGCTGGTGCTGTGCTCTCTGCCCTCCATGTGGATCATGCTCAAACACCCGCTTTGATCTTTGGTCAACTTTGTTCTCCACACCACTGATTTAATTTTCTGCAACAATAATTCTACATCTCATAGCTTTCTATATGGCTTTGTTTCTTATTTTTTAACTGAAGGATAATTAAGATATCATAAAATGCACAGAACTTGTGTTCAGTTTGATGGATGTTAACAATTGTATATAGGCATTTAACTACCTTTCAAGAAAACAAGATATTAAACATTTCCATCACTCCAGCAAGGTCCCTTATGGCCTTTCCAGTCAATTCCCCTCCCCACACCCACCCCCAAGCCTTGGCAACCACTTTCTGATTTCTGTCAATGTAGGTTAGCTCTGTTGATCGCTGGATTTCATACATAGGGAACAGACCATACGGTTGTGTGCTCTTTTGTGCCTGGCTTTTTTCACTTAACAAAATTAATTTTAAATTAATTAATTAAAAAAATTATTTTATTGAAGTATAGTTGATTTACAATGTTGTGTTAATTTCTGCTATACAGCAAAGTAATTCAGTTTACATACATATATACATTGTTTTTCATATTCTTTTCTATTATGGTTTATCACAGGATATTGAATAGAGCTCCCTGTGCTATACACTACAACCTGTTGTTTATCCATTCTAAATGTAATAGTTTGCATCTACTAACCCCAAACTCCCAGTCCATCCCTCTCCCTCCCACCCTCCTCAGCAACCACAAGTCTGTTCTCTCTGTCTGTGAGTCTGTTTCTGTTTTGTAGATAGGTTCATTTGTATCATATTTTAGATTCCACACGTAAGTGATATCATATGGTATTTGTCTTTCTCCTTCTGACTTACTTCACTTGGTATGATAATCTCTAGGTAATGCCAAATGGCATTATTTCAGTCTTTTTTATGGCTGAATTGTATTCCATTGTATATATGTACCACATCTTCTTTATCCATTCATCTGTCGATGGACTTTTAGGTTGCTTCCATGTCTTGGCTATTGTAAACAGCACTGCTATGAACATAGGGGTGCATGTATCTTGTCGAATTATAGTTTTACCTGGATATATGCCCAGGAGTGGGACTGCTGGATCATATGGCAACTCTATTTTTAGTTTTTTGAGAAACCTCCATACTCTTCTCCATAGTGGCTGCACTTTACATCCCTACCAATAGTGAAGGAGGGTCCCCTTTTCTCCACACCCTCTCCAGCATTTGTTGTTTGTAGATTTTCTGATGACGCCCATTCTAACTGGTGTGAGGTGGTACCTCATTGTAGTTTTGATTTGCATTTCTCTAATAATTAGTGATGTTGAGTATCTTTTCATGTGCCTGTTGGTCATCTGTATGTCTTCTTTGGAGAAATGTCTATTAAGGTCTTCTGCCCATTTTTTGATTGGGTTGTTTGTTTTTGTGTGTGTGTGTTGTTGAGTTGTATGAGCTGTTTATATATTTTGGAAATTAAGCCCTTGTTGGTAGCATCATTTGCAAATGTTTTCTCCCAGTCCATAGGTTGTCTTTTCATTGTGTTGATGGTTTCCATTGCTGTAGAAAAGCTTGTGAGTTTGATTAGCTCCTATTTGTTTATTTTTGCTTTTATTTTTATTTTGCTTTTATTTCTATTGCCTTGCTTTTATTTTTATTGGCCTTGTTTTTATTTCTATTAATATTTGTTTTCTATTTCTATTGACTGACCTAAGAAAACATTGGTACAACTTATGTCAGAGAATGTTTTGCCTATGTTCTCATGTCTTATATTTAAGTCTTTAAGCCATTTTGAGTTTATTTTTGTGTATGGTGTAAGGGTGTGTTCTAACTTCATTGGGTTACATGTGGCTGTCCAACTTTCCCAATACTACTTGGTGAAGAGACTGTATTTGTTCCATTGTATATTCTTGCCCCCTCTGTCAAAGATTAATTGACTGCAGGTGTGTGGGTTTATTTCTGTGCTCTCTTTTCTGTTCCATTGATACATATATGTCTGTTTTTGTGCCAATACCATGCTGTTTTGATTACTGTAACTTTGTAGTATTGTCTGAAGTCTGGGAGGGTTATGCCTCCTCTTTTGTTCTTCTTCCTCAGGATTGCTTTGGCAATTCTGGGTCTTTTATGGTTCCATATAAATTTTAGGATTTTTTGTTTTAGTTATGTGAAAAATGTCATGGGTAATTTGATAGGGATCACATTAAATCTGTAGATTGCTTTGGGTAGTATGGCCATTTTAACAATATTAATTCTTCCAATCCAAGAGCATGGGATATCTTTCCATTTCTTTGAATCATCTTCAATTTCCTTTATTAATGTTTTATCATTCTCAGCATGTAAGTCTTTCACCTTCTTGGTCAAGTTTATTCCTAAGTATTTTATTTTTTTGATGGAATTTTAAAAGGGATTGTTTTTTTACATTCCCTTTCTCTTATTTTGAGTATGAAGAAATGAAACTGATTTCTTTAAGTTAATCTTGTATCCTGCTACCTTGCTGAATTTATCAGTTCTATTAGTGTTTGTGTGGAGTCTTTAGGGTTTTCTATATATAATATCTTGTCATCTGCATGTAATGACAATTTTACCTCTTCCCTTACAATTTGGATACCTTTTACTTCTTTTTCTTGTCTGACTGCTGTGGCTAGGACTTCCAATACTATGTTGAATAGAAGTGGTGAGAGTGGGCATCCTGTCTTGTTCCAGATTTTAGTGGGAAAGCTTTCAGCGTTTCACCATTGAGTATTATATTGGCTGTGGGTTTGTCATAAATAGCTTTTATTATGTTGAGATATGTTCCCTCTCTACCCACTTTGGTAAGAGTTTTTATCATGAATGGATGTTGAATTTTATCAAATGCTTTTTCTGCATCTATTGAGATCATCATGTGATTTTTGTCTTTACTTTTGTAGATGTGGTGTATCACTTTGATTGATTTGCGTATGTTGAACCATCCTTGTGACTCTGAGATAAATACAACTTGGTCGTGGTGTATGATATCTTTTATGTGTTGTTGGATTTGGTTTGCTAATATTTTGCTGAGAATTTTTGCGTCTATATTCATCAAAGATATTGGCCTGTAATTTTCTTTTTTGGTGGTGTCTTTGTCTGGTTTTGCTATCAGGGTGATGGTGGCTTCATAGAATGTCTTTGAGAGTGTTCCCTCCTCTTCAATCTTTTGGAAGAGTTTGAGAAGGATTGGTATAAGTTCTTTGTAGTTTGGTATATTTCGCCTGTGAAGCCATCTGGTCCTGGACTTTTGTATTATAGGGAGTTTTTTAAAATTACAGATTCTACTTCACTTCTAGTGATCGGTCTGTTCAAATTATCTATTTCTTCTTTATTCCGTTTTGGTGGGCTGTATGTTTCTAGAAACAAGTCCATTCTTCTAGGTTGTTGAATTTGTTGGCATATTATTATTCATAGTATTCTCTTATGGTTTTTTGTATTTCTGTGGTATTGGATGTTACTTCTCCTTTTTCATTTCTTATTTTGTTTATTTGGGTTCCCTTTTCTTCTTGGTGAGCCTGGCCAGAGGTTTGTCAATTTTATTTACCCTTTTGAAGAACCAGCTCTTGGTTTTATTGATTTTTTTTTCTAAGTTTTAATCTCTATTTTAGTTATTTCCTCTCTGATCTTTATTATTTCCTTCCTTCTGCTGACGTTAGCTTTTGTTCTTCTTTTTCTAGTTCTTTTAGGTGGTAAGTTAGGTTGTTTATTTGAGATTTTTCTGAGGAAGGTCTGTATTGCTATGAACTACCCTCTAATAACTGCTTTTGCAGCATCCCATAGATTTTATATGGTTATGTTTTCATTGTCATTTGCCTCAAGGTATTTTTTAATTTCCTCTTTGTATTCATTGTTGACCCACTGGTTTTTTAGTAGCATGTTGTTTAGTCTCCATGTAATCGTTTTATTCTCATTTCTTTCCTCTGGTTGATTCCTAGTTTCATGTCACTGTGGTCAGAAAAGATGCCTGAAATAATTTCTACACTCAAATTTATTGAGGCTTGTTTTGTGTCCTAGTATGTGGTAAATCCTAGAGAATGTTCCATGTGCACTTGAAAAGAGTATGTATTGTGTGGTTTTTTTTTTTTTTTGGGATGTAATGTCCTGAAGATATCAATTAAGTCTATTCTGTTGTATCATTTAGGATCTCAATGTGCCTTATTCATTTTCTGTCTAGAAGATCTGTCCATTGATGTGAGTAGGGTGTTAAAGTCTCATACTATTATTGGATTCCCATCAGTTTCTCCCTTTATGTCTGTTACTATTTGTTTTATGTAGTTGGGTGCTCCTATGTGGGGTGCATGTATGTTGATGAGTGTAATATCCTCTTCTTATATTGATCCTTTTATCATTATATAGTGTCCTTCTTTTTCTTTATGGCCTTTGTTTTAAAGTCTATTTTGTATGATATTAGTATTGCAGTTCCCAAAAGATGAAATATCTTTTTCCATTCCCTCACTTTCTATCTATGTGTGTTCTTTGCCCTAAAGTGGGTCTCTTGTAAGCAGCATATTGTAGGCACTTGTTTTTTTAATCTAATCTGCCACTCTGTGTCTTTTGATTGGAGCATTTAATCCATTGACATTTAACATAATTATTGATAGATATTTATTGCTATTTTAAACCTTGTTTTCCAGTTGGGTTTGTATATCTTCTTTGTCCCTTTTGTTTTTATTTTTTTTGTTTTTCCTTTTATGGTTTGATGATTTCCTTTTATATTACACTTGTGTTCTGTTTTTTTTGGTTTTTGTGAATCTATTGTATGTTTTTTATTTGTTGTTACCACGTTGTTCAAGTATGTTAACCCCTTCCTATATATACTTGCTTTTAGACTGATAGTCATATAGGATCAAACACATTCTAAAAAAAAAAGAATCTACATTTTCTTACTCTCCTACTCCACATTTTATGATTTTGATGTCCTCTTTTACATCTTCATGTTTATCTTTTTACTGTTCATTGTGGTTATCATCACTTTCACAAACATTTTTTGATTTTTTTTAATCTGTATACTGGCTTATTTAAGTGACTTATTTCCAGTTGTGATTTTCTCTTTCCTATAGATTCTTGCTTCTTTTCTATTTAGAGAAGACCTTTCAATATTTCTTTTAGGATAGGTTTAGTGTTGCTGTGGGGGTTTTTTTAGCTTTTGCTTGTCTTGAGAAATTCTTTGTCTCTCCTTCTATTCTAAATGATAATCTTGCTGGGTAGAGTAACCCAGTTTGCAGATTTTTCCCTTTTAGGACTTTGAATATATCTTGCCACTCCCTTCTGGCCTGCAACATTTCTGTCGAGAAATCAGCTGATAGACTTATGGGGGTTGCTTTGTAATTAACTCTTTGTTTTTCTCTTGCTGCCTTTAGAATCCCCCTCTTTAACTTTTGCCATTTTAATTATAATATGTCTTGGTGTAGTCTGAGTTCATCTTGTTGGGGACGCCCTGTGCTTCTTGTACCTGCATATCTGTTTCCTTCTTTAGGTTTGGGAAGTTTTTAGCCATAATTTATTCAAATACACTTTCGATCCCCTTTTCTCTTTCTTCTTCTTCTGGAATCCCTATTATGCATAGATTGACATGCTTTATATTATTCCGTAGGTCTCTTATATTGCTTTCATTTGGCTTTCTGTCTGCTGTTCTGTTTGAGTGATTTCCATTATTCTGTCTTCCAGATCACTTACTCGTTTTTCTGCATTATTCAATCTGCTATTCATTGCCTTTGGCTCAGCTTTCATCTCAACAAATGAGTTTTCTTATTTTTCTTGGCTCCTTCAGGATTTTGATTTTCTCCTTTTTGAATTCAGTGTCTGTTAAGCTGGAGAGGTCTGGTTAATTGTTCTTTCAGGGGAATTCTCTTGATCTTTTAACTGGGAGTGGTTCCTCTGCTTCTTCATTTTTCTTATGTTTATCTTACTCTGAGTTTAGGAGAAACAATTATCTACTGTGGTCTTGGAGGGCTATTTTTATGTGGGAGCATCCCTAATTAGCCTGTGTAGGTTTAATATTTTTGGTACAAGTCCTATTTTTAATATGGATGCCTGCTGCCTCTTTCCTCAGTGTGTGCTGGCCATTATCGTCTTGATGGGGGGTGTGACTGGTGTTGTGGTGATCAGAGCTGGTACTGGATGTTGAGTGGGGCCTCCTCTTTGCTCTGTGGTTGTCACAGCCTTGTGGGGGCAGGGTCTTCTCCCTAGTTGTCGGAGTAGAAGCCCCTTATCCATTTCTGAGCTGTGGTGTGAGGTAAGCAGGGTTGGAGCACTCCCACTGGGAGAGGAGCCACTGAGTATTCCTTCACCGAAGCTGTCCACCTAGGAGTGCACTTTGGTGTGTCACCTGTCACCCATTGTACAGGCTCACAAAGTACACTGAGGTTAGCACTGCCCTTGGCTCTGCCTCCACCGTGGGAATGCCAGCAATTGGCCCTGGTGTCCCTCAGGCATTGTTATCACAAAGCCACCAGCAGAGATCTGTAGGCGCAGATCCACTGAAGTCAGATACCAGGACTGCAGCAGTCTCACACCTGGGCTCACCATGGAAGCTGTGGAGACAGCCCAGACCCTGGCCTGGCCCAGCCTCCACATGAACACGCCCACAAAGCCCACAGCTGCTAAGGCCAGACCTGTCCCAGCCACGGGAGAACCCGCCATCCACTCTGATGACCCACAGGCACTGAGTTTACCAAGCCAGTGGCAGTGGCATAAATCCGTGTATTGTGCAGCCACAGGGAGAGATTTCAGTCCTGCTTCCCAAGTTGTGCAACCCCTGGGGCTCAGCTCTGATTTCAGCCCCACCTCTGTGTGTGGGCAACCCACTGGCTTGCGTGCTCCCAGAGCTCACAGAGGCGGTGCTGTGCCGCCTGAGCGAGCACGGAGAAAAAGGCTGCTATGGTGGGCCCTGCCACTCCCTTCACGCCCCTCTTAATGGTGCTTCACTTCTATGGTGGGCCTGGGCTTCTCTATGTACATCCCAGGTTGTGGCCGTACCATACTCCAGCCCCTTCAGGCTGTGTCCCCACAGCCAACCCCAGGTCTCTCCCTAGGTCTGTCCTCTAAAGCTCAAGTTTCAGCACCCAGCCCCCACCTGCAACAGCAGACACATATCTCAGGCTGGGGAGTGCAGGGCAGTGGCACAGACCTTCTGGGAAGCTCTCTCTCTGTTCTGCCAGCCACAAACCGAATGCTGTGCTTTCCTCCAAGCCTCTGAAGCTTGCTTTCTGTCCCCCACCAGAGAGAGGACTGATCTCCCCACCAGAGAGAGGGCTTCCTGGGGTGCAGGAACCTTTCCTCTTTTTCACCTCCCTCCCTGGGGCACAGGTCCCAGCCTGCTTCCTTTTTTTCCTTCTTCTTTCATCCTACCCAGTTAAGGTGGAGAAATTTCTCAGATAGTTTTCTGTTATCTGAGGTCTTCTGCCAGCGTTCAGTAGGTATTCTGTGAGAATTGTTTGCTGTATTTGTGGGAGGAGGTGAGCTCCACGTCCTTCTGCTCTGCCGTCTTGATTGGACCCCTTTTTAAAATTTATTTTATAGAAGTATAGTTGATTTACATTTGTTGTGTTCGTTTCCGCTGTAGAGCAAAGTAATTTAGTTATATATATATATATATATATATATATATATATATATATTCTTTTTCTTCTTTTTCATATTCTTTTACATTATGGTTTATCACAGGATATTGAACATAGTCCCCTGTGCTATACAGTAGGACCTTGCTGTTTATTCATCCTATATATAATAGTTTGCATCTGCTAATCCCAAACTCTCAATCCATCCCTCCCCCAAACTTCCTCCCCCTTGGCAACCATAAGTCTGTTCTCTATGTCTGTGAGTCTGTTTCTGTTCTGTAGATACAGGAAGAGATGAGTGGGAAGGACAGGAGGGACCAGGTGGTGCCTGATATCTTTACTTCCCTAAGGAATTTAGACTTGACACTGTTGCTAATGGGAGGGAATGCTTAAGGATTTTTTTTTATTGAAGTATAGTTGATTTACATGTTTCAGGTATAAAGCAAAGTGATAAATTATATATAAAAAACTTTATTAAAATGTTATATATATATATATAAAAAATTCTTTTTCAGATTCTTTTCCATTGGAGGTTATTAGAAGATATTGAATATATTATTACAAGATGTTGAATATAGTTCCCTGTGCTATACAGTAGATCCTTGTTTGTTTATTTTATATATAGTAATGTGTATCTGTTAATCCCAAATTCCTAACTTCTGCCTCCCCCATCCCCTTTGGTAACCATAAGTTTGGTTTCTATGTCTGTGAGTATATTTCTGTTTTGTAAATAAGTTCATTTGTATCATTTTTTAGATTCCACATATAAATGATATCATATGATATTTTTCTCTGTCTGACTTACTTCACTTAGTGTGATAATCTCTAGGTCCATCCATGTTGCTGCCAATGGCAGTATTTCACTCGTTTTAATGGCTGAATGATATTCCCTCGTATATATATATACACCACATCTTCTTTATCCATTCCTCTGTCAGTGGACATTTAGGTTGCTTCCAAGTCTTTGCTATTGTATATAGTGCTACAATGAACATTGGGGTGCATGTATCTTTTCAAAGTATGTTATTCTGTGGATACATGCCCAGGAGTAGGATCCCTGGATCATATGGTAGTTCTATTTTTAGTTTTTTAAGGATCCTCCATACTCTTCTCCACAATGGTTGTACTAGTTTACATTCCCACCAACAGTATAAGAGGGTTCCCTTTTCTCCACACCCTCTGCAGCATTTATTGTTTGTAGACTTTTTGATGATGGCCATTCTGACTGATGTAAAGTGATACCTCATTGTAGTTTTGATTTGAATTTCCCTAATAACTAGTGATGTTGAGCATCTTTTCATGTGCTTTTTGGTCTTCTGTATGTCTTCTTTTTTTTTTTTTTAAGCTGTACCACGCAGCTTGCAGGTTCCCTGACCAGGGATTGAACCTGGGCCATGGCAGTGAAAGCGCTCAGTCCTAACCACTGGACTGCCAGGGAATTCCCTCTGTATGTTTTCTCTGGAGAAATGTCTATTTAGATCTTCTGCCCTTTTTTTTTTTTTTTTTTTTTTTTTTTTTGGCTGCATTGGGTCTTTGTTGCTGCGCGTGGGCTACTCTTCATTGTGGTGCGCGGGTTTCTCATCGTGGTGGCTTCTCTTGTTGTGGAGCACGGGCCCTAGGCGTGTGGGCTTCAGTAGTTGCAGCACGTGGGCTCAGTAGTTGTAGCTCGCAGGCTCTAGAGCACAGGCTCAGTAGTTGTGGCGCATGGGCTTAGTTGCTCTGTGGCATGTGGGATCTTCCCGGACCAGGGCTCGAACCCATGTACCCTGCATTGGCAGGCGGATTCTTAACCACTGGGCCACCAGGGAAGCCCCTGCCCATTTTTTGATTGGGTTGTGGGGTTTTTTTTGATATTGAGCTGCATGAGCTGTTTGTTTATTTTGGAGATTCATTTGCAAATATTTTTCTCCCATTCTATGGGTTGTCTTTTCATTTTGTTTATGGTTTCCTTTGCTGTGCAAAAGCTTTTAAGTTTCATTAGGTCCCATTTGTTTATTTTTGTTTTATTTTCGTTACTCTAGGAGGTGGATCCAAAAAGATCTTGCTGCAATTTATGTCAAAGAGTGTTCTGCCTGTGTTTTTCCTCTAAGAATTTTATAGTATCTGGTCTTACATTGAGGTCTTTAATCCATTTTGAGTTTATTTTTGTGTATGGAGTTAGAGAATGTTCTAATTTGATTCTTTTATGTGTAGCTGTCCAGTTTTCCCAGCAACACTTATTGAGGAGACTGTCTTTTCTCCATTCTATATTCTTGCCTCCTTTGTAGTAGACTAATTTACCATAGGTGCATGGGTTTATTTCTGGGCTTTCTATCCTGTTCCATTGATCTATATTTCTGTTTTTGTGCCAGTACCATACTGTTTTGATTACTGTAGCTTTGTAGTATAGTCTGAAGTCAGGGAGCCTGATTCCTCCAGGTCCGTTTTTCTTTCTCAGGTTTGCTTTGGCTCTGTTGTCTTTTGTGTTTCCACACAAATTTAAAAATTTTTTGTTCTATTTCTGTGAAAAATGTTATTGGTAATTTAATAGGGATTGCATTGAATCTGTAGATTGCCTTGGGTAGTACAGTCATTTTGACAATATTGACTCTTCCAATACAAGAACATGGAATATCTTTCTGTCTGTTTGTGTTATCTTTTATTTCTTTCATCAGCATCTTATAGCTTTCAGAATACAGGTCTTTTACCTCCTTAGGTACATTTATTCCTAGGTATTTTATTCTTTCTTATGCAATGGTAAATGGGATTGTTTCCATAATTTCTCTTTCTGATCTTTCGTTGTTAGTGTATAGAAATGCAACAGATTTCTGTGTATTAATTTTGTATCCTGCAACCTTACTGAATTCATTGATGAGCTCTAGTACTTTTCTGTGGCATCTTTAGGATTTACTATGTATAGTATCATGTCATATGCAAACAATGACAGTTTTCTTTTCCAATTTGGATACCTTTTATTCTTCTTCTTCTCTGATTGCCATGGCTAGGACTTCTAAAACTATGTTGAATAAAAGTGGTGATTGCAGACATCCTTGTCTTGTTCCTGATCACAGAGGAAATGGTTTCAGCTTTTCCCCATTGAGTATGATGTTAGCTGTGGGTTTGTCATATATGGCCTTTATTATGTTGAGGTAGGTTCCCTCTATGCCCACTTTCTGGAGAGTTCTTATCATAGATGGGTGTTGAATTTGGTCAAAAGCTTTTTCCGCATCTATTGAGATGATCATATGGTTTTTATTCTTCAGTGTTAATGGGGTGTATCACAGTGATTGATCTGTGGATATTGAAAAGTCCTTGCACCCCTGGGATAAATCCTAGTTGATCATGGTGTATCATCCTTTAATGTATTGTTGGATTTGGTTTGCTAGTATTTGGTTGAGGATTTTTGAGTCTATGTTCATCAGTGATATTGGCCTGTAATTCACTTTTCTCATGGTATCGTTGGCTGGTTTTTGTATCAGGGTGATGGTGGCTTCCTAGAATGAGTTTGGGAGTGTTCCTTCCTCTGCAAAAGGATAGTTATTAACTCTTCTCTAAATGTTTGACAGAATTCGCCTGGAAGCCATCTAGTCCTGGACTTTTGTTTGTTGGAAGCTTTTTCATCACAGTTTCAATTTCAGTACTTGTGATTGGTCTCTTCTTATTTTCTATTTCTTTCTGGTTCAGTCTTGGAAGATTGTACCTTTCTAAGAATTAGTCCATTTCTTCTGGGTTTCCATTTCATTGGCATATAGTTGCTTGTAGTAATCTCTTATGATCCTTTGTATTTCTGCAGTGTCAATTGTAACTTCACCTTTTTCATTTCTAATTTTATTGATTTGAGCCCTCTCCCTTTTTTTCTTGATGAGTCTGGCTAAAGGTTTATCACTTTTGTTTATTTTCCCCAAGGAACCAGCTTTTAGGTTCACTGATCTTTTCTTTTTTTCATTTCTCTTTCATTTATTTCTGCTCTGATCTTTATGACTTCTTTCCTTCTACTAACTTTGGATTTTGTTTGTTTTTCTCTCTCTCGGTTCTTTAGGTATAAGTTTGGATTGTTTATTTGAGATTTTTCTTGTTTCCTGATATAAGACTGTATTGCTATAAACTTTCCTCTTAGAACTGCTTTTGCTGTGTCCCATAGGTTTTGGATTGTTGTGTTTTCATTTTCATTTGTCTCTAGGTATTTTTTGATTTCCTCTTTGATTTCTTCAGTGATCCATTGGTTGTTTAGTAACATATAGTTTAGCCTCCACGTGTTTGTGTTTTTTCCATTTTTTTTCTTGTAGTTGATTTCTAATCTCATAGTGTTGTGGTTGGAGAAAATGCTTGGTATGATTTCAGTTTTCTTAAGTTTACTGAGGTTTGCATTGTGGCCCAGCATGTGTTCTATCCTGGAGAATGTTGCATGTGCACGTCAGAAGAATGTGTTTTTTCTGCTGCCTTTGGATGGAATGCTTTATAAATATCAATTAAGTCCATCTGCTCTTATGTGTTATTTAAGGCCTGTATTTCCTTATTGATTTTATTTCTGGATGATCTGTCCATTGATGAAAGTGGGGTGTTAAAGGCCCCCATTATTACCCTGTTGCTGTCAATTTCTCCTTTTATGGCTGTTAGCATTTACCTTATGTATTGAGGTGCTCCTATGTTGGATGCATATATATTTACAATTGTTATATCTTCTTGGATTGATCCCTTTATCATTATTTAGTGTCCTTCTTTGTCTCTTGTAACAGTTTTTATTTTAAAGTCTATTTTGTCTGAGTATTGCTCTTCCAGCTTTCTTTTGATTTCCATTTGCATGGGATACCTTTTTCCATCCCCTCATTTTCAGTCTGTATGTGTCCCTAGATCTGAAATGGGTTGCTTGTAGATAGCATATATATGGGTCTTATTTTTGTATCTATTCTGCCAGTCTATGTCTTTTGGTTGGAGCATTTAATCCGTTTACATTTAAGGTAATTATCGATATGTATGTTCTTATTGCCATTGTTAATTGTTTGGGGTTTGTTTTTGAAGGTCTTTTTTCTTCCCTTCCTCTTTTGTTTTGTGATTTGATGTCTAACTTTAATGTTGTGTTTGAATTCTCTTTTCTTTTGTGTGTGTGTGTATCTATTGTAGATTTTTGGTTTGCAGTTACCATGAGGTTTTGATAGATTAGTCTGTATACATATGCAAGTTTGTTTTAAGCTGTTGGTCTCTTAATTTCAAATGCATTTCCAATATCCTGCATTTGTCCTCTCCTCTTCTCATGTTTGCTGGTTTTGATATATTTGTGTGTGGATGATTTCCTATGTTTACTGTATGTTTGCCTTTACCGGTGAGATTTCCCATTTCGTAATTTTCTTGTTTCTCATTGTGGCCTTTTCTTTTCTGCCTAGAAAAGTTCCTTTAGCATTTGCTGTAAAGCTGGTTTGGTGGTCCTGAATTCTGTTAGCTTTTGCTTGTCTGTAAAGCTTTTGATTTCTCTGTCAAATTTGAATGAGAGCCATGCTAGGTAGAGTATTCTTGGTTATAGGTTTTTCCCTTTCATCACTTTAAATATATCATGTCACTCCCTTCTGGCCTGCACAGTTTTTGCTGAAAAATCAGCTGACAACATACAAGGGAACTCCCATAAGGTTACTTATTGCTTTTCCCTTGTTGCTTTTAATGTTTTCTCCTTGTCTTTAATTTTTGTCAGTTTGATTGATATGTGTCTAGGTGTGTTCCTCCTTGGGTTTATCCTGTATGGGACTCTGTGCTTCCTGTACTTGAGTGAGTGTTTCCTTCCCATGTTAGGGACATTTTCGACTATTATCTCTTCACGTATTTTCTCAGGCCCTTTCTCTCTCTCTTCTCCTTCTGGGGCCCCTATAATGCAAATGTTGGTGTGTTTAATGTTGTCCCAGAGGTCTTTTTGACTGTCCTCATTTCTTTTCATTCTTCTTTCTTTGTTCTGCAGCAGTGGTTTCCACCAATCTGTCTTCCAGCTTACTTATTCGTTTTTCTGCCTAATTTATTCTGCTATTGATTCCTTCTAGTATGTTTTTCATTTCAGTGATTTTATTGTTCATCTCTGTTTGTTCTAAAGATTCTAGCTCTCTATTAAACATTTCTTGTATCCTCTGAGTCTGTGCCTCCATTCTTTTTCCAAGATCTTGAATCACATTTACTATCATTACTATGAATTCTTTTTCATGTAGATTGCCTATCTCAACTTCACTTAGTTCTTCTGGGTTTTTATCTTGTTCCTTCTTTCTGCTGTCTCATTTTGTCTAACTTTCTGTGTTTGCCATCTCCATTCCTCAGGCTGCAGGATTGTAATTCTTCTTGGTTCTGGTGTGTGCCCTGTGGTGGGTGAGACTGGTCTGGGGGCTTGTGCTGGCTTCCTGGTGGGAGGAACTGGTGCCTGCCCACTGGTGGGTGGAGCTGGGTCTTGTCCCTCAGGTGGGCAGGGCTATGTCAAGGGGTGTGTTTATAGGCAGCTTTTGGCTCAGGATGACTTTAGGCAGCCTGTCTGCTGATGGGTGGGGCTGTGTTCCCACCCTGTTTGTTGTTTGGCCTGAGGCATCCCAGCACTGAAGCCTGCAACCTGTTGGGTGAGGCCAGTTCTCAGTGCCAAAACAGCTATCTATCTCCAGGAGAGTTAATGCCTATGAGTATTCCCTGGGGCATCCGCCACCAATGTCCTTGCCCCCAGAGTGAGCCACAGCCAACCCCTACCTCCCCAGAAGACCCTCCAAGACTTGAAGATAGGTCTGGCCCAGCCTCTTATGGAGTCACTGCTTTGCTCTCGGTTCCAGTTCCTGTGAAACCTTGTGTGCTTCCTCAAGAGTGGAGTGTCTGTTTCCCCTTGTCCTGTGGAGCTCCTGCATTCAAGCCCCACTGGCCTTCAAAGCCAAATGCTCTGGGGGCTCCTCCTTCTGATGCCAGACCCCCAGGCTGGGGAGCATGACATGGGGCTCAGAACTATCACTCCTGTGGGAGAACCCCTGCGATATAATTATTTTCCAGTTTGCAGGTCACCTACCTGGCAAGTATGAGATTTTATTATATGGTGAAAGCACCCGTCCTGCCATCTTGTTGTGGCTCCTTCTTTGTCTTTGGATGTAGAATATCTTTTTTGGTAGGTTCAAGTCTTTTTGTCGATGGTTGTTCAGCAATCAGTTGTGATTTTGGTGTTTTCGTGAGAGGAGGTGAGCTCAAGTCTTTCCATTCTGCCATCTTGTCTCCTCTAGGCATCTAAATCTTCTACACCACATCTTCTTTTTCCATTCCTCTGTTGATGGACATTTAGGTTGCTTCCATGTCTTGGCTACTGTAAATAATGCTGCTGTGAACATAGGGGTGCATGTATCTTTTTGAATTATAGTTTTGTCCAAATATATGCCTAGGAGTAGGATTGCTGGATTATATGGCAACTCTGTTTTTAGTTGAGGAAGCTCCAGTTTTCCATAGTGGCTGCACTAATTTACATTCCCACCAATAGTGTAGGAGCATTCCCTTTTCTTCACACCCTCTCCAGCATTTTTAACAAAATATATTTGAGATTTATCCATATTCTGCATATTTCAATGTTTTGTTCTGTTTTTAGAATGCTGAATAATATTTAATTGTATAAATATGCCACATTTGCCTATCTGTCCTCCTGTTGGAAGGTGTTTGGACTATTTCCAGTTTGGGGCTATTATGAATAAAGATATTATAAATATTCTTGTACAACTATTTGTGCAAATATGTGTGTCCATTTCTCTAGGGTAAATACCCAAAATGGAATTACTGATATATATTTAACTTTATAAGAAACTGTCAAACAGTTCTCTACATTGGTTGTACCATTTAATCTCCCTGCAGTAGCGTATGAGGGGTCTACATGCTTCTTATTCTTTTTTTCTTTTCTTTTTCAGTTTTCTTCTTTCATTTTCAGATTTTCCTTTTCCATCAGAACTCACGGTCTTTTCATACTGCCATGTCTTCTTGTACTCTAAGGATGATAGCAATTTTCTGAACTCTTATTCTGGATCCTGAAGTAGATGCTTTTCAGAGGTATGTTCATCTTCTTATTCTTTTTGATACTGCTTTCTCTTGTTTTGCAATATTTTTGTGAAGCTTCATGAGGGTTTCTCCTATTTAATATTTGAGAAAGTCCAGATCTGCCTCTACTTCTTATAGACATGGTGAATAATCCATTCTTGGACCTGCTCTCTGTCCACAGTATAAGTTAAATAATCTACTGAAGTCCAAAGCAGAAGGACAAGTTTATACATAAAGGTCATGTTTAGGTAATACTGGTGCATAGGATGGCTGTTACAATAGAGACTATGTAAAATGCAACAACATTCTCCAAGTTGATGTGATAATATATCATATTTAATCAAACCTTTAATCAGGAAACCAACGTTACTTTTTCCCTTTTAAGCCTATCTATCTTTATTAACTACTGCAACATGCCAGGTATGTGCTAACCACCTCACATACATTTTTTTTTCATTTAAGCCTCAAAACAAGGTTGTAACATAGACATTATTATAATTATTGTTGTTCTTGTTATAGAAATTAGGAAACGAAGCCTTAGAAAATTAAGGTAATTTGCTCAAGGTCTTACAGCTAATAAGTGACATAGCTTTACCTTTAGACCATCACTATACAACCCAAAATCACGAACTGGAAATCATGTGATGAACTTAAATCATGGAGACCAAAATCCTAGAAAATTTGAAAGCAGTACATCTGTTTTTGCATTTCTACCAAATTTTCCATTCATTGACAAAAACTCTTGGCCACTTTTTTCTTATTCATTAAAGCTTTTCTGTGAAGTTAAAAATAACTGGTTTCCTGCCATATACCTGAGACTATATCCAGGTACTACACAATCTCAATGATTCAAGGCTTAAATTCAAAATTTTAAGAACTTTAATTGCTTTGATTCATGTAAAATTAAGAAAAGCTTCTAATCTAGCACACCTCTTTACAATTATAGATAAATCATTTTGTATTATTGTATGTCTTACCAATATTGCTTGGTATAAAAATTAACTGAGACGAGTTATTGAAGAAAACGATAAAAAACCATTATTGTCAATATGCAAACATTCTGGTGCTCTTACATATCAGGAAGACAAACGCATCAAGAATGAAAAATAAGACCTTGTGCCCCACAGCCATTTAAAAAATTTTTTTTTTTAGTTCATTCACACACAGTGATTTAAAAAAAAGGTTCACAGCGGATGCCTAAACATTTGGGCCTGACTGACACTTCCAAAGTGAGCAGCACTGTACACACTCAAGAAAAACAATTCAAATGTACTGTGAAAAAAAAGGAGACATCACTAATTCATCAGCCACCTAGACAGTCCTTCAGCCTAGCAAACATCAGACTGCCTGTGGGAATTAGAATCTCATTTTGTTAAAAACTGCTTAAAAGCAAAGCATGCTTTTTAACATATCTTAGAGTTCTCCGTTATGGCATAGACTGAATTTGTGCTCACTACTGGCAAAGTTGAATAATTTTCTTTTGAGACAGTATTTGTGATGACACAGTTATTGAAAACCAAAAACATACAAATCCAAACCATTGACATTTAGCAGGAAGGACAAAACAAACAAACAAAAAAAAACAAGGACTTTTCAAAAAGAATCTCTAAAACACTTGAGAAGGACTTATCCTTTATAGCCCCGTGTCTGAATAGTAAACATGGTTAATGGCTTTCAAGAGGTTAATGTCATCAAAACTTTTCCCTTCGCATACACTTTCTTACTGCTTCCAACCTCACTATTTTATTAGCTCTAGATATGACTACCAGAAAATAAGTCTTTTAAAACATAGAACTCTTACTTGAAAATTAGTCACATTTGAAAGTTATGCACTTAACCACTTTGCCATGGTTCTTCATGGGAAACTACTAACCTGTACCCAGCCCTATCTTCACTCCATGTTTCAGGACCTCTGGCACATCGAGAAGGCCGCTGCTGAGCCTGCAGAGAGAGGAGATAGTCAGAATAAGGAGACCCACGTGGGTCCAACAAGAGAAGGGCACTAACAAAAATGATGGTGATATCACTGAAAATTATGATTCCCATCTCAGCTCTAATGCTGACACAAACACATTAGTCAAATCAGACCATCGAGTCCTGGAGTAAAAAAGGATCATGAAGGAGTGTGAACCATTGAGCAGAGGTTAGTATCAGGAGGGCGCAAAGCAGCAAGAATTAGAAGGGAGAGCAGGGGATCATTTGTAAGGAAAAATAAATGAAGAAATTAAATCTTGCAACTAGTTCAAAAATTTTTGCAATTTTTAGTATTTTTTCAGCATAAGATACAAATGACAAAATTGTAAGATATTTAAAGTGTACAACATGATGATTTGATATATGTATACAGTGCGAGAGGATTTCCCCCCGCTGAGTCGACCAACACATCTATCACCTCACATATTTACCTTTTTTATTTGTGAGAACATACAAGTTCTACTCTCTTAGCAAATTTCAGTTATACAATATGGTGTTATCAACTATAGGTCTTTAATTTTTTTTTTAATTTTTTTTTTAACCAACCCATCCTTCTATGCTAGGAAGTAGAAATTGTAAAGCGTTGCCTTTCCTCTCTTCCTGGGATCATTTGTTGCTCTGAATGAGTAGCGACTTGCAAGATCAAAGAAAGAGGGGTATAGCTGGAAGAGGGGGTGCAGGTTTTAAGTCAGGGCCTGGTGGTTCAAATGCTACTTCTGAGGACAGCAGTAACTAGGAGAGATGGTTCCTGGACTGAATTCCGGAGCTCGTGACCCTGTCTCAGTAGATGTGCCGCCTTTCTAAAGAGACAAAGAAAAACTAAAGCAATCCTTAGAAGTCTGAGAAGATGCAAAGGTCAAAGTAGTCTGCTTGAAAATCCACATAATTATCATTTTCAAACTGCCAGTGCACATGCAATAAATCTCTCAAAGTGGTTGGAGAAAGAATAACAGTGACCATTCAAACCAAAATATTAGCCATAAAGAAATTTAACTTCAAACCTCAGTTTGCAAAACTGGGTCATGTTTTAATTTAGATGTTGTGTAACTAAACCCACAGGATGTTAAACCCTTCCCCTAACTGGTCACTAGACCATAATTACGGTCACTAAGCTGTACATAGGCAAGATTCCCTGTTATGTATGGCCGCTTTATGTCTGAAAACTAAAAGCCTCTGGAACCTCTCAAAACACTCCAGAAATACATTGCTGTGGCTCTCGTGCCTTTCCCATACTGCCACTGATGTAGAACTTTTTCATTTGCAAAGTTCCTAGACTTCTGACTGCTGGCACCTCCTACTCTTTGCCTGGAGGCTCTTTCACTTGGGTAGAGCCCGCTCTGCACTTGTTTGGGGAAGGTCCAAAGTTTCAGGGACTTCATGCCCCTTCGCACCCACCCAGCAGCCCTCCACCAATAACTGATAAGTTTAGGTATAATTACTCTGGCTCCCCTACCCTTGGGCAGGTTGTCTTTGAGGTCTGCTTTGTACACTGGCTCCCTGAGTTTTCCAGAAGGATTAAATTCCAGGAACCCATGGTGGTAACTAGCTTGGTGACGTGCTCTTTACTGTCTTCCTTCCCTTCTCTGTCTCACCCCATAAAGGTGCTTCCTGAGATCACCTCCCAAATAAATTACTTGTACATAAATCCTCACATCATATTCTGCTTCTGCAAGAACTCTAAAACAAGTAAGGATATAAAGTAAAACTCAAAAAATGAAAATCTAAAAACTACAGACCAATATCACTGATGAACATAGATGCAAAAATCCTTAACAAAATACTGGCAAAGAGAATCCAACAGCACATTAAAAGGATCATACACCATGATCAAGTGGGGTTTATCCCAGGAATGCAAGGATTCTTCAATATACGCAAATCAATCAATGTGATACGCCATATTAACAAACTGAAGGATAAAAACCATATGATCATCTCAATAGATGCAGAGAAAGCTTCTGACAAAATTCAACACCCATTTATGATAAAAGCCATGCAGAAAGTAGGCATAGAGGGAACTTTCCTCAACATAATAAAGGCCATATATGACAAACCCACAGCCAACATCGTGCTCAATGGTGAAAAACTGAAACCATTTCCACTAAGATCAGGAACAAGACAAGGCTGCCCACTCTCACCACTATTATTCAACATAGTTTTGGAAGTTTTAGCCACAGCAATCAGAGAAGAAAAAGAAATTAAAAGGAATCCAAATTGGAAAAGAAGTAAAGCTGTCACTGTTTGCAGATGACATGATACTATACAAAGAGAATCCTAAAGATGCTACCAGAAAACCACTAGAGCTAATCAATGAATTTGGTAAAGTAGCAGGATACAAAATTAATGCACAGAAATCTCTTGCATTCCTATACACTAATGATGAAAAATCTGAAAGTGAAATTAAGGAAACACTCCCATTTACCATTGCAACAACAAGAATAAAATACCTGGGAATAAACCTACCTAAGGAGACAAAAGACCTGGTATGCAGAAAATTATAAGACACTGATGAAAGAATTAAAGATGATACAAATAGATGGAGAGATCTACCATGTTCTTGGATTGGAAGAATCGACATTGTGAAAATGACTATAGTACCCAAAGCAATCTACAGATTCAATGCAATCCCTATCAAACTACCACTGGCATTTTTCACAGAACTAGAACAAAAAATTTCACAATCTGTGTGGAAACACAAAAGACCCCGAATAGCCAAAGCAATCTTGAGAAAGAAAAACGGAGCTGGAGGAATTAGGCTCCCTGACTTCAGACTGTACCACAAAGCTACAGTAATCAAGACTGCATGGTACTGGCACAAAAACAGAAATATAGATCAATGGAACAGGATAGAAAGCCCAGAGATAAACCCACGCACATATGGTCACCTTATCTTTGATAAAGGAGACAAGAATATATGTGGAGAAAACACAGCCTCTTCAATAAGTGGTGCTGGGAAAACTGGATAGCTACATGTAAAAGAATGAAATTGGACCACTCCCTAACACCATACACAAAAATAAACTCAAAATAAAGACCTAAATGTAAGGCCAGACACTATTGAACTCTTAGAGGAAAACATAGGCAGAACACTCTATGACATGAATCACAGCAAGATCCTTTTTGACCCACCTCCTAGAGAAATGAAAATAAAAACAAAAAGAAACAAATGGGACCTAATGAAACTTAAAAGCTTCTGCACAGCAAAGGAAACCATAAACAAGACAAAAAGACAACCCTCAGAATGGGAGAAAATATTTGCAAATGAAGCGACTGACAAAAGATTAATCTCCAAAATTTACAAGCAGCTCATGCAGCTCAATATCAAAAAAAAAACAAACAACCCAATACAAAAATGGGCAGAAGGCCTAAATAGACATTCCTCCAAAGAAGATATACAGATTGCCAACAAACACATGAAAGAATGCTCAACATCATTAATCATTAGAGAAATGCAAATCAAAACTACAAAGAGGTATCATCTCACACCAGTCAGAATGGCCATCATCAAAAAATCTACAAACAATAAATGCTGGAGAGGGTGTGGAGAAAAGGGAACCCTCTTGCACTGTTGGTGGGAATGTAAACTGATACAGCCACTATGGAGAACAGTATGGAGGTTCCTTAAAAAACTAAAAATAGAACTACCATATGACCAAGCAGTCCCACTACTGGGCATATACCCTGAGAAAACCATAATTCAAAAAGAGTCACGTACCACAATGCTCATTGCAGCACTCTTTACAATAGCCAGGACATGGAAGCAACCTAAGTGTCCATCAACAGATGAATGGATAAAGAAGATGTGGCACATATATACAATGGAATATTACTCAGCCATAAAAAGAAACGAAATTGACTTATTTGTAGTGAGGTGGATGGACCTAGAGTCTGTCATACGGAGTGAAGTAAGTCAGAAAGAGAAAAACAAATACCGTATGCTAACACGTATATATGGAATCTAAGAAGTTAAAAAAAAAAGGTCCTGAAGAACCTAAGGGCAATACGGGAATAAAGACACAGACCTACTAGAGAATGGACTTGAGGATATGGGGAGGGGGAAGGGCAAGCTGGGACAAGGTGAGAGAGTGGCGTGGACATATGTACACTAGCAAATGTAAAATAGATAGCTAGTGGGAAGCAGCTGCACAGCACAGGGAGATCAGCTCGGTGCTTTGTGACCACCTAGAGGGGCGGGATAGGGAGGGTGGGAGGGAGGGAGACGCAAGAGGGAAGAGATATGGGGATATATGTATATGTATAACTGATTCACTTTGTTATAAAGCAGAAACTAACACACCATTGTAAAGCAATTATACTCCAATAAAGATGTTAAGAAAAAAAAAATCTAGCAGAAGCTAATAAATTTATTGAAGGAATATATGAATGATCCACCCCAACCTGCCTCTAGCTCTGTTCTGGGCCAACTAACACAAGAAATGAGAAATCCTTTCTGTATCTAATCATGGAGCATGAATTCTTAGCCTGGCGTCCAAGGATTGGCATTATGGAATCTATGAATTCCCTGAAATTAGATGCAGCATTTTTATGTCTATGGGCTTTTTTTTCTGAAGATACAGGCCACAAGTTTCATCTGATTCCCTTATGCATCTATAGCCTTTCAAAGGTTAAGAACCAGGTATAAATAAAAATTTTGCTTGGGCGAATTACAGTAGGACAAGGCCCCTCCTAAGTGCATCTCGTCAGATATAGCAGCATGACATTTACTGAAGGGTGCTGGCTTCTAGTAGCATTGCACCATTTCTGGTAATGTGCACATTTCTAGTAGTTTGTACAACACGAAGTAATAAGAGGTCAGTACACTCTCTCTGGAACACCTGGTTGGCACACCCACTCTTTCGGTCCTTAGCTCTAAGTTCTCAGTTTTGAACTCTATTTCCTATTGTTCTGTTTTGTGAAAACTCAGAAATTTTAAGAGATGTGGTGCTCTTCAAATGCATACTCTGCAAAAAATAGCCTCTTTTAAGTGCTCTCTGTCTCCCCAGTACAGTATAGGTAGGTATCCTTCTATGTAGTTCACATCCCAATTGAACATAACTACAGAAGAGAGATACTGGAGGAATGACTGAGAAAACAAAGGTATTTGGCTGCTACTTTGCAACCCAAACGTTCATAATCTACTAATCAATAATTGCCTACTTACGATAAGTTAGAATTGGGACAATGCGAGATGGATGCTCCTCGTTCCCTGAATACATCCAGTTCTTCTTCGGAAAGGTAGCAGCCATGTGCCATCACTGTCTGGAGAGAAGAGCATCCTATGTGGACTCTACCACTCAAAAATGCTTAAGTCAGTCCTCACTCACAACAAGATATTATAGGTGCACATAAAAGCTCTGACTTATCTGTTATCATCTTCACAAGAACACTGATGATTACCTGTATGTATAAAATCACTGTGTACAAGTTACACCTCAGAAAAGGCCTGTGAAAACATTGGATTACAAAAGTGCCACACATTTGTGGATCTTTTTCTCTTTTTTTTAATCTATAAAATAAATGAGGGTTGGTCCAGTTGACCTCTATGCAAGTAAAATTAACATGCAAATTGAAGGCTAATTTATTAATTATATAGAAATATATGTAGAGGAGGATGAAAATTATGATGTAGCATAAACAAGATCTATGCAGAGTATTAACCTTTCAAATTAGTCACATTCAGATCTCTGAGCACAGAGTCCCTAAGAATTTATTTGCTGTAATAGTTAAACTCTCCATGCAGTTCATACATTTCATTAAATGCCAAGGCCAGGGGGTATATTGCTGTAATCAGGTCTCTCCTCACTCATGTTAATTTTTTTTTTTTTTTTTTAATTCACGTTCTTTTATTTATTTATTTATTTATTTATGGCTGTGTTGGGTCTTCGTTTCTGTGCGAGGGCTTTCTCTAGTTGTGGCAAGTGGGGACCACTCTTCATCGCGGTGCGCGGGCCTCTCACCATCACGGCCTCTCTTGTTGCGGAGCACAGGCTCCAGACGCGCAGGCTCAGTAATTGTGGCTCACGGGCCCAGTTGCTCCGTGGCATGTGGGATCTTCCCAGACCAGGGCTCGAACCCGTGTCCCCTGCATTGGCAGGCAGATTCTCAACCACTGCGCCACCAGGGAAGCCCACTCATATTAATTTTAATTAACTTTAAATTGTTTAATTATAAACGTAGTAATACTCATTTCTTTTACAGAGCAATCTTAGAGTGTTTAAAAATAAAAAGTAAAAAGTCCTCTGCTTTCTCCCTCAGGATCACTTTTAACATTCAATGTGTGTCTTCCAGACAGTGTTTGCTAAGTGAGCATGCACCCGCACGTATACACACATATCAAACAATACTGTATACACACTCTTCCTTGTAAGTCTGTATACCTCATTCTTTGTGAATGTTGGAGAAAATTCTAATTATGTGTGTTCTATAATTTAAACAATTTCCCACTGATAGCCATTTTTTAACTTTCATATGTAATTAACATCCCTATTCATAGTCCTTACAGAATGGATCTTCAAAAATACATTTTCTAACTCAAAGGAATGCACATTTACATTCTAATGGATACTGACAAAATGTCCTTGGACCACATGACATTCCCACCTCAAAGAAGCTTTTAGATTTATTTACCAATAAATTTAATGATTTATTCATTAGGGATGAAACTTCAGGCCCATTTTTAATTCTACGCACACATGCATATGCACACTCTGTACTTTAGTTTGGGAAATGCACGTGTATTATAGAAGTCTGAAGGTTACTACTGAGATTTTAAAATTTAGATAAATATGCCCTACTTCATATAGATTATATCATGATGTACAACTTACCTTATTTGTCAGAAGATTGTTTTTATCATACACATCTGTGTAGTTTTTATAACCAGGGTATAAGTTTTTCACAGCTTTAACTTCATCACGATTTTCACTTATATGGCTCTAAAAGAAAAGAAATATTTTCAATTTTTTAATGTAAAATACCATGAGAAATTATACTTCCTACCCCCAAATGATATGGATGGTTTCTACTTGCCTATGTAAAAAAAATGAAGATTCTTGTGTATTTTATTTGAAACAATTCTTATAAGATATATATGACAAAGAAACTATGAAAATGTAATTATATGAACATGTAATATCCTAACCCTAACCCATGTAATGTTTTTCTGACAAAGTCTTTTCAAATTCCAAACTATAGCAAGAATAAGTAAAAATAAAAAGTACTCCTTGAAGAGAGTCAAGAGCCTAGCTATTCATGGTCACCTGCTTCTTCTGGTGTTGGCCATTTAAGAAGAGTTCATTGGCCATCAAAAGGACAGAGCATGGTTCCCTCATAGAAAGCTGAAATTTGAATTAAAAAGCTGAATTTTAGCCCAAGTTCTGACCCTAGTTATGTGTCTTAGGGTTGAGTCCATTGTTTTCTTTGGGCCTCCATTTTCTCATCTCTCAAATAAAAGGGTTGGGCTAGATGAGAGATTTTCCAAATTCTTCTAGCTTTAGATGTGTTATTCTTATTTAAAAAATCATAGAAATTCAATATGTAAACAGCATAAACAAGTTGCTATGCAGGATGAAGCAGGGTTAGGACTCTGGGACCCTGTCCCCATTCTATCCCCTTTGTCAGCTTCCAGGATGAGTTCTTCTGCAGGAAACAGTTTGAAAATAACAGAGCTAGGCAGTCCTGCAGTCGTCAAGAAAGAGCCTATAAGAATCCACATGCAAGCAAAACAAGTGAGTCCTGGCTCCCACACTCTCCTTTCTCCAGGGCACCACAAACCTGAGACAGCATAAAGTGTTTTGGAGACACAACATAAGTCTCCATAAGACACAACATAACACCATCCCAACCCCTCACCTAAAACAAAAATCATTTCTGACCAACTGGTGATGACCATATACTATGGGAAATAACCCATGAGCAAGTTACCACTTCCAAGAACAGCAATGCCATTTCCCTTTCTCCTTGAGGTAGAGTATGCATAATCAAATAAATAAAAGAAAAAAACAGCAATGGACTAAAAACAGAATGTTCCACCTGCAGAATGAGTTCTATCCTTGGCCTTGAGGAACTCCAGACCACTGAAGAAATGGGCATGGGCGTCAGAAGAGAAGATTTGTGTCATTTTGATAGATTTGAGTATACGCACTTATACACATATATACACCCCCAGTAAGTATATACTTGATTTTGTTGTGTGTTTCTGGGTTTCAGGACACACGAACCCAAAATATGCCACCTTGGAATACTGAATATTTTATGCCGAAGGAGTTTGAGAAAATGGCAGAAGCAGGAAGGTCACTCTGATCTTGCCCCCACCCTTTTCCCCTGAAACAGGTCATAAAACTCGTAAATGAGAGGCGCCCGCCCTATACATAGAGGAAAGGAGCATCCTTATCTCTGAAGACAAAGGGAACCAAGAAGAAACAGGCCTTGCTAAGTTTCCCCCAGTTTACTATACTTACCTTGTACTCCTTAACTTATGTTCCTCCAGGACTGTACACTTGTCACCACACCTAACATAAAAATACTCAGGTCTGTTTCTTTGTGTCTTTGTTTCCTTATAAAGGCTCCTGTGCCATGTAAACCTTATATAAATTTGTATGCTTTTCTCCTGTTTAGCTTTGTCAGTTTAGTTTTCAGGCCCAGCCAGGGACCCTAAATAGGTCAAGGATAACTTTTTCCTCCCCTACAATAGTGTGGGATTGAATATCACAGCCCATCAAAAAAAAAAAAAGGAAGCAACCTAAATGTCCATCGACAGATGAATGGATAAAGAAGATGTGGCACATATATACAATGGAATATTACTCAGCCATAAAAAGAAATGAAATGGAGGTATTTGTAATGAGGTGGATGGAGTTAGAGTCTGTCATACAGAGTGAAGTAAGTCAGAAAGAGAAAAACAAATACAGTATGCTAACACATATATACGGAATCTAAGGGGAAAAAAAAAGGCCATGAAGAACCTAGTGGCAAGACGGGAATAAAGACACAGACCTACTAGAGAATGGACTTGAGGATATGGGGAGGGGGTGGGGTGAGATGTGACAGGGTAAGAGAGTGTCATGGACATATATACACTACCAAATGTAAAATAGATAACTAGTGGGAAGCAGCCGCATAGCACAGGGAGATCAGTTCGGTGCTTTGTGACCACCTAGAGGGGTGGGATGGGGAGGGTGGGAGGGAGGGAGATGCAAGAGGGAAGAGATATGGGGATATATGTATATGTATAACTGATTCACTTTGTTATAAAGCAGAAGCTAACACACCATTGTAAGGCAATTATACTTCAATAAAGATGTTTAAAAAAAAAAAAAGGGGGGGGGGAATGAAAATAGTTAATGAGTCCTAACAAGATAAATCTTAAAAAAAAACGCTTCCACCCTACAAAATGATATAGGATCCATGTGTTGCCTTTCCCCGACACGCCCTTTGTTTTAAGATAGCTCTTAAGAGGGAGGATTTTAGTGCAGTATGTAATGAAGTTTGGATGCGGGGAGGGGAGCTCCCAATTTTAACCCAGCTGGAAGATTTAGAAAGTGTTTTATTCCTAAATTGCAACCGCTTAATGACAAAGTAAGATATACTGTTTTGTTCCTGATTTTAAATTAAGAAACTTGGAACAAAAGGGCTTTTAAATCCATTTTGGTAAGGTGGAAATTAGGTTCTTTTTGTTCTTCAAATAATAGATGGTTCCTCCAAAAAGGAAGGACTAGAACACTGAGAAAGTATCAAATAAAAGAGAGCAGGAAAGAAATGCATTAAATGTATCCTACAGAGAACAGGTAACCAGTTTGCCATTGGTCTTGCTTGGTTACTTAAGATGTTCTCATCTCTCGGAGCCAGATCAGAGAAGACTGAAGGCAAAAGGAACTTCAGGTTCCTTAACTTTTTTTAACTAAAAAATTAAAGAACTAGATTTAGGTGATATCTGTAAGGGACCTTATGTCCTATGATGCTGTCTCTTGAGATCTTATGGGGCTAAAGGCAGGCCGCCCCCAAGATGTGCCACTGTGGCATGTAGATTATTTTGAGTTAAAAACTAATCAAGGCCCAAAAGACTCAGGAAGAACCTCTGAACTCCCTCCTTACCACCTAAAAGAATTTAAGATAGGAGGCCTGTCTGAGAAAGGAGCTATTACCACAGATAACTGTAGTAAGGTATTAGGCAGGTAGACAAGAGGAACCTAGCAAAGCCCATTTGATCAAACTTGTCTGTGTCCCATTGTCTTTGAATGAATGGTTCAGAAAACTTTTGTTTACCAAATATTAACACTTTTTATCTTCCAGTGAATTACTTTATTTCCCCTTGAAACCTCAGACCCCTGCTTCCTTCTACTTAGTCCAGAATATATACATACCTCACCTTGCCTTGCTGTCTTTGGAATTCTTCATACTTATGTGGATTTCCTGTGCGCACATAATAAATTTGATTTTCTCCTGTTAATCTGCTTTATGTCATGTTAATTGCCAACCAAAAGAACTAAAAGAGAAAAGGGGAAACCCACCTCCTCCATAATCTCAGTAAAAGAATTGGAGATTACGAGATTACTGCCAGAATTTAGGGTACAGAGAAGTCTTGCAGGTCTAGACAGAGGCAAATAGGAGAAAAATGCCCACCTGAATGTGCAAATCACGGGTCTTCGCGATGTTTCCAAGTTCACCCAACAAAGTCTCAGAGCAGGAAAGGGAAAAACGTGGTGTCACTATGGGCTGCACTCTAGAATACTGGAAATAATCAAAAACACTCGGTCAGGAAATGCATATCATACCACAAAATGATTTTATGTCTTCATCTCTAAGGATAGTCCTTCATTCCTAGAGAGTGGGTGGAAGTGCTGGGTTTCATGGAAATGGCTCATGGATGAGAACAAGGAAGGGTATATTCTGTAGCACCAAGTTCAATGGAAGAAGATCCCATCTCAAATGCAAGGCACATGAAGGCTCAGACCAGGCCTAGACTGGGTGGCTTTTATGAAGAGAATTAGGAGGCAGAGGAGACGTTTTAAAGGAGAGTGCTGGGAAGACTAAGAATGAAGTGGTGGCTTGTTCCCCTTTCTACATCTTGGGGTGGTATGCTGGCCATGGCCTCCCTGAGGACTGTTAATTAGTTGCAGGAATGGCTCTGATGTCACCTTGGTGGCTGAGCAGTCGAGAAGGACTCATAGAAGAGTGGCGAGGATAAGGATCCACAAAGCTGCACCTGGGTCTCCCAAGATTAGACTGAAAGAAATACTGAGGTTTCCTATGGCTTCCAATCAGACCTTAAAAAAATGGTGAGGGAAGAGTCTGGTTTGCAAATCTAAGAGACTGCACAGTACAGCCATAGACCAGCCTGCTGGGGGTGGGACAGAAGACAGCGCTGTCTTCACAGGATCACCAACACTGGGGCACTGTGGAACGGGGTGCCTGGCTGAGTGCCTGCAGGCCACACGACATGCCACGCATCTATGGACCAAGGCAGTCTGGCTGGGGCATCAGGGCTGGACACCACCTGTGTTTCAGAGGGGTACAAGAGGCCAGAGCCAATGGTGATGTAGCCAACAAACCATGCCACAACATCCAGTTGCCACCAATCTGTCTACATCCATGAAGCCCTCTCCCACCTCCCCACTGGCCTGTCCTATGAAATTAGAAGGTCCCAGAGGAGAGGGAGGGAAAACCACTGAGAAAGTAAAAAACGCCTGACCTTCCCTGAGCTAAGTTGATGCATCCACCATGAAAACAATTTAAGGCTTTAGGAAAATACTTCTGCATGCATGGAATAAGCCAAACGTACACAGGCTAACCTCTACCAAACAGCTTAATAACAAATCCTACAACTAACAGGAAGGGAATTAAAAAACGAGCTGGGAACAAGTTTACTTACATTCCTTTGGAGCATTTCTGACACAAATCTGAAATAAAGCAACAAACGGGAAGTTAGAAATTTTAGGCATTTTTCAAATTAATTTTTTAAAAGCATGAAAACATGACCCTTACATGTCCTAATTTCCATGTAAACATTTCTAATGCTGCACATGTTGCACCACCACTAATTAAGGATTAACAAGTAGTAATTACCCTGCTTTCTCATTTGCAGCCAGAGCGATGGAGTGCAAAATCACAGGGAAATGCAATTTTATCATCTAACATCAGCCGGGCTGTTCACAAGTATTCCCACAGCACTCAAGCCATTTTACTAGCTTAAGCTCTGTTTGCGGGAATACTGCAGTATGTTATGTTCCATGGATATCAGAGTCATGGAGTCCTATGTATCCGGAGGTGTTTAGAAGCCATGGGGCTCTCTACTCCCAGTTTCCCTAAAGTGGAAGCTGCTTGCTCACAAAATCACAATAGCATCATTTATTTTCAAAGGCTGAGTCCTACTGGGCATGGATGTTGGAGTAAAGCAGAAGGAATACGCCAGACATGGTTGTGAAATGGGTAGTGACAGGGATGGTGATCTTACCAATTATATCTGCAGCGATGGTGGTATCTGTAGGGCCTATGAAATGACTGTTTCTGCCCTGGCTGGAAATATTTATGAGCTATAGCTTCCTGCTTTCTGGTAATCCTTTGTTTAAGAATAAAATGTGAATCAGGGTTCACTATTTCCACAAACACAGATTCATAGAAAAGTTGAGCACATGGCCAAATGCTAAAGGGAAAGTGTGTGCTTCCTTCTCTCTATGGGAACATAGCAGCACCTAAGCCACCCTTTTCAGAGGACACACTAAGGTGAAGGAGGCCTGGGGAATGGAGAAAAGCTGGACTTCTCAAACTTGCATCAGGATATGTTTGGTCTTAGGCAAGATTTAAACCTAAAGAATTTTCTTCTATATCTCTTGGATGTTGAGTGTCATACAACACAATTCCTTGTCAAATCCTCAAGGCACCATGGAAAAGCCATTAAAGAAATATAGAAAAAGTACCTATGGTATCACTAGCATATCCCCATGTAAAATAAAAAGAACATAACAAAAGCACATGATCTCAAGCAATAGGATGACCCACAACCAAAAGTAATTTGATGAGCAGGCCACAGACACTTTGTGCCAGGTTAACCTACAGGAGAAGCCCCAGTCTATAACGAAGGACAGGGAGTGGGTAAATCATTTACTTTTTAAAAAATCCTTCATTTTATAAAGGGATTTGCCCTAGGACTCCTATAACAAGTTCCCAGAGGCTTTAAAATATGATTTGATATACAAAAATAGTACTGACATGCAACATTTTCCTTAGGATCAGATCAATTTCATGAAGTTAGGCAAACCCAGGCAGTGATATATGTGCACATTCTGCCTGGGTTAAAGAGGTTTCTTTTTCCCATCTCCAACTCCATCCATAAGACAAATCAAGACAAACATACCTCTCTGTTTCCTTGATTGATTCCTCAGTGGTTTCCTTGTATTCTGGAACAGTGTCATTCAAATCCATACAGACTTTGCCCACAAATGCCCGCTGCCCGAATTTATCTGTGAGACACACAAAAAGAATCTAAAGTCATGTTTCTTTCCCAAACTGTACCTTTCCTAAGCCTCTTTAAAACATCTTAAATTAAAATCGTTATAAAAACATAAGTGAGAATGTAAAAGATCATCACACCATTTAAGAACAATAATAACAAGACCCCGATCAATTCTGTAAGTAGTAAAGGTTCTCCCATTAGCACCTTACTCCTCTGATTACTCCCAGAATGAAGGATATTATTTGCTAAACCCAGATGTGCCCAGTGTCCTCTGCTATGTGCAGGGTTATGAGGACTATACCCAATAATGTATGTAAAGTGCCTGGCACATAGGGCTTAGAAAAGATACTGTCGCTATTCTTAAGTGTAGCAGTGCCAACATCATTATCTGTGGGGGATTTTACTTACTCCTACCAGCAGTTCTCAGCACTGAAGAACCTCATGCTTATCAGAGGTGCTAGAGGAATTCTATTTCAGCTAGAAAGTTGATGCTACATGAGGCAATGTTCATTTTTTCAACAATGTCTCCACCTCTGTCTTGAGTCTTTCAGAAGTCTTTCTATTGCTCTCTTTCCCCTGTAATTCACTGTAATACATGGCCATTAGATTACTCTTCCTTAAAACACCAACTTCATCACATACCTCATCTCGCTGAAAACTTTTTGGAGTCTGATGCATATTTGAATCTCTCCAGAGACTGAACCATCCCCTCTGCCCAACCTCTCCCATCCCACCATGCCATGAATCCTTCCCTTTAGTTCAGCTACTCTGTTCCCTGCCTCCTGTATATCCACTATGAATGTTCCTGTCCCCATACCCATACCCCCATGTCATCTTTCCTATCTGAAAGGCATTTTCCTCTCTCCTCATTTTATCTTCCCTTCAAAGCCCAATTTAAAGATCCCTCCAATGAAATCTTCCCAGGTGATCCAATTCTGGGTTCATTCTGTCTCCTCCAAAATTTGCAATATTTACTTTCAGTGTCACCCTTGAGGTCTTTGGTATAAACTACCTTGGCCAGCAAGCAGGAGTGTCAGCACATCAGTCAACAGTATTTACTGAGCACCTGCTATGTGCTAGGCACTGTACTGGGTACAAGTTTTGGAATCATCAGTGTAAATCCAGTCTCAGCTCTGCTTACTAGCTGTGTGACTTGGGCATGTTACATAACCTCTCTGAGCATCAGTTTCTCCATCTGTAACACAAGGATCTGAATAACTGCTCCAGAAGGCTGTTTGCAACTGAGCTGAACTAATCAACATAGAGTTCTTTGCACAATACCAGGCATCTAGTAAAAGCACTACAGCTATTACTAAAGTCATTAATCAGTGCATGTACCTATTAATCAGCTAATCCTGTCTGGTTCCTCAAGGGCAGAGACTATTTTCCGTTTTACTGTGTTCCCAGCATCTAGCATAGTGCCCTGAGTCTAGCCAACAGCTAAGATCTATCTGCTGATAGATAAACTGTTGCTATTGCTAGAATTAGTAAACCTGCTCCAAAAAGCCCTAAATTAATACATAAAATTCAGACCCATTCACATCATTCTGCAGCCAAAAACTAAAAGTAAATAATCAAATTACTTAAACAACAGAAAAAGTTCAAGGGCCACAGTGATACACAAATACCTAATTACTTGCAAGAAGTGCAGTGCTTAAATTCTAGCAATTAAAAGGCAGGACTGCTCACAAGTATAAGTCACTGCCAGCATGGTCTGGACATGCTTCACGTGCCCGTAAATCATCCTTTCATCTCCTCACCTGTAATTTCCGCAAGGAGCAGCGATGAGTCAGTGTGAATTGTTGCAAAGTAACAAGCTGTGGTTGTTCCATTCTTTAGTGTTCTCCTCTAAAAATAAATCACAAAAACCATGAATCGCCTGTGCCCAGAAAAGTCACATGGTATATACAGATGAAAATGGAATTTTAGTTTTCAATTTTAAGATGTTTTTATTTAAAGGCATGCCATCTCAATATGAAATGTAGTTAAGGCAAATGGTAAAAGTATTTATATTTTAAAAGTGTTAGCTAGAGGAGAAGTTGATGCTTTCCATTTCCTAGATTCACACAGTTCTGTGTTGCAGGATTTATAAAATGTGATACTAATTAATTCCTTATTTTTTTAGGACTGTTTAAGAATATGCAAACTTTATTGCATCTGGGAGTGAATAAATGAGATTTTTCTAGCGATTACAGGATACAGTTACTCAGCCAGATTTTTAATTCATCCTAGCAGATTGATAACATGTATCCATCTCTCTTCCTCAGCAAATCTCTACTAAAATACCAGTAAAGGAGTATAACATTTATTAAACCATAAGCGGAGAGGAGACGTGAGCAGAGGAAATATTTCAACATCTTCTCGGAAGAAAAAACAAGTATAAGAACCTGGAGGCAACTTGGAAAGAGAGAGGAGCATGTGGTTGTTAACAGGAAATTGGCTGAAAGTCTGTATACAGATAATTAAACCTTGGCAGGACTCTTTTCCCTGCTGAAATCAGCCAACCACCCCTAACCTGCTCCTTGCAGGAAAGATTTACGCTTTGTAGAAATTTGGGTAGTATTTAGAGGGTACAAGCCCAAAAGGACAAGGTGAGGCATAGGCTGAAAAGAAGAGGTTTAAGTGGACATCTGGCTGACCTCTGGGACCCTTGGTCATCTTCCCCAAAATGCCACATGTACTGTTTCCACCAGTCCTGGCAGAACTGAAGGACTTCTTCCTAGAGAAGATGAATGGCTCTAGAAGGAAGATGTCCTCACAATGACTTCTGGGACCCACAATTTAAAGGGCTGTTTCCTACCTTCACTGTTCATCATATAATGAAGTTTACCAGTCAACAAATGCTACCCCACCCAGATCCTCCAATCAGCATCTTGGAGCATCACACTTAAATATGAATGTACATTTAAGGTTCAACGGACACTGAAGGAAAGCTACTATAAAAAAGGGGAGAGGGGAAGGAAGAAAGAATATGGATAAAATATTGGAGGAAACAGGCAATCTGTAGGTCAGAAGGAAGCTTGATTTAAAAAAAACCAACAACACTATGATTAACAATCTCAAAGAAATAAAAGAAGATATTGTATCCACAAAAAAAAGAACAGAATGCTGTGGAAATCAGAGAATAAGAGCTCTCCAAAAGTAAAAATGTTAAAAATGAAATATGGGAGTCAACAGAAGGTTAAATTAGAAGAGAACTTCTCAGAGAAGAAAGATGAAAGTCAAGGATGAAAAGATAAGAAAATTATGCTCAATCTAAGAGATCTAACATTTAGAATAAAAGTTCTAAAAAAAACAAATTTTTTTTAAAGGAAATGGAGGTGGTGAAATTGTCTGAGAAATAATACTAGTCTCTCCAAACTGAAAATCCTCATAGAATGCTCAGTTCAGTGCATGAAAAACAGAAGCCAAGTAAGGCATATAATTGTGAGATATTAAGTCTACAAGTAAAGTGAAGATTCTGAAAGGTTCCAGAGAAAGAAAACCAGTCATAGACAAATGGCAGGAATCACAATGGCACTGGTGTTATCACCAGTGATGCTGAAAGCAGAACAATGGCTTTAAAATTCTGGAGGAAAGGTTTTTTTTAATTTTTAAAAAATTTATTTTATTGAAGTATAGTTGATTTAAGGAGGGAAGTTATTTTAAAGTAGAATTTTATACCCTGGTAAATTATCAGTCAAGTGTGAAAACAGAATAGAGATATGATTAGATACACAAAATCTTGAATGTTTTTCTCCTTTAAGAGCTTAGGAAGCTCCTAGAAGATGTGTTTCTAAAAAATGTGAGAGCAAAGAAAAAGAACTTCTTAATTAAGTCCAGAAAATGGGAATTAAACACAGAGGAGAAGCAAAGGGAATGCCCAGATTATAGCAGTGCCAGAGACAATCCCAACCAGAGTGGAACAAAGGAATAGAAGGCAGTGGGAAGATTTTGAGAAAGAAATCGGAACTGATATTGCCTGACTTGTCTGAGCACTTGGAGAAGTACTGATTGACCTGAGAGGGGTCTGTCTTAAGCAGAAGCTTTTTCTTCTTCTTCTTTTTAAAATTTTAAGACATTTTTTAAGAGCAGTTTTAGGTTCACAGCAAAATTGAGAGGACGGTACACAAACTTCCCATATGCCCCCAGCCCCCACACATAGCAGAAACTTTTTAAAGTGCAGAGGAAAAACTGCACTGGAGTTCTTGCTTCTTGCATATTATGACCTGTGTGACCTTGAGAAAGTTGCTTTATATCCTCAACATCAGTTTCCTCATTTGTGAAATAAGAGGACTCTTGTCTAGAATGGGGTTGGATTAGAAACGTAAATGTCTGCAGTAGGAAAATAATTTGGACTTAAAGTAATAGGGAAGAACATGCCGTATCCTAGCAGCCTCTATTCAGCTTCAGCCAACTGTTAAAAAAACAACAACAAAAAAGAGAGACCAGTGATGTCAGTTAGTAATGAAGGGCAAGAGAATCAGGAAAACTGGATTTTTATGTCAGTCTTCTCAAATTTTAAGACACTTTGCACATGAAAAAAAGTATTTCTGGCTGCAGGTAAAGGATGTTTATATAGCCTGTCACCTATAGAAAAGGATGTACTAGCTTGCTACCAGGATCACACACCCAAGAGAAAAGTTAAAACCATGACAGAGGCATCAAATTCAATCTCCAGCAACCAGAAAAGTGCCTGGATCCTCGTGTGTGCCTAGTAAATATTGTTGAATGAACACATGAGGAATCAGACTTACTAAAGCAACCAGAGGCATAAAATGATCTAAAATAAGCATTGTTACGTGCATAGAATAGGACATAGTCTCCTTGACAGAGGAACAGGCTACTGTAACAGTGAGAGTGAATTAATAACTTGCAAAGTTGGGCCACTGGCATTCTCTAAGAATGTAGCGCAAAAGTATACACAGAAGTTTCACTATTTTTCTAAGAAGAGTTGCTGAAAAAAAGAACAGATTGGAGGGAAGAATATACTAAGAGCAAGGGAAATGGGGTTGGGGGGTGGCAGAGAAAATGATTGAGCGTGCATGCACAAGAAAGAGAGAGAGAGAAGGAAATTCATTTCCCAGAACAGAAGTAATACTATATTAAAGAAAATGGACTGAAAAAAACAAAAACAAAAACAAAAACAGATCTCTAAGTGAAATTACAGAACCTCAAGAATGAAGAAAATCCTGAAGGCCAGCAAATTAGCTAGAAGGGAATGAGAATCAGATTGACATCAGCACATTGGATGCTGGTGGGAAAATCATTTTAAAGAGAATTCTCTCTATAGCTGAAGTGCATCATTCAAGAGTCAGAAAAAAGTAAAACCATTTTTGGTAGTTCAAGGATTTGGATTGTTTGTCACCCACCTTATTGGAAAAGATTATCATCGTCTCAGAAAATAAATCCAAAATAAAGACAGAGGATCCAAATTTAAAACACTGTAGACATCCACCAGAGGGCAGAAGAACAGCAGGAGCAAGAAGAACTACAATCCTGCAGCCTGTGGAACAAAAACCACATTCACAGAAAGATAGACAAGATGAAAAGGCAGAGGGCTACGTACCAGATGAAGGAATAAGATAAAACCCCAGAAAAACAACTAAATGAAGTGGAGATAGGCAACCTTCCAGAAAAAGAATTCAGAATAATGATAGTGAAGATGATCCAGGGCCTTGGAAAAAGAATGGCGGCAAAGATCGAGAAGATGCAAGAAATGTTTAACAAAGACCTAGAAGATTTAAAGAACAAACAAACAGAGATGAACAATACAATAACTGAAGTGAAAACTACACTAGAAGGAATCAATAGCAGAATAACTGAGGCAGAAGAACGGATAAGTGACCTGGAAGACAGAATGGTGGAATTCACTGCTGCAGAACAGAATAAAGAAAAAAGAATGAAAAGAAATGAAGACAGCCTAAGAGACCTCTGGAACAACATTAAATGCAACACCATTCGCATTATAGTGGTCCCAGAAGGAGAAGAGAGAGAGAAAGGACCCGAGAAAATATTTGAAGAGATTATAGTCGAAAACTTCCCTAACGTGGGAAAGGAAATAGCCACCCAAGTCCAGGACGCACAGAGAGTCCCATACAGGATAAACCCAAGGAGAAACACGCCAAGACACATAGTAATCAAACTGGCAAAAATTAAAGGCAAAGAAAAATTATTGAAAGCAGCAAGGGAAAAACGACAAATAACATACAAGGGAACTCCCATAAGGTTAACAGCTGATTTCTCACCAGAAACTCTACAAGCCAGAAGTGAGTGGTATGATATACTTAAAGTGATGAAAGGGAAGAACCTACAATCAAGATTACTCTACCCAGCAAGGATCTCATTCAGATTCGATGGAGAAATCAAAAGCTTTACAGACAAGCAAAAGCTAAGAGAACTCAGCACCACCAAACCAGCTCTACAACAAATGCTAAAGGAACTTTTCTAAGTGGGAAACACAAGAGAAGAAAGGGACCTACAAAAACAAACCCAAAACAATTAAGAAAATGGTCATAGGAACATACGTATCGATAATTACCTTAAACGTGAATGGATTAAATGCTCCAACCAAAAGACACAGGCTTGCTGAATGGATACAAAAACAAGACCCATCTATATGCTGTCTACAAGAGACCCACTTTAGACCTAGGGACACATACAGACTGAAAGTGAGGGGATGGAAAAAGATATTCCATGCAAATGGAAATCAAAAGAAAGCTGGAGTAGCTATACTCATATCAGATAAAATAGACTTTAAAATAAAGAATGTTACAAGAGACAAGGAAGGACACTACATAATGATCAAGGGATCAATCCAAGAAGATATAACAATTATAAATATTTATGTACCCAACATAGGAGCACCTCAATACATAAGGCAACTGCTAACAGCTATAAAAGGATATCGACAGTAACACAATAATAGTGGGGGACTTTAACACCTCACTTACCCCAATGGACAGATCATCCAAAATGAAAATAAATAAGGAAACAGAAGCTTTAAATGACACAATAGACCAGATAGATTTAATTGATATTTATAGGACATTCCATCCAAAAACAGCAGATTACACTTTCTTCGCAAATGCGCATGGAACATTCTCCAGGATAGATCACATCTTGGGTCACAAATCAAGCCTCAGTAAATTTAAGAAAATTGAAATCATATCAAGCATCTTTTCTGACCACAATGCTATGAGATTAGAAATGAATTACAGGGAAAAAGAAGTAAAAAACACAAACATATGGAGGCTAAACAATACGTTAATAAATAATGAAGAGATCACTGAAGAAATCAAAGAGGAAATCAAAAAATACCTAGAGACAAATGACAATGAAAACACGACGATCCAAAACCTATGCGATGCAGCAAAAGCAGTTCTAAGAGGGACGTTTATAGCTATACAAGGCTACCTCAAGAAACAAGAAAAATCTCAAATAAACAATCTAACCTTACACCTGAAGGAACTAGAGAAAGAAGAACAAGCAAAACCCAAAGTTAGCAGAAGGAAAGAAATCATAAAGATCAGAGCGGAAATAAATAGAAACAAAGAAAACAATAGCAAAGATCAATAAAACTAAAAGCTGGTTCTTTGAGAAGATAAACAAAATTGATGAACCATTAGCCAGACTCATCAAGAAAAAGAGGGAGAGGATTCAAATCAATAAAATTAGAAATGAAAAAGGAGAAGTTACAACAGGCACCGCAGAAATACAAAGCATCCTAAGAGACTACTACAAGCAACTCTATGCCAATAAAATGGACAACCTGGAAGAAATGGACAAATTCTTAGAAAGGTATAACCTTCAAAGACTGAACCAGGAAGAAACAGAAATTATGAACAGACCAATCACAAGTAATGAAATTGAAACTGTGATTAAAAATCTTCCAACAAACGAAAGTCCAGGACCAGATGGCTTCACAGGTGAATTCTATGAAACATTTAGAGAAGACCTAACACCCATCCTTCTCAAACTCTTCCAAAAAATTGCAGAGGAAGGAACACTCCCAAACCCATTCTATGAGGCCACCATAACCCTGATACCAAAACCAGACAGATACTACAAAAATGAAAATTACAGACCAATGTCACTGATGAATATAGATGCAAAAATCCTCAACAAAATACTAGCGAACAGAATCCAACAACACATTAAAAAGATCATACACCATGATCAAGTGGGATTTATCCCACGGATGCAAGGATTCTTCAATATACACAAATCAGTCAATGCGATACACCATATTAACAAATTGAAGCAAAGAAACCATATGATCATCTCAGTAGATGCAGAAAAAGCTTTCGACAAAATTCAACACCCATTTATGATAAAAACTCTCCAGAAAGTGGGCACAGAGGGAACCTACCTCAACATAGTAAAGGCCATATAGGACAAATCCACAGCAAACATCATTCTCAATAGTGAAAAACTGAAAGCATTTCCTCTAAGATCAGGAACGAGACAAGGATGTCCACTCTCACCACTATTATTCAACATAGTTTTGGAAGTCCTAGCCACGGCAATCAGAGAAGAAAAAGAAATAAAAGGAATACAAATTGGAAAAGAAGAAGTAAAACTGTCACTCTTTGCAGATGACATGATACTATACATGGAGAAACCTAAGATGCCACCAGAAAACTACTAGAGCTAATCAATGAATTTGGTAAAGTTGCAGGATACAAAATTAATGCACAGAAATCTCTTGCATTCCTATACACTAATGATGAAAATCTGAAAGAGAAATTAAGGAAACACTCCCATTTACCACTGCAACAAAAGAATAAAATACCTAGGAATAAACCTACCTAAGGAGACAAAAGACCTGTCTGCAGAAAACTATAAGACACTGATGAAAGAAATTAAAGATGATACCAACAGATGGAGAGATATACCATGTTCTTGGATTGGAAGAATCAATATTATGAAAATGACTCTACTACCCAAAGCAATCTACAGATGCAATGCAATCCCTATCAAATTATCAATGGCATTTTTTACAGAACTAGAACAAAAGTCTTAAAATTTGTATGGAGACACAAAAGACCCCGAATAACCAAAGCAGTCTTGAGGGAAAAAAACGGAGCTGGAGGAATCAGACTCCCTGACTTCAGACTATACTACAAAGCTACAGTAATCAAGACAATATGGTACCGGCACAAAAACAGAAACATAGATCAATGGAACAAGTTAGAAAGCCCAGAGATAAACCCATGCACCTATGGTCAACAATGTACCTATGTATGACAAAGGAGGCAAGGATATACAATGGAGAAAAGACAGTCTCTTCAATAAGTGGTGCTGGGAAAACTGGACAGCTACATGTAAAAGAATGAAATTAGAACACTCCCTAACACCATACACAAAAATAAACTCAAAATGGATTAGAGACCTAAATGTAAGACCGGACACTAAAACTCTTACAGGAAAACATAGGAAGAACACTCTTTGACATAAATCACAGCAAGATCTTTTTTGATCCACCTCCTAGAGTAATGGAAATAAAAACAAAAATAAACAAATGGGACCTAATGAAACTCCAAAGCTTTTGCACAGCAAAGGAAACCATAAACAAGACCAAAAGACAACCCTCAGAATGGGAGAAAATATTTGCAAACAAATCAATGGACAAAGGATTAATCTTCAAAATATATAAACAGCTCATGCAGCTCAATATTAAAAAAAACAAACAACCCAATCCAAAAATTGGCAGAAGACCTAAATAGACATTTCTCCAAAGAAGACATACAGATGGCCAAGAAGCACATGAAAAACTGCTCAACATCACTAATTATTAGAGAAATGCAAATCAAAACTACAATGAGGTACCACCTCACACCAGTTAGAATGGGCTTCATCAGAAAATCTACAAGCAACAAATTCTGGAGATGGTGTGGAGAAAAGGGAACACTCTTGCACTGTTGGTGCGAATGTAAATGGATACAGCCACTATGGAGAACCGTATGGAGGTTCCTTAAAAAACTAAAAATAAAATTACCATATGATCCAGCAATTCCACTACTGGGCATATACCCAGAGCAAACCGTAATTCAAAAAGACACACGCACCCCAATGTTCACTGCAGCACTATTTACAATAGCCAGGTCATGGTGGCAACCTAAATGCCCATAGACAGACGAATGGATAAAGAAGAAATGGTACATACATACAATGGAATATTACTCAGCTATAAAAAGGAACGAAATTGGGTCATTTGTTGAGACGTGGATGGATCTAGAGACTGTCATACAGAGTGAAGTAAGTCAGAAAGAGAAAAACAAATATCGTATATTAACTCACATATATGGAACCTAGAAAAATGGTACAGATGAACCGGTTTGCAGGGCAGAAATTGAGACACAGAAGTAGAGGACAAACGTATGGACACCAAAGTGGGGGAAGTGACGGGGTGGGAGTGGTGTGATGAATTGGGAGATTGGGATTGATATGTATACACTGATGTGTATAAAACTGATGACTAATAAGAACCTGCTGTATAAAAAAATTAAATTTAAAAAAACATTTTAAATTAAATGTATGTAGATGGCAAAAAAAAAACCAAAACACTGGAACTAAAATCTCACGTGATGTAACACAGGACATGGTGAGGGGGCTGCATCTTGAAGGGAAGACTATTTAAGTTTCTTGTCTTATTATGTGGGAGACTATAGAGGAAAATGATACAAGACTTGTTTAACACTTTTAACAACCTAATCGAACAGATATTTTAAAAAGTCATATTGACAGAGAAAACACAGTCTTTTTAAAAATGTGTAGAATAATCATAAAAATTGACCTTTTATTGGGTCATAAAATAACAGTGAACTAATTCCCAAGAAAAATAACCACACAAGTTACATTTACTAAGCAAAATAAAATGAAACTCAAAATTAAAACAGAAGTGTAATCTGACATTTTCTAAATTCTCAACACTTTAAACACCTTTCTAAAACAGGGGCTTGAAGAAGAGATCAAAATGGAAAATTTCAGCTAATTAGCAACAATGACAGTGGAAGTACTACCCAGACACCAACAGCAAGTCTTTCCTCTGAGTCAGGGGGGAAAACGCTTCTCATACAGAAAAGCTTCTAGATGAGAAACTGCAGTTTCAAATTGGATTGGAACAAATTAGAAAGACTAGAAAGCTCAAGAATCGGCCCAAATTACATTTAAGGGACAGGACAGGGAGAGCCCATAGAGGAGGGCAAAAAAAAGGAAGGAAGAGAGGGAAGGAGGGAGAGAAGAAAGAACCCCCAAAGCTACTCCTGTTGGTTCCCACTGCGTTCAGCCACATGTGTGTGACTTATGTAGTTAAAAAAGTAAGGAAAGGATTTGGCTGGAAAATCTTACTAGGTAAGCCGTCTAAAACGCAGCTACTTTTCTTCTTCGCATGTTATATGTTTGGGTTTCCGGGCACCTGTTCCACCCTAGTTTCTCATAAGCTTTTGAGAGGGCTTTTCCATTAATGATGACTTTCCAATTTATAAAGAAATCTATCAGGAATAACATCAAAATATTGGCTGTGCTTCCCAACCTTTCCCCTGCTTTCAATTCTTGATAAGAATTGTCAGTTCTTGAGACCAAGCCTTTTGAGCTCAAAATAGATTGCAAACTACTACTGAGCTTCAACGCCAGTATCAACAGGTCCCTTAACAGGTTATACAATTTCCATGAGCTAAAATAGGGGAAAAGAGTGGCCTGACTCCTTGTCTTTTCACCTGTACTTTAATGACTTGACACCTCTTTGGAATTAGTTGAATTTATCTGCTGAATCTGACAACCCCATAGAGTAAGCATATTCATTCTATTATCCAGGAGAATATTTGCAACCAGTTTGTCTTGGCATATTTACCAAAAATCTCACTCTCCAGTCCCTTGACTATAGTCTATATAATATACAGATTCCTGAACTTTCGAGTCTTTTTGGTTCATTCCAGTCCAAAGTCTATTTGAAACTTCAATCTCTCACCCAGTTTGCAATGTTTAAAGGGAGATATTCCAGGACTGACTTACTGGGATTTTTTTCTTAACAATCTTAGGAGATGTTTGCTAATATATACTTTAAATTACTTTCAGATTAAATTATCACTGTCAAAATCTGTGGTGCAAAACTCGGGGGTCTGGATTGCCCATTTGTTGAAGAATAGATCCAGGACTGTTTTCTGAGGCAGAAAATAAAAAACAAAACAAAAAATGTCTTGGTTCATGGGTACTGCCTTAGCACCCCCTTTGCATTGCCACAGGCAGTCTTCAGCCTTAGGGACGGGTTCTAGTTAACAAATCTCAACTTTCTTAAACAAATGTCCATTATACTCTCAGCTCATCCAACTCTTAAAGTCTATGGGCCTGCTCATAATCAGAAACAGAGGATGTGTACACCGAAAATACTTGTAGAGAATAACACCTATTTCACCTATTTTGTACTCACTGACATCAAATACTTTGATTTCCCTCTCTGGGTCAGTTAAAGCCAAATGTGTGACAAATCCTAACAAGTGCATGGACCCCCATGGTATACATTTACCTCTTGGCTTTATTTTATTTTTCCTCCTTTGTTTTCCTTTGCCGTGATTTCATGACTCATTTTCTTCTCTTGTATACAATGCAATTTTAAGATATCTCTAACCCTTTTCAGAACAACGCAAGGTATAAATAAATTTTGAGAATAAGAAGATTTGATGTGGTTAACACAATTCATTAACACAATGCACTAGCAACTTCCAACACAGCCTTAGTCCTTCTCAGTTTTCCTGGTGTCATGTGGATCCGTGCTAAATAAGTCAAGTCCACAATTACACTGAATTTATAAGTAAGCAAGGCAAGTATATAAAAGATAGCACTTGCTTTTACTCTTTAAGGCTTGGATGATGCAAGATCTGGGAAACTGGCAGGGTGGCTAGGTCACTGTATAAGGCTTATGATATTATCACCCTCACACCATTACTTTAAGAGAAAAACCACCAATGGGTCCAATAAAAATGCAGGAATGTTCAGACTAAGTATGCTAGATGACAAGAGTTCGTGGTCAAATAGGGTATTTGCAGCTTTAGTTCTCAGCTGCAGCAGTTATTTCTGGCTGCTGAGTGGACTGGGCATAGGGTTGGAGTAGAATAAATGGAACTGATTTTCCTGATAGAGTGGAAGGAAGGACATTTCAGGACCTTTAGTTGGCACACACCACAGCCACTGTTCTCTGACTGAACTAGCTCCATAGTTCCCTCTACTGGGTTAATGCTCATCACATTCCCACACGCCCTGCAACAGGGGACCATCCTATTTTCCTCCCCTTCGAAGCTACCAAAATAATGTGATACCCTTCTCACTGTAACTTGAAAGTTTAATTTTAGATTTCCTTGCGTATTTTGTAAAGCAGATACATATGTCAGGCACGACTTTAAGAGCTTAACAAATATTAACTTGCTGAATTATCATAACAATCCTAAGAAGTAGGTACTATCATTATCCCTATTTTTTTACAAATGGGGAAAATGAGTCACAGAACTTTCCAAAGGTTTCACAGCTATTCCATATGGTACCTAGAACAGCAGTGTGGATAGGCAAGAGTAAAGGAACACACATATGCATTAAACCCAAATTTAGTAAAGTAAACAGAGAAGTAAATGAGAGTAATGAGAACCCAGGGGATCTGAGGATTTAGATTCAAGCTGTCTCTTTGCTAGTGGCTAGCTATGTAGGTGAAGTGGTCACAAACTCACTGAGCTGTGAAAGAACTGAAAAAGTCTGTACAGTCTGTTATAGCCTTAACTGCCTATTTTTAATAACTTAAATCTGCCCCCAAGAAATGGATGTTTCTATAGATGACTGAACACAATGCACCAATACTCATAAGCAGGATACTTACAACAACTCTGGTATACACTTCTTCAGCAAAGTCGATGCTCTGGAATTTGTGTTCTGTAGGAAATGTGTACTTGGTCAGCCACTCCAAAAGTGGGAGGTCTACGTTACTCCCGGCAAAAGAGTACTGAGGGGCATGGAGGTGTGTATCAACCAGCCCAGGCATGAAGAACTCACTGGAAATTAAGATAGGGAGAAAAGAATTTAATAACATCTTTAATCATTTTCCATACCTTTAAATCACATTTTCTCTGTACAGTGATTTAACTGTTTACTCCACCCAGGTTTAGAGCCAATGCAATCAGATGAATGTAAATTATTCTATTATTTAGAGATCAGAAAATAAAAATGAAACTCTGCTAGGAGAGGTAACAGTCCTAAATTGGAATGTCTTGGTGTAAAGTTTACCAGAGATCATGAAAGGAGGAAAAACCACAGCACTGAGCAGAAGCAAAGCAGTCGTTGCACAAGAAATGCGTGAAGCTACAGTTTAATCGTACGACTTTGTTCTCACAATTGCGGGTTGTAGGACAGAGGGCAAAGGTGAGAGAGGAGGCCAAAACTTCTAGAGCCATGATGAGGAATTACACACAAGTCACTAAGGATGGCTGATGATGAGAAACAGAATGGCCACAATTTTAGTCCCAATGGTCATCTTGGCCTTGGCTGACTGCAAGAAATCTAGTCCTGTCCCATGTGATGGAGGGGCTGAGTTCTGAAACAGAAGCAACAAGAGCAAACTGAGGCTGGTTAGGGAAGGGCAATCTGAGAAGACGAGAGTGTCAGTGGGTGAGTGGTATAAACAGTTAAGTGAAGATACAGATGCAGTGCTATGACAACCACTCTCCAGATGTTTCTGATCACTCCACTGTTCCACCCATCAATTTTCCTATTTCTGTTAACTCTATAACAGCAAGTCCTAGAACGATGTTTTTTAGAGTTTTCAGAGGCACTGCCCACAGAATTGAGGCAGCCCAATGCTAATAGATACTTAAAGCTTTTCTAAAGAAATAATCAAAAAAAAAGAAATAATCTGGTTCACTGGTGTCTATTAAGTGTCTAATTGCATCCAAGCAGATATTTGTTAAAATACAGTATGCACCACCACCACCACCATCACCGCAAGGAAATATTAGTTACATTTTTATATACGTAAGGAACTTGAACTCAGAATTGGACATAATAAAGAATCCCATATAGTACCAATTCAAATGTATACCACCTAAATGGAAGACAAGTAAAGCCACGGGTATCTATAAATGCTTTATTTTTTAAAAATGAGAACTAGGAATGGTGGTGAAGATGATAATGATGATGGTGACAGCAGGTAATGTTTACTGAAGTCGGACATGTACTGGCCACTGGGCACAGCATTCTACGTACATCATCTTATTTGTGGAAGGCGGTTTATTATAGGGTTTGAGTATATACATTCTTGACTGATACTGCCTGATTTTGAATTTATATCCCACCATAAACCAGCAGTGGGATATTCAACATATTCTTTAACTGCTCTGTGACTCAGTTTCCCCTTACATAAAACGGAGATAGTAGTTTCACCGTAGGGCTGTTGTGAGGATTGAGTTAATATTTGCAAAAACAGTGCCTAGATAATGGAAAGCACCAAAAAAGTTAGTTGTGATGATGATGTAATGCTCACAACAAACTTAAGAAGTAGTATTGTAATCCCCGTCTTCACAAGAGTAAACTCAAGCGCAGGAAATTTAAATAGCTTGAAAAAAGTAATCATTCAACTTCAGCTCTAGAGCCTAGACTCAAACCCAGGCAGTAGCCTCAGTATTCTTGGTCACTACCCTCTGAATTTTTCATTCACTCTGGAAATGAAAAGCAGTGACAACCTACAAGTACGTCAAGAAGGCTGCAGTAAGTGGGCCTACAACGTGGGGGCATGCAGAGAGGGAGAAGGAAATACAGATTCCTCTTCGGTGTCAGTCACTGACCTCTCCAGAACACTTCAGTCCTTGGGGCTTTTACTGTCCCCACCATCATAACATGGAATGGCAGTGTGACTTCTTCATGTAGTTGAATTGTTCAATCAAATAATATTTCCCAAGTATCTACTATGTTTAAGAAACTCTGCTACACCTTGAATCCAAAGAAAAATAAGACAAGTAGCCAAGAGGGAGGGGATCATGAGAATATTTGATCCTTTGTTTTTTATCTTCTTTGGCAGAACTGTGACATATTGAACCCCAGGTTTAGGAAGTTGAATCTGGTGGTGGCAGGCACGTGTGGGGACACTCTTTCAATCTCTCAAGCATGAGAGCATTTCTGAATAAAGGAAAAGGATAAATATGAGAGAAAGAACTTGATTTTTATTAGCTCTAGGTAGCAGAGGAAAGAGTCAGAGTAAGTTTCTGAGCATGTGATGCTGAATAAATGACATAAAGTACAGAGAATTTAAAAGGAAAGTCCACTTTCAGGGAGGGACAATGTCATACTAAGCCTACAGTCAAATTATGACCTCCAAGTCTCCAAAAAGCAATTGAACACACGGGATAAGAGGTCACAGAGTTAAAGATGGCATTCAGATTTGAGAGTCTCCCCTGATTAGGTAACCCTAGAAGTTGGTGGTGCCAGAGATTTCTGTGGAAGAAAGAATGAAACTAAACCTTGAGCAGTAGCCTCCACTTAAAAGAATAGGATTGAGGAAGAGAAGGTCGTGTTCAATCTAGACAGAATCTTTGTCAGGAAGATAGAGACCTATGATAGAGAGGTGTTGAGGACAGCAATTTAGGGAAGGAGTGCAGGACAGTGACCAGTGTTAAAAACTGCAAGAGTCCAGACCCTGCGAGCTCTCATTTCCATACAATGATTGGGGAGACACCTGATTTCACATGGATTCAGTCCTTTACTATCTAAGTACTTACCCACTCCTAGTATGTTTTAGTTACTGTCCTAGGTGCTGAGGAGAGAGCCATGAACAGGAAAGACCGGTGTAGAGAAAGTACTGGGCAAAAACTATTCGGTAGTGAAAGTTAGAATGGTAATGTAGGGGAAGAGTGAAAGTCACTTTTTGTTTTCCATGTAGGAGAAACCTGAGCATATTCTGAAGGTACCAGAGATGAAAGAAGTAAAGGAGATAACACAGGATACAAAGTCTTCAGAGCTGACAGGGAGCAAGGATTTACTGTATCAGAAGTTTAACTTTCATCCAGAAAGCCTAGCAATCCTTTTTAGGAAACAGGAAGTATTATGAAATGCTTATTAATAGAAACATTCACATAATCAAACTTATATTCCAGGATTATTACAGATAGCAGTACAGGCAGGAGTGTGTGGACCGTCAGAGCTGCACATGAGATTAGCGGTCACTGAGCCCAGCTACTCATCTACGGAAAGAACAAAGGAAGCTTGAGGATGATGAGTGGCCCAGCCAGGCTTAGAACTCCACTCAAGATATCACTTGCAGCTAAATGGTTGCCATCAAAAGTCAAACTGCAGGCAAAGCAGGGGGGCTTGAAGCCTGAAGCAGGAGAAGATGAAAAAGCTCTCCTTTCTCCTGCTTTTCCACTTTGCTCTTTTCACTTTACTTAATCACTATCCTAACTTCCTTAGAAAATCTCAACTTTCCCCAGATAAAAACCATCAACTTCACATCCCAAACTTGCAGTGCTGCCTAGGCTGTATCAGAACCTGAGGGAAAAGAACAATATGTGCCCCTATATGCACGTGTCAGAACATCCACCTGTCTTTTAACCAAGTGGAAAATGCTAGAAAAAGCCCTACAATCAAAACACATGACCTTCTATATAATAGCCTAAGTTACTCAGTCTGCTTGCACACTATTGGCAACCCTCATCAACATGCACTGCTGGGGATGCAATGGTCCCAAGGGCCTGGGAATCCTGGGCTGTCTGAAAACCACTCTTTCATTGCACAAAAATGCAAGGGTGTGAAACAAACAACAACATCTTGTCCTTATTAAAAATTTTGGTATTTTGTTCATTGTGGGTTTTTTGCATTAATTTTGATTTTTAAAAATACTGCATTAAAGTATTATTTATCTTGATTAGTAAGTTTTTTGCCCTCCCCAACATCCTTAAATTCTGTGCTCAAGGTGAATGCCTCACTTGCCTCACCCTAATCCTGGCCCTGTCAACCTCTCTCTGGTCCATGGTCATAGTCTGATCCACTCCTATCAAAGCACGACTCAGAGTGCTCCAGCTGTAATTTTCATTTAAAAAAAATCCACACGGTGCTGAGATAGCTGTAGGTACGTTGACTCTATTAAACAGACTGTCAGAGACATCATGTTATTTTAATCCTGACTTGAAGAAATTCAACTGTACCTATCTTATAGGTTTGATATAAAAATCACTTTGCATTTTAAATATAATTTTTCTTCAAAGATTTTAGTCTTCCACCAAAGTTCACATTTTTTCTTACCTTCCCACTTTTCTGTGTGTAGTGCTTATAGGTCTCCTGGAATATGCATTTGTTAGATGGATTTAACTCCAAAAGCAGCCTCATAAAGAGGGACAAAAGGATATGAAGACCCACAGATGTGTTCACCTCACTCCTCACCCTCCAGCCACTCCACCATCCTCCCACCGTCTCCCAACCTCCATCTCATCCACTCCCAAGCCACCTTCTAATCCTTCATGACAAAGCAACGCAAGAAGGTGACTTACAAATGTCAGTTATTGCTCAACATATATTCTCAAGAAAATCTAGCAGAGGAAACAGATGGCAACAGCAGAGGTGCCTAAAATGACCTCCATGCCCTTTGGACTCATCTGCATGCCCATTGGCCACATGCTTCTAAGCCAACAGGGAGGCAGCACAGAGAGGGAAGGAGGAGGAGATGTGAGTATAAATGCAACAAAACTTTAGGGTCAGTCACCCCATCTCTCTGGACTGTGGCCAGCTCCTCTGCCTCAAAGCCTAAGGGGGAACCCAATTCACAGTCCTCCTGCAGTGGACAAGGTGTCTACCACAATCTAGGACAATCCTTTGCCAACAGCCCAGGAGACGAGCTCAAAGAGGGGAAGTGGCTTGCTTTCCATCTAACAGCTGCAGAGCTGTAGGGTGAGGATTCGTGGCAGGTGTTCTAATTCCTAATTCAGTGTTCCCACTACATTACTCTAAAGCCACTTCCCAAGTTATAAAAGTGTTTTTAGAATGAAAACGATTTTGGTTGACTTTGGAACTTTTATTGACTTTGGAAACATACTTGGCCTGAAACTAGACAAAATCTTTTGAGTTTAAAAGAAGTATTCCCATTTCTATAAGACAAATCACCCAGGCTATGAAGAGAGTAGACCAATCAACAGGAAACACATTTGGCACAAATATTAACCACTAAAGTAGCTGGAACATAAAATCGTAGCTCAAATGCACTTTTGGAAATAGGTCTTCCCTAAGCACACTGTCAGAGTTATTCCTCCCCAAACTCCCCTCCACCGCACTAGTTTATCTCTATCATGCTCCCTTGTTACTTCCTTTATAGAAGGCTTCACTGTCATGCTTACATATCTGTGCACTTGTTTATGCTCCCTGTTCCCCATGGTCCGTAAACCCAGTGAGGACCAAGGCTCTGTAGATCATTTTCACCTCCAGATCCTATTCTTACACATAATAAGCTCAACAAATATTTGCTGAAGAAGTAAATGAATGATGGCAGCCTCTAGTTTTCAAAGTTTCTGTCTTTCAGCTCCATGTTCTCTATTTACCTTCTCGTTCCCACCTCATCCTTCAAAAAAAAAAAAAAAAAGCCTCTCTGTCTCTCAAGACAGGTTATCATTTGAGACTAGTTAACAGCATCAAGTAAAAGGGGAAAATGTTGGCTCTGACTTACTGGTGGCTCAGTTCTCTTATTTCACATGGCTTGAAGCACCATTCTTTGGCCAGCTTTTCTTGTTGGGATGCTTCTTCCAAAAACACTATCTTTAAAAAAAAGAAAGAAAAGAATCACAAATTAATGAACCATAGTCATTTGTTGTTATTAACTATCTAAATCTTAAAAGAGACTATACCATAGCTAAATTAATTTTAAAAGGTATTTGACAGCAAATGGGATAGAGTTCAGAGGCAAAAAGACAGGGATTTGCCTTTGCTTGCCCAAAGAAGTAAACTGTATGAAGTTTCTCCTTTTCTGCCATTCTATAGATATAAGTAAGACTTCAAAAATTCTAATTTGAAGATACACAGTATTAAAAATGGCTAATTGGTATCTATTTCTCCCCACCCACCAAATGATTAAAGGAAACAATTGTTTATAGAAAGTGTACCTCACTGCAGATGAATGAAAGATTTTTGTTAGGCTGTTATAGGAAACCCAAGTCCAGAACACAGTAGTAGTATACCATGGGACAATTTATTAACACTGAACATAACTGCATGTAATAATTGCCTGACAATGGAATCTTAGCATGAACTATGTTGATGTTCTGATGCTAGACATCTGCTATAAAGAGGTCTGCTATATTCTTCTAGTATTGTGCATGAGAAACTAACAGAATGATCTCTCCCATGGAGCATGTGAGTCCATGGGCAATAGGTGGGAAACCCTGGATGGGTTCCAATCCCTCTTGGTCTGGTTTCCCCATCTGCAAACTGAGGATACCATCAGTACATACTTCACAGAGCTACTGTGAAGGCTAAATATGGTAATTTCAATTAAGAAGTTAGCACATCCCTGGAACATTTAAATGGTAGATACATTGCATCTACTGTTGATTCTTTTTAAGTACAGTGTGATTGCTTTCTCTGTAAAAGTGGATTGCAAAGCAAGAAAGGACAAAGAAAAATGAAATATATGTGCAGGACATATCCTGTTTCATTTTTAAATGCAATATTGTAAAAATAAATGTTTCATGGAACATGAAATATTGAAAGAAAACTGTTATATAAAATGTATCTAAACAATTAGAAGCAAGGCAATATACTGCAGGAAAAATAGTTTGTGGAACAGAAAATAAAATAAAATAAATATTGACTTCTCTATTCATTGATGATATCCTTTTTTAAAAAACAGGGATTTTTATCAGAAGAGAAAATAAAAATGTAATTCCTACAAATAAGGAAAAGTAATTTGATGATTCTAAAAATATATTTGAATCAATAAATGTCAAAGCAGATACAAAATTAATTGAAAATCACAAAAACAGAATTTTATCAATGTATCTTAGAGCTGATTTACCATTTACCATTACCGAAAAGAAGGGAGGGAGGGAGGGAGGAAGGAAATATTTGCAAAGTACTATATTCATATATTTGAAATAAATACTTTTGAGGAAGATGTAAATGATCAAAATTTATTCTGGAGAGATAGGAAAACTGAATGAACCAGTAACTCTATAAGAAAATGAGGAGAAGGATAAATTGGGAGATTGGGATTGACAAATACACACTACTATATATAAAATAGATAACTAATAAGGAACTGCTGCATAGCACAGGGAACTCTACTCAATACTCTGTAATGACCTAAATGGAAAAAGAATCTAAAAAAAGAGTGGATATATGTATATGTATAACTGATTCACTTTGCTGTACAGTAGAAACTAACACAACATTGTAAATCAACTATACTCCAAAAAAATTAATTAAAAATAAGTAAATAAATAAAAGCAGATATGAAAATTAAAAAAAAAAAGAAACTGAGGAAGTTTTACTTCCTTTTAGGAAAGCCATGGTTCAGAACCATGCTGTCTAATAGAAATATAATGCCTGTCACAAATGCAAGCCACATTTATAATTTTAAATTTTCTAATAGCCACACTAAAAGTGTAAAAAGGAACAGTAAAATTAATTTTAATAACATCTTTTATTTAACAACATAGGTGGCCATGACAAAAAATTATTATGTCAACATAAAAATCAATGTAAAAGTTATTGATTTTACTTTTTCTTAGTCTTTAAAATCCAGGGTATATTTTGCATTTAAAGTACATTTCAATCTGGCTGGTAAATTTTCATTAGAAATACTTCATCTGTATATTTAGACTTTACATAATCTACAAAACATAGACTCACATAACCAGTTTGTCCCCAAAACACTGAAACACTGAGATGAGTATCAATTTTTAAATGAGAAATTAAATTTAAAATAAAAATAATAAATTTAAAAATTCAGTTCCTCAGTCATATTAGCCACATTTCAGGTGCTTATTATGCCATATTAGATAGCACACATTCAGAGAATTTTATAGCAAAGTTCTTTCTAGCTTACAAAGAACAGATAATGTCTGTGCTAAGAGCTCCAGAGCGTGGAAAACAATGGACACCTCTCTATTTCTAAAAGCTACCATAATCCTCATACCAAAACCTGAAAAACTACACAATATACATAAACACAGATATACAGAGAATGAAAATTATAATATAAGCCAATGCCTTTTGTAACGTAATTACTAAATACATAATTAATAATAAATACAGACGCAAAAATAATCCCAATGATATACTGGCAATAAAAAGCAAAAATACGTTAAAATAATAATTCAGCATGTCTGCAGCATGTAAGCCTCAATTATTTCAACCAAGCAAGACACATCTTCAATGAACTTAAAGCTGATGTTGAGTAGCTGGGCAAAGGCCCTACTCCTCAGAGACCACTGGGCTAAATCCACCTGCCCTCTTTTCTGTTTTCTTCAGTCAACATGAAAACTAGAATTCACCTGCTCCTCAAATACACAGCAGGGATCTTGATCTGTAACATTCTCTTCAAAAAGCTCTGTGCTACTTTCTTGTTCCGGACCTGCTCCTACCACTCTCCACTTCACTGTGACCTCTTGTTACTGCCCATCCATCAACAGCAAATTTCCCTGTGTCTTCAATATCTGCTCTGAGTTTCTCCCTCCTGATAACTGGGGCTCTTCCCTGAGGACATGGCCTCCCCTACACTTCTCAAATGACAGGTATTCATACATCAGGGTCAGGCAATGAGTTTCCATACCCACCATGGCCATTTCTAAACCATTTTTCCTGCAGCTTCTTGTAAATATGCAAAGCTCCCTTAAGACCCACTCCTTTCAGCTTTCAAGGCATTCTTCCTCTTTCTTTGTTGTTCCGCTTTACCAACCTTCTCTCACTGTTCAAATCTGTTGATGCCTGCCCCACACTCTATCTCTCCACTGCAAGCCCTGCCTTCACTCCTTCTCATATCAACATGGACAACCCTTTTGAGATCATAGCACCTATTTCCATGAACTCATCTTCATGTGATCTGTTTATGAACAAATGAAGTTTATGAACTTCACGTCATGGCCACACCTTGGGCATGTTCACGACCCGTAACTGCTCTACCTCTAAAACTACGGAATCACACAACTGACCACCATTCCCTCTTTTTCCTGTTTGCCACTTCAGCTATTCCAAACAATCATCCACCTTAAGGAGCCCTCCCTTTACTTTCTCCTGTCTACTTTCCCCCAGTCCATCTTTCACCACTTTCCTTGTCCAGCCTGGATTCCACCAGCTATTTTTTCATATTTCTAATATCTTTTAGTGAACACACATGTGCTGAATTTTCAACCCTGACGAAACCCAGCCCTGCTTCTCTGGGCTGCACCTGAGGAGCCAAGCAGCACTGGGGCAAGCACACCACACAGTAGACAGAATATCCATAGTCATCAAGTTCAAAGGTGCTCCAACCAATGTCTGTGCCTGGCCCCCTAAGACATTTCTCCAGCCCTGTCTTTACTGTCAATAAAACTGACAGGAGGCCTAATTGCTTATCCACTGACAGATCATTAGATGTATTTTTTGGTAATAAATTTATACACAATTTTTTTATCAAATAACTCAAACGGAGTTCAAAGGATTGAGGAAAATTGCTATAACAAAACTCTGCCCATTCCCATCTACTTGATTAATGTGAAAATGTTTCTCAGAACTTACATCTATAAAAATGAAAAATAAGAAAACAATTGATACTGCTCCTATTTAATAGAATTAATAGACCAACAAGTAACATTTAATAGAATGGCAGACCAACAAGTAACACTCATCCATAGATACATTACCTAGTTGGAAGAAAAAACAGCTTTTTTATTTTATTAATACATTTAACAAATTACTTTTCAAAATGTGTAATACACATTTTAAAATTTCCTTGTGGTCCCAGAAAATTTTAAATATTTAAATTTATGCACACAAATTTCATTGCAATGGTTGACCAGTAAAAGGCTTTGAAGTGTAAAACTATATGGTATTAGCACAAACTCTGTAAGAAAAGGAGAATAGAATTAGTAATTCTAGAAGAAAAAGGGACTGTATACCATTTCAGATCATTAATAAGGAGCTAGTTCATGATTTTTTGAAAAATAGATTAAGGTAGATATCAAACCACTATATTTTGATTCCATCAGACATCTTTTAAAAAGTAATAGCATAGCTTAATTTTAACATGTATATATTTACAATTTGCCAGAAATTATAAGCTTTAAACATTTTAAAATTTAATAAAAACTATACATATCAACTTATAAAAATGCAAAAGCAAACAGAATTTTTCAAAATTCTTTTAGGGGGCACATTAGTAAAAAAAATGTGAAGAGTATTTCTCTAGTCAATTCATGTTCCACCCCTCCACCATGATGATTTCAAATCTACCCTCTCTTCAAATCTCTCATCCCACTTACCCCAAAAATATACATCAAACATTTGCAATAGCTAAAAATTGCAAATAATTTCAAAGTCAGTCAAATAAGGGATTGGTTAAATATGATGAAACTGCAGCAATTAGAAGTATCAGTGAAGACATATTTACTGAATTATCCTCGATATAATCTTAAGTTTTTTTTAAAAATGCAAAAAAAAAATTCAAGGTACTAGATAACATATATGGTATCCAATTTTTTATAAGAATATGGTGTATGTGTGTGTGTGTGTGTGTGTGTGTGTGTGTGTGTGTGTGTTGGGTTGGTGTGTCTAAACGTTCACAGTGGTTATTTTCTCTTTACAGTAGAATTTGGGGGTAACTTTTGCTTTCATCTTTATATCTTTGCAGATTCAAAATTGTTAATAGTAAATGTTTTATTCTATCTAAAACAATAAAGTCAATTCCATTTAAAATATACATGCAAATATAAAGTAAAACAAAATAGAAATACATAAAAATAATCTCTACTCATAGAGCCTATGGTTGGGGAGTTAAGACATGCAGAGATAGATAATGAATCAGATGGGGGAGGGCATGATGACAGAGTGCCATTGGCCCCACCAGTTCAGATGAAGAGATAGTGGGCGGGATCAGTGAAGGTTTCAAAGAAAAGGCAGAACTCAGACAATGAGGGGTAGGATTTGGGACTTAATAAGTATCCAGAATTAGTGGGAAAGGGATAGAAGGGTAAATAATGATAGGTGCAGAGGCATAGAGGCAAAAAACTACAAGTTGTGTTATAAACAGGTGTGTATTTTAACAGTGGAGTTGGAGAGAGCCTTAATTCACAAATCAAGTACTTAATAGATTTTTTTTCTTGTTCTCATTCATGTATTTACTCAACAATTACTGCTTGAGTGACTCCTGTGTGCAAAGCACTATTCCAGGGGCTAGGAACAATAAATTGATAGATGAATATAAGACACATTGAATATATTAGTGAGTGCTATGATGAAAAATAAACCAAAGTAAATGGATAAAATAAGATGTGGGATGTGATAGTCTCTCTGAGAGATGATGTTTGAGCACAGATTGGCATGAAGGGAATAAACCACTTGCATATTCTTGGAACGGCATTCCAGGCAGAGGGAACAGCCAGTACAAGGACCCTGATATGTATATTTAAATTAAACTTAAATTAGATGCTTGGCATGTTTTGAAATACCAGGATGACCACTGGGGATATAGTATAAAGACTAGAAGAAAGAGTAGTAAAAAATCAGATGGAGGAGGTAGCAAGGGGCTTTGTAGGTCATGGCCTTGAGATTTATTTTTAGGAAACCTCTAAAAATATTGTGGAAAATGAATGTGGAAAAATTACAAAATATCATTGGTATTGCTTTTATGGGGCAATGGCTCTCTCATCCTGATGTTACCTGGGCTGATGTGGCCATTCATTCACTTACACAGTTATTCATCATCAAGAGAGCCTATCATGGCATGGCCTTCCTTTTCACAGACCACAGTCTAGGTGGGCTGTCAATCACATACATAAGTCATTAAAACCCAAGTTTCATAAAATCATAGATGGTGCCAACTGGCAGGAACCTTCTCATCCAACCCCCTTGTTTTCCAGATGAGGAAATTGAATCCCTTCTATTAAGCAAACAACTCCAAGTGCTCTCTTACTTAAAACAGAGACTATTTAGGATGAGCAATAATGAGAATGTCAGATATACTAAAGCCAAAAGCAGATGAGTAATGACTGTCAGCTAATGAAAAAAATCTCCACAAGATACAGGCTTCAAACACCAGATGGCAAATGCGGGCAAAAGGCTTGTTGCTATGGAACAGAGTAAACTGCTCTTTGGGCCATTGTGAAATAGCTTGGCCGTCTAACAAAATAAGGTAATATATACTGCAACACAAAATCCACTCAGGCACAGTATTGGGAGATAAAATCAGATAAAAATGTGAGGTCTCAATGATTTCTGAAGCTTTTGGACAGAGATGACAATTGCCATATTAGCTCAATTCATATCAAACAGATAAATGGAAAAGATGAAGGGAGACTGCTTTTTAAAATAAACTGTCAGCCTATAAAAGTAGAATCGAGTGAATTCATGTTACGAAGGCACCAAAGGGTAGCATGAAGGACTTAGATCTTCAGGTCCAATATTCTCATTTCACAGATGAGGAAACAGACCAGGATATGTGACTTGTCCAGGGTCACCAAGCAAGACAGGAGTATCTGCTGGACTTGACCCATCTTCCCTGAGATTCTTCTAGACCTCTGTGACTGCTTCTCTAACAGTATAAACCAAGAGTCAGCACACTTTTTTTTTTTTAACATCTTTATTGGAGTATAATTGCTTTACAATGGTGTGTTAGTTTCTGCTTTATAACAAAGTGAATCAGTTATACATATACATATATCCCCATATCTCTTCCCTCTTGCGTCTCCCTCCCTCCCACCCTCCGTATCCCAACCCTCTAGGTGGTCACAAAGCACCAAACTGATCTCCCTGTGCTGTGCGGCTGCTTCCCACTAGCTATCTATTTTACATTTGGTAGTGTATATATATCCATGCCACTCTCTCACTTTGTCCCAGCTTACCCTTCCCCCTCCCCATATCCTCAAGTCCATTCTCTAGTAGGTCTGTGACTTTATTGCCGTCTTGCCCCTAGGTTCTTCATGACCTTTTTTTTTTTTTTCTTAGATTCCATATCTATGTGTTAGCATACGGTATTTGTTTTTCTCTTTCTGACTTACTTCACTCTGTATGACAGACTCTAGGTCCATCCAACTCACTACAAATAACTCAATTTGGTTTCTTTTTATGGCTGAGTAACATTCCATTGTATATATGTGCCACATCTTCTTTATCCATTCATCTGTTGATGGACACTTAGGTTGCTTCAGTGTCCTGACTACTGTAAATACAGCTGCAATGAACATTGTGGTACATGACTCTTTTTTGAATTATGGTTTTCTCAGGGTATATGCCCAGTAGTGGGACTGCTGGGTCGTATGGTAGTTCTATTTTTAGTTTTTTAAGGAACCTCCATACTGTTCTCCATAGTGGCTGTATCAATTTACATTCCCACCAACAGTGCAAGAGGGTTCCCTTTTCTCCACACCCTCTCCAGCATTTATTGTTTGTAGATTTTCTGATGATGGCCATTCTGACCGGTGTGAGATGATATCTCATTGTACTTTTGATTTGCATTTCTCTAATGATTAATGATGTTGAGCATTCTTTCATGTGTTTGTTGGCAATCTGTATATCTTCTCTGGAGAAATGTCTATTTAGGTCTTCTGCCCATTTTTGGATTGGATTGTTTGTTTTTTTGATATTGAGCTGCATGAGCTGCTTGTAAATTTTGGAGATTAATCTTTTGTCAGTTGCTTCATTTGCAAATATTTTCTCCCATTCTGAGGGTTGTCTTTTCATCTTGTTTATGGTTTCCTTTGCTGTGCAAAAGCTTTTAAGTTTCATTAGGTCCCATTTGTTTATTTGTGTTCTTATTTCCATTTCTCTAGGAGGTGGGTCAAAAAGGATCTTGCTGTGATTCATGTCATAGAGTGTTCTGCCTATGTTTTCCTCTAAGAGTTTAACAGTGTCTGGCCTTACATTTAGGTCTTTATTCCATTTTGAGTTTATTCTTGTGTATGGTGTTAGGGAGCGTTCTAATTTCATTCTTTTACATGTAGCTGTCCAGTTTTCCCAGCACCACTTATTGAAGAGACTGTCTTTTCTCTATTGTATATCCTTGCCTCCTTTGTCATAGATTAGTTGACCATAGGTGCGTGTGTTTATCTCTGGGCTTTCTATCCTGTTCCATTGATCTATGTTTCTGTTTTTGTGCCAGTACCATATTGTCTTGATTCCTGTAGCTTTGTAGTATAGTCTGAAGTCAGGGAGTCTGATTCCTCCAGCTCCGTTTTTTTCCCTCAAGACTGCTTTGGCTATTCCAGGTCTTTTGTGTCTCCATACAAATTTTAAGATTTTTTGTTCTAGTTCCGTAAAAAATGCCATTGATAATTTGATAGGGATTGCATTGAATGTTTAGATTGCTTTGGGTAGTAGAGTCATTTTCACAATGTTGATTCTTCCAATCCAAGAACATGGCATATCTCTCCATCTGTTTGTATCATCTTTAATTTCTTTCATCAGTGTCTTATAATTTTCTGCATACAGGTCTTTTGTCTCCTTAGGTAGGTTTGTTCCTAGATATTTTATTCTTTTTTGTTGCAATGGTAAATGGGAGTGTTTTCTTAATTTCACTTTCAGATTTTTCATCATTAGTGTATAGGAATGTAAGAGATTTCTGTGCATTAATTTTGTATCCTGCTACTTTACCAAATTCATTGATTAGCTCTAGTAGTTTTCTGGTAGCATCTTTAGGATTCTCTATGTATAGTATCATGTCATCTGCAAACAGTGACATCTTTACTTCTTCTTTTCCGATTTGGATTCCTTTTATTTCTTTTTCTTCTCTGATTGCTGTAGCTAACACTTCCAAAACTATGTTGAATAATAGTGGTGAGAGTGGGCCATACAGTAAGTATTTTAGTCTTTGTGGACCGTATTGTCTCTGTTGTAACTATTCAACCCTGTCACTGTAGAGCAAGATCAGCCATAGATAAGATATACACAAATAGGTGTAGCTATGCTCCAATAAAACTTTACTTATAGAAAATGAAATTTGCATTTTACATAATTTTCACTTGTCATAAAATATTCTTACTTTTTTAAACCATTTAAAAATGTAAAAATGGGCAGAAGACCTAAATAGAGATTTCTCCAAAGAAGACATACAGATGACCAATAGGCACATGAAAAGATGCTCAACATTGCTAATTATTAGGGAAATACAAATCAAAACTACAGTGAAGTACCACCTCACACCAGTCAGAATGGCCATCATTAAAAAGGCTACAAATAAAAAATGCTGGAGAGGGTGTGGAGAAAAGGGGACCCTCCTACATTGTTGGGAATGTAAATTGGTGCAGCCGCTGTGGAAAACAGTGTGGAGCCTCCTTACAAAACTAAAAACAGAGCTGCCATATGATCCAGCAATTTCACTCCTAGGCATATATCCAGACAAAACTATAATTAGAAAAGATACATGCACCCCAATGTTCACTGCAGCACTATTTACAATAGCCAAGACATGGAAGCAACCTAAATGTCCACTGACAGATGAATGGATAAAGAAGATGTAGTATATATGCACAATGGAATACTACTCAGCTGTAAAAAAGAATGAAATAATGCCATTTGCAGCAACATGAATGGACCTAGAGGTTATCATATTAAGTGAAGTAAGTCAAAAAGAGAAAGACAAATACCATATTATATCACTTATATGTAGAATCTAAAATATGACACAAATTAACTTACTTTTGAAACAGACTCACAGACATAGAACACAAACTTATGGTTACTAAAGGGGAAAGGGGGTGGGGGAGGGAAAAATTAGGAGTTTGGGATTAGCAGATACAAACTACTACATATAAAATAGATTAAAAAAACAAGGTCCTACTGTATAGCATAGGAAATATTCAATATCGTATAATAAACCATAGTGGAAAAGAATATGAAAAAGAAAAAATATATATATATATAAATGAAACTGAATCACTTTGCTGTACACCAGAAACTGACACATCACTGTAAATCAACAGTACTTCAATAAAAATAAATAAGTTTTTTAAAAATGTAAAAACCACACTTAGCTCACTGGCCATGTAAAAACCAGGCAATGGGCTAGATTTGACCTGTGGGTCACAGACTGCCAACTTCTGATGCAGACTCCTAAAAAGATGCATGTGAATTAAAACTGTATAATTTGAAAACCATCCCCGTGGCTTAGACTAATATCTCTATTTGGCAATAACTTTTAATGATTTTTCCTTTAACTTCAGAGCCTGATTTAAAAAAAAAAAAAAAAAAAAAACAACTCTTGGAAAAGTACCAATTCTGGCTGCCTTATTTTCCTGTAGAAAACATATACTTTTTGATAGATGACAAAGTAACTGTAGTAATTTTTCTTATCTCTACTGAAGACATCACTAATGATTCATTGGTATTTAGTAATTTTTTATTAGAAAATAACAACATATTTCACAATGATAGGTTGTCTGATAATAATAAAAATACTGTGTGCAAGACACTGTCCTGTACACTTTATACGTATTAACTCACTTAAACCTCACCAGAACCCTATGAGACAGGTATTATTACTAGCCCCATTTTACACGTGAGAAAACTGAGGCACACAGATGTTAAGTACCTTGCCCAAGATTACACACCTGGTAGGAGGTAAATTTAGAATTTGAACCACAGTCAGCCTCGAAGTAAGGGCTACTCAACACTATTATATATTTTTAGAACAGCATTTCACACAGAAGTAAATAAAACAGCTCTCCTCTTTTGTTTCTTTTTCTTTATATTTCTTAGTGTCTTTCCTCTTCCTTCCCTTCCCTTAATGCAGCCCAGGTTGGTGGGCCTGCTAGGGCCAGGAATATGGAGACAGTTGGGGGAAGGGGATGGTCAAGACTGAGAAGGCTAACAGTGCCAAGGGAACTGGGACTGGAGAAGTACAGAGTCAAAGAGGCAAGTTAAATGTGCAGAGATGTGGCTAAGGAGACAGCCACCACGGTGATTACACATGAGGGTAACAGGCAAGTATGTAAATATATTGTGAATAATGAAAGCCAGGCTTCTCAGAAAGGAGTTTCAAAAATGGAAAAGGGAAAGGCTAAAACAAACTCTGTCATACTGGATTTGAACTGGAGGTATTTGTGTCAACTCATGGTTTTTAACTTAGGTAGATCAATAAACAAGTAAGTGCATGTATGCACACACATATGCAGATAGAGCTAAGAAGGATATACACATACATATACGTGCACAGGTGTATGCATGTGCACACACATGGCCTCTGCTTACTGTAAATGTTACTTTTTAAAAACATCAAAATCCATAGCATATGAAATGCTCACACTGGTAATCTGTGGAACGCCCAAATGACCAAGAAAAATATATGTGTGTGTGTGTGTGTGTGTGTGTTTGTGTGTGTCTATGTCTATCCTTCCTAGCTCTATTTGCTAAAAGGGCCTAGAAACAATGACACCCTGTATTAATCAGCACCCCTAATGCTCAGATCTTGGTTTCTACATACCATTCTCCACTAGAAAGAACCAGAATGACACTACAGGTGGAGCACAGAAAGTACAACATAAGTCTGGAATAAAAGTGTCAAAAGTGAGGAAATGCTAAAGATGCGATTGGAAAGTGGTAAAAAACACCTAGGAACCCTCTTGAAGAAGCTCCTGCTAGCCAAATATAGGCCAATTTGAGCATCAAAATAAATAATAATAATAATGAATTAAACCCCAATAAATAAAATATGAATCCTTGAGTCTAAATAAATGAATGAACGAATAACAGAGTGTTCTTCCCTACAGTAGAATACCACTTAATACATGTGGAAGGAATGACAGAATTAGAAAATGAGCATTTGGCAACCATCATTGTAATAAATGATTCATGCAAAAAATCATCAATGAATGTTAAAACTAGTGGGTGAAAATTTGTTAAGGAACAGGATATTTACATAATTTCAAAGTATCTCCCACAAAATTTAGCTTACAGAGAAAAACAGTAATTTTATGCTGGAGAAACCTAGTAAATACCACCTTAACCAAGTGAACAAAGTTAACATCAAGAATAATGGGACAGGGGACCTTCAAGATGGCGGAGGATTAAGATGTGGAGATCACCTTCCTCCCCACAAATACATCAAAAATACATCTACATGTGGAACAGCTCCTACAGAACACCTACTGAACACTAGCAGAAGACCTCAGACTTCCCAAAAGACAAGAAACTCCCCACGTACCTGGGTAGGGCAAAAGAAAAAAGAAAAAACAGAGACAAAAGAATAGGGACGGGACCTGCACCTCTGGGAGGGAGCTGTGAAGAAGGAAAGGTTTCCACACATGAGGAAGCCCCTTCAATGGCAGGGACGGGGGTGGCGGAGGGCGGAAGCTGCAGAGCCACGGAGGAGAGCACAGCAACAGTGGTGCAGAGGGTAAAGCAGAGAGATTCCCGCACAGAGGATCGGTGCCGACCAGCACTCACCAGCCCGAGAGGCTTATCTGCTCACCCACCAGCCGGGACGGGTGGGGGCTGGGAGCTGAGGCTCAGGCTTCGGAGGTCAGATCCCAGGGAGAGGACTGCGGTTGGCTGCATGAACACAGCCTGAAGGGGGCTAGTGCACCACAGCTAGCCAGGAGGGAGTCCGGGAAAAAGTATGGACCTGCCTAAGAGGCAAGAGACCATTGTCTCAGGGTGTGCGAAGAGAGGGGATTCAGAGCACCGCCTAAAGCAGCTCCAGAGAGGGGCGCGAGCTGTGGCTATCAGCGCGGACACCAGAGATGGTCATGAAACGCTAAGGCTGTTGCTGCAGCCCCCAAGAATCCTATGTGCAAACACAGGTCACTATCCACACCTCCCCTCCCGGAAGCCTGTGCAGCCCACCACTGCCAGGGTCCCGTGATCCAGGGACAACTTCCCCGGGAGAACACACGCTGCGCCTCAGGCTGGTGCAATGTCACACTGGCCTCTGCCGCTGCAGGCTCGCCCCACATTCCATACCCCACCCTCCCCCCGGCCTGAGTGAGCCAGAGCCCCCTAATCAGCTGCTACTTTAACCCTGTCCTGTCTGAGTGAACAACAGATGCCTTCAGACAACCCACATGCAGAGGCAGGGCCAAATCCAAAGCTGAACCCCAGGAGCTGTGTGAACAAAGAACAGAAAGGGAAATTCTTCCCAGCAGCCTCAGGAGCAGCGGATTACATCTCCACAATCAACTTGATGTACACTGCATCTGTGGAATACCTGAATAGACAAGGAATCATCCCAAAATTGAGGCGGTGACTTTGGGAGCAACCGTAGACTTGGGGTTTGCTTTCTGCATCTACTTTGTTTCTGGTTTTATGTTTATCTTAGTTTAGTATTTACAGCTTATTATCATTGGCATATTTGTTTATTGAGTTGGTTGCTCTCTTCGTTTTGTGTGTATATATACATTTTTCCTTTTTCTCTTTTTGTGAGTGTGTATGTGTATGCTTCTTTGTGTGATTTTGTCTGTATAGCTTTGCTTTTACCACTTGTCCTAGGGTTCTGTCAGTCCATTTTGGGTTTTTTTGGTACAGTTTTTAGCACTTGTTATCATTGGTAGATTTGTTTATTGGTTTGGTTGCTCTCTTCTTTCTTTCTTTCTTTTTTTTAATTACTTTAAAAATTTTTTATTTTTAATAATATTTTTTATTTCAATAATTGTATTTATTGAGTTTTCTTTCTTTTTTCCTCTCCCTTTTCTTCTGAGCCATGTGGCTGACAGGGTCTTGGTGCTCTGACTGGGTGTCAGGTCTGAGCCTCTTAGGTGGGAGAGCCAAGTTCAGGACATTGGACCACCAGAGACTTCCCAGCCCCACATAATATCACACTGCGAAAGCTCTCACAGAGATCTCCATCTCAATGCTAAGACCCAGCTCCACCCAACGACCAGCAAGCTACAGTGCTTGACACCCCATACCAAACAACTAGCAAGACAGGAACACAACCCCACCCATTAGCAGAGAGGCTGCCTAAAATCACAATAAGTTCACAGACACCCAAAACACACCACCGGACGTGCTCCTGCCCACCAGAGAAACAAGATCCAGCCTCATCCACCAGAACACAGGCACCACTCCCCTCCACCAGGAAGACTACACAACCCACTGAACCAGCCTTACTCACTGAGGGCAGACACCAAAAACAACAGGAACTACGAACCTGCAGCTTGTGAAAAGGAGACCCCAAACACAGTAAGTTAAGCAAGATGAGAAGACAGAGAAATACACAGCAGATGAAGGAGCAAGGTAAAAACCCACCAAACAAATGAAGAGGAAACAGGCAGTCTACCTGAAAAAGAATTCAGAGTAATGATAGTAAAGACGGTCCAAAATCTTGGAAATAGAATGGAGAAAATACAAGAAATGTTTAACAAAGACCTAGAAGAACTAAAGAGCAAACAAACAATGATGAACAACACAGTAAATGAAATTTTAAAATTCTCTAGAAGGAATCAACAGCAGAATAACTGAGGCAGAAGAACAGATAAGTGACCTGGAAGATAAAAGAGTACAAATAACTACCGCAAAGCAGAATAAAGAAATAAGAAGGAAAAGAATTGAGGACAGTCTCAGAGACCTCTGTAACAATATTAAACGCACCAACATTCGAATTACAGGGGTCCCAGAAGAAGAAGAGAAAAAGAAAGGGACTGAGAAAATATTTGAAGAGATTATAGTTGGAAACTTCCCTAATATGGGAAAGGAAATAGTCAATCAACTCCAGGAAGTGCAGAGAGTCCCATACAGGATAAATCCAAGGAGAAACATGCCAAGACACATATTAATCAAACTATCAAAAATTAAATACAAAGAAAAAATATTAAAAGCAGCAAGGGGAAAGCAATAAATAACATACAAGGGAATCCCCATAAGGTTAACACCTGATTTCTCAGCAGAAACTCTGCAAGCCACTACGGTGTTGCAGGACATATTTAAAGTGATGAAAGGGAAAAACCTACAACCAAGATTACTCTACCCAGCAAGGATCTCATTCAGATTCGATGGAGAAATTAAAACCTTTATAGACAAGCAAAAGCTAAGAGAATTCAGCACCACCAAACCAGCTTTCCAACAAATGCTAAAGGAACTTCTCTAGGCAGAAAACACAAGAGAAGGAAAAGACCTACAATAACAAACCCAAAACAATTAAGAAAATGGTAACAGGAACATACATGTCAATAATTACCTTAAATGTAAATGGATTAAATGCTCCAACCAAAAGACACAGACTGGCTAAATGGATTCAAAAACAAGACTCGTATATATGCTGTCTACAAGAGACCCACTTCAGACCTAGGGACACATACAGACTGAAAGTGAGCGGATGGAAAAAGATATTCCATGCAAAAGGAAATCAAAAGAAAGCTGAAGTAGCAATTCTCATATCAGACAAAATAGACTTTAAAATAAAGACTATTACAAGAGACAAAGAAGGACACTACATAATGATCAAGGGATTGATCCAAGAAGAAGATATAACAATTGTAAATATTTATGCACCCAACATAGGAGCACCTCAATACATAAGGCAAATGCTAACAGCCATAAAAGGGGAAATCAACAGTAACACACTCATAGTACGGGATTTTAACACCCCACTTTCACCAAAGGACAGATCATCCAAAGGGAAAATAAATAAGGAAACACAAGCTTTTAATGATACATTAAACAAGATGGACTTAATTGATATTTCTAGGACATTCCAACCAAAAACAACAGAATACACTTTCTTCTCAAGTGCCCATGTAACATTCTCCAGGATAGATCATGTCTTGGGTCACAAATCAAGCCTTGGTAAATTTAAGAAAATTGAAATTGTATCAAGTATCTTTTCCGACCACAACACTATGAGACTAGATATCAATTACAGGAAAAAATCTGTAAAAAAGACAAACACATGGAGGCTACACAATACACTCCTAAATAACCAAGAGATCACTGAAGAAATCAAAGAGGAAACCAAAAAATACCTAGAAACATGACAACCCAAAACCTATGGGATGCAGCAAAAGCAGTTCTAAGAGGGAAGTTTATAGAAATACAATCCTACCTCAAGAAACAAGAAACATCTCAAATAAACAACCCAAACTTACACCTAAAGCAGTTAGAGAAAGAAGAACAAAAAAACCCAAAGTTAGCAGAAGGAAAGAAATCATAAAGATCAGATCAGAAAAAAATGAAAAAGAAATGAAGGAAATGATAGCAAACATCAATAACACTAAAATCTGGTTCTTTGATAAGGTAAACAAAATTGATAAACCATTAGCCAGACTCATCAAGGAAAAAAGGGAGAAGACTCAAATCAATCGAATTACAAATGAAAAAGCAGAAGTAACCACTGAAACTGCAGAAATACAAAGGATCATGAGAGATTACTACAAGCAACTATATGGCAATAAAATGTACAACCTGGAAGAAATGGACAAATTCTTAGAAAAGCACAACCTTCCAAGACTAAACCAGGAAGAAATAGAAAATATGAACAGACCAATCACAAGCACTGAAATTGAAACTGTGATTAAAAATCTTCCAACAAACAAAAGCCCAGGACCAGATGGCTTCACAGGCGAATTCTATCAAACATTTAGAGAAGAGCTAACACCTATCCCTCTCAAACTCTTCCAAAATATAGCAGAGGGAGGAACACCACCAAACTCGTTCTACGAGGCCACCATCACCCTGATACCAAAACCAGACAAAGATGTCAAAAAGAAAGAAAACTACAGGCCAATATCACTGATGAACATAGATGCAAAAATCCTCAACAAAATATTAGCAAACAGGATCCAACAGCACATTAAAAGGATCATACGTCATGATCAAGTGGGGTTTATCCCATGAATGCAAGGATTCTTCAATATATGCAAATCAATCAATGTGATAAACCATATTAACAAATAGAAGGATAAAAACCACATGATAACCTCAACAGATGCAGAAAAAGCTTTTGACAAAATTCAAGACCCATTTATGATAAAAAAGCCCTCCAGAAAGTAGGCATAGAGGGAACCTACCTCAACATAAAAAAGGCCATATATGACAAACCCACAGCCAACATCGTTCTCAATGGTGAAAAATTGAAACCACTAAGATCAGGAACAGGATGAGGTTGGCTACTCTCACCATTCTAATTCAACATAGTTTTCGAAGTTTTAGCCACAGCTGTCAGAGAAGAAGAAGAAATAAAAGGAATCCAAATTGGAAAAGAAGTAAAACTGTCACTGTTTGCAGATGATATATACATAGAGAATATGTATATTCTCTATAGACAGAGAATCTTAAAGATGCAACCAGAAAACTACTAGAGCTAATCAAAGAATTTGGTAAAGTTGCAGGATACAAAATTAATGCACAGAAATATCTTGCATTCCTATACACTAATGATGAAAATCTGAAAGAGAAATTAAGGAAACACTCCCATTTACCACTGCAACAAAAAGAATAAAATACCTAGGAATAAACCTACCTAAGGAGACAAAAGACCTGTATGCAGAAAAGTATAAGACACTGATGAAAGAAATTAAAGATGATACAAACAGATGGAGATATATACCATGTTGTTGGACTGGAAGAATCAACATTGTGAAAATGACTCTACTACCCAAAGCAATCTACAGATTCAATGCAATCCCTATCAAACTACCAATGGCATTTTTCACAGAACTAGAACAAAAAATTTCACAATTTGTATGGAAACACAAAAGACCCCGAATAGCCAAAGCAATCTTGAGAAAGAAAAACGGAGCTGGAGAAATCAGACTCCCTGACTTCAGACTATACTACAAAGCTACAGTAATCAAGACAATATGGTACTGGCACAAAAACAGAAACATAGATCAATGGAACAGGATAGAAAGCCCACGCACATACGGTCACCTTATCTTTGATAAAGGAGGCAAGAATATACAATGGAGAAAAGACAGCCTCTTCAATAAATGGTGCTGGGAAAACTGGACAGCCTCATGTAAAAGAATGAAATTAAAACACTCCATAACACCATACACAAAAATAAACTCAAAATGGATTAAAGACCTAAATGTAAGGCCAGACACTATAAATCTCTTAGAGGAAAACATAGGCAGAACACTCTATGACACAAATCACAGCAAGATCCTTTTTGACCCACCTCCTAGAGAAATGGAAATAAAAGCAACAATAAACAAATGGGATCTAATGAAACTTAAAAGCTTTTGCACAGCAAAGGAAACCATAAACAAGACAAAAGACAACCCTCAGAATGGTAGAAAATATTTGCAAATGAAGCAACTGACAAAGGATTAATCTCCAAAATATACAAGCAGCTCATGCAGCTCAATATCAAAAAAACAAACAACCCAATCCAAAAATGGGCAGAAGACCTAAATAGACATTTCTCCAAAGAAGATATACAGATTGCCAACAAACACATGAAAGGATGCTCAACATCACTAATCATTAGAGAAATGCAAATCAAAACTACAATGAGATATCACCTCACACCGGTCAGAATGGCCATAATCAAAAAATCTACAAACCATAAATGCTGGAGAGGGTGTGGAGAAAAGGGAACCCTCTTGCACTGTTGGTGGGAATGTAAATTGATACAGCCACTATGGAGAACAGTATGGAGGTTCCTTAAAAAACTAAAAATAGAACTACCATACGACCCAGCAATCCCACTACTGGGCATATACCCTGAGAAAACCATAATTCAAAAAGAATCATGTGCCACAATGTTCATTGCAGCTCTATTTACAACAGCCAGGACACAGAAACAACCTAAGTGTCCATCGACAGATGAATGGATAAAGAAGATGTGGCACATATATACAATGGAATATTACTCAGCCATAAAAAGAAACGAAATTGACTTATTTGTAGTGAGGTGGATGGACCTAGAGACTGTCATACAGAGTGAAGTAAGTCAGAAAGAGAAAAACAAATACCGTATGCTAACACATAGATATGGAATCTAAGAAAAAAAAAAAAAGGTCATGAAGAACCTAGGGGCAAGACGGCAATAAAGTCGCAGACCTGCTAGAGAATGGACTTGAGGATATGGGGAGGGGGAAGGGTAAGCTGGGACAAAGTGAGAGAGTGGCATGGATATATATACACTACCAAATGTAAAATAGATAGCTAGTGGGAAGCAGCCGCACAGCACAGGGAGATCAGCTTGGTGCTTTGTGACCACCTAGAGGAGTGGGATAGGGAGGGTGGGAGGGAGGGGGACGCAAGAGGGAAGAGATATGGGTGTATATGTATATGTATAACTGATTCACTTTGTTATAAAGCAGAAACTAACACACCATTGTAAAGCAATTATACTCCAATAAAGATGTTAAAAAAAAAAAAGTGTGCTGACTCTTGGTTTATACTGTTAGAGAAGCAGTCACAGAGGTCTGGAAGAATCTCAGGGAAGATGGGTCAAGTCCAGCAGATACTCCTGCCTTGCCTGGTGACCCTGGACAAGTCACATATCCCAGTCTGTTTCCTCATCTGTGAAATGAGAATATTGGATCTGAAGATCTAAGTCCTTCATGCTACCCTTTGGTGCCTTCGTAACATGAATTCACTCGATTCTACTTTTATAGGCTGACAGTTTATTTTAAAAAGCAGTCTCCCTTCATCTTTTCCATTAATGTGTTTGATATGAATTGAGCTAGTATGGCAATTTTCATCTCTGTCCAAAAGCTTCAGAAATCACTGAGACCTCACATTTTTATCTGATTTTATCTCCCATTACTGTGCCTGAGTGGATTTTCTGTTGCAATATATATTACCTTATTTTGTTAGATGGCCAAGGTATTTCACAATGGCCCAAAGAGCAGTTTACTCTGTTCCACAGCAACAAGCCTTTTATACTCCAATAAATTGGAGTATATACTCCTATTATACTCCAATAAAGATGTTAAAAAAAAGAATAATGGGATAAATCAAGGTTGTGCCTCTTGATATAATGCACTGAGAAGAACACAGCATCATTCCTGCCAAAAAATGCATAACATGAGGAAACATCAGATGAACCCAAATTGAGAGATACTCCTGAAAAAACACTATTCTGTATTCTTGAAAATTATCCAGGACATGAAAGAGAAAGAAAGACTGAAGACCTGTTCCAGATGGAAGGCAACTAAAGAAACATGACAATTAAATGCAATTGTGACTCTGGAGAGGATCCTGACCCAGAAGGGGGAAAAAAGGTACCAAGGATATTATAGGACCAATGGGCGAGGTTTGAATGGATCTGTGGATTACGTGGTAGAATTATATCTATGTTAATTTCCTGATCTAGATTTTTGCATATGACTGTGTAAGACAGCATCCTTACGTTTAGGAAATACACACTGAAGTATTTAAACTGGAACAGGATATCTGTAACTTACTCAGAAAAAATATGTGTGTATGTACTGGCATATGTATACCTACATATATCTGGAGAGAGTAGGGAAGAACTGTGAATCAAATATGGTAAAATGTTAACACTGGGGAACATGGGTGAAGGCTATATGAGAGTTATTTACATTATTCTTGTAACTATTTAAATAATTTCTCAATGACTTAAAAAGTTTAAAATTTTTAACTATAAAACTTAAACAGTATATTTGTTTAGAAACACAAATACTTAAAGTATAAGTTCAGAACATGATAAACATAAAATTTAGGATAATGATTTCACCAGAGTACAAGGGAAGAAAATGGGATATAGGAGGCATCAAAGATAACAGAAGGGTTCACCATGTCTTCATTCATTACACCTTACAGAAACATTATAACTGTTTTTTTATATGAACAAATATATGAGCAAAAAAAATTCTCCGCTCACACTAAATGTAATTTTTTTTAAACAGCAAAATCCGTGTCATATGAAATGCTCACATTGGTATGAGCATTAATGCTCTGTGGAACACCCAAATGACCAAGAAGTAAAACTACAGGAAGGTAGAGGCAATGAGAAAATAGAGTGACACGGGTGAAACATTTATAGTATTCTGATGCTGATGCTAGTAATCTAAAATGATATTTGTCCCTTCTTTTTAAAAAGGTCAGTAACGTGCTAAACAATCTTTACATGCACCTGATAGTTGTGAATGTTTTGGGGGTACAAACTGTTACTCTCTAATTTATTTGTCCCCTAAATTAAGAATCCCTTGATGCCTTAACCAATTTGTGGAATAAGGAATCTACTTAGATGGCAGTATAATCATAACTAAGCACTGAGCCAAATTCACCACAAATCTCAGAGCCAAGGTTAAATGACACATCTGAATCCTGAAGTCATTAAACAAGCTAATAATTTCAGCAGCTGCCTTACAAAAGACATCTTCAGAGACTAAATTCAGCAAGTGGACAACTGAGAATGACTTTAGGAAAAACACCTACTCTCTCTTTTGAAAACTGAAAGGGGATATATCAACTGATCGTAAAGTTTATCTCATCAGACTGCATAGATATGGATAAGAAAATACAGGCATGTACTACCTACACTGGCTACACAAGCCTGCTCCTTTGATCATTATTTTCAAATATAAAATCTGCCTTAGAGACCTGTTATAAGTTGAATTGTCTCCCCAAAAGTCATATGTTGAAGTCCTAAATGCTCAGTACCTCAGAATATTTAGAGATGAGGTTTTTACAGAAGTAATCAAGTTAAAATGAAGTCATTAGGGTGCGCCCTAATTTAGCATGACCGGTGTCCATACAAAAAGGGGAAATGTCGACACAGAGACGTGAATAGAGAGAAGATGATGTGAAGAGACACCTGGAGAAAATGGCCATCAACAAGCCAAGGAAAAGAGACTTGGAAAAGATCCTTCCCTCACGGCTTTCAAAAAGAACCAGCCCTGCCAACACTATGATCTTGGACTTCTATCCTCCATAACTGGAAGACAATAAATTTCTGTTGTTTAAGCCACCCAGCTTGTGGTGCTTTGTTATGGCGACCCTAGCAAACCAATACAAGACTCTATGGGAGAGGGGATTATAAGACTGGTCTAATAAATCAACAAAGGAAAAACATTACAGAAACTCTCTTTTTGTGTTTACTGTAGGCACTTCATCTGAGAAATCTGAGGTGGCAAAAAATACACTAGACTTAACTAAAGAATCAAGATTCTACCATTTACTAGCTCTGTGAACAAAGCAAATCCCTTAACCTTTCTGACTTATCATGTTTGAAAATATGGTAAGAATATCTGCCACATCTCCTTTCAATGCTATCAAGACAAAATATTTTTTAATGGAAATATGTAAAACACTCCATGAACTGTAAAAGTTCTCCATAAATGTAAGGTATTATGAGTAATGCTGATTTTTGACATGGTAACCGGAGGGGTTATTTCAGGAGGCAACTGCTGACACAGTGCGCTTTGGTTTCAGAAAGGCACCTGATGGCACCAGAAAGTTAACTTTGTTGAACAAGCTCAAAATAGGCAGATGTGGAGAAATTCATATCTGGTTGTCTACTCCTACTCAAAGGGTTGATTAATAGGATGAGGGAAGCGTGGCTGGAGAGCTCTAGAGACATATCACCGAGCTCTGCCCCAGCCCTGTTCTTATCAATAGCTTAAATGTGAAAAGGATAACCATTTGGAAGGGACAGTTTGTTCCCCAGGTAGCACAATCAAGTTTTTAAAAGATAGCCACGGGCTAAGACTAATAAGACGAAGCTGAACAGGAATGCAAGTAAAATCCAACATTTATATTTAAGGAAAATCAAATGCACGAGGTAAAGATTATGAGACCTGATAAGAGCAAGAATGATGAGTTCAAAATTAGCAGTATGGAATAGTTGCCTATAGAAACGGATTCTAAGGTCAGATTTGTATAAACATAGGCAGTCCTTGCTTTGCATGGTTCTCATATACATAAATCTCAGGTACTGAGACAGTTAAATAAAACCAGCCCCCCAAAACATGGTTCAAATATCAGTTACCATGGTATATTAACTGTGAGTGACTGAATGAAGTACAAACTTGGCTCCTCACTCTCCATTCCACAAATCATTATATACATAACAGATGTGTATCATGATCAGTGGCCAATCACATCACTTCTTCCAAAGTCTGTGGTGATTGGTCACTGTGCATCACTGTGCATCAGTTCAATACACAGACAACAAAGCATGTAGTTGTGTTGCCTCCTTGTCTTCCAGCAATAAACTCACACAGCATTTTACAAAATGAATAACTGAAAGAGCAAACTGCTCAACAAAGATGAAAGTGCAGCAAAGAAATGAAAAATGATAGCACAAACAATGAAACTTGAATCTAACATAAATGGAGTTATGGAAAAAACAGCTTATCGTCGGGAATGTTGGCACTGCCCCCATTCAAGATACTCTAGATCTATGGCCCCAGGGACTCAGTGGAGGTGAACTTATTGACACAAATTAGGATAGTGATTGAAGATGTCTCAGAAGAAACAACAGCAGCAAAAAGCTTCATTCATTGAGATGTGTCTCAGAGATATTCACGACATTCAGAGCTCAAAAGATAAAATATTGGAAGCTGATCCAAATTTATAAAGCAGGATGACAATTTGCAAGGCAAACAAAAGATGCTTACTCTGTATTATCAGTTTAATGATAAGAAGAAAAAGGCAAGCACTGTTCAAACTACTCTTGCTAAGATTTTTTAAAACAAAGAAATGAAACACTTTATGTTTCTGATGTTTTAAATTACAGTATACTAAATGAACACTAGTTTCACTGTTTATTTCATTTCCCCATGCATTTAGATCTGAAAGTTTTTAATGTTTTAACAGTTTTAAAAGGTCTCAGAGTAATCGTAATTTTTCCCATTGATTCTTAAAATTACTTGCATGATTTCAGTTTTCAGGGCCCTTTTTCTGTTGCATTATTATGCAAAGTGAAGACTACCTTGTGGTGTTCTTTTACGCTTAGCTTGGGGTACAGGACTAATTGATCTTCAGTTGTGGAGGGATGAACTGAATTGAAATGTTTTTATAGGGAAGTGACCAGAATGTGGAAAGACCCTGAAATCAAAACATGAGAGTAAATTCTGAATGAAACTGACAGTATTTTGTCTGAAGAAGAGAGAAGTCAAGAAGATTACCATCATTGCAAATAATGGAAAAGTCATGACTTAAAAGTGCCATTCTAGAGCAGCAAAACTAGCTTCAATAATGAAATAGCAATAGTGTTCTCAAGTTCATGAATAGAAGAAGCTTCTAACAATTAAAACTGGATATAAATGGAACTCACTGACTCACAACGTAGTGAACTCCTCATAGTTGGAAGTGTTAAGCAGAGGCTGAGTGACCATCTGTCAGGGATGTTGTAGCAGAATTTAGTTCCTACACAGGAAGAGAGTGGAGGCTCCATCCACAGCTCAGATTCTAAACATCCATGTGGTAGCTTTAAAATATGTCCACAAATTCTTCGACACTCCTCTCTTCAAAAGGTGCCTTGAGGTGTACCAAACTTCATAATGTGCTTGGAATAAAGCACTCATGATGCTATGTGACTTCTTGGGCTAGCTTATGAAAAGGACAGCTTCCATCTGGCTCTTTCACTCTTGAATTATTATTATGGCAGAAAGCCTCCAGTTTTGCCATGAGGATACTTAAGAAGCCCTGGGAGAAGCTCTCATGGGGGGAAACCAAGGATTGCTGTCCGCAACTGTAAGCACCAGCTTACTGTCATGTGAATGAACTTGAACCTTGGAAGTGGATCCCTCAGCCCCAGTCAAGCCTTCAGATGACTTCAGCCCTGGCCAACACCTTGACTGAGACCTCATGAGACATCCTGAGCTAAACCGCTCCTGAATCCCTGACCCAAAGAATCTGTAAGGATAATAAACTGTTGTTTTAAGCCCCTAAGTTTTGGGGTAATTTGTTATGCAGCAACAGCTAACAAATACAATCCATTTTGATGTGAACAGTGAGAGTACACTGTAATCTTAAGAAGCCTGCTCAGAGAGCTTTTTTTTCTTTCTTTTTTCCTGCCAGTCTCCTCTTAATACACTCAAACCACAATTTCCACAAACTAGTTCTCATCATTGAAGGATAAATGATTACCAATAGTATTCTGTTGTAAAAAGCAGAAAGTAGAGAAGGAATCTAAAATTAATTCCTCCCACTCTGGCTGATTGTCAACCCACATTCAAATCTGCTGCAAAAGATTAACACAGACCTCACAAAGAGGTCTTAATGTGCTCTTTAGCAGGAGAGAATTCCTTCAGCAAGTTCATCTCTGTGTCACAAATGGTCAATGAAACAAGGCTGAGCCCTTCCATGCTTCATATAATGAAGGAACCATTTCCTTCAGTGTGGCACCATCTGCTCACCCAAACTTAAAGGTCCAGCTCAGACTTCTATATGGACTCCAGATTCCTATATCTGACACTGTCCTTGATATCTCATTAGTATTTCTCACAAAGCACTTCAAAGTCAACATGTGCAAACGAAGTCCATGATCTTATTCCTGAACTGAGTCCCTTTCCAGAGTTCCTGCTCTAGAAACCTTTGTCACATCTCTCTTACCCCCTGGTTAAAACCTCAATGGCTTCCCACTGTGTTTAGGGCCAAGAAAAACATTTGTAACATGGTCTGTAGGGTCCTGGGTGGTTTGGCATCTACCTGCCTCCCAGCCTAATCCCACCTCAGCCAAATCCCACTCTTTGTTCCCCCCTCCCCCTCTCTCTCTGCTCCACCACACTGGTCCCATTGAAGACTCTGTAAGCAGCCTGCTCTCCCCACCATCGGGCCTTTTTTTTCCCCCCTCTGCATGGAACACCTTTCTTTCCTCCTGCCCAGTTAATCCCAACTGATTTTTCCTATTTCAGTTTAGCTGTCCTTCCTTAGGAAGCCTTTCCTGATGAGCTCAAATCCCTCATAACACCCCTCATTCATATCCCACCCCCGATTAACAATTCTCTAAGCACCAGGCACCTATTCTTTATGAAAATACAACATCGTGGTTATTCAATACACAAATCTAGAACCAGGATGCCTGACTTCAGTCCTTTCCGGTTTTATGAATTTGGGCAAGTTACTTAAACTCTCTGTGCCTGTGTTCTCATCTGTAACGTGGGAATAATAGTTATGAACATGTTGTGAAGATTAAATGAAACATAGGTAAAATGCTTAGATTGGTGACAGACACATCACAGACATTACATAAGTCTGAACTACTGTTTTACGACAGCTGCAATTTCACACATATTCATAATTATTGTTTTATTCATATCTGTCTTTACCATTAGATGACAAATTCCACAAAGGTGGAGATGTCTATTTTTACTTATTATCATACCTCCACTTCCTGGCATGAGGGGAACACATGAGAGATGCCTACTAAACATCTGATGAATGAATAAATGAATGTGATGTAGGGCTGGCCTCTGAAGAACCCTGAAGTGTCACACAAAGGACTTTAGAATTTTTTCTCTAGAAGTTTTTAAACAAGGGTCGCAGATGAAAATTAACGGAGCAATGATAGAAGGTAATTTAGGAGGAGAGTTTAGAGATAGGAAGAACCCTTAGCCAACCATTTGAATGGTTCATCTGGGTAGAGGCAATGGCCAGTGGAGAGAGGAGCAGAGAGGGAAGAAGTATCATGGGAGCAGAATGTTAAGGAAGGACCCACACAACTTGGTACTGCAGTGGATCCAGAAGAAACAGTGAGGATATATAGAAATACTAAGTCTCTGAATGAGAGAATGAGGATGAAATGAGAGAACTATGACAACCAAAGGAGATGTGAGTTGGAGGTGTCGAGGGGAGATGACGCAGGGGAGCAGGACTTGCAGACAGAGCTGTCCAACAGCAGGTGTGGGCAGAGGACGGAAACTCACAGGTCTGGAGATGGATATCGCATCCATCTGTGCAGAGGTGAATGTGAAGCCCATGCAAGAGGCTGACATTTCTGGGGAAGAGAAGATGGAGTGAGAAGCGCTGACAGGGGAAGCCTGGGGTTTTGTGGCTGATTTTTAAAGTCTAGAAGGGTGAGAGGAGCCAGGAAAGGAACTGGAAAAGGTAAAGTCAGGGAGACAGGCCTGGGGAGTAATGAATGGAATGAATGGAAGCGCACTCCTACCTATTTAAGAATTCAGCTGAAGGGTCAACCACTTCCTCAGGTGCCCTTTTTGACCTGACCCCTCAAGCTAAAGAAACTGCTCTTTGGCAATGTCTGCATGCACCTGCCATCAGCAATGTGGTAGGCCGAATAATGGCCACCAAAAATATCCAGTTCCTAATCCGTGGAACCTGCGAATGTTACCTTATATGGCATTTTGCAGATGTGGCTAAATTAAGTATCTTGATATGGAGAGATTATTCGGGATTACCGGGGTGGGCCCTAAATGCAATCACAAGTGTCCTTAGTGGAGAGAGGGAGAGGGAGATTTGACACAGAAGCAGAAGGCAATGTGACCGCTGGAGCGAGATGCTGTTTTTGAAGATGGAGGGAAGGCGCAGGAATCAAGGATGCAAGAAATGTAGCTCTAGAAACTGGAAAATGCAAGGAAATAGATTCTCCCTTAGAACTTGCAGAGGGAGCAGGGCCCTACTGACACCTTGATTTTGGCCCAGGGGAACGGATTTCAGACTTTGGACCTCCAGAAATGTAAGAGAATCAATGTGTGTTGTTATAAGCCACCAAGTCTGCGGTAACACCATAGGAAGCTAATATTGATACAAGCACTACACTCACTGCAGTATAATCTAGAGTTCATCTATTTGTCTCCCCACTAAAGTATAACCTCCTCAAAAGATAGTGATGCCCTTGGTCCTTGGTATTTCTGGCACCAAAGTGCTAGACACACAAAGGAACTCAAATATAGAAAGGTAGAAAGAAAAGAATCAGAACAAGAAGAAAAAACAGGGAGGGAGTTTCAAAATAGAGAGAGTGGCCGATAAAGGCTTATCCTTAAACATGAAACTGACAATATGAATGTAGAGAAACTGGGCAGGGCTGAGCTTCGTGCCAACCCCCATGTCCCCCAGGAGCCAGCAATCCCAAAACAGCCTGGGACAGGCCACATCCAGGCTGGGCATCAGAGACAGAGGGGCGATCCTAGGGTGAACCCTAGCTCCAGCCTTAACTCTAACCCTCACCCTAACCCAGTACAGGAGGGCTAAGGGCGTCCATCCCTCTGAAAAAACCATAGGTAGCATCATCTGAGGGCTGAGAGTGCAGGTTCAGGAACCATGAAGACCTGGGTTTGCATCTAAGCTCTGCTTCTTACTATCTGAAAATCCTTGGACAAGTTACTTAAATTTCCTAAGGCTCAATTTCTCACCTTTAAAATAAAACTAATAGTTCTTCAGATTAAAAGAGGTAATGAATGAGAAATGCCAGGGATAGAGTAAGAATTCAAGAAACGTTACTTTCTAGTTTTGTTATTTCTATTTTTCTATCAAATCCAGACAGAGAACAGGGTAAGGCCCACTCCCATGAAAATTGAGGGCTGGGAACGAAGCAAGGGACAGGTTGTGGTCAGAGCTGCGAAGATTCCACGTGAGGCCATGCTGGTGGCTGGAGTGGAAGGACGATGGAGGTCCCTGGAGATGAAAGAATATGAGATCACATTGTCCACATGGTGAAGGGGAAAGTGGTGTTAATTATTGGAAAAAGAATACCCTTGCTTCCAAACTCCTCTCTATCTAGACTCTCCTCCCTGCAGCCACCAGAGTTCTCTTTCAACAACAGAGCACTGGTAACATGTCACTCCCCTATTTTAAAATGTTTCTCATCATCATTTTCAGAGTACAGTAGAAACTCCTTAGCAGAAAGCAAATGAGAAGGTTGGCAAAGAAGTAGGGATCAGGAGTCAGATTATCTGAGTTCACGTCCCAGCACCACGCTGTTTGTAATAGCAAAACAGATGAAATAATTTACATACTCATCAATAGGGAATGGTGAAATAAATTCTGGCCCATCACTGCAATGGAAAACTGTGGAAAAGTGAGAAAATGAGGCAAATCTTTATGTACTGGTATGCAAGGATGTCAAAGAGTCATCCCTCAGTATCCACGGGGTATTGGTTCCAGGACTCGTGAGGGTACCAAACTCCAGGGATGCTCAAGTCCCAGAGTTGACCCTTTGTACCCCCAGATGCAGAACCTGAACATATGGAGGGCTGACAGTATATAGAAGCATTAAACATTTAGTGGACCACCATTTGTGGGGAAAAAATGAATATATAAAAATATATAAGTATTTGAATACGTAAAATATATATATTAGCTTCTATATGTTGTACATTATCTCTAGAAAAATATATAAGAAACTGGTAATAGTGGTTGTCTTTTGGGAGGGGCCTGTCATGTCCAGGAGACAGGAACAGAAACAGGACCTGCTAGCCACTACATATATCCTTTTGTAAACTTGGAATTTCCTATCATGTGCATGGATTTTTTTTTTTTGGTGTATTTTTTTAAATCCCAGTTCCAGCATTTATCAGCTGTGTAACATTGGCAAATCATTACTTAATCTCACTAGGCCTCTGTCTCCTCACTCATAAAATGAGAATAAAAATACTACCTTCCTCATAAAGTTGTTGTTGGCATTAAGTGAAATGGCACAAGTAAAATGCTCAAAAGAATGCCTGGCAGAGAGTAAGTATTCAGTAACACCAGCAATTTCTGCTTCCATAAATAAGGGGGTGAGATACTCTAAAGGTACAAATAACTCTATGCTGCATAAGACTTTTTAGGTAATGCTTGCAGGACACAAGGGAAGTATCAAGGTTTAAAAAAAAAAAAAAGAGAGAGACTAAAAAGAGGCTCTAGGGTGAAAGAGGACCAATGAGCAGTAAGCTCAGACAAAATGCCCGGTGACCCCAACGGTCCCCAGCTCCCAACAGAAGAAAATAAAAGTCCTTTCTGGAGGACCGTATCCCCAAACCCACTTCACAGATGAGGAAGAAAGACACACAAAGGACCCAGACTAGCCCATGATCACACAATCCTATGAGTAGCAGAATCCCTTCTCTAGTTAAGGTATCCCAACTTATGGCCTAATACATTTTTTCACAATATTTAATCTATAAAATTTTCTTTAAATACAGTTCCACAAAAATCCAGTTATTAAGTTCTAAGAAATCTGTTCTCAGTGAAAACAGCAATGAGCTTTATGTTTCTTTCAGTCTTTATGTGTATTCCTTGCTTCTTGCTGTATCCTTTAATATAGTACTAGGAGAGTCATTTTTGCCAACCAGTATTCTATCTTTAAAATTAGTGTGTGCAAGTGCCCCCTCACCCAAGCTACTGCAATTGGCTCACATCTAGAGCTCAGGGATAGGCTTCCCTGGTGGCGCAGTGGTTAAGAATCTGCCTGCCAATGCAGGGCACATGGGTTCGAGCCCTGGTCTGGGAAGATCTCACATGCCACGGAGCAACTAAGCCCGCGAGCCACAACTACTGAGCCTGCGCGTCTGGAGCTTGTGCTCCGCAATGGGAGAGGCCGCGACAGTGAGAGGCCCGCGCACCGCGATGAAGAGTGGCCCCGCTCGCCGCAACTGGAGAAAGCGCTCGCACAGAAACGAAGACCCAACACAGCCAAAAATTAAAAAAAAAAAAAAAAAAAAAAAAAAGAGCTCAGGGATAATTACGTGTTTTCATGAGCACAGCATTCATTAGTCAAACTTTCCTGTTGTATTTTTATGGCAACCAGAGAATGCTATTTGATGTCATATTCCCTAATTTTAAAGGGGGAAAAACACTTTATGCTTCATTCTGTTTGTTTAATTTACAGTTCATCTCTCTTCATCCCATTTGGTCATTGGGACACAGCTGTATGAATTAGCAAGAGCACCTCCTACTGGAGGTTCAGGGGACCTTTACCTGCTCTCAGAGCTGGAAGATACATTTTTTAAATTACTATTTTTTTCTATCATACGTGGTGAAATTGAAAACCTCTTTGTTTCTATCACATTAATTACAAAGACCTTCCCAGTGCCCCTGGAAAACCAAATGTTTCACAATTTCCAATTCCAGTGTGAGCTCAGTAGCCAGGTTTGTTTTTTGGGTGTTTGTTTGTTTTAATCAGATTGACTACATATAGGGAGTTGGATGAAAGTAGAAAAGCAAAATTTTGGTTCCATTTGTTTCTGCCAAACAGAACTCCCAAGACTTTGTACCTGCGACTGGGAGTAGCTCTTTAAATAAGTTACACCAGGACAATTAGTCCAAGGTTTGATTTACAAAGCCTACTTAAAAGTCGGTATGAACATGTATGGAAATCATGGTGGCCATCTAGAGAATATGCATACAGAGCAGCCAAGGTTTGTCAAATTGTGGCTCTATGTCCAAAAGAGTAGATTTAAAAAATAAAATCTGAGTCCAATCAGAAATATTCCATGTGATTGATACTCGCTCTTGTTTGTCTCTCTTTTCTTTGTGGTGGCTCTGGATAGACCTGCCGTTAGGTTTCAGACAGCCAACATATTGTGAGTTTCATTGAACTGCCTGCTTATTAGCTCAACAAACTCAACTCTTGAAGCTAATAAAGAAATTCAGAACAAGCCCCGCTACTGGCTTTGCAAATCCCTCTCCTGTATGAGGATGCCAGAGCCAAGCACTGACACTAGTTTACTTTTCCCCACTCCCAAAGCCAGTGCCTACGCCCCTGGTTCCAAAGCTCTGACATGTAACGACATAACAGCGTCCCTGAAAACCTGAGTAAGAATTAGCAAATTAGTGATCTTGGAAAGGACACATAATCGCTTTAGAAAGTTTACTGACAAACTGCCAAAATGCCTTATGAGTTTTCTCTGGTAAGACAAAAAGCCAAAAGCAAACAAAAATTTTATAACAGAGACTGGTGACTATATCCTAAGGTTTTCATATATCCCCAGATATTTGGTTACCAGTACAGCATTTAATTTCTCCCAAATCAGAGCTGCTAAAAGTACAGATTTTAGAACCAGACCATGTAGATTTAAACCCTAACTCCATCAGTTTCCAGCTATGTGACCCTGAACAAGGCACTCAAACTGTTGGTGACTCAGTTTCCTCATCTGCAAAATGGAGATATAATGGTACTTAATTCACAGAGTTGTTGTAATGATTAAATGAGTTAATACATGTAAAAGACTCAGACTAGTGCCTGGCACACAATAAATGCTATACAATCTTTTACCTTTTTTAGAAATTAATCATTTGCTTACTTGTTCATTCGTCAAATATTTGCTGAGCACATTCTATGTACCAGATGATGTGCCCAGCCTGGTGAATGTGATATGAGTTAAGCCATAAATCCTTGCCCTCAAGGAATTAATAATCTACAGCAGCAGCAATGCTAGTAAAAGGAAACTGCTTTGACAGCAGTACATCTTCACTTGCTCATTTTTTAAATAATTGAAGTATAGATGACTTGCAATATTATATTAGTTTGCAGTGTACAACTAGCGATTCGATATTTTTATAGATTATGCACCACACAAAGTTACTGTAACATATTGACTATAACATATTGATCATATCCCTGTGACTTATTTATGTTATAACTGGTAGTTTATACCTCTTAATCCCCTTCACCTATTTCACCCCCCCTCCCCACTCCCCTTTTTCTGGCAGCTAGCTTGTTCTCATGTCTGTGAGTCTGTTTCTGTTTTGTTATATTTCTTTGTTTTGCTTTTTTAGATTTCACATATAAATGGAAACATACAGTATTTGTCTTTCTCTGTTTGACTTATTTCACTAGGCGAAATACCCTCCAGGTCCATCCAAGTTGTCACAAATGGCAAGATTTTACTCTTTCTATAGCTAAGTAATTGTCCACTGTATATATTTTTACCACATCTTCTTTATCCATCCATCTGTTGATGGGCACTTAGGTTGCTTCCATATCTTGGCTATGGTAAATAATACTGCTACAAACACTGGGGTCATCAATTTTTCAAGAACATAGTAACATTTAATAAATATGCTAAGTGTGGGTTGCTTTTCACCTTCTTCATGAGAGTTACTGCATATACAAAAAGGACCAGAAATGATACTGAGGTGCTGACGCTGGAGGACAAGATGGGCTCAATGGCTGGTTAAGTGATACTGACCAGTACACCACCATGCAGCTTTAGGGATTCAGACATACACCTCCACTAAATTACAAATACCTTCCAAATTCATCTGAGAAAGTCACACCTGTGCTCACCAAGGGCCTGTTACAGGGTGAATGGCAAACAAATCATTAGGTACAGAGGCTAGGAGGAAAAATTCCAACATTTGGCTGGAAGTTGTATAAAATATACTCCTTGGCTACCTTTTGTCATGTTCAGTAACGCATTTTACCTGGTAATGATTCAAGGCAACACATATTGTTTAAATGTACATCATATGCCCATCAAACTGTTAAGGATTCAGATAAATGTATAAGAAATAATTCTTGCCTTTTGAAAGTTTATTTTCCGGCAGAGGAAATAAAATTTATGTGCAGATAGGAAACTGAGAACAATGTACAGTGGCATGTTTCTAAGAGCCAAACTGGCATTATGAACTGAGCTGTGAAAACTCAGAGAAAGGAGAAATCAGTGAGGACAACAAAAATCAGGTTGTTTTTTGGAGGAGGTGATGGATAAGTTATAAGTAGGGAAGAGTGAGGGGTTAGGGCATTCAGGGTAAGACACAACGATGGGGAAGCCCAAAGACATGAAAAAAATGTAAACTGATGTGTATTTATATCGTCATAATCGTCACATCATTCCTTTTCCACATATTTTCCTCTTAACTGTCTTCTCACTCTATGTACCCAATGATTTGGCATTTTTGAAGAATCCAATCCTGTCTAGATTACACAGATAGTTTTCCTTATTCTAATTTCAATTGTCATAAATCCAGCATAAATCTTGTTTTTCTCCTTCCTACTTGATTGTCTGGACAGAGAAAGAAAAAAAGAATGATTGTTCAGGCCTCCATTCATACACATAAGGGTTGCAGTTTTCCCTCCTAATGTGAGTCATTTATATGTGGTTTTTTTCAACTGGATTAAATCTTTCTTGCACAGTCATCCACCCGGGAGAGAGGGAGTGAGGTGAGGTTTTCTTAATTCCCTTAGAGAAGGCAGGAGTCCAAAAATGCTTCCCCAGGACCAAAGCGCATTTAAAATACAGGAAACATCTGTTTCTATTGTCTTACCTGCTTTTGTTTGTTTTAATTTCAAAACAATCTTAAATGTACAGAAAAATTATGCCTTCCCTGTTTGGTCTTAATAAAATGAAAATAGCTTCACTAGTAGCATCTCACACTTTAAAACAAAAATACTGACCGAATATCAAGATTTCCAGTGACTCTGAGGTGCTAAATTACATTTCTGAGATAAGATAGTAAAATGATTATTAAGAAGGCTGTAACTAATTCTAAACTCTGGCACATATACGTTTGCCAATGCTTCAGCGTCCACTCAAATATTTGTAAATGGGCAATACTAGCATGCTTATGTAACTTTTACAAGCACAAACATTTGTAGAAAAGCCCTCAAATAACTTAACTGGGGGAATAAAACATACGTAACTTATTTGTATTTTATTACTATTGGAGGTACTTTATGATAAATAAAAATATTACACACTTATCTCAGAAGGGTTGTCTATGATCACTATCTGTATTTCCTTATCTTTCACCCATTTCAAACCCAAACCAAGATGACTATCACCCTCTCTCTCCACCAAAATAAGTCTTCGTAAGTTCAACAATAATCTCATGTTGCTAAATCCATTGGAAATTTTTCCAGTATTATTCCTCCTCTACTTCTCAGTAACATGTGACATTTGCTCTACTCCCTCCATCTTGAAGTATCCCCATCTTTTGCCTTCTATGACATTACCTTCTTGTGCTCAATCCTTACTCCACTATCTCCTACTCAGATATCTCAAGGGCACCTCAACTCAGCATGACCAAAACAGACCTCAGGGTCTGACCTCTTTCTCTGTTCCCTAACTCAATGATGTCCACCACATCCATCCAGTTGTATAAGCCTGAAATCTAGGGGAAGCTTGTCCCCACCCCATATGCAACCTGTCACCCAATCCCATTGAGTTTTTTGCATACTTATTGTCTCACAGATGGACCTACTTCTCTCCAAGTCTACCACCACCTACCTCTCTTTCGTGGTTCACTGCAATTCCTTCCAACACATCTCCTACAGCAACCACTCTTGCTCTGCTCTAGTCTGTTCTCCACCCTACAATTCATATATATATATATATATATATATACACACATGTAGGTTTGTTTGTTTTCATTTATATATATCTTCTTTATTCATTTATCTGTTGATGGACACTTAGGTTGCTTCCATATCTTGGCTATTATAAATAATGGTGCCATGAACATTGGGGTGCATGCCTTTTTTCGAATTACTGTTTTCCTTTTCTTCAGATATATACCTAAGGGTGGAATTGCTGGTAGTTCTATTTTTAGTTTTTTGAGGAACCTCCATACTGTTTTCCATAGTGGCTGCACCAATTTACATTCCCACCAACAGTGTACTAGGTTTCCCTTTTCTCCACATCCTTGCCAACATTTGTTATTTGTGGGTTTTTTATGATAGCCATTCTGACAGGTGTGACTGTTTACATATTTTTAAAATGCAAATCTGATCTATCTTCTTCATTCTAACAGTCTTCATTGCCTTCCCATTGCCCTTGGAATAAAGGGAAAGGCCTACAAAGACACTGCCGTGGCTACTGCTTATCTCTCTGGCTTCATCTATTTCCACCCCCATCCTCCATCACAGGTTCCTAATTCCTCCACCCCACTGGGTCTTTGCATGGCCTTTCCCCTCCTTTCCTTTGCCTAGTTAACTTCCATTTAGACTTCAGACTCAACCAAATGTCACTTCTTTAGGGATGCATCTTGAAACACCTCCTCAAAATAAGCCAGGTCCTCTGGCTTCATACCTCCATAGCACTCTGCATTTTTCCTTTGTAGAGATCATATACTTATTCATGCTCATTTGATTATTGACTCTGAGTACAATAAGGCAGTATCTGCATTCCTTTTGCTCACCATTTTATCCTGAACCCCTTTAAGTTTTTGCTCTTCATCAGCCATTATCAGTTGTTATGAGCTCCAAGGGCACTAACTCCACAGGCTAGTGAGTCCACATGCTGGAGCTGGAGGTTCATGTCCCAGGGAGCTGGAATGGCTTCTCCCTGTGTTTTTGCACTTCAAAAAATAGTTAGGGCTTACATAAGACCACCCTCCACATGGCAGGAGGAAAACAACTTCCAAGTTAAATAGCACAAAGAAAAAAATCTGTCCCACTCTTGGAAGGCATTAACAACGTTACTTCTTCTGTTGCACCTTCACAGATATTGGCTACAACCAGCTGAGCATGTTGATTAACTATTTCCTGCCTACACAGCCAGGACTATCTGAGGGTCAAAAGGAATAGTGTACTCTCAGTATAGCAGCCCATTCTGTTCATTCTTTTACTCAGAAGCATTTATTGAATGCTGATTTTGTGCTAAAGCACCAAGTACTGTGAGGGGCAGGAGATGGATAATAAGAGCTATTGTTTTCGGAGGGTCTACCATGTTCCAGGACTGTAAATTGTAAGTGGCAATTTACAAGCAACATTTCAAGTAAATTACCATTTTATGAAGAAGTGAACACTTAAACCATAATATAAAACCAAAGGGAGAAAGCAGGCCTATATAATCTGCATTATTCCAGATCCTTAACACAGTCCAAGTTAAAGGCATTTGAAAACTTCATGAGGTCTCAGAGTTCCAATTAGAATCTACTCTTCCAGGGTTCTTAATTACTCACTAGGACATGAAACTAATTATAGCTCCCAGTGGCCAAGTACATTGTATCAAACATCCAGATTAGAAAAACCCAGAGTTCTTATTCAAACAATTATTTGGAAGATATTTTTCGTTGGCTGTACATTTTGGTGATCCTAAAGTGAACTTTTCCAACCTGGTTATCCTGCAGTAAAAAAAAAATCCAAGAATCGTTTATCTAACAAATATTCATCTGAGTGCCTACCTACCATGTGCTAGGAGCTGTGAATACAAAAGTGATCAAGTCATGGCCCCTGCCTTCAAGGTTGGGTTATAGGAGAGACCCACAAAATAAAGAGCCACAAAGAGGTGCCAAGCACAAACTGAGGCACAAAGAAGCCAGGTTCAGGTTCAGCTCCGCCTGCAAACGGAAGGCAGGGAGCAATGTCGGCCATGACCTCCTTGAGGAAGTAACGTTTAAACTAGTTTCTAAGGTACATTCAACCAGCAGAAGGAAGGTGAAGGAGGAGCATAAACAAAGACACAAGGGCGTAAACAATATGAAAGGTGGGGCAATCAGTTAGCAAGGCTAGGCCAGGAATTATCCCACAGTTAAGCAATGTGGAACCATAAAACGACTTTAAACAATAAATTGGTTTTAAAAACTTGCACATGAATGTTCACAGTAGCACTGTTGACAATAGGGAAAAGGTGGAAACAATTCAAATGTCCATTAACTGATGAATGAATAAACACAATGTTGTATATCTATACCATGGACTATTAATCAGCCATAAAAAGGAGAGGAGTTCTGACACATGCCACAACATGAGTGAACCTTGAAAACATTAAGTGAAAAAAGCCAGACACAAAGGTTACACATTGTATGTATCCATCTATATAAAATATCCAGAATAGGCAAATTTATAGAAACAGAAAGCAAATTAGTGGTTGCTCAGGGGAAGGAGGGGAGGAATAGGGAGGGACTGCTTCATGGTTAATGGGTTTCCCTTTGGGGGTGATGAACATATTCTGGAACTAGATAGTGCTGATGGTTGTACAACATTGTGAATGTGATAAATGACACTGAATTGTACACTTTAAAATGGTGAATTTTATGGAAAATTATAAAACAAAAACTAATAATGCAGAAAGTTATAAAGTGGAACATGAAAATTCTTCTCCACATCCCCAACTCTCCAATCCTACTCTACAAAACTAAATGTTATTTAGGTTTTTAATTTTAATATTGCCTCCCAGAAATGTGTTTTATATGTGTGTATATAAGTGTGTGGGTGAATGGAGAGTGTTGTATGGTCATACGATACAGTTTTTTGTCCATTTAAACTATTGGGAAATCTTTGGGTTCTTAAAATTCCTATATCAGTATATGTAAGTCTAGAAGGACTCACTTTAAATTAGAATTACCTTATAATTGTTTAGCCTTCAAAGTTTTTTTAACTCACGAATCAATAGCTGGTTGATAAGTTGAGATCAACACAGCTGGGTTTTCAGGTGGAGGTTACTGAGGAAAGTTCATTCTGTCAAAATAATTTTTTAAAACCCAGTAACAGGCTGAGAAGAGAAAAAGCATTGTGACTATAGAAGCAGGTCTAATGGTGATGCCAACCTGAGCAGAACCATGATGAGAAGAGAAGGCATGAAGGGTATTTATTATGAAACGGTTTCTGGTAACAGTGCATGAATAACTAATTCATGAAAAACAAATCACCATTTCACAAGCAAAGGCACCAACTTCAACAGTCAAAAGATTTTGAAAAACAGATCTCAACTAGAAGTTAAATTTAATGTTAATGTTAATCAACTCTACCCCAATATAAGAGAAAAAAAATCTACCTCATATGATTGTAGAGTATTAATGTGATAAAAGATAAAATATCTAACACAGCATGTAGTATATTGTTTGATGCTTAAAATATATCAAATACTTTAAAAAAGAAAAAAAATAAAGTTAATGTAATTTATCCTTTAGAGTCAATAAGTTAGTGTAATAACGTCAATGAAACAATGCTTTCATAAAGGAAAAGGGTGAGGCTTTTTAGAAGGTAGGAAATAATGTTAAAGTAAGATTTTGGGGGAGATGATCAACATTTATTGCTCAATCTTTTTCTTTTTTTTTTTGTCCACGCCTTGTGGCTGTGGGATCTTAGACCCCCAACCAGGGATTAAACCTGGGCCCTCGGCAGTGAGAGTGCAGAGTGCTAACCACCGGACTGCCAGTAAATTCCCTATTGCTCAGTCTTAAAAAATGTATCAGAAGAGATGAATCTGTCTTCACCTTTAATCTTAGGGATTAAATTGGTATTAACAATTTAAGTACAGAATGCTATTATAACTTCGCCATTTGACTATCTGAAAACAAAGAGCTACACAGTGGCTTTAGGAGAGAGAAGTCATCCAATGTAGAATAATCAGATGTTTATTTCAGAGTTAGGATTTACACTCTGAGTCTCAGTTTCCTTGTCAATAAAATAAGGAAAAGTTTTGTCACCCAGGGGATCAGGTCAAGGGTCCTTAATCTGTACCTAAACTGTCTCTGTAAAGCACAAGTGCACCTGTCTCAGGCAAGGAGACAAAGAAGTGCCCTACTTCTGGTAAACTCTCTACTCCAGGCAAACTTGCAGAAAACCAAAAACTGACTGTATCTTCTAGTTGTTTTTACATAATTAGAACAAGAGGGCTTAACCACAAGAAACTGGCATAAGCTAGCCGAATTAAAAATTGGGACAAAGGTCTCGCTACAGCTCATTACCATCTCATTGTAATAAGACCTCTTCCCACCTGCGCCATACTGGTTAAACCCACTTCTGACCCAGACACTGAAGGACCATACAAGGGCTGAAAATAGGCGTGGGCTGCATTCTGGAAAATCACCACCCCTTTCCACGAGTCAGGATAATAAAAGATGCCCGTGCCCCATAGCCTCCTTCACCTTTTTCTATAGGAAGTTCGCCTTGCCTGTAATGGGGAGAAGGTGATTTTAGAGCGTGAGCTCCTCCGTCTCCATTCTTTGGCCAATGAATAAAGTTTCTGTTTGCTACTAAAGAAGTAATTTCACCTTATTGATATGAACAATAACCAGGTAGAGAAAGAACCTAATCAGGAATCGGTAATAGTTTCACCTCATAAAGTAGTCAGGAGAATTATGCTTTGCAAAGCACTGAGTACAGAACCTAGCACATAACAAGTGTCTAATAAATGTTCAATATTATTGTAGTTGTTAATGTGAGCAATAGCACCATCAATGTACCTCCTGTCTACGAGTTTATAACCCAGTGTCATGGGCTAGAAACCCAATGCAATGTAAGAAGATGACTTACACACAAAATTCATTTCCTTTTTATTCATGTTATAGTATTTTAATGTACATCTGCTTAACATAACAAATGTGCTACTTATATTTTTATTGATCAAACTTTTAAAATCATAATTTAAATATACCATGGAACTCATTTTTAAAACTTACTGTTGTAGTTGAGTGACCAACTGAGAATTTATCTTGTATTTTGTTTTCTTAGTGCCTTGGATGCACCGGGAAAGAATAACACATTGTTCTCCTCCCTAGAGTGGGAGCTAAATATTAAGACCAGTGTGACCACAGCAGTCTGTATGAGTTGTTCTAGAACAAACAGAGCACAGGGGTGTGGAGTTGCCACTGAGCTGACCTAGAGGAAAGCCCTTTCCAGCCTGGACAGAACAGCATAGTAATGGCAGACAGATGGCTGGGATTAGCACCCAAGTGTAGCATCGTGTGGTCACAAAGGGCAGCCACGGCCACCATGGAAATGGATTTCTCACCAATGTCAATGGGTTTGAAATTATTGAATAGTCTCTTGTGAGGCTCCTCAACATCCACAAAGCTGGATTAGCAGTAAAGGTAGGTGGTTCTGAATTTTACTGGCAACAAGAAACAAACTGCACTCCAGGTTTATGCCAATAACTACTAGGCTCCTCCCTCTTGGTGTTCATCATAACCCCATCAAAAGGACCACTCTTAGCAGTACCTGGAAGACATGGAGTCCTGCCACCCCTCTGACATCCTGAAGTCCATCTCTAGGATATTTCAGATCAGCCGAGACCTGGGTACCTGGACCACCTCCCACTGTCCCCTCCCCACAGCTTCAGCACTACAGAATAGTTTTATGGACCCCCTTCTTCCTGTCACATCTTCAGCTCAAGAGAGGCAATCCTATGAAATGCTACCTTGCACTGGAAAGTTGTTAAGCATAATTATAAGAGACAGTGTCCATCTAGGAGAAATTCCCATCTGAACTCAGCATCAAGAACAGGGGTGTTCCTCTTGAGCAACTGCTTTTAGTACAGATATTGCCAACTAGGTAACACGTGTCCTTTTAATGGCAGGCACCTAGGAAAGTTAGAGGCCAATAAGACTGTAGGTCATTTCAAGATGCATTTTAAATCTAATTCCTAGCTTTGTTTTATGTCAACAACTGACTCTTCTCCCTTAAATGTATAAAAGCATCACCACTTGTCTGTGCCCTCTAGAGCTGCCTTAAATCCTTTCTACAAAAAGGGGGTTGTAAACACATGACCGATTGGATTCTCTTCTTGCAGGTAAGGGAAGTCCACCTGGCCTTTATCCCTAAATAGTCAGATCAATGCCCATTAAGTGAAAGGGCATGCCATAGGCCTGCAGGAGATCCTGCCCACCACCTCTGCACCTGTCAGAAGCTCCCAGTCAGCCATGTGTCAGATACACCAACACCTATGCTGCCTCACAGCCACAGCGCTGAACCAACCAGACTGCCAAGAAATTCCAGGAATTAACAGACAACTTTACACAGCCAGAAGGGCGGCAAACTCCAGTCATGCCCAGCAGTGTTGCCTCAAGGCCTCGAAGAATAAGTCAAATAGTGCTTTAAAAAAAAAACAAAACAAAACTCTCTGGAATTAGAAATGTCTTTTTTTTTAATCATCACACACAAATGTCTTTGTACGACACATCACTTTCAAAACACTTTTCTGATCACCTACTTTGTGTTAAAACAATAAAACAGGGCTTCCCTGGTGGCGCGGTGGTTGAGAGTCTGCCTGCCAATGCAGGGGACGCAGGTTCGAGCCCTGGTCTGGGAAGATCCCACATGCCGTGGAGCAACTCGGCCCGTGAGCCACAATTACTGAGCCTGCGCGTCTGGAGCCTGTGCTCCGCAACAAGAGAGGCCGCAATAGTGAGAGGCCCGCGCACCGCGATGAAGAGTGGCCCCCGCTTGCCACAACTAGAGAAAGCCCTCGCACAGAAACGAAGACCCAACACAGCCAAATAAATAAATAAATAAATAAATAAATAAATAATAATTAAAGGTGCTAATAATTAAAAAAAAAAAAACAATAAGACAATGTTGAGGAGGCTTAAAGACAATAGAGTGTCAGCCCTCCTCATGACAGGAGGCAGCCAGAATTCCTGGAAAGAGCACGAACCTTGGAAATTAGACAGACTTGGGTGTGATTCTTGGTTTTGCCACTTACTCACCGTGACTGCTGTCAAGTCAACTAACTAGCTGACCCTCCATTTCCTCATTTGTAGAGTAGGGATCATGAAGAAGAAGAAGAAGAAGAAGGAGGAGGAGGGGGAGGAGGGGGAGGGGGAGGAGGGGGAGGGGGAGGGGGAGGGGGGAGGAGGAGGGGGAGGGGGAGGGGGGAGGAGGAGGGGGAGGGGGAGGGGGGGAGGAGGAGGAGGAAGAAGAAGAAGAAGAAGAGAAGAAGATGATGATGATGTCTCATCTCAGAACTGTTGACGTATAAAGAATCTGGCAGAGTGTCTGACACAAATTATGACTTAATAAATGTTACCTTCTCTCCAGTTCACCTCCCATTTGTCAAACAACTTTAAATCAGTTCAATGAGTGAGAACATTCTATAAAGCTAAGTATAATCAAAGGCAAAAGTGAGGACTTCCCTGGTGGCGCAGTTGGTTAAGAATCTGCCTGCCAATGCAGGGGACACGGGTTCGAGCCCTGGTCCGGGAAGATCCCACATGCCGCGGAGCAACTAAGCCCGTGGGCCACAACTACTGAGCCTGCGCTCTAGAGCCCGTGAGCCACAACTACTGACCCCGTGTGCCACCACTACTGAGGCCCACGTGCCTAGAGCCTGTGCTCCACAACAAGAAAAGCTACCACAATGAGAAGCCCGTGCACCACAACGAAGAGCAGCCCCTGCTCGCCGCAACTAGAGAAAGCCAGCCGGCGCCCAGCAACAAAGTCCCAATGCAGCCCAAAATAAATTAATTAATTTAAAAAAAAAAAAAGGCAAAAGTGAAATAATCACTTTAGCGAGAGAAAAATAATAACAATGGCCAGTATTTATTGAGCAATTACTATGTGCCAAGTGCTTTACACACACTACCTCATCTGCCTTACCTCTTCTTCAGGGTGCTGTTGTCCACATTTTATAAGTGAGGGTACCAAGGCTCAAATATGTTAGGAAATGTTTCCAAGTAAGTGGCAGAGCTGGGATTTGAATCCACATAATCTGACTCCAGAAGCCATGCTCTTAACCACCAGGAAAACACTGGTTTGAATATATATGCAAATTTTATGGAAAAACAAAAGGTAATTTATTTCAGCTGGGGGATGGTTGCCAGAGAAGCTTTTGGGAAGAAGGGGACATCAGAACTGGGCCTTGGAGGAAAAGCAAGATTTCATTTTGACAGAGGTGGAAAGGAAAAGGGATTATATAAAGGAGGACTATTCCAGGCTGAGGGATTGGCACCAACAAGGTGGAGGTGTAAAAAGATGTGATGTGCTGGGAAACAGTGAGAAATTGGCATGGATAGATATCCCTCAGCTTGTGGATACCTCATGGTAATCCTACTCCTATTTGCAAGAGAGAAGGATGGAACAGGAGGAAGTATTAGGAAAGCAGGTTAGGGCCAAAGTCATGTCTAAAATATCTTCCTGGGGCATTTGGATCTTAGAGGCAATAGAGAGCCATAGGTAGTTGCAAAAGAGAAGATACATGACACTACCCATGCTCCAGGAAAGTAACTGTCAGTAATGTGGAAGAGATATTAGAATGGGGGAAGAGAAAACGGTTAGGAGGTTCCTGTAACACTTCAGGCAAGAGGCAATGGAAGGCTGGACAGGGCCAATGACAATGGAAAGAGGTGTGCACAAAGATACCCCAGGGGATAACCGGGGGGACCTGAACACTGATATGGGTGCCTGGAAAGACACTGACATTTTTGGCAAATAAGGAGAAGACAGAAACGGAAAAAGGAGAAGGCAGCTAGCAGTCCTTTGAAAAATAATATGATTCTTTGAAAAAGTGGTATAATTGTTAGAGGTGCTTTGAGCTGCAATTGACAGAAGGGTAGACAATAAAGACATTTCATTATCTCGCAAAAGAAGTCAAGGTAGTAGGCAGCTCCAGGGACTGTTAACTACTCAATGATATTATTCACATATGTACTCAATGATGTTCAAAGAGGGACTAGGTTGGTGCCTCTGAAAACCTCTTAATTTTTTCCTCATAGTCCCAAACAGTGGTGGCAGCAGCTCCACCCCTCGCATGAAAGTATCCAAAAAATGAAGGACTTCTCTTCCCACATCTGTGTCTATTTATTAGGGAAAAAAATATTTCCCAGAAGCCTCTGAGATGACTTTCTGAATGCTGGAATGGCATCACTGGCCACCCTTAGCTACCAGGAAACTGGAAAAATAAGTATCCAGCAAACAGGATTATGATTACTATGACTGGCTTACACCATGATCTATCCATGAGCCAAGTATATTGCAGGCTATCAAACTCAGAAAGTGTTAATAAGGAAGAAGTGGTTATGGCTAGTGAGTGGGTAACCAACAGGGTCTGCCATGAGCATTTTGAACAAAGCAATCTGCCTTCCAGAAAATGGGAATTTACAGGATGATAATGTGATCCTTGGGCGTGACCACGTTTCTGATGAAAGTGAAGCCCTGATTCAGCAGCCTCAGAAGGGATAGCTTATCCCAAATTCCCTCTTCAAAATGATAAGATATTCTGAGGTCTTGAGCTTATAGGAAGATGGGTCTTCACCTGCCCAAGCAGAAGGAAAAGATGACACACAACCACAAAGATTTGTGATTCAGACTATGAGAACTCCTGGTAGAGCAAGGTGATGATGCAGTCACAGGTGAAACACAACTCTTGCTCCTCCTAGCAGTTTTAGAAATTACAGAACATTGACTCATTTCCCTTAACCTGGGCTATTTAACCCTCTTCTGCATGTTCAAGTCCTGTGTGTTCTTTAATGTCCAGTTCAATTTTGGCTTCCTTCATCAAGTTTTTCCTATCACCAACCAATTTGTATCCCACCATACTATTTAATACATTCACAAACATCTTTCTAATCTTATCATCAAATCCAATTAATTTGACCTAAATAGTTACCAATTCTGTCCACCTCTTTCCATCTCCATTGCTGATAATAACTGCTGATGTTTACTGGGCATGTGCTATGCTGCAAGGCATTATTCTATGCACTTTACAATTATTAATTCATTTAGTCTTTTCAATAGCTCAGTGAGGTAGATTATAGTAATCATTTTATACATGAGGAAACTTGGAAATAGAATTGTTAAGTAACTTATTCAAATTCACATAGGTAATAAGTGATAGAAGTACTCTTGAGAGTTCATTTCTTAATTGATACATTACACTGCCTCTCTCTTCTAAGCCACATCCCATTTCACCTAAACTACTGCAACAGGATCCTATCTGATCTCCTTGCCTGCACTTAACTCCTCTCCAATGCATTCTTTATCCTGAAGCTAAAATGATCTTTAAAATAAAAATGCAAAATTTGGTCATGGCACAATCCCTCCCCCAACTCCCTATGCCCTGCCTACCTCTCCAGACTTACATTGTGTTATCCTCTCCTAGAACTTTGGATTCTGACCACCTTGATGTTTTCATTCCTTCCTACCCCAGGGCCTTTGCACAGGCTATTCCCTCTACCTAGAAGGCTCTTCCCTACCTCCCAGATTAGTTCAAGTTCTGACAGGTCATAGCAGATTCTGTTAATCACAAGATGATCAACCTCACAAGGGCAGGGCAGAGTTTGCATATTTCATTCATCAGTGTATCTCCAGCAATGAGCCCAGTCTTTGGTTCAGGAATCAATTCACTTTTATTACAGGTACAATTCTAAGCTCCCTTGCTAAAAGTGCAAGCTCACTGAGGTCAGGGACTGTGCCTCAGGGAGGTAGGCTACTCTAGTAAAGAGAATATGGGCTTCCATGTCCTGCCTATTGTAAATAGAGCTGCAATGAACATTGGAGTGCATGTGTCTTTTTGAATTATGGTTTTCTCAGGGTATATGCTCAGTAGTGGGGATTGCTGGGTCATATGGTAATTCTATTTTTAGCTTTTTAAGGAACCTCCACACTCTTCTCCATAGTAGCTGTATCAATTTACATTCCCACCAACAGTGCAAGAGGGTTCCCTTTTGTCCACAGCCTCTCCAGCGTTTATTGTTTGTAGATTTTTTTGATGATGGCCATTCTGAAAAAGGAACAAAATTGGGTCATTTGTAGAGATGTGGATGGACCTAGAGTCTGTCATACAGAGTGAAATAAGTCAGAAAGGGAAAAACAAATATCTTATATTAACGCATATATGTGGACTCTAGAAAAATGGTACAGATGAACCAATTTGCAGGGCAGGAACAGAGATGCAGATGTAGAAAACGGATGTGTGGACACTGGTGGGGAAGGGGATGGGATGAATTGGGAGGTTAGGATTGACATATATACACTACCATGTGTACAGTAGATAGCTAGTGGGAACCTGCTGTATAGCACAGGGAGCTCAGCTCCATCCTCTGCGGTGGCCACAGCAGAATATGACACAGCATTGTAAAGCAACTATACCCCAATTAAAAAAAGAGAGAGAGAGAGAGAATATGGGCTTTGGCCATGTTAATTCAAAATCTGTCTCTGGATGCATGATTTTTCAAGTCTCAACTTTCCCAACTTTAAGAGGAGATAATCACACTGAAGACTAAAAGAGACACTGAAAATGATGTGCTAGCGAACTGGCAGCAACTGCTGTTTAGATCTTTCTTCCTAGTTGCATCTTTGTGTCCCAGAGGGTCAATGGCATGAGCAGTGAGGCTGCACACCAGAGGTCCAGTGACCTCCCCCACTTCCCACATATTTCATCCCAGGCCATGGCTTCCTTCTCTATCTGTTGGCCTGCATGGGTGCCACCATGTGGAAATATGCAAAAATGCTACAGTGAGCAAGAGGTTAAGGATTTGCTAGGCACAGAGGGAAGGAAGGGGACAAGATGAACATGGTATGTGTTGCGTATCCACTAAGTGACAGGAATTTTCATACATTATCTCATTTAATACTTAGCAAAAGTATCTGATTCTACAAGTGAGGAAATTGAGGCTCAGAGAGGTTAAGGTCTCACCCATGGACTTTGAACATGTAGGTGGTGGAGACCTGACTTGAACTCAGGTCTCCATAGGACTTGCTCCTGCTACCCCAGGGCACTACTTCCAAAACGATTCTCTTCCTTGCTGTTGCTTTCAGCTAAGTGTGCTTAAAAGACCCAAGACATCTTTACCTATCTTTAAAGTCAACCTGAGCCTGCTGGAAGAATCAGATAATTTAGTAATATTTGAGCACACAGTGTCTCACAATTAATTACCTATCTGCAAATGAATTACACATGCTGGAGTTTTTCTTTCGAAAAGCTACATGCCACTTGAGGAGAAAAACTAACTCTGAATTCAAAATGCCCAATACTAAAATATTGACTAGAGAATTTTTTTAAAAATTAACCTAATTTTGAATGAGTTTTAATTAATGAACTAAAAGCAGTTAATCATTACCATTCTCTGGGCCTAAATGAAATGAAAGATTAGGTCTAGAAGGGAGAGGGAGGACAGAGGAAATCATGTCCCGTCTCTCTGAGATGCTACCCCAGCCCAGGGCTGGAAACGGAGAACTGAGCACCCAAGACCCCACATAACTGGCTGCATCACACAACCTATATACTGAGGTTACCCAGAATGTAATCTATCCACTACCTGTGTCCGAATCTCCTGGGACTTTTGTTGGAATGCCACTTCCTAGGACCTAATCCAGGCCTACAGATTCAGATTCTCTGAAGACGACACCCAGGAACTGGCATTTTAACAAACACCCCAGATGTTTCTGATTCATCCCAAGGTTTGAGAACAGCTTTGGGAGCTCAGTAAAAGTATAAAGATCAGCTGCATATTTATTTACTTCATGGGAATATAATTTTCTGTAAGAACCTTGAAAAGTTTTAAATGAATAATATGTTTATCCCAGCAACTCTAAAGGTGAGGCAGTCCCATTTTCAAAATGAAAGAAATCAAGTCTTAAAATATATATGACATGTCCACCCTTTACACACAGTCAGGAATTAACTGCCTTGCACTTAACAGGAGAGCGATAAAACAGTTGCCATTTCACTGATTAGGACATTGTATACTGTAACTCTAATCCAGTTGATTAACTCACCTTTGTATCTGATTCCTAGTTAACTTTATCTTGTGGGGGAATGGCATTTTTCTAAATTTATAACTTCAATATGCTCCTTAGATATAAATAGACTCCCTGACTCAACTACTAATTTCATGTTCAGGACACTCTTTTATTCTTCTTCTGTACAACCCCCAGAAAAGGTAAAGTTTTAGATAAATTACTTCCTTTTCTTCCTCCTCTCCACTGGTTAAAGGCAGTCCCCTAGTCAATTCTCTCACCTGCTATCCTACCAATTCAAATCTTGGAAATGAAAATTTAAATTTTAAAAAGAAACCTAATTGTTGAACAATTCCTTGTGATTAAGCAAATACCTCTAATCTTTCCCTGGTTTAGCAGTCTCTCTTCCTTTGCTTCTTGGGACTTGTCCGAAGCCTAAGGCGTCCCTGAAACTTGAGGGTCAAGTACCCAAGGCAACAATTCATCAGTCTCAGGGTTTATTGGAGTCTCCTCATTTGGGAGAGCTCTGAGAGTTTCATCACCTTGGAAACACAACAGCAGGCTCCCTGAATATACACAGGGAGTATAGATTTTTAAGCACCAAAAGAAAACAGGGTTTAGTTATCCCCAAATGTAAGAGTCACGATTCAAAACTGTCACTGACTTGGAAGCATCTTTAGTCAGGAATAGTATCTTCAAGCTGACAAGTTCCAAATATGTGTACTTATGCTAACCAAACCGGTAGTTGGGGAAAAGCTCAAAAATAACCCATCTCTATCTTTAATTTTTCTCCTAAAAATGGAATGGCTTCCACTGAAACTGGCCAGGCCACTGCCAATACAGTTACCACTGTTGTGTATGGAACAGTCAAGTTACCTATGTCGTTTGCAGAAATCCTGATTTTGGAAACATAAGTGTGAAAGATACTTTCATAGAAGACATTTTGAACCTTAAAATGGAACTGCTTGCTTTGATGCAAATGGCTGGGGGGAGGGGGGGGTTGGGTGGGTAATTTATCTCAGACTATCTTTTCTAGTATTACAAGTTATCTAGTCTGAATCATTCATATATTGTTTGCTGAATGATCAGGTGAATGAAATCAGTTCTTTACTTATTCCAATGAACTGAAAGGGCTCAACAACACTGATCAAATGACCCTTCAGTTATTTCTTTCACAATAAATTCAATCAAATTTACGGAGCGCCTAGGCGGTGCCAGGCACTGTGTCAGGCGCCTGAGATACAAAAATGAATGAAGCGCGCTGCTAGTTTATTAATGATCTCTTAAGATTTGGCAGGGCATAGCCTCGCTCCCTGCCACCACAGCCTGCATGGCTGTCGAACCAATCGTGGGTGTGCGCACTCCACGGCTCCCAGCACCTGGGAACACTTTACTCCCAGCCCAGCCCACGAACCCAGTGCCAGGGCTCTCCCGGTGTTCTCCCAAAGCCAAAACGCTCAAGTTCAACTCCGGCGCCGCGGCGCCCGCTCCACACGGAGCTAACTCCGGGCTCCGCGGCTCACGCGGCGAGCTTCCTTCCACCTGTCCGCCCGCCCGTCAGGGTGCGCCAGACCCCGCACCCGCTTACTTTGCCGCTGTCGCTCACACCAAGGAGGTGATCCCGCAGCACCTCCATGGGGCAGGTCCAGGTGGAGTGGACGAACGTCCCTCGGAAGATGTGCGCCAGGGGCGGCATCCGGGCGGCACACATGACAGCGGTGGAGCGCAGCGCGGAGTCCGCGGCCCAAGGAGGGCGCACCGGGCGGAGGCGCGGCGAGGACTCCCTGCGGCTGCGGGCAGCTGCCAAGCCGGCACCAGCGCCGGCCTCGTCCTGCCCCCGCTTCCCCGCGCGATCGCCTGCCCCCTGCAGACCGCGCCCAGGGGCTGGCTCCCTGCCTCCTCGATGCCAATAGGATTTTTTCTCCCGTGAGTTGGCTCCAGTCTCTCCTCCCCTGCTTTAGTTTTTGATACGTTAACTCTTTGAATTTCCAAAATCACCGTTCACGCTGCGGTTCTTTTAACCCTTGGTTGTTGTCACCCACCCAGGGGGCGGGAGATGAAGGAAGGAGCTGGAGTATTCAGGATTCCATCCCTGTACCTTTAACTGGTCATTAAATTTCCTTTTGCCGCGGGCCCCAACTTCCTCCACCTTCCTTTAGTTGGCACGCCCAGAGTTGCATCTATCTGCTTTCTCTGCCCTTTAAACTCTTAGGACTATTTGTGGCCAAACCCTGGACCTTTTCAACCTGTAGTACCACAAGGTCTGAACGGGCACAAGTTCAGTGCCAGGGTGACAGGTCTGTTAGGGCTGCCTACTTTACCAACCAGTTTCATTTTCTGTGGGCTGCAGAATTTGTCCTAACCTGATGTTCTGAAAGCATGTCTTACAGAATTATGGGGGCCCCACCGGTGGAGGCTAATCTTGACCCCAAAGTTCCTCTCTTCACCTGAGGCCAATGTTTTGGCCCTTGTGTCTACCCACAAACAACTCCAATTCCTGTTTTTCTCATACCTAAAATAAATGAATCTCTTTGATTTACTTCCAGTTGTACAGGGGGAGAAAATTAAGTACTCAAGCCAAGTAGCCAGAAATGGCAGTGTGGCATGGCTTGGTGGAAAGAGTCCTGGATTAGGAATCAAGAGACTATGGTCAGTGCAGGTGGGACTCGGCATCCTTATCCTTGTTTGTGAAAATGGAACTTGGACTGTGTGGTTGCTAAGATTGATTCTAGGTCAGCATTCCTTCCCTACAGTATGTGCACAAAGTACTTTACTAAGTTCCTCCAGGAAGAAGAACTGGTTTCCACTCAGGGCCTTTGCACATGCTGCTCCTTCTGCCCCTAATGCCTCCTGTGGATACTCACATGACTGGCTCTTCTCATCACTGGTTTGCCTCAAGTGTCAGCTCTTCGGAGTAACCTCCCTCCAACACCAAGCTAATAGCACGTCCCCATCCCTGGCAGTTTCTATCGCATTAAACTATTTTGTTTCTTTTATTGCATTTATCATATCCATTCTCATTTATTTTATGCTTTTTCATTTATTTCTGCTTCCCTTCCCCCAGTACACACACACACAGAGTAATAGAAGCACCACAAGAACAGCAGTCTTATACCTAGAACAGTGCCTGGTGTTTCATACATATTGAATGAATGAATGAATGAATGAATGGTTTTTCTGGGAGCAGAGCAGTAACCTGAGATAAATATCTATTTTGGCTCCTACATAAAGGATAAGGGTTTCACATTGCCGTGCATGAGCAAGCTTTCTCTGAATTGCTGCTTTTATGACACAGGGGTAGCTTATATAAATGATTCATTCCCTTCTCAGTTCCTTCACCTCCCCCTTACCAAGGTGTAGGGTGACCAACTCATGGGGACTTTTCTTGCTGTAACACTGAAAGTCTCACAATGCAGGAAACTCCTCAGTCCCAGGCACACCAAGCTGGTTGATCACCTGCCAAGAACTCAGATTAGGAAGCCCTGAGATCAGGAAGCTGAGAGCTTTGCACTTGCCTCAGGGAGACATCAGCCCTTTCTCCCTGTCGCTTACTTCTGATTATGCAGACCACACTCCCTGCTTGCAGTCGCAAGAGACAGAACACTGAAAACCTCCTCTTGATCTAGGCTTGTGTACACACAAACCTCAGAAAGAAAAGTGAAGAAAATGTCTGGCTGTTATTGTAAAAGAGGAATCAATTAAATATTTCTAAAAGATGTATTGGTTTCCTAACATAAATACAGCTAATATATTTTTTAATGAAAGCCACCTAAATGTCCAACAATTGAGTCTAGTTTAGTGAATTAGAATCTATTTACTTAGTAGAATATTATGCAGTTATTGAAAACAATACGGGATATATGTAATCTTGTAGGAATTACGTATAATAAAATGTCAAGTTTTTTTGTTTTTTTTTAATGGCATTTATGCTATGGTTAAAATCAGGAAAAGCCTAGGGCATAATGGCTAGAATTAAAAAAGTGTACCAAACAATGGCAGTCATTCTGTTGAGGTAGTGGAATTGCTGGGGAATTGTGTTTGGATGTTTATTGACTTTGTTTCATGTGGCCTTATGGAATGACTAATCATTGTGTAGCTTTGAATAAAGCTGATCTTCTTAAACAGAAGATATGGCCATGGGCCTCCAGGTGACATGGCATTAGCACTTCTCAGGTGAGTGTTAGCTCTTCCAAGCAGGGCACAATTTCACTTCCATTCCCAGCCAAGGTGTAGGCACCTCGCTCAGGATCCAGTACCCTCAGCTCAGCCACACATCAAGAAATCTTGGCTTCCCAACTATCCTCACCTGGGTGGAGACTCCTTTAAATTCCTAGTCCTGCAATTTTGACTCCCATCCTGTTATCTCTAGGGAAACGTTCTGGAGGCTACTGAGGTTTGGAGGAAGAAAGGAGTGCAGAGCTTTTATATTTACCTTTGAAACACAGCTCAAGCACACCGCAAGCCAGCCTCTGGTTTAGTATAATTATTCTGACCAGGGCAAAGTATGTGACAAGTGGTGCTTATTGTGCCTCCGAAGTCTCAAGGAAATACCTGTTCGTATTCATCAGCTCTTTCTGTAGCCCATTTTAAATTCATGCAATATTAGAACTGAAAGAGCCTTAGAGATTATTATTCAATGTGCATTTCACTGCAATTTTCTAGGATCACTGTTCCCTGCCAATAATGGCTCCTTTCAACCCTCACCAACTCAATTTCTCTAAAGGAAATCCAACGGTGGTATGCACTTTCAGTGCCCTACCCCTACGTATCACTTCCTACCGAAGAAAAGAGACTCTCCTTGCCATGGACGCTTCCTGAAGCCCTGGCTGCTTCTTCAGGCTCTTCTTCCAGTATCCCACATACCATGCATCTGCTTTGCTCACGATCTCTCTGCCTGCAGCGCCCTTATACCACTTTATACTGCGCCTGCCTCATTTTACTGCCCACTCTCCCCTGGCTAAATCCCTCATCTTAATTGCGCACTCCCACCCACCTCCAGGAAATCTTTACACCTCCTCTCTCTCTCAGGTGTTAAGTGCTCCTCCTCTGAGTTTGTGGGGTTGCTGTAAGTATTCCTTATCAGTCTGTCTCCCTGAGAAGATTGCTGTTTCCTTAAGGACCATGTTTTCTTCCTTCCCTTTTTTCTCTGTACCCCCTTAACACAGCGTCTGACCAGTAGGAGCTGCTCAATAAACATATAAATGCTGGATTTCAAGAGATGACTCTATTGTCTATATTTCAGTGATAAAAAAGAAGAGAACAGCGGGTGTGTGCTAATGGTGAGCAATTCACTGGGACCAGAATTTAAGGAAGAGTTTTATTTCATTTATTTAGTTTTCTATCATTTCATTGTGAAAATTTTCAAACATACAGAAAAGTTGAAAAGCTTCATTTCTTAAGATCACATTTTTCCCTTCTTCAGATGGAGCCAAGTGATCTCAAACTCAACAACAACTGGATGGGACCAGTAGAAACTGAACCTCTAATTGTGTGAAGCAAGGAACAGGACCATAGCATGACCAGTTTTGACACTTTGATCACCTTATCAGTGTAACTATACCTGCAGCTGGTCAATCTCTCCTGCTAGATAGAGCTTGACTGTTTAAAAAACTTTCTCTTTTACTATCTCATTTTGAACCTCACAACAACCCTATAAAGTAGGAAGAGGATGTATTTTAACCATTTCAGAGATGGGGAAACTGAGGTTCAGGGCAGTTGGCTTGCCTATCCAATTAGTATAGGATAGACCTGGGTTTTAACTCCAGTTATTCTCACTCATTGTCTCATCACAGTAGACTGTGAAGAATTTCCATTCAATTTTGCCATGACTCATTTGGTCACCACATTGTGGGTTGTCATCTACAACTTTCACATTGTACATGATTTTTCAACAGCTGCCAGTGACATACAGATCTACCCTGAAGAAAAACCAAAGTAAGACTAATGCACCTTGAGGAGAAGAACAATCCAATCAACATAAGTCAGTAAAATGATCCAGTGAGAATAACTCACACTTTCAAGAGGCACAGAGAGTGAAGGTCAGGCGGGTTAAATGAGAAGCCACTTTCCTCTCCTATCTGGGAGAGAAGTTGTCATTGCATAGTGAAATAAATGCCTGCCTATTTTATTTATTCTTTTCGTGTAGCTAAATCTATCAGTTTCCATGGTGCCCCACGTTCACCATGGAAACTCTGACAAGCTCGTTATGCTTTAGGGAAAAAAACACACACCAAAAATCTGAGATGGGATAAATGGATTTCTTTTAAAACTGCGTGCTCCTGAGTAGGAAGCCTTGATAGATAGCAAATCATAATGATCTTGATTTTTTCCACTTCTTAAGTGGGAACACAGGATTGCATACCCATCAAAGGAGCACCCTTGGCTCCCCAAAATCATCTGTGTAGCAGTAGTGTGAATATCTCACTTCTGCATTTACTGGCAACAGAGAAATGGCTCAAACCTCACTGAGCCGATTTTTATGAGAATATGGTACTAGTCCCTATACATTTTCTTCTGTTTGTTCATTCAGCCAATATTTATTGGATATCTATATTACGATAGGCACTCTGCCAGGCTCTGTGGATGTTAACAGTGTAGGAAACAGATATTATCTTGTCCATATGCAATTTATACTAATCTTCTTTCTCTCCATCACCTCTAGGAGTAGGATTAGTTTTTATAACATTTCCCTAGCATGACTGGCAAATAGCATATTATCATATATACTACATATCAAATTGTAAATTATATGAATATAATAAAATGCACTTAAGACTAAGGCTGAAGTGACACATGTTGATAACAATGCAGAGGTTATGTGATTTCTTTAACGTTATTTGTTTTAAAGAAGTCTGTATTTTTAAGTAGCTACTTTATTGCTTTTGTAAAACTGATATACGTTCATTTTTCAAGATTTGATTATTTTAAAAAATACTCACATCTCACTACCGAGATATATCACCACCATTAGCACCCTTGAGATCTTCTTAGAAAAGTTCAAGTATAGAAAAGACAAAAGATAATAGCCTAGAAGTTTGTAGAAAGGAAAACTAAGCTAGAGAGAAGCTACCTCTACTTTGTAGAACAGCAATTAAATTTGGAGAAATTTGGAAGAAGGCATATATTTCACTTGAATTTTAACGAAGAAAGGAAAACTTCCAAACGAGAGGATTGTGTTTCAACATGAATTAGGTTTTATGCCAAGCTGGTGCAGGAAGATATTTTTCCTGGCTGGAAAGCTTTCAGAACCATGTAAGTAGCTGCCTCCACCTACTCATACTGCTGATTCTTAGAATCACATAGCACCTTAGCAGAGATTACCTTATGCCACTTTCCATGTCATGACAGCAAGCTCAAAGCAAATACTATTGACCTGATGTTACTTTGCCTACATTTCTGCCCTAACATAGATATTTTCCTATGTTTAATATCAAAGGATAAGCACCAGATAGAATCAATATCTATAGACTCCTGTTCCAGCTTAGCCACTAGCCAGTGGTGCCTTGGGAAAGTCATTCCACCTCTTTGGCTTGGTTTCTCCATCTATAAGATGGAAGGTCACATACTATCACTGGCTCCATACTTCTTTACTCTCAAGGACTGCTAAGATATTAAGTTTTAAAACATTTTATCCATCAAGAAGATAAGATAGATGCTTGATATAAATTTTTGTTGAATAAATTATTTCCCTATTTTTCATTAAAGACCAAATTAACTACCAATCAAATTTTGCTGATCAACATGAACTGTCTAGTATCAGTATGTTGAGTTAACATAATTCAAAACAAAAGCACATCTAACATTTCATGTAGCCCATGCAATCTATCTCAAGTTGCACAAATTCTGTTAGGCTTTGTGAAATGTCAGAAATAGCTTAAGGAATATGTTTTTTAATTTATTGAATAATCCTCCTTAGTATCCTGGGACTCTAGGTTGATAAAAACCAAACTAGGGTGGGGAATCATTGACCTGATTGCACACATTTTGGGGAATTAGTTGTTAATTTTCTGCCTTGAACTAAAAGAGTATATTTTACACATATCCATCATGCCACATCAATGACTGAGACCTAGAGGATTAAGTGAATACTACTTAGGTGTTAATTCTTAAGACCACAGAGAAAGGTTGGTTTTCCTCAAGGATATCAATGCACAACTCAAGTGGCTTGAGCAATCATGGTTCCGAAGTTGGGAAAATGCTGGCGCCAGCTAATGACATGATAGTCAATATACTATAACAGCTATTGCATGCCTATAGAGTCCATGCTTCTAGAAGCCATGTCAAGGTTGGACTCTATCCCAGCAGAAAGCCAAATATTACCATCCTTAGAAAAGCTACACAATTAGAGCCCCTTTGGATATGGAAATTAAAGGCTAACTGAAACTCAAATTAAATGATAAAATAATGATTTTTTAAAGGAAAAAAAGAGTTCTGAGGAATTCTTAGAGTATTATTTGAATGTATAAAATTAAATTTATTTGGGAAACTATAAATGTCAAAAATTCCTCTCTGCATATTTCTAAAGGGATCATTTTTAATATTACGTATAAATGAAGGAACCTACCATTTACAGAAGACTCCTCCCTATGAAATGCAAAACCATTGATTATATTTATAACAAAAATCTAGCCCTAATCGGAGAATAAAAACATCTAAGAAAAGCAGTTTTTCTAATTGCTTTTATAAGTTTGGTTTGTTTTTCAGAATTCTTTGTGCAATGGAATATAATAGGGACTCAGTAAATATTAGATGAATTAATGTTACATTATATATCCTAAACCCCCGATTCAGACACCCTCATCTCCCCCCCGCAGTACTAAAATTGCCATAGTGTGTATAATACTATAATATGCTGTGAAATGAAGAAAATGAAATTTGAGTTTAGGGCATGTGTAAGTAAAGACTATGAGTTGAAAGTGGCAGAAAATCAGTTCAAACTTTTTAAGCCAAAGGAGAATATACTGTCTCACATAACCAAAAACATAATCTCACTGGCTTCTGGCACAGCTTGGTTGCAGGTTCCATCAACGTCTACAGCACCCGGTTGTTTCTCTCCTCTCTCCCTCTCTCTCTCCCTCCCTCCCTCCCTCTCCCTCCCCCACCCCCCCCCTCTCTCCCCCCTCCCTCCCCCCTCCTCCATCCCTCCTTCACACAGACTTAATTCTCTAGCATCTCTCTCCTTATGGCTACAACATGGCAGCAACAGCTCTAGACTTCATACTCTCTCAAATTCAACTGAGGGAAGTACCAAACAACCTTCCTCCAAATTTCCAGGAAAACAACAACAGACAGCTCTTTGCCTTATTTGCCCCAACTGGACCAATGTCCGGTCCCACAACAATCACCATAGAGGGCAATGTGAGATGTGATGCCTTGAACAACTTGGGGGTTAGGGGTGCAGACCCCCAAGCAGTTAAAAATCTGTGTTTGACTTCTGACTCCCCCAAAAGTTAACAATAGCCTATTGTTGACCAGAAGCCTTACTGATAACATAAACAGTTAACACATATTTGGTATGTTATATGTGTTATATACTGTATTCTTACAATAAAGTAAGCTAGAGAAAAGAAAATGTTATTAAGCAAACCATAAGTAAGCAAAAATACATTTACAGTACGGTATTGTATTTATCGTTACAGTAAGTTTGAATCATCTGTTTACAAGATGAATCATCTGTCAGTACCTATATCAAAATTGTCTTATATGATATAAAATACTGTAGAGGTTATTATTAACACTAGACATCAAAAATGAAAAGATAACGTGAAAAAGAAATTCATATTTATTTACAGGTGTAACGATTCATGCATTGATAATAAAGCAGCAGCAATATGATAGCAATATGGTAGCCTAGTGTAATCAATACAATTGCTTCACATATCGATTGTATAGCCTACCCTATACACTAATGAATGAATCATTATAAAATTTTTATGGCATACAGTATTACAATCATATTCATAATAGAGTATTGGAAACTTCATTTTTTAAAAAATCACTTACCTGTGATGACAGACTGATGTGCAGTTTCACCAATTATGAAAGAGGGAGGCATAGTGAACAGTAATGTAATTCTCTGAAAGCAAAGTTATGAAACAGTAAGAAAATGAACACATTATTAGTTTTATATTAAATATCACTCACCTTATGCCTATGTAAGGATCAACTAATATCTACATATATTTTATGCATTCTTCACATACTTAACTTTTTCTTAATTTCTTTGATATTTCTAGGCTACATGGTTCATCTGAGAGTTTATCAAATTGTCTCAAATCTCCATTAAAATTTTCCAATATATTTATTGAAAAAAAATACATATATAGTAAGTGGACCTGAGCAGTTCAAACCCATATTGTTCAAGGATCAACTATATAACAGGTATAAATATTGGTAAAGTATGACAGAATCCATGATGTACATGAAATAATTATATTGCAACATGCTTTCTTTTTTCCTTCAATAAACCTTGCTTTGTGCCTCCTATGAGTAAGACAATGTGCTGTGTGTTGTATGGGATATAAAAATAAGTGTGAAATAGTTCCTGTCCTCACACTAAGAATCACAAGTGTAAGGGACCTTTTAAAAAATAAAGTGCAGAGTGAACTACTCTTTTAATTTTTATTTACAGACTGCTCTTCCCTTAGAAGGACATAAATACATAGATCTGGGTCAGAGATTCAGCCATTATGACTTAGAAGAAAGATATTTAACATTTTTGGTGCCATAAGGAATTTCTCTATTTGCCATGCACTTACTTTATGTAAATTATGTCATTTCCAGGTATGGGACATATTGATGTGGTTATTTCAATGGAGAGATAGTTTAATGACTTAAAACATATAGCATTGCAATGTCAATTTGATCATTAATCTTCCCAATCCTTACTTATCCCTCATGCCATCTTGAAATTGGTAATGAAATTCAGTAAATTTGCACTTAGACCAAATACACCAAAATGCCTAATTCAAATGAGCCACAACAAAACGCACTGCTTTGATCATTTCTCTGGGTCAAATTTTTACTTGTCAACCTTAAGGTAAAGTGCTATAAAGAAGGGTGGCCGGTCATGCCTGGTTCATCTTTTTTTTATATTCCTATATGTGTTAGGATAAGGGACAATGCTCATAAAAACAACACACAATGAAAGTATGGAAATCCTCTGAGCCAAAGTTCCCCTCCCTCCCCCCTACCCATACCCCTATAAGTACACTTCCCTCATTCTGAGATTTCTCTATTCCTGGCTTTTAGTAAAACTCTATGATTAAAAAAAAAATGAAACTATGGAAAGATGCAATGATATTAATCTTCCACAAGACCTAACAAAAACTATATAAATTTTCCTCCTTCCCCAATCAACTAAACATGGTTGATTTTGTTGTGGTGGTGGTTTAATGTGCTGGGTAGGTTACCACTTCCTGCCTTTACCCAATCTTCTACCCTCGCATTCATTTAGTCAGCAAATGTTTGTTGAGCACCTACTATATTCCAGGCATTCAGCTAGGCCCTGGGAACCCAAAGATTTCAAAGACGTGGTTCTCACCCTTAGGAAGCTCCCAAGATAATGGTGGAAACACAGGTTTCCACCTGTGGAACAGGTGGACAGGAACACAGGTTAACTCTGATAAACCATAAACAGGTCTGTCTCTTCTCCCCTCGACCCCTGCAATCCCATCCACCCACCACAGAGCTCTGTGTGGACTGGCTCTGTCTCCTTTACCACTGTAGCCACAGTGCTTAACACAGCATCTGGCATGTTGTAGATGTTTGTTAAATGCATTAAGTGCAATGGTAAAGGTATGTATAAGATATAAATATTTAAGAAATTTCTTACTGATTACTATCTCAAAAGAGCAAATATGCACAGAGAGAAGTGGGTCTCGAACAGTGATCCTCAACCAAGAGTGGTCTGCTCCCTAGGGGAAATTCGGTAATGCCTGGAGACATTTTTGGTTGTCAAAACTGCGGGGGTGTTACTAGTATCTAGTGGATAGAGGCCAGAAATGCTGATAAACATCCTACAAGGCAGAGGACAAAGAATTTTCTAGTCAAAAAATGTCAGTAGTGCTGAGGTTGAAAAATCTTTGTCTAGGTAAGATCATCAGCTACAGGATCTTAAATGTCCAGTGATCTTTGAGCTACTAGCAGCATCATGGAATCATAGAGAATGATGGAACTGAAAATGATCTTAAAGTTCTAAATGATCTTTAATTTGACTTCAATCCCCCAAACAATAGAATCATTTCTTTTATATCAATCTTGGAAGATGGTCCACTATCAATTTTCATGAGCAAAGAACTCAGTTCTTTGAGCAATAGCCATCTATTTTGTTAGTTTTAATGTTCATATTGTATATTACATTGAACTGAAAGTTGTATTTCAAAGTATCACACAATTTGTCCTTGTTTGACTTTCTTGAGGATAAAATAAGAAATAAGTACTATCTCCCACATGTCAGCCCTCCAGAATTTGAAATGGTGGTGATCGTCCTAAGCCTTTTTTTCCCCCCACCAGATTCATCATCCTACTATTCTGCAAGGCAATTAAGAAGAATGGTAAAGAGTATATTCAAAAATATTGGATGTGAGCAACTGGTGAAAGCTGAGATGTCTTCAGATGGTTCAGGAGATGACTTCAGCTATCTCACAGACACTGCATTAAACAGCATTGAATTACATATAATTATTGTGAGAAGATTACTTCTGTTTGAATTCTTCAGTTCTTTTCAGGTCAGGGTTCTAAATGGCTTAGTAACCATGCTAATTTCACTTTCTAACAAAGAGAAAGGGGACCTCAGAGTTAGAACCTTCTGCAGGCAACAATATCTAGCTAGTATCCAACATCCTTTTGTTGATAACATTCTTATGTTTATGGTCTCTTCTTGTTTATAGCAAAGGGGTGTTAGTTTCTCTTTTATAGATTTGGCATAACTGGCTTCTCATTTATGGTTCTGTATACAATTTTCCAGTTAAATAGTTGAGTTTAGGGACTTCCCTGGTGGCGCAGTGGTTGAGAATCCGCCTGCCAATGCAGGGGATACGGGTTCGAGCCCTGGTCTGGGAAGATCCCACATGCTGTGGAGCAACTAAGCCCGTGCACCACAACTACTGAAGCCCACGCACCTAGAGCCCGTGTTCCGCAACGAGAAGCCACCACAATGAGAAGCCCGCGCACCGCAACGAAGAGTAGCCCCCACTTGCCGCAACTAGAGAAAGCCCGCGTGCAGCAACGAAGACCCAATGCAGCCAAAAATAAATAAATAAATATTTTTAAAAATAGTTGAATTTAAGTTTTAAAAATTGAGATTTTTTTTCTAAAAAGTTAATTACAACACAGATTTACAGACTGGGCAAAATCAATATGGGTGCCATGTGTTATATCTGAAAGTGGGGAACTAATGGCAAACCATGGTCATAGAATCGAACAGATGAGTAGCCTGATCTTGACTCTACTACTTATTTATTAGGTGACCTTAGATAAGTTATTTTTTTCTTCCAGTTTTATTTTGATATAACTGACATACAACACTGTATAAGTTTAAGATGTACAACATAATTTGACTTACATACATCATGAAATGATTATCACAATAAGTTTAGTGAACATCCATTATTTCATATAGATACAAAATTAAAGAAATAGAAAAAAAGTATTTTGTCACTGAAGTGAGAATTCTTAGGATTTATGCTCAACAATTTTCATGGATAACATTCAGCAGTGTTAATTTATCATGTACATCATATCCCTAGTACTTATTTATTTTAAACTGGAAATTTGTACCTTTTGACTGCCTTCATCCAATTCCCACCCTTACCCCCTGCCTCTATTAATCACAAATCTGATGTCTTTTTTCTATGAGTTTGCATGTTTGCTTGTTTTTGAAGTATTGATATAACTGACCTACAACACTATGTTGGTTCCTGTTATACAACATAGTGGTTCAATATTTCTATACATTCAAAATGCCTAGGTCGTATTTAGCCATTTGAACCTCAGTTTTCTCATATTAAAATGGGTATGTGATAATACCTATTTTGTTGAGTTACTATATTAATTGAGACTATGCATGTAAAATGTCTAGCAAATAGTAGATGCCTAATAAATGTTAATTCACTTCTCCTCTACTCTTAGCTACCTCCGTTCATTCCCACCCCCAGGTTGCTCCCTTCAGAGGTTAGAGCCCTCTGGGAGCCTGATGTGGTGGTGTGGCTATGAGTTTTGGAGTTACATCAATCTGACATCAAATCTCAGCTTCACTGCAAACAACTTATTAACCTCTCTGAGGTTCAGTTGTTACTTCTTCTTTAAAAGTGTTTCACAGAGATGTCGTGAGATCTGGATGACACCTAGCACATAATCTGGTACATAGTAGGTCCTCAATAAATGTCTCTGTTGCCTCTATCTGGTCAATATCTCATTTCAAGGAAGACACCTGGAACTGTCAGAATATTTTTTTAAAGTACAGCAATAAATACACTGAAACTTATCTTTGTTGATCTGGACATAAGACTTCTATTATTTCAGTCTAAGGTAACACCTGCTCCATTAGCATACATATTTTGTTATTTAGACATACTGCACGTTTAAATCTTTCTAGCCCATTATTAGTATCATTCTATACAAATGTAGTTGACTTCCTGAACCTAAATCAAAGGCTTTACATTATCCTTAATGATAATGACCTTGTTTAATTCAATGTGTCAATTATTTCTCAAAGTCTTATGCCATCCACAGATTTGTTATGTGCTAAACAAATCAATGACCTAAGGCACTGTTAAAAGAGATGAGTAGGTCATGAGTAAAGACAGAGCCCAATGGCTCACCTCCAGAACCTCACTCCAGCTTGACCTTGACTGTATTAGTCAATACATTTTGATGTATGGGTTTAATCAGCTCTGAATTCTCCATATTACACTGTCATTTACATGATAGTTCTACAATTCTCCCTCAAAAATGTTATGAAATACTGTCTGGCGCCTTGCTGAAGTCAAGATATAACACACATTCTGCTATCATTTTTACTGCTTAAAAATGGAATATTTTCCCCTCAAATTGTAAAAATTTATTATTTCTATGAAAAACTATCATGGTAATCATTTCAGTCTTGTGGGCCTCTCAATAATAGCTTTTATAATGCTCATTCAAACATCAAATGGAACTTGATGAGGACAGAATTACTACTTTATTCATCCTTCCATCCCCAGTACACAGCACACCTTCCTCAGAGCAGATGCCCTTAGGTGAAGATAGGAGAACAAAGTGATTAAGGATCTGGGATTCAAAATAAGATAAAGCTGGATCTGAATCCTGGATCTACCCCTTATGACTATGCAATCTTGTGTGTGTGGCTTCATCTTAAATCTTGCTTTCTCCAAACAGAAACACAAATACCTACTCTCAGTTTCACTATTAGAATTGGTGAAATAATATACATATAATTCTTAGCACAGCAGTTAGAATATAGAAGGTGCTCAATATTATTTATTTTTATTATTTGATGATGTGATTTCTTTTGTTGACTGAAATTTGAAAACTCAAAGGAAAAAAAGGCCATGATGTCCAGGACCATACCTTAACTCTTTCTTGGGTAAAAATTTATTTATTCAAAAGTGGATGTAAAAATGGGTCAGTCTTGCCAATGAATAGCTAGCTGTGGATACTGATACAGAAAAACAAAACAAAGCAAATGGAGCAGGAATTCTTTTTTAGCTGACATTGTCTTCCCTAAACTGTAGAATCTTGTGCTTCCAGAGAAATATCACTCAACTGAGAGGTAACCAACAATAAACCCAAGTTACCGGATATCATAGATGGATGTGATCTGGACCAGCCACCTTCTTCGCCAAAACCACAGTTCCCCCAGTGGAGGCTGGTCAACTGGGACATCCTCAGCTCTATAATAGCAGCACCAGGATTGCAACCTGGCAAAATTGTCAAGTAGACACTCCTCTATTCTTGATATGTCTCATAAATATTAATTCAGTTCTATGTACTCTTTTATACCCAACTACTTTCCCAATAGATTTTGAGACATGATTTATACACACTCAGAAACCCATAACAAAAACCAAGTGCCTTCCTAGAGCACAGTATGTTTCACAGAGAGTCATCAGAAATATAAACTTGGGTTTCACAATCAGCCAGGGAGATGGGCAAGGCAAGCATAGTACTTTGCATTTTACAGATGAAGTAACTGAGATAAACAAACATTAATTGCTATGTTCAAGACTGCAACACTGGTTCTCTAAGAGCCTCAGAACTCTGGCAATTAACTCAAAATTCTTTCCATCACCCTATTTGGTCTTTTATTTGAGCAAACTGTTTCAGCCCCAAACTGGTGTTTATACCTATTTGCTGAATCTCTTCCCTTTGTTCTCCTATTGTTCTCTTTTTCATGGTCTTCCTGCTCCCCATTACATCAATGATTTCCACTCTTTAAACAAAGAGTAAAGAGAGAACCCGATTGGTTCTTCTGAAGTAAATGAGAAACACAGGGAGAGTTCAACGAGTAACCAGAGACCAGT